>NW_025766214.1:892500-1523201 GCF_003918875.1 Haliotis rubra | reverse complement strand
AAAAGAAATATAATGGTTTGTCTGAGAGAAGGAAGGGGAACTAATTACTGATCAAATGACTAAATATAATTATATATATCTTTTCTTCAGCTCTTGAGATTGCTGTCTCTGCCGTTCTTACTCTTGAGGATGGTTCAACAGAGGATGTTGATGCCATCAAGACTCTACGAAAACAGTTCAAAGACTATCAAGTTGTGCAGAAGTTCCTTTGCAAGGAAACCTACTTCCATCTGCAAGGAGTACGTACATCTAAAGATGAATTTCTGCTCAAGTGTTATGTTTTATCGGACAGTGAACTCACTGATCTGGAAGAAGCTATTGCAGGTGATCGCTTGGGACAAGAACTGACTAAGTATGTTATTTCTAGTGGACTTGAAACTGAACTGGGTTTACCACATGACAGTGGTATTAAACTCGAGTTGGAGTTGAGAAAGCAGTATATCCGACAAGGAAGGGCACATTTTATGAAGATTTCCAAGTGAGTTAATTTTCTGTCCCTGTGAATGTACTTATACATATGAGAAGTCTACAATTATTGGTAATGTTTGAGCATAATTGTCCCCCGCCGCAACGCGGAATGGGGGACTATGTATTCAGCGGCGTCTGTCCATACGTTCTTGTTAACGTGATATCTCATGAGCTGTTGTACCCAATGTCTTCAAATTTGGTGACAGCTTACATTGGGGGATTACGCAGACACCAGTTATTTGGGTGACGTTGACCTTATTTTCAAGGTCACCATGACACTTTGACCTTTTTTCAAACTCTTGTTAACGCAATATCTCGTGGACTGTTGTACCCAGAGTCTTCAAATTTGGTGACAGCCTACATTGGGGGATTATGCAGACACCAGTGTATTTGGGTGACCTTGACCATATTTTCAAGGTCACGACGACACTTAGACCACTTTTCAAACTTTTGTTAACGCGATATCTCATGAAGTGTTCTGCCCAATGTCTTCAAATTTGGTGACAGTCTACATTTGGGGGAGTACCCAGACACCAGTCGATTTTGGAGACCTTGACCTTGTCTTCAAGGTCACCATGACACTTTGACCACTTTTCAAACTGTTGTTATCCCCAGCAACGTGTTTTGCGGGGTGTATTAACATTGACTCCGTGCTAACATGCGTCCGTCCGTCCATGCACATTTGTCATTTCCGGAGCAGAACTCTAAAACCGTTCAATATTTCTTCACCAAACTTTGCACATAGATAGATCTGGTGGTGTACTGGTGCCTTTTGGTAGTTTTGGAATTCTGAATAAAATATTTTTGGCGTTTCCATGGCAACAAGTTTGACTTAGAATGAAATTAGTGGTAGTGCTCTTTTCTGGAGCAGAACTCTAAAACCGTTCACTACTTCTTCACCAAACTTGGCACATGGATAGATCTGGTGGTGTACTGGTGCCTTTTGGTAGTTTTGGAATTCTAAATACAATATTTTTGGCTTTTCCGTGGCAACAAGTTTGACTTAACAGAAATTAGTGGTAGTGCACTTTTCCGGAGAAGAACTCTAAAACTGTTCAATGTTTCTTCACCAAACTTGGCACATACATAGATCTGGTGGTGTACAGGTGCCTTTTGGTAGTTTTGGAATCTTGAATAAAATATTTTTGGCATTTCCATGGCAACAAGTTTGCCTTAGACTGAAATTGGTGGTAGTGCTCTTTTACGGAGGAGAACTCTAAAAACCTTTCAATACTCTCCTTCCACTTTTCTTTATACACACCTAATAATGACATAATCATAACTTGTAGACATAATCATGAAAAGTATTTTGCCATTGGGGGGATATTGATGACTTTGTCTTCTTGTTAAAGTGATATCTCATGCATTGTTGTATCCTATATCTTCAAATTTGGTGACAGCCTACAAATGTTGGATTACGCAGACACCAGTCGATTGGGGTGACCTTGACCTTATTTTCAAGGTCACCACAACACTTTGACCACTTTTCAACTCTTGTTAACGCGATATCTAATGGACTGTTGTACCCAATGTCTTCAAATTTGGTGACAGCCTACATTGGGGGATTATGCAGACACCTTTATTTGGGTGACCTTGACCTTATCTTCAAGGTCACCATGACACTTTGACTGCTTTTCAAAACGCGATATCTCATAAAACATTGCACCCAATGTTTTCAATTATGTTGACAGCCTACATTTGCTGATTACGTAGACACCAGTCATTTCAGGCATCTTGTATATGACCCAAAAATATAAAGTAGTAAATAGAGAATACTATCGAGAAAGTCTCATTACTTTAATTATATCGAACGAAAGTGTCCTTTCCTATGGTATCTGACCGAAATCTAAAGCGAGGTCAGATAACATGGGAAGGTCACGAAGTTCTCAGATAATTGTATGTAATGAGATCGAGTGTGGTATTTTATTTATTACCCACGCCTTACATGCATTTAAATTGACAAAATAGCTTATTTTTGTTATGTTTTGGTTTCAAACCAAAACCGTTTCATAAAGAGGTTATGGAAGAGTTTTGTACTGTAGTACAATATTTGCATGACGTCACACTCAATGACGCCATTGCCATGGTAACCGACGCCACGATGCATGTCAGTTGTCATCGCCTCGCACAGCCTCCTACAGTAAACTACCCGCTGCACCTCGCTTTCTTGGTTTCCAGTTGCTTCATTCGGCTAACATCACTGGTGGAAACATTGGCGCTTTGTTTTTCGACAGATATAATGTCTCAGTTCGACTCACAATTAAACAGCGACACGGCAACGTTCGCGAATGTTTACATTCCCCAATGCATTTAAGTTGTAGAATGAATGAATTCACGTGTTCGTTATGAATGAAAAAATAGTTACGTCAGAATGTGACCTAATTGAGAGGTCATCGGTTATCCAATCAAATCGTTAGAATTTCAGGTCAAGTCGTTACTTATTACAGGTCAACGCGATACACGACACTGCCGTGGTGACGCATTTAGATTAATATGCAACTACCCATACGTTGACCACGTGGGTAATAAATATATATATTCCATTCTTTAGTGGCGGGGGACATTGTCATATCAGTGGCAAACACTTGTTTTGTTTGAAACCAAACAACAAAAAGAGATAATGTTTTGATGCATTTCTGCTTTACTAATTAAATATTACTACATTTAGAGGTAAAGCTGTTTATGTTTAGACTGACTGAAAGTCAAGTAGTAGAACAGCATATAATGTATATGACAATATATATATATAGAGAGAGAGAGAATAATAATTAATCAACAGGACCTGGTTATTCTGAAGCAATTTGCATAATAAATATGCATGGCCATCTTTCTGATGCCATTAAAGAGGCACTGATCCAGAGCAATTTCCATGGACTGGTTGCTCTTGTTATTGTTTTTCTCCCGTGAGTACCCGGATGATATCCCAGAATTCCTCACTGGTTCGTGACCTCTGCTGCACCGCCCGTATGCGCAATTGATAGTACAAGTATAGAATGATCAACAAAAATGAAATCTTTTTACTCGATAATATTTCCAATGTCATTTGCATGATAACACATCCAAAAAAAATTAAGTTTAACCATCTGCCATTGGTAAAAAATGTTAGGACTGAAAAATAACGATTTCAATGTGCGTCTTTATATTTTGACTTAAAATCCTAATGAGTTTATTATCATATTTGTATGCACTTTGAAACTTGATAAAAAAGTATACGATCTGCTTATACTAATAATTTTTTTAACTTATCCTATCTCACGGTATGCCCCTCTCTCTTCGTCTTCAACCCATATGTGGAAACGTCCTGTAGTTGAATCAAAACTTCTTGTCCTCTGTACCACCTGACCTCTGCCCCCACTCCGATAGCATGACCTGTCAATCATCTCTATAAGTATGCAGTGCGTTCAGATGATCACGTGACGTCCCCTAGATGTCATTCTCTTTCTTGTCGCCCACTGCTGTGGACGTGTGTTATGCTCTGTCTGCCACTCGTCTCTACTTTTTATCATGAGGAAGTAATTGATCTTCCCGGAAGAGATAACAATTTTGACAATTACAGCTATATTTTTTCCTGCCGCTGATCCTCACACACTGTAAGTTGATTGTATCAGATGGTGTGAAGGGCTTCACCGTTGCTCTTATTGTGCCAATTTGGACGATGAAGCATTCTCCGTTATCGTGGATTGGGCACAAGACAAGTGGCCGACAGGGATCGTCGGAAGCTTTCCTAGGGTCCATCGTCATCTCAACATTCGAGGTGAGATGGTCCGTACTAAACAGCTTGCCGTTTATCACCATCACCAGATGAAGATTTCTCGATGCAGCATCGGATTCCTACCTCAGTGAGAATTACTTTGGATTTTCCGACCCCAGACTTCGAGTCTAGTATTGGGACATGATGACTCCCCCAACTTGGGCAGTGAACTTCATACTTCGCCGTCACAGTCCCTGATTGACAGTTCTAGTGACTTTTCTCAAACACCTGGTACGGCATTGTCAGCCCCTACTGGATCGGCATTTAACTTACCTACAATGATTTAGTACAGTGCAAGATTGTCTACGGCGATCCCTCCAACTTCAATGATGATGTCAAGTTCAACAATCCCTGTTAGTTCGGCATTTTCCGTCCGTAGTGCACCGTTTCCATTCGGTGTTACGCTCTAGTGCGCTGATTATGTCTGGGTCAAGTGTACTCCAGTGCATCGCTCTTACACAATTCGACACTGCAGAGCGGATCTACTGCAGTACTCTTCTGTTTGGTTCGTCACTGTAGGCCAGAGCATCGTTTCAGTTCGGTCCGGCACTTTGTACCAATGCGTCGCTCTCACAAAGGGAAGAAGAGACCAGTGCATCGTTTCACTTCAGTTCACCACTCTCGTTCAGTCCAACTCAGTAGCCCAGTGCGCCGCTCTCAATTGGATCAACACTTCAGACCAGTTTTCGGTTTTCGATTGGAACAACGATTCAACCAGGTGAACTGTTTTTTTTATTGGAACACCTTTTCAGTCCAGTACACCATTACTGTATGGTACAACGTTTTAGACGAATGCACCGGTCCCGATTGACTCAGAGCTTTAGATCTTGAATGCGGCTGAACCAGATTACTTGACCGAACCGGATCACAGTACCGAACCAGATCACCTCTTTGATCAAAATCATCGAACCGATCCTGATCGCCGTACCATACCAGATCACCAATCCGACAGTGTTCACTGAACTGTCAGCCTTTGCCGAATCATCTGGTTACCTCTATGCGCCTACTGTCATCATGACTTGTTTGCTAGTTCGCACACTATGGTACCTACAGTGACTTTTTCTACTGCAGTTTACCTTCAACACTTCTTCCAACTTCGGCGTTCATACCTCCTTTCTACAGTTTTTACTGGTGCTCAGCTTGGCTTTGGGGTTACGCTTCCTGCTTCTACGGTGTCTATGAACGGACAGAGCGTTCACTTCAATGTGGCATTTTTATTCAGTTCGGCACTTCAGAGGGCACCTTGGGTTTTGATTAGCTCGTCTCTACACACCAATGTGCCGCTTTCAGTCCAGTGCGACGCTTTGTCCCAATGCACCGCTTTCATTCACTTCCTGGTTATCTACTAGTGTGCCGATCGTATCCAGAGTGCAGCTTTACACCAGTGCGGCGCTCTCTTATGTATCGACGCTTCTATCCTATGCGGCGCTACCAGTTAGTGCATTGTTTCGGCTGGTTGTACAGAGGTAGTAGTTATGTCAGTAGCGCAGGCCTCTACATTACAGCGGTGATTGACTATCCCAGATTGACTATTTTTAAGATTCCTCCGTCATCTACCCTCTGATCTTCACCTTTGATAAATGATTCGATTCAACGAAGATACCCTTCGACGTAGATATCAGCTCTACAACCACCCGGTTTGATATATCTGTCCAGATACTTGATGATGATGTAAAAGGAAGGGTGCTGAGGTTGACAAATCAGACCACGATTCCATCCAGCGATACACCACAACGCTGCTTGTAGTAACAAGACCATGTTGTCCGTTTTTTTGTCACTATTGCATTGTGGGTAGCATTTGAAATGGGGCACTACTGTTTGTTTACCTGAGACTTGATGATTACAGTGACTATGAAGTTCCCTAACAGACTGGTCTTGGTCCCACGAAGCGGATAACTATCCCAACCTTTAATTGCCATTGATGATGAACGGTGCCATTCCAGGTAAGAGTGATTATGTCGAGTTTCGTCAGTCAGCCGAGAGAAACAGTTTACCGAGGGTGTCAGACAGAATCACCCGGGAACGCTTTCACTTAGCTAGGGTTACTCGGTTCTTAGCTTAAGCCCTCAGTTCAGAGGTCACTACAGCTAAGGTCCGGACTGTCCACAGGCATCCATTTTACTACCTTCGTTTCCCTTATGAATGTTCCTGGGGTCACTGGTCTTTTTAGCTCCGCCATTCCATCAACTTTACGAATGTTCTGGTAGATTGACGATCCCATGCCTCGCATCACATCAGGATCGGTGACTTTTTCACTCCATCTGACAGACCAACACTTCATTTGTCGAACCATACGTTCCTGCGATCACTGATTATATGACCTGCATCACTATGTGTACAATGTGAACGTTCCTGTAGATTAGCTGACAATCTCCATGCCACAAACCTCCTACATTCAGCACTTCTTCAATACTGTCATACAGGCTTGACTAATAGAATGTATCCTATCTCAGGAGAGATTCCTCCTTCAGTGGCAATAGCTGCTAGGCCTTCTGACATCAGTTCAAGCCCCAACATACAGAGGCCATCTCCTACTTTGGCCGATACAGCGATTTCTACGCCCGTATCTCGAGGCCGTCAACTGAACCCGAAAGGAATTGATTCGCCTTCCAGAACCACTTTGTCCAGTCCTTCAGTGGTGGCTCGAAGAACTGAATGTCTGCGCTGGAGTTTCCATGGTACCCCTGGCGCTTTCGAAACCCAAGATTCTTTGTCAGTGGCAAGAACTTCTGGGTCTGTTGACGTCAGCTCAAGCTGTGATTCTCAGGGGATAGCTTCAACTACGGCTTCTCCGCACATCAGGATCAGCGACCCTCACGCATTGATCTCTCTTTCTCCAGTGCTCCATCCCCATCTCCAGTGGTGGTTGGACGTGTTGAATGTTTGTGACGAAGTCTCTTTAAGGCCGTTTGCTCCAGTACATCACCTGTACGTAGACGCCTCTCTACACAGGTGGGGAGCTCACCTTCTCGATCAGCAGGTGGCAGGGCTGTGGTCTCCAGCAGACCGCACATGTCACATCAACGTTTTGGAGCTCAGGGCAGTGATTCTTGCGATCCCTCATTGGCAACACCTGTTACAATCAACCAAGCTTTTGATTTGATCGGACTATGCTGCAGTCGTGTTTCACATCAATCGAATGGGATCCACAGGGTCTCCTCAGCTTCTTCAGTGGACACAACAGTTTTTCCACTTAGTGGACTCTCTCAACATCACGGTCCAGGCCAATCACATCCCAGGGGTGAAGTACATCATTGCAGATTCTCATCTGGTGTTCCAGACTTTGTGCCTTCCGATGTTGAACCAGACAGTGGATCTGTTTGCTACCTGCTTCCATTGTTTGTGTCCCCGATCCCTGATCCTTTGTCCTGAGAACACGATGATCTAGCCATCCCCTGGGATGACTTAAACGCGTATGCGTTTTCATCAGTGGCGCTACTTCCACGCATACTGCTCAAGTTAAGCACGATGCAGCGGATGACACTGATTTTGGGTTGCACCTTTTTGGCCGGCCAGAAGTTTGTTCGTAGACCTACAAGACTTGTTTGACCCATTCCAGTACCATTTCCCGATCTTCTGGTTCATCTTCACTCCGATCAGCTGCATTGCTCACACTCCATCTTAACGCCTGGCGCATTTACACAAATTGCTAACTGCAAAGTGAGATTGTTTAGTTTACGGATTCAAATAAATCAGATGTGTGTTTTTTAAATCATATGTTTTAGACATCATATTTTTACATGACATGATTAAATATCATGGTAAAAAAACACATAAATAAGATTAAATTGGATCAGTTACTATACCATCCAGGCATTAGAAAATCCGGAAAGCCTTCACTGCTGCTATACTTTATTGCAATCAGACAAGAACTACCAGGGATATTTTCAAATAACGGCATCTGATGGGCATCCACCCTTCCCAATGTTTAGGTTGAAGAAATTTTGGCAAGGTGGACAGTAGCTCAGTCCCCGAGGGAGCAGGTACCGACCAGCTTGCAGCTTGTTTTCATAATTAGACTGTTGGTGAGAAATATTAATCACTTTGGATCAGTCCCCCTTTTAACATCCGTTGATGCCAAAAGCATGTTATATTTATCACACAGAGAGTATGATATACATTTAGTAGGTATGTACTTCTCACACAGTGTTTTATAGCGGACACAAACCATCAATAAACGGTATTCAACATTTCGATGTAGCCTTCATTACACACAGTGCTCACCCTTTCATCTACAGGAATATTGACATATTGGCCTGTTGACTGAAAGTCAAGTGATCTTGTATTTTGACCTAATTTTTAGTGGGATCAATACTCATGCTGTTGATCACTAGATTGTCTGGTCCAGACTTGATTATGTACAGACCGCCACCATTTAGCTGGAATATTGCTGAAACTAGGGTGTCATTTTTGGTGGGACCAAGCATGTCAAGTATTTGATTCATCAAACAAAGAGATTTCTTTGAAAATGTGTACAATGCATGTTGCTCTTCATAAAACACAGGCCCCAATAATATTACTTTCAGCTCTGAGAGTGTATATTTTTTAATTTAATTACTAATGTGAGTTGCATTTTATCTGCTTTGTGGCTATGATTTTTTATATTGCTAACATATCAAGATTCAGTAGAGCTCCAGAACCTTATGACAGTGACTTTACATGCAAGCAACATACAAACTTTCCGTTGAGTAAGTTCTGCTTTGAGTTAATAGGTAAATTTATTTATTTTCAGACCTTCAAAAAAGGATGGAAAGACTTCATCTTCAAAGAAAAAGGGAGGAAAAAGTGATGATCGTGACCAACCATTGGACGATGCTTCACCATCAATGTAATTAACGTTAAAAACTAAGTTGACTTGATGTATTTTGCCTTTCGTTCACAGAACATGATGTATTTGTCTGTCGTGAATTATTCTGTAAACATCTTCTCTCCTCTGTCTTTCTTATTTTGAGAAGTCAACTTTGTTGGTCATTTTTTGTGTCGTTTGTGACTTCTCCCAAATGCTGTGTCACCTTTTCCCAAAATGCATAGATCGAGGTTCATCCCGTTGATCACTGGATTTTCTGGTCCAGTCGCAATTATTTACAGACCGTCGCCATAATGCTGGAATATTGCTGAGTGAACCCTCAACAAAAAGAAAAACAAATATCATACTTCTGATGTACCTTTTAGGACATGATTGTTAAGCTCACTTGTTATGAACAAGGGATCTGAACAATTGTGTACGAAATAATTTGATAAACTACATTTGAAGTAAAATGAAACTCAGTATAAATGAATGCAAGGGTGGGGATTTGAGTGACTCAACTCTAGAGTGACCTCTATGGAAGGTAAAGGTCACTTGGAGTCAAATTTGGGAGAAAGCTTCACGTTCAACACATTTCAGGTTACGTCTAAAAAAATACAAGGAATATTCCCAATCAGTTATAACAGTAATACAAGACAAATCTTATGGATAACAACTTCTTGATTTATAATTTTTCACAACGTTTCTAGGCTAGTCCTTACGGAAGCATAGTAGGGCCACAGTGGAAAAATGAAAGCTATATGTTCTCACAATCTACTGTCATATAATTTTGTCTCCTGCTTTGCCTAGTTTCCGAGTTACAACTTGTTTTCATAGATGACTCTGTCAAAATCGCTTGGTGTCGTTAGGCCTTATTTGTATAATGACTGATCCAAATTGATCTCATTTCTGTGTTTTTTTACCTCGATATTTAATCATGTCATGTAAAAATATGACGTCTATTACGTATGATATTAAAACTTGGCATTTGATTTATTTGAATCGGTAAACTAAACAACCCTATTTTGCCACTGCTAGAAGAATCTGAAATTTTACTTAGGTAAATAGGTACATACAGTTTTAGCACAGAGCAAATGCTTATATGTATTTCTTATGCAACAATGAAGTTCTGTTTGTATTCTCAAAACAGTGTCGGCCCATAAGTTTTCACATGCAATTAAATTTGCATGCAATACAGCAATTAATACTCCCTCGTTGTAACCCGTGTTAGGTTGTATAAACCTACACATGTTATTTGTCATCATTCACTTGATGGTCAGTTAATGAATTTATAACAGGCATAATTAGTGGTAACACCACTTAGATTACCCGACAAAGGTTCCCATTTGGCATTTCTTGTGTCTGGAGTAAATATTCAACATTTTAAACATCGATCAAAGGATTAACCGATAACACGCTGATTAATTACTTTTATCTTACACAGCGGATTTGTCAAAAGGTAGTGTTTATGTATGTAGATTTACTAATCTATACTGAATACACTCTGTCGTGTCTGTGTCTGCGTAAAAACAACGTCCTTCCTTCAAAGGATTAACCGCCAATACAGTGATTGATTGCTCATTATTGGCTAACTAAATTACCGTTTTTAAAGAATGGCGGACATTATGCAATCAGTTGCCAGGTGTGCTATCTTGGGTGACCAATGAGACTATACACCAATGTGACATACCTGAAACGATATATCACTTTTTCGTATACTAGACTGTTAAAAGACACATTACTTGGAAGAAGTGTAATGAGACATACACTAGGGCATGTGTGCGAATTATGATTCACATTGGCAAACTATAAAATGTCTAGATATTACAGTCCTGTTATAAATGCACTATAAGTATCAGCAGATCGTCTGCTTTTTATTTAGTTTCAGAATGCATACAAGTATGATAATAAACTAATTAGGATTATAAGACCAAATATAAAGACGTACATTGACTAGTATCTACATACTGGTGAGTGCACGTTAACCACGTGAATGTAGCAAGAAATTTGTCGCACAGTATTGTCACTTCGACCCCCCACCTCGCTTCCGTGGAAGAAATCGTTATGTTATAAGTTGTGTCATGCAAAATGCTTTTGGTTATGATTCGAATACATATTTAACTACAAGTAGAAAGTAGTTTTGATTTTCTAACTTGATGAAAACAAACCATAATCTCATTAATTCTAACAGACTTTAGCCCGTGACTTCACGATTTTCAAAAAATGGCTGCGCCCTATCACGAACATCCGCCAGTCTGAGTTTAAATGCTATTTAGGTTTGTTTTCACCGAGTTACAAAATCAAAACTACTTTCTACTGGTAGTAAAATATGTATTTGATTGATGGCCAATAGGATTTTGCATGACATAGCGTATAACATAACAATTTCTCTCGTGGAAGCGAGGTGAGTGTCAATATAATACTACATGTACTTACAGTATTATTGTTACTTCGACCACAACCTCGCTTCTGAGGCAGAAATCATTATGTTACAAGTTGTGTCATGGAAAATCTTTATGGTCATCAATCATATACATATTTTACTACGACTAGTGAGTAGTTTTGATTCTTTAACTTCCGTGAAGCGATCTGAACACAAGTAAGATATCGTTTCAGGCTTCCACAACGCTCGCTTCGCACTCACAAACATAACCCATTTTGCACGAACTGCGGGTCCTGTGGAAATCTGTGCATGGCGACACCATCGCCCGACCTCTAGGAGCAATTGACGACAACGCAACGATTTGGCATGTCTTCGTTGATGTCGAGAAATCATCAAAATGACGAGCTTGCAACACACTTTCTATACAACTAACTGAAAATCCTTCCTCATATGACGTCACTGCAGTGCTCCGGCAACAGAGTTACGTAACCTGTCTGTGGTTTCGTTGGCGGGCAAGAGTGAAGCAGGCGACTTTTTGGCCACTTTTAATCGCTCGGTACTAATTAACCACAAGTTCTTAAAGAATGAATTTGGTGTTCTGCTTAAGACTGACCACATATCTTTCATATGTAATAGTTAAAAGAGTTAAAAAAAACAAAGTTTATTTGTTCTTTGATAAAAAGCATACGATCTGCTTATACTAATATATATAGTGATTTTATAACATGACTGTAATATCTAGACATTTTATAGATTGTCAACGTGAATCATATTTCACACATGCTGTAAGTCCAACCTAGTGTATGTTGTCTGTCTCATTACACTCAACAGCAAAAAAATGTTTCTGTTGAATGCTACCACAAATGAATGAAAACAAAGTGCAAATATTAAAATTAAAACAGACTAAAGTTATAGCAACAATGTAAGGCTATTACCTTGTTTGAGGAATGTATCCATCAATATCCACATAAAGGAATGATATGCCATTCATCTGCAGCTGACAAAGAATCCTGTTCCATGCCATGTGTCTTTTAACAGCCTAATATGCGAAAAGTGATACATTGTTTCAGGTTTTTCACATTGGTGTATAGTCCCATTGGTCATCCAAGGTAGCACACCTGGCAACTAACTGCATGATGCCCGCTCTTTAATAAAAGTAATTTAGCTAGCCAATAATGAGCAATCAGTCAACGTATTGGCGGTTAATCCTTCGAAGGAAGGACATTGTTTTTACACAGGTACTTTACGTCAGGGTGTATTTGGTATAGATTAGTAAATCTGCATACATAAACACTACCTTTTGACAAATCCACTGTGAAGTAATTAATCAATGAGCATGTTATCAGTTAATCCTTTGATCAATGTTTGTTTTTGTAACTCAGCTGATAATTCGTCTTGCTGCACTTCCATGCTCATATTAGAAAACATGTAATACATTTGTCACATCAGACCTTAATTCAAAATGTTAAGTATTTACTCCAGACACGAGAATTGCCAAACGGGAACCTTTGTCGGGTAATATGAGTGGTATTACCACTAATTAAACCTGTTATAAATTTATTAACTGACCGTCAAGTGATTGATGACCAAAAACATGTATAGGTTTATACCACCAAACCCAGGTTACAACAAAGGGTGTAGTAATCTATGTATTGCATGCAATTTTAATTGCCTTAAAAAAACTTATGGGCCAACACTGTTTGGAGGATACGAACGGATCTTCATTGTGGCACAAGAAATACATATAAGCATTTGATGTGTACTTAAGTTAAAAATTGTATATGCCTATTTAGCTAAGTAAATTTTCAGATTTTTCTAGCAATGGTAAAGTGGGATTGTTTAGTTTAAGGATTCAAATAAATCAAATGTGTGTTTTTTTTAAATCATATGTAATAGACATCATATTTTTACATGACATAATTAAATATCGTGGTAAAAAAAAAACACAGAAATAAGATTAAATTGGATCAGTCACTATACCATCCAGGCATTAGAAAATCCGAAAAGCCTTCACTGCTGCTATACTTTATTACAATCAGACAAGAACTACCGGGGATATTTTCAAATAACGACATCTGATGGGCATCCACCCTTCCCAATGTCCCAATGTTTAAGTTGAAGAAATATTGCCAAGATGGACAGTAGCCCAGTCCTCGTGTTCGACACGGTCAAGGGAGCAGGTACCAACCAGCTTGCAGCTTGGTTTCATAATTAGACTGTTGGTGAGAAACATTAATTGCTCTGGATCAGTCCCTTTTAACATTCGTTGATGCCAAAAGCATGTTATATTTATCACACGTAGAGTATGATATACATTTAGTAGGTACTTCTCACGCAGTGTTTTATAGCGAACACAAACCATCAATAAACGGTATTGATCTTCGATGTAGCCTTCATTACACACAGTGCTCACCCTTTTATCTACAGGAATATTGACATATCGGCCTGTTGACTGGAAGTCAAGTGATCTTGTATTTTGGCCTAATTTTTAGTGGGATCAATACTCATGCTGTTGATCACTGGATTGTCTGGTCCAGACTTGGATTACGTACAGACCGGCACCATTTAGCTGGAATATTGTTGAAACTAGGGTGTCATTTTTTTGGTGGGACCAAGCATGTCAAGTATTTGATTCATCAAACAAAGAGATTTCTTTGAAAATGTGTACAATGCATGTTGCTCTTCATAAAACACAGGCCCCAATAATATTACTTTCAGCTCTGAGAGTGTATATTTTTTAATTTAATTACTAATGTGAGTTGCATTTTATCTGCTTTGTAGCTATGATGTTTTATATTGCTAACATATCAAGATTTAGGTGAGCTCCAGAACCTTATGACAGTGTCTTTACATGCAAGCAACATACAAAATTTCCGTTGAGTAAGTTCTGCTTTGAGTTAATAGGTAAATTTATTTATTTTCAGACCTTCAGAAAAGGATGGAAAGACTTCATCATCAAAGAAAAAGGGAGGGGAAAAGTGATGATTGTGACCAACCATTGGATGATGCTTCACTATCAATGTAATTAACGTTAAAAACTTAGTTGACTTGATGTATTTTGCCTTTCTTTCACAGAACATGATGTATTTGTCTGTCGTGAATTATTCTGTAAACATCTTCTCTCCTCTGTCTTTCTTATTTTGAGAAGTCAAATTTGTTGGTCATTTTTTGTGTCGTTTGTGACTTCTCCCAAATGCTGTGTCACCGTATCCCAAAATGCATAGATCGAGGTTCATGACGTTGATCACTGGATTTTCTGGTCCAGTCGCAATTATTGACAGACCGTCGCCATAATGCTGGAATATTGCTGAGTGAGCCCTAAACAAAAAGAAAAACAAATATCATACTTCTGATATACCTTTTAGGACATGATTGTTAAGGTCACTTGTTATGAACAAGGGATCTGATCATTTGTACAGAAATACTAAGTCCTACATGGGAGATACTATATCCTACGTAGGAGATAATGAGGCTAAAAAAAAATTTGCCGTGGCCCTACAATGCTTCATTACGTTCTTGCCCCTTCTTCAGGTGGATAATGATGATAGTGAACCCTCAACGGATATCCCAAACAACTTGTAGAGCAGACTATCGCCACCACCGTCCAGCCACAAAATCACAGTTAACCAAAATCCGAACCAGCTCCCATCCGAATCAATATTCCTTTCCAAGGCCAGATTAGCCATCACATCAGCTGACTTCTTAGAAAAACTGCCAGTGTTGATGTGACATTTTATTCCGACAAAACCTTGAAAACCATCCTGAGAGCGAATGGAAGAGGTAGCAGCAATCAGGGAGAACCCAATCCCAGAGGATGTGTCTACAAAACTAGTTGTGACTGTGGAAGCAGCTATATTGGAGAAACTTGTCGACCCTTCTGAAAAATCTATCAGGGCACTTCTTAGTCAAGTGGTTATCAAATCCGGGCATAGGGATGCTTCTTGACAGCCTCCCCCAAATTTGACACAAATTTGAAAATAATTATCAACTAAACGATTAATGTCCCTATCATCAGCACAGGACATGTCCATGATCTGTTAATCCTCAGGGCACGCAGGTAGTAGGATAAATCGACAGACAGGTCTCAGGATCCGCTGACCATTAACCTGAACAGCAGCTGATCGAATCCTACCGTCAACCCTGGGGAAAGTCTCATATACCCTACCAACCTGTCCTGAAGCCCTAAACACTCTGTGGGTCTAAGACCATCACAACATCTCCACACTCAATGTCCTTATGATCCTTACGATTGTTCTGCCATTTCTGCCTCAGCTGTAGCTTAGGTAAGTAGTCACGAATGAAATGTTTCCAAAAGTGATCAGCAAGAACTTGACTGTGCCGCCATCTGCGGCGACAAAGTATATCTTCTTCTGGATACACAATCTGTGGCATAGAACTGTCTCTGCGACCGTTCAGAGGTATGTTTGGAGTCACTGGGTCAGTGTCACTTACATCCGATGACACATAACCCAAAGGCTTTGAGTTTAGGATTCCTTCTACTTCGGCCGAGACAGTCTGGAGTACTGGTTCTGTGACACTTTGATCTCCGAGGGCAACTCTAAGCCCATAATTTACAGATTTAATTTCTCTCTCCCATACACCTCCAAAGTGTGGGGCACTTGTAGGGTTAAAGTGGAAGCGAATCTTCTGTTTAGCAAGTTGTGTTGTCAATGATGGCACCATTACTGCCCATGCTTCATTGAGTTCCCTGACTCCTCCTTTGAAATTGGTTCCATTGTCTGACCAAATCTCAAATGGCTTCCCTCAACGTGCTATGAAACGTCGTAGTGCCATCAGGTAGGCATCAGTGTCCATTTTGTCAAGCAGGTTGATATGAACTGATCGGGTTGTCATGCATTTGAATATGATACCCCATCTTTTCTCCGAACGTCATCCAACTGTCACGTGCATCGGTCCAAAGCAATCAGTTCCTGTGGAATGAAATGGCAGTTTGAAGAGTCTCAAGCGTGCTGCTGGCAAATCTGCCATTTTGGGAACTTGTGGATTTGCTCGCCATTTCTGACAGACTACACACTTTCTCTTGTGGGAACGAACAGCTTCTCATCTGCGTAAAATCCAATAACTTCGCTGAATCTCGGCAAACACACACTCCGCTCCACAGTGTAACAAGTCAGTGTCATAGTTGCTGATGAGTAGACGGGTTGTCGGATGTTTAGGGTCAAGCACAATAAGGTGTTTGGTGTAATCTGGAAGTTCCTCAGAGCGGCGGAGTCATCCACCTACGATGATTAGCTGTAATTGCTTGTTGAACACATGGTCGAGCTGCATTAGTCGACTCTTTGAAGGTAATCTGTCACCATTCTCAGGCACTGCAAGATCATCAAGGAAACATTGCAATTGTACATCTCGCAGTAATTGCAGTTCTGCGGCTTTTCGCTGTTCAGCAGGTTCGTCCGCCCCATCAAAACCCTCCATGGTTTTCGTCACAAGTTCATCCCAGCTGGTACATTCAGCTGGATCTACTGTTTTCAGATCTGATACCACAGCAGGAGTACAGAATGTCGACTTCAGTTCCACTGTGTCATCAATTACCTCAGAACTTTCTTGGTAATGGCGTGGCAATGACAGGAAGGGTGGACCTAGTTTCCAACGTGAGTCCTTGCTGAGTTCTGAGAGTGTTTTCCCTCGTGTGACGTCATCTGCTGGATTGTCCTGAGTGTCCACATAGCGCCGCTGTGTCACGTTAGTCAGGGTCTGAATCTCCGATATCCTAGTACCGACAACACTTCGTATCGACACGACTCGGACTTCAGCCAAGTCAACACTGTTGTGGAGTCCCTCCACAGAATCACGTTGGCTATTGGAAGGATAATTGCTTTCAAAGCAGCACATAATTCAAGTCTAGGAATTGACTGACGTTTTTGGCGCCACTCTGGAGCGGGATTGAACGAAACTCACGAATATCTCTCCATCTTCAGTCTCTGTTCTCAAGTAGGCAACTGAACCATACAATCTCTCAGAAGCATCACAGAATACATGGAGTTCTCTGGATGCAGTTCTTGGGTCAATGTGCAATGGTGTGTAACATCTGGGTAACCTGATGTGCACTATGTCCTACAGTTCACTTTCCCAGACTGCCCACAGATCACGTAGGGCTCCTGATTCTAGTGGTGCATTCCAGTCCCTTTTCTTGTTCCAAAGATCCTGAACAATACACTTTGCTCGTGCAGTGTATGGTGCGATGTACCAAAGGGGGTCGTATTGACTGGCCATGATGCGGTAGATGACCCTCATGCTCAAGCAGTCATATGGTATCTCCTTGTACTTGAAGCTCAGTTCATCGGATTCACAATGCCATCTCAGACCAAGGGCACCCTCACAGGGCTGACAATCATCAAGGGTCAACCACAATTCACAATCCAAGGACCTGTCTTCAGGAAGCACTCCTGATACCACATGGGACATATTACTTGCCCATTGTCTGAGATGGAATCCTCCTTCATCGAGCAAGGTACTCATTCGGTGGACAAGGTCTTTAGCTTCAGCTATGGTAGGCACACCCAACATAATAGGCATTTGCGACAGATTGGTAGACTTTTTCATTTCCATTTCTGTGATCAGTCGCATGTTTCCTGAGTGCGAAAGTAGCACAACAAGGGCTACATGTTGTTCTGAAAGTCAGGACTTCCCACTGATATACATCCGGGTCTCTATCACCTTCTAGATCATGCCATATGAACCTCAGGAGAGGCTTGTCCTTGTCCAGCAGTCTCACTTGGTGGAACATACCTTTCATATGGCAGGAGCTTCTTGTTCAGATTCTGTCCATTAGCCTCGTACAAGCAATGAAACACAAGTCTGTGTTTTTATCGTTGTGATGTACGAGATGGTGTGGGATGTACCAGGACTCTTTACTACCTTCTGCTTCATCATTAGAAATCACTTTCACAGATCCTGCATCAACTAAGTTGTGGATAAGTCGGTTGTGCACTTCTGCTAAATCAGGCTGATTTCTCAAATGTTTCTCAGTCCTTCTCAGCTTTGGCATCATTGACTCGGCAGTTGCATGAAATTGTGTACCATCTTTCACTCAAAGCAAGGGTGTGGCATACCTGATTACTCCATTCACATTGATCATCTCAGTTTCAGTGTCAAGGGTTTGTATAGCTTGTTCATCATGTTTCGATCTGGTGAAGTCCTTAGTACTGTAAGGCAGGACATCCATTTTCCATAGTTTCTCAACATCCTGGTGGAAGTCACTGAAACTGGGTTATTGTGCAATAAAGAAGCTATGTTGATCCATCTGGCAGACTGAGTGTGCTGGACCTTGTAGAGACCATCCAAGTTTGGTATGAACTGCTACTGGTGTTGCTGGTGGTCCACACATGATTGGCTGATCGGGCACTATCAGCTCAGTACAGTCTGAGCCTATCAAGATCACAGGCTTCACTTTGTTGATGACTGGCAATGGATGTTCGCAAAGATTGGGGCCATCTGTCCTGAAGACTCTCAGTAGGGTAGGTATATTCCGAAAGGGCAAAGTTTGTCAGAGGCAAAGGCTCCCTTGACAGAGAATCGCAAATGTTGATTACTCCTTGGAGAGATTTCAAGGTCAACAGATAAACCATCAGATGTAAATGGTTCTCGTCTGATTGTGGTCAATAAGATTTTATCCCTTCTTGCATCAAGTCCTAATTGCCTCACAACTGGAGCCATAAGCATAGTCCTTTGAGACCCATCATCCAGAATGGCATGAGCATCTAAACAAACGTCATTCGGTCCATGAAGTGAACCTCTACAATCTTCAGCATTGTCAAGTATGGCCTTGAGGGCTGATCAATGTAAGCAGGAGGCTGGTTTACCTTCGTACAGAAAACTTTCTGCTCTGTTTGACTGTTGGCATCATGAAGAATAGTAAGGTGAAAATCATTGCATGTACGACATTGTTTCTTCAAATTACAGTCTTCTATCTGTGGCCACACCTTCTGCATCTCCCATTCAACCATTTCAAGATATCATCAAGATTCATCTTCTTGATCTCAAGGCAAGAACTAAGGAAATGATTCAAGGACTCGCACTTCGGACAATAACCTTTTGAACTGGTTCAGACGACTCTTTCCTTTGGGGTTTCTTGGGCTCCGAGTGAAAAGATTTAGTTTTCCCAAAGAATGCCATGGTAGGGGCATGATCTCTCCTCGAAGGATAAGGCTTTGTTTTGTCTTGTTTCTCGTAAGAGCTGACAGCATTACTGGCTATTCGTTTAGCTCGACTCTTTTTTTGCAGCCAGTCATTAAAACTCATCAAGTTGTAGGATTCATTTATGCCGAGTTTCAAACAATGTTCAATATATCCATCCCTCATACTAGGTGCTAGTTTGCTTAGCAGCCTGTCAACATGTGATCCGCAATTCAGTTCTTGTCCATACACACCTTCAAGTGATTTTAACGTTCCAACAAGCGACTGGTCTGCTAATGCTAAGTTATCAAAACCTTCACTGTCACTATGACGAACAGCCGGCAGGGCCAGTATTGAACCAAGTTCACTCTGTATGAGTTGCCGGGGTTGGCCATACTTTTCCTGGAGAGCTTGTAGAGCCATCGCGTAGGGGCTGGATTCATACATGTAAGGTTCAGCTAATTTCTCAGCCTTTCCTCCTAATTGACCCATCAAAACCTGGTATTTGTACCTTTCATCCAAATGAGGGTGGATGTTGACTAGGTGCTGTAAAGCCATCTTCAATAGGGCAAAGTCACGCTCACGTCCGTTGATGAAAGTTGGCAACGGTGGTCTGGGGACACCATGAGATGAAGAGATTAACAACTCTGTCATATTTGGCACTAGGAGGCACATATTGTGGTTGTTCAACAAAAGGGGAAGACATGGTATTTGGCATAGTATTTGTATATATTGGCATGGCAGAATAAGGCATGGCAATGTTACCAACAGAATGACTGACACACCGAAATCCTGGTTTCGACCATCAGCAATTTGCACAAAAGAAAACTGTGTGAGTCATTTAACATAAGAAGATTAGTGCCTGAGATCAACAGGGATCAAGGGGTTTACCTCCCCAGTGCCTGGTGCATCACCCAGAAATCATAGACTCTCAAACTCGATCTGCTTTAACCACTCTGCTATGTAAACACACCCTTGCCCTTATTGTAAAAACATACCCTATTGTATTCTTCTCTTTCTCACTGTATTGTTTGTACATACTTAATTATATCTCCTTTTTCCCTTTCACTTGTGTATACTTAATTTACATATCTGGCTTCCTGTACATCAATTCACACACACGCGCACGCACGCACGCACGCACGCACACGCACACACACACACTGTACTGTTCACTATCACCCTTATCCACCTGAAGAGGGGGCAAGAACCAGCCCAGAAACGTGAAAAATAAATCAAGAAGTTGTTATCCATAAGATTTGTCTTGTATTACAACACCAACTTCTAAATGCCTTTGAAGAATTTCAGTTATAATAGACTCTGATGGTAAGAAACTAACCAGTTGTGGTATGTCAATATTGTGTCAAGTTCTTTAAATGACTTGCAATTAGAAAAGTGTTGTCAGTATTCTTTGGAGATTTTTATGTGTTTTACACCATCTTAGTTTTCTACTAGTAATGTTCTTGCATGTAACTATTATAGATAAAAGATAATTGTTACTCACTTTTAATTATGCATAAATAACTTTGTGCACAAGATATCTTGAGTAAACTTTAGGACTGGAATTTGATGAAACCATGTGCTGTGTCTTTGTGGTGATATCTCTTATTTTCCCACTATGAGGTCAAGATAAACAATGTTATTCAGACTCACAAACAAGTCAGTGGTTCCATAATGAGAAAACACAAATTGACTTTCACTTTCACGATCTGATAAGCATTGCTCTGACTGGTCAGATGAAATATTGTACTGATGTGATCCATTGTGGGATGTCCCCAGATCTTTGTTTTGTGTCAGCCGACATTGAGATCATATTTTAATGAGACCACTTCCAAAACTTGATATTTTAGGACTGCATCATTCATGTGCTGTCACTACCAATAATCCTCAGCCACATAGTAATAGTCAATAAGAAATCACTTGTATTAGTTTCTGACAGGAGAGTTTATAGATTTTGAAGACCTTGGTTGAAATTATTGCATGCACATGGTGAATTTGCTGTGGATGTCTCTGGAATGGGACTGCTTTTGCATGTAGTTAAAACACATTTGTAATTCTAATTTCAATTTCTACTTGCTTTACTTGCTGAAATTTGACGAAGTTTAAAATCATGATCCTAAATAACAGGGTGTGTTTTCATTTTTACTAGATCTAAACAAGATGAAAAAAATCCTATTTCAAAGAAGAAGGGAGGGAAAGGGAATGAACCAAATGCATCCAAGAGTGGAACTGTACCTTCGGTGGGTGACGAAAATGGAAAGGAAAGGAAGGATACAAATGATAGCAATGGGGCAGGTGATGGAAAGTGTTTACCAGCAGATGTGGACACTACGACACCAGATGATGGTGGGAGTGAGACAGTTGCTACAACAGAAACAGTCACCTCTGTATCTGACAAGACAAGTACAGAAGCAACAGGGACAGATCTTGAGTCACAGCATGGTTCAGGTGATAAGGAAAATCAAAATACACCAACAGCTAAAAGCCTTGCAAGGTCCGATGAGACAGGGAAAAAAGGAAGGATCAGTCTCAGTCTGAATTTGGTCATGATGAACACTTGTCTGGGAGCAATACGAAGAGAAAAAGGTTGAGGATGGAAGTACAGCTTTAAAGCCTGAAGATACTGGCCAAAGAGCAACTCCTGAGTCAATCACAAAAGGTGTCGAAGAACCAGTGGTATGTTATATTTTCTTTTAAAAGATCTCATTTTAACATCAACCTACCAATATTTTGAATTTTTGAGGTTTGGTTATTCACAGTACATTTAACAAATATTTGTGTTTTCGAGCAAAAACAATTTATATGTACATGTATATTTAAGATCATGTTAAATAATCAGTAAAAACAACTGATATCATGTGTACAGGATTGACCAGTGGTAGCCTTGAACTCTTGAACTCGCAATGCGGAACAGGGGACTATGTATTCAGCAGTGTCTGTCCGTATGTACGTCGTGATTCTTGTTAAGCGATATCTCATGAACTGTTGTACGCAATGTCTTCAAATTTGGTGACAGCCTACAGTGGGGAATTACACAGACACCAGTTGATTTTGGTGACCTTGACCCTTTGTTCAAGGTCACCATGACACTTTGACCACTTTTCAAACTCATGTAAACACGATATCTCATAAAACATTGCACCCAATGTTTTCAGTTATGTCGTCAGCCTACATTGGGTGATTATGCAGACACTAGTCATTTCAGGCATCTTGTATGTGACCAAAAAAATAAAAAGTAGTAAATATGTTATAAATATTTCATTCTACTTTAGCGGCAGGACATTGCCATATTAGTGGCAAACATTAGTCTTCTTTCTGATGACTGGAACAAATATAAGACTAAATTAGAATCAGAAACCAGATACATATTACTTCTTTATCAACCTTTAGCCTGCTGAATTAATTTCAGCATGTTCTGCTGTAAACAGGATCAGTGATTTTAAGCAGTTGGGCCATCATTAAATAAGGAGCAACTTAACCAATATTTTGCACATTACATTATTATAAAAAAATATCCTGATACTTTCAAACATACAGAGGTCAAGGCCAAAGCAAACATAGAATTTTAAACTTATCCTATCTCATGGTATGCACTTCTCTCTCTTCTTTGACCAAAGCATGGAACGTGCTGTAGGCTAAGCTGAATCAAGTCTTCTTGGCATCTGTCCCACCTGATCTCTCCCCTAACTCTGATTGCTGGACCTGTAAATCATCTCTGTAAGCGATCACTTGACATCCCACTACTTGTCATTCTCTTTCTTGTTGCTCACAGAGGTGGACGTGTGCATTTCCTCTGTTTGCCACCTGTTCTCATTGGATTTCATCATGGGAAAAAGCAATCGCTTGTCAAGGAAAAGGAAGCATTGTGATAAATGCAATAGCAATTATTCTGCTGCTGACCCACACAGCAGTGTTTTGATTGTAGAGGATGGTGCGAGTGGTCTCGCTGTTGTTCTTACTGTTCAGCGCTTGGTGATGACGCCTTTTCTGCCTATCGCCATGTGGGTTCAAAGCGTGTGGCCGATAGGGACCATCGGAGGCCTTCCTAGGCACTCTAAGAAAGATCGTTCATACAAGCATGTGTCACGTCGATCCTCGCCATCACCTGATGAAGAATTTTTGGAAGCTGCATCGGATTCGTATCTTAGTGTGAATTTACGTCTTCTGTTTCATCCGCAAAACTTCAGTCCGGTTAGACTCTCCTCAGCGAGTGGTGATACTTCAGACTTCCCCATCGCAGCCTCGGACGACAACACTTTTCACTATTTCACAGGCTAACAACGATTTCTACGCCTGCTGTCAACATGCCTTTGTGTACTACCTCGCAAACTTCGTTATCTACAGTAACTAATGTTCCTGCTACTCTTCCGTCGACAAACTTTCCAATTCCGTCATTGGTCCCACAGTCTACAGTTTCCAGTGCGCCGCTTGATGGTCAAGTTACACTACCTGGTTTGGCAGTGTGCAGCACTTTCCTTCAGTTTGGCACTCCAGACCACGTCTCGGATTTTGATTGGCTCCGCTCTACCCTCCAATGCACCGCTTCAGCCCAATGCACCGCTTTGTCCCAATGCGGCGCCGCTTTCTTTCAATCCTATGCTGTCTACCGGTGCCCCGCTCATTTCCAGAGCACCGCTCTCTTCCAATGCGCTGCTTTCATCCAGTGCGACGCTTCCAGTTACTGCTACGTTTCCATATGGTTCAACATTTTACCCCAGTACGTCGCTTCAGCCTACTACACCATTTCCCTTGGGTTCGGTGCTTACCTCCAGTGCGCCGCTTCCTGTTTGTACTGGTTTTCCCACTAGTGCATTGTTGTGTTATGGATCTATGCCTCAGTCCAGTGCGCCGCTCTCGGGTGGTTCGGCGCTTCTACCCAATGTGCCGCTTGATTTCCTTCATCGTCTCAGCCTAATGCGCCGCTTCCCGTATGTTCGGCACTTGTACCTCATGTGACTGGGGATTCAACATTTCATACCAGTTCGGCGGTTATGTATGATACGGCTCATCCTCTCAGCTACCGTCTACTAGTTCAACTTTACCTACAAGAGGTCCTGTCCCCATTCCATCGTGTGTGCCTACGCTCCCATCTACTGTGTCTTCATCATTGCTTGTGACGACCTCCTTGACTGGTTCCCGTCGGATTCTGCCTGTCTCATGGGATCCGTCAGACGCTACTAGTTCTCGACCCTTTGACTTCGACTCTATGGTCAGAGCGGTGGCTTCGGCGTTGAGTCAGGACCCCCTCCCAGGTCCTGTTAAGCAAGCTACTGGTTATGAGCCTACATCGGGTGCCTCCATGGATGATGTTGCTCCCTCTGCCACGCCTTTTCCCACATCAGATTGTTTATCTACATCGGATATGAGCGTAGATGCAGTAGAGACTCCTCAGTTATTGACCTGGATAGCAAACACCCTCAAATTGCAAAGAAGTTGATTGCCTGCGGACCTCCTTTTGTCTTTTGATATGCGCTAGGGGGATTTTGGCTCAATCACGTTCCCGCCTCAGCCATGCATAACCCAGCTTGCTGGTTCTTTGGATGAGGCATTCGACAATCTACGGAAGGTCAATGACGATTTGCGGCGCCACGGTTTAATCTTGCCTCTACCCACGTGCATGGATTTGCCAGCTTGATCACGTCACATCTAGTGGATGATGATATCTCTTTACTGGGTACCAAGCCACGTGCATACTCTTCTTTCCTGGCTGAAGATCGGGAGCTCTCTCATCTTGATTCTGCTGTTCGGAAGATCTTGGCTCCCTTCAATATGGCCCAGATAGCATCAGAGGCAGTGGCCATGTCGGTTGCTCATGCCTTGTCATCTCAACAAGCCTTTATTCGTGCGCCCATGGTCCTCATGCAAGAACAGTTTTAGACTATCCTTGATCAGTTGGCGTACTTTTTCTCTTACCTAACAGCGGTTAGGCGTAGAGGACCCTTGCACCTGTCTTCCTGGGAGGATAGGTTTCAGACAGATTTATTTCATCAACCTTGGTCTGGCCGTACGTTGTTTAATGGCGCTATTGGAGAGGTAGCCAGGGCGGTTTGGTAGCCTAATAGTTAAAGCGTTGGCTCATCACGCCGAAGACCCGGGTTCGAATCCCCACATGGGCACAATGTGTGAAGCCCGCCGTGATGTTGCTGGAATATTGCTAAAAGCGGCGTACAACCAAACTCAGTCAGTCAGTCAGTCGAGAGGTAGCCACGAGGTAGGGCAGGACACTCACCTTCAAGTGTAGGTTGAATTATTGAAGTTGCAACGCATGCAAGTAGAGGACTCTATGTGCCAACGCTGACTTGCTAGCTAGCTCATTCAGAAGCTTGTGATCGAATCCCTCGGCTCAGCTCGGCTCCCACCAATCCATGGTTCTACTTTCCCATATTCCTTGTGCCGTAGAAGGATTCGGACAAGCTCCGGTTAATATTTGTGAATGTGCGGAAATTGGAACACGCCGTCTGCAGTTTATCGGGGCGGTGTTCCACATCAGTCTCAACAGACTCTTTGTTCCTCAAGATTGGTTCTGCAAATTTCCCCTTGTACTCTAACAACCCAGGACTCTTCGTCAGTGGCAGGAGCTTCTGGGTTTATTGAAGTCAGCCCAGACTTTGACTCTCAGGAGACAGGTTCAACTTTGGCCTCTCCAGTTGTTTCTATGTCCGCACATCAGGATCTGCGAACCTCACGCAGTGATTTTCCTTCCTCCCCATCTCCAGTGGTGGTTGGACGAGTTGAATGTTTACGGCAAAATCTCTGTAAAGGTCACATGCAATGTAAAACACAACTTTGCAGATTCTGATACCTTTTGGTATGGACTTACAGTAGCAAATTATCAAATATGCAAATTCAACTTATATTGAAAAATAACGCTATGAAAAAACCTTCCGAAATTGGAGTCCAAATGATTCACTAAATTCACCCCAGCTAGGGTGAAAAGTGGTTTCAAAAGCTGGGCTGCACTGCGCTCATGGCACATGTGCAGCTAACAGGTTCGCACAGCTTAAAGCGGGAATTCCTGGATTATAAGGTCATGAGCATAAGTAGTGTAATCTTGGTTGTGTACACAAACAACAAATAGTAAATAATCTACTCGTTACATAAAAGAGCTTTGTTAAGGATCTAGATCTACTCAGCTATGTGTCAACCAGTGAAGTGTTCGACATTTCGGAGTAGGCTTTGATGTGAGCTATTTTCACTCATCAGGTGGCAGGGCGGTGGTCTCCCGCAGACCGAACATGTCACATCAACGTTTTAGAGCTCAGGGCAGTCATCTTGGCAATCAACCATTCCCAGCTGAAATGAGCATGCAAAAGACCATGGTAGACCATGGTTCACAGACCATGGTTGACCATGGTGTATCATGGCTTACCACGTCCAGTAAATGGCACCACAGTTTACCATGGTAAAAAGAGACCATGGTCTGCCATGGTAAAAAGAGACCATGGTGTACCATGGTCAACCATGGTAAAAAGAGACCATGGTATACCATGGCTACCATGGGTTACCATGGTAAAAAAAAGACCATGGTCTATCATGGTTTAACTACGTGCAGTAAATGGCACCAAAGTTTACAATGGTAACATAAGACCATGGTCTACCATGGTAAAAAGATACCATGGTCAACCATGGTAAAAAGAGACCATGGATTACCATGGTAAAAAAAGTCCATGGTGTATCATGGTTTTATAAACCATGCGGTAAATGGCACCACGGTTTACCATGGAAAAATGAGACCATGGTGTGCCATGGTTTGCCATGATCTACCATGGTAAAAAGAGACCATGGTTTACCATGGATTACTACTGAAAACAACTGAGGCCATGGTCAGTATACCCTGTTCAGTAGATGGCACATTAGAATAACCTTTGGTTATTGAGACTATGGTAAGAAACCAACCGCACCAAACCACAATATATAGTCATATACACCATGGCATAGAGATCAATTAGAATATCGGGTATTGAAGAATTAACATTAAACAAACTCATGCACTGAAAACAAACTGTTTAAATTATGAAGACACATTTTATTACTAACACTGACAGATTTAAATGAAAGACAATTTGAGGATAGCTGTTGGGAAACTCACAGGGATTGAGGGATCAAGTACAAGTCTAAAGCAAACTAGAATTACATATCCAGTAATGCTGCTAGGGACAAATGGCATGTGGACATGTTCATCATTTTTCAGAGGATATTCTTATTTATTATTTTATTTTAAAAACATCTTGAGGGCAGCTTGGATGTCAATCAGTCTATATCCAGGAAACTTAACTTAATTTGGAACACCATTTCATGCAGTAATATACAATTTCAGAAAGAGTATTCTCTTTAGTCTATATGGTTTAGAAGTAGACATAATGAGAGTAACGACCAACAGAGAAATTACAACAGGGCCCAAAATCATCTACCTGGAAGTTGTACAACTTTGAGCATCACAATTTCTCTCAGAAGAAACAGGATGCACACAAGTCTGAAGAACCTTCAGGAAGAGCAGTGGTGATGTCACAGAAGATGTCCACATTGGTTCAGGGATAGTGAGTGAATGAGTTTAGTTTTACACCACTTTTAGCAATGTTCCAGCAATATCATGCCCCAGAAAGGGGCTACACACATTGTACCCATGTGAGGAATCGAACCCAAGTCTTCAGTGTGAAGAGCAAACGCTCCAGCTCAGGAATAAACTCATCTAGCAGAACTTTATCTTCAGTGTTTCAACATTAGGACCATTTCTTCAGAATTGTCCAGTGGAAATCTGAAAAACACACCAACAACATTTAATCACAATCATTCCTTTTCAAAGAGTCTTAAGCAAATATCAAAACTGTGGTGGTGTTGTTTTTTAAGTATATATTTACAGTTGCTTAAAATGTTATGTATTTTTAACATATTTCAAATAATTTTTCACCCGACTATAATTATACTATTCAAAATAATTTCTTTACACTGATGGCAGATGACTTTAAATTATTTTTATAATAATATTTTGTAATATGAAGAGTCCATGTCAAGTAACAAAACATGTATTAGAAATTAAAACACAAAATTGGCTTCTAAATCACTAGTCTACATTCATAACCAAATATAATATTCTGAAATGTTTACAACATTTCCCATTACTTATAATAATCAAAAATTTATAAAAATCAACATATCATAACATAGAAAAACGTATCTTATTGTAAGTGAACCTATTTCCACGTTAAGTGAATAGCTAAAGGTTTTGGCACTGTCATTTTTGGTTTACAATCAGTAGTTATTCCAAAACTGAATACAAATACGATATTAAGAAAATGAAATATCCATAAATGTACCTATAGCAATTATCTCCCTTTTTATGATCATTTGAATTTATTTTGTTGTCTGTGTAATCTAAGCAAACAAACTGAATCTTTCAGGCTGACCTTACAAGCACCGTGAACTTTGACATCATTCAATCACAGATGACCTAACTCCAAAAAGTCATAACGTTTTGGTTTTTTTTAAAGTACCGTTAGATACTGGTCGTGTGTTAACATAATATGTTGAACATATTACACAAAGCTCAAATTAACACTGACTTTCCGTTTGAGAGATGAACATTGTATATAAAATGAACACTTCATACACTGCTATATCTTATATCTTATCGTCTTTCTTATTCTCCTCAAAGAGTGTTGCTTATCCCGTCACCTATGTTCGTATGCATATTCCGGAACATCAAAACATTTTCAATATATATGCACTCAAAACAATTTCAATATTGCTGTTATTTACTTACCGCTCATGCTTAAGCCATTGGAAATCGATTTGAGATGTATCCATCGGCACTAAATCTAGTCTATTCCTTTATCATGAGTTCTTGACATATCCATCAGTGGATTATCCTCAAAATCCGTCATTGCTAATACATTAGGTATTATATCTTCGCTTGGATTGTTGTAGTCTGTTGCCAGTGTTGGCAAAGTTGTGTTTTGCGCCTATCACTGGCTTTGCGCGCTCATACAGGCCTACTTGACAAATAGCAGCTATGGCATCGGTCGTGCCCGGGAAACGGTCCCCTCTTTCCATATCGTACTATCTCCATTCAGCTTGTCCCGGAATGGCGCGAGTTGGAAGTGGAAGCATATTTTTTAGTAAAGAAAAATTAATTAGTATGACCAGGGATGTATCGTAACTATGTATGTAAAATGCTGTATGATGAGTGCTATCCGTTCTTGAAGTCTCAATAGATTACGTAAGCAGGCGTGGCCGTGTTTGCAATCGCGCGACCGAGGTACTTCATAACAACACTAGTCAACAGTGGATAATTTCTCATCTTATTAACAAATAATGGCAAGAATTACAATATCAAGGCATCAGCATCAAAATTGGAATTCATAAACAGTAATATTGTCAACGACGAGAATCGCGAAACAAGATATTCTGTGTACACGTTCCTACGTCAATCATAACGTGGAAGAATAGTTTATGCACATATTCCCGGTAATAAATTTCATTAATCTACCTTGATGTAATCTCTTCCGGGTCACATTGCACGTGCTGAACAGGAAGTGACAGTGAAATGTGTTCTAAAATCGGGAGCTTCGCCATTAACATTGCGAAAGACAAACTTATAACAAGAATGGGCACGCTTGCCGATCGTGATCACTCACGGGAGAAATTCAATGAAATGAGACGATTTTGACATTGTACTTCCAAGTTTTACTTTATGGAGTAAATATGAAAGAGAAAGAGATTTAAAAAACTTCCACAGCACTAATTGGTTACGCAGTTATTAATAGAAGGTAAGTTTTACCCAGAACTGTCCATGTTTCTAAGACGGATCGTGTTAGGTACAGAATTGTTTCGCCTTCTGTCATGCATTGTTTTTGTTGTTGCTGTTTTTATCATAAAAAAAACAACAATTAAAGGCATCTAGGCAGAAAAAATAGTAAGACCACAAGAGACGGAGTTTACACAGTTTAATGGACAACTTTAGCAAAGGGGACGAGCGAAATTATTATATTTTCAGATGTACGGAGTGTTAATTTTGTTTTTGATTTTCAAGAGTAAAAGACATCATTTGTTCCTTATTTGTTTGTGTGTTTCTGTAACAACAATGAGAAAGTTAAATTACGTGAACTGTTCCCTTTGTTAATTGTTTTTTATGACATTGAGTTCTTGTATTTTTCATTGAAACACACTTCATTTTAACATGTCTCTCACTGAGTGAAGTGTTCAATTTTAGTTCTTTAATGCACACAGACGTAAGAACAAGGATCTGTAAGATATCTATCATGAATATTCATTAAAGGCAAAATAACTCAGGCAAACAAATTTTTCATCTGCCACTTACATGTTTTACATGTCCTTTGTAATGCTATTGGTATAATGCCTGTGTAACACTTTATTGAATGCTCCCCGTTATTTGTTATTCATAAATGAAACACAATGTCATGAAACAGTCAGGATTTCAATTTGGTGACCATGGTCTATAATGACCATGGTCTGCTGTGGTATACCATGGTGACCATGGTCTACCATGGTATACCATGTGGAGAAATGTTGGTGACCAAGGTTTAGCATGGCAAACCATACGTGGTAAGCTGTGGTTGACCATGGTCAACCATGTTGCCTTTTCAGCTGGGTTGGCAACATCTACTTCAATCAACCAGCATTCTGATTCGGTCGGACAACGCTGCAGTCGTGTGGTGCATCAATTGCATGGGGTCGACGGTGTCTCCAGAACTCCTGCATTGGACACAGCAATTCTTCCACTTCGTGGACTCGCTCAACATCATGGTACAGGCCAACCACATTCCAGGGGTGAAGAATGTTATCACCGATTCTCTGTCCCGCTCCGTTCGACCATCGCCGACTGAGTGGAAAATACATCAACAAGTCTTTCAGATTTTGTACCTCCCGATGTCGAGCCCAACAGTGGACCTCTTTGTGACGCGCTTGAATGCCCAGCTCCTGTAGTTTGTGTCTCCGATCCTGGACCCTCTGGCCTGGGCACAGTATGCCCTCGCCATTCCGTGGTAAGGTCTAAACGCGTACGCCTTTCCCCCAGTGGCGCTTCTTCACCATGTAGTTCTCAAGCCACGCATGACCCAGCGGATGACACTGATTTTGGTCGCACCCTACTAGCCGACCCGAAGTTTGTTCGTAGATCTGCAAGAAATAGCCAACCCAAACCCTGTGCTACTTCCCGACCGATCCGCTCACATTTCATCTACACCCTTGGCACATCTACATAAATTATTGATGACAAATGGAAGACCTTTGAAGCGTATTGTAAAGTGAAGGGTATTACATCTCCTACTACAGCTTCACCTCAGATGGTTGCCGAGTATGTCCAGCATCTTCGTACTTCTAAGAAGTTGAAGGGCTCAACTTTAGCCACTTATCTAGCCACGGTTTATACAGTTATTGCTATGGCTAGGGGTGTAAAGGTGTCAACTGTCTCTGAGCTCCAGTCTCTCTCCTGCGATCTTACAAGGTTGCTGATCAGTCAGTTCCGGTCACCAGCCTGGAATCTTGCCGTGGTTCTTAGACATCTCACGTCTGAGGAATACGAACTTTTAGCGGAGAAAGATTTCGAACATGACACATTCCCAAGACACATGACACAAGACCTTCTTCCTCTTGGCTTTTGCAACTGCTGCCCACATCTCCGAGCTTCACTCCTTGGATGTCACCCGGTTGCAATTTGAGAAGACCAGACATGCCAAAGTCTTCCTTGGTTTGCGGTGGGATTTTGTAGCCAAAAACCAATTGCCTGGACAGCCGGACCAACTTTTCGCCATTCCGCCGCTGTCAACAATTTGGGGCTCTGACGACACCGAGGATCTCTCCCTATGTCCTGTCCGGGCTTTACGGGTCTATTTAGCTGCCTCCAAGAACCGTTGTTGGTTACGAAAGAGATTGTTTATTCCTCTGTCTACTGCCTAATCTACAGAGGTGTCTCGTACCACACTGGCATTCTGGATGCGCTCCACCATCTTGCATGCTTATGTTTATGCTGACCTCTCTGCACCTAATATGGCCAACCCTCATGAAACAAGAGCCTTGGCATCTACGATGGCGCTCCACAGAAACTGTTCCTTTCTCGCCATCATGGAGGGTTGCTTCGGGGTCTGTCTGTCACTGACATGGAAGGTCTTCACCAACTAGGTCCATTGGTTCTGGCAAAGCAATTGCCGTCTGCCTGCAATTGCAGATAAGATGCATACTGTATTCAATAAAAGATATCTTTATTTCCTTGGGCTTAGATCACCTCTCCTAGCTTGACCTAGGGCCTGGTAGTATATCGGGAGTTGGTGCTTTCTCTCGGCCTCCTTGTGTTATGCGACTTCACGGTTGTGGATTTGACACAGGGAAGACTGCGGCCCACCATCCAACCGTGAGATAATGCATACCATGAAATAGGATAAGTTTAAAAATTTGGAAATTTTAACTATAAATTGTATATATATATACAGTCATCCCTCGCATAACACGGGTCTTGGGGTCCATGGATGACCCCCCGCGTTATCAGACACCTGCGTTATAGTTACTATTAGATAACGCGGAACAAAGGCAAGTAAAATCCTATTTTCCGTGGACATAACAAAACTGCTATTTTGTGTATTGTGCCAAGTCAAAACTATATCGTATTGTTGGAGGTGAAAAAACAAACTTTGTAAATGAAAATAGATGTATGTACAGGAAACTTGCAATCAAACATCACTAGACATGATAATTGAATTGTCGTTCCTGTTATACCACCTGTTATTCAACTGAGCCGGAAATAGCAATCAGCTGTGCACAGATGTTTTGGTCCAATCTACTGGTGATTCAGTTAGAAACGATCCGATAACATAACATCAAAGAAATTCTATTCCATTATCAGAATAATTTATATCTTAAGCAGTTATGTTAACAGAGATATTATATATTGCTGTTTTATGAGTATAATGCATGTTTTCTACGAACATATTTAACATAGACTAAGCACTTTGGGTTACCTGGCTGGATACATTTTATGTAGGAGACAGTTTGACAAGTCACCACTGACTTCCCGCGGTACGTGCCACTTCAACTGTAAAAAAAATGCTGACCATTAATTGTCAAATATGACTTCAATAAGTCAAAAACGCAGGTCTTGAGGTCCGTGGATGACGAGCCGGTAATCTGTTTGTGATTGCTGAGAATAATGTGAAATTGGTGCCATCACAGTTGTCGCGAAAAACGGACCCTCACAAATGTGGTAAGCGGAAGTTGTATGAATGAGGTAATGCCATTTCACTCACGATTTCTCCGTTGTTACTGTAAACAGTTTTAATGAATGAAAATGGGATTGAATTTAATCAAATAAAATGTGTTTTCTGACATCATACGTTCTTGGATGGCGGTGTTTTCCCGCGCAATATCGCGAGTGTTGCATCACAGCAAACATTGTAAGTACTCGGCTGATGGCATGTCTTTATGATAAAGTTGTCTTTTATAAGTTATTACAATGTTTCGCTGTTCGTCTGATGTTTATTGAGAAAACCCTGCATGTTTTGAGCATCTGAAAAACCATGAATATGGACACTGTTAATCGCAATCCGCACTGAATTTCACTAGTTTACAACGTGATTAACCAGAGCTCAACAGTGGATTTGTTGATGTGCTATTTTCGATGACGTGAAGATGTGTGATCGCTGGGCAACTTTTTTTATGGGAGCCACGGATTACCCCGGGGTTTAACCAAATCTGCGGTATTGTGAAGAGCATTATTGTGAGGGATGACTGTACTTATCCTATCTCACGCGATGGATTCCCACCCGACCTTCCCCGCATCACAGATTACTTAAAAGCTCCAAGACGAGAATGACAAGTAGTGGGATGTTCAGCTTAGGCTACATCACGTTTCCATGCTTTGGTCGAAGAAGAGAGAGAAGTGCATACCGTGAGATAGGATAAGTATATAAATGTACAATTTATAGTTAATATTTCCAAAATTTTAACAGTGGAATGCATTTCATATTCGGAACCTGTATTAATAGTTAAATTTGTGCAACTGATTTAAATATTCATATCTCCAATGTCTCATATTTAACTGAATGTAAATTCCTATATGTTTATCGTCAAATATAAGTACAAGGACAAATTAAAAAACATTTCTGAATATTGAAAAATATTTTAAAACATCATTTTTTTTATGTCCTCCCATCTTTTGTTCACATGACCTTATAAGGTCTATTCCAACATGTCATGTCACAAAATTGAAGAATATAATCCATGATTTATGAATATTCAAGAGTCCTAATTTGAAGTGTTAAGGTTAATTCATTTTTGACACTGAACCACATACATACACACTGGAACACATTTGTACAGTATTGGAATACTGTAAACATACTTTTTTTCGCTTGGTGCAAATTTCGCAGAATTGACAGTTTAGACTACATCGCGCAGTCAATAGTTCGCGCAATCAGTAATTGCCGGAACTGCCAGCTGTCTCTTAGACCGCCACTAATAGCAATGAAAACAACGAGAGTGGCTTGCAAAGATGACACTGAGGCCGAAGTCGTAATCGCGTAATTTCAAACAAGCCGGGTTGTTGTGAAAGTGATGATTGATGTGTAAATTGACTATCAAGGAAATAAACTTCTACCGTATGTGAAGCTTTTTGTGATTTCATTTCGTAATATGCAGGAATAAATATAAATAAACTTTCATTACTTTATAAGTTTGATTTGATCATTTGCAGCGGGGAATTGTGTCACCTTAGTGACAATGCTTGTTTTACCTGCATGGTTACCGGAGAATATTATCATGATTATCTGGATGGTGAGATACCATATCAAAACAATAACATATCTGACCTTGTTAACAATGACATGTATGCTCTAATATAATATATGAGTTATGGTTACACTATTACACAATACCGTTATAGGGCGTGGAACTGGTATATCAGTGTATGAGTGAGGACACTTTTGAATATTAAGGTAAGAACACACCACTATAAACAGTACGCCATCTTGTTGTTTTTCATTCTTTGTAAAATTTCAGTATAGTGACTAATAGTATAGTATTTATTCCTTCAAACAAACACTTCCTGAAAGTGTAATTAATCTACATGAATTCCTTTTATCCATAATGTCGAGTGAATAAAACTCGCGCACGACCCATCTGCACGTTTCAAATATTGGTTTAATGTTCAACACCTCACTCAACAATATTCCAGCTATATATTGGAACGGACTAAATTATACAAATTTCAGTAAAAGGCTGGAGATCAGAGTATATAACTGTACGAAATGACCGCACTTCAGCATAAATTTACATAATAGAGATCGTCAGCCGGGGCCGTTGTTCGGAATAGCCCCATGTCATTGTTTGGAAATGCCCAACGTCATTGTTTGGAATAGCCCGACGTGACTGTTTGGAATAGCCCGATGTGACTGTTTGGCAGAGCCGACAAGAGTGCAAAATCTGAAAATTAGATCATGTCAAATATTTGCCTGAAACAGGTTTACTGGACGGGATTAACTCGTCTTCAAACATGAATATGATACACATTGAGAGGTTTGTTGTGTGTATTACATATTGTTACATGTGATGAAACACAGTTGGGAATTAGGCGGGATGTGGTGTTAGCTCTACATAGGTATCCAGTCCACCATCAACAAGTAGATATGACACTATTTAAGTTGAAATTTTTGTTTTCTTTGTTTCTTGTTTAACGCCGCACTCAGCTATCAGCACTCAGCACTCAGCTATGATCCAGCTCTATGTATCTGTAAATAATCAAGTGTGGACCAGACTATCCAGTGATCAACAGTATAGACATCAACAGAATTTGGGATAAGATGACATGTGTCAACCAAGTCAATGAGTCTGACAACTCAATCCTATTAGTTACCTCTTACAGTTTCAAAAGGTTTTAAAGGCTTCTTTAATATGTACAGCTAGTCTTTCTTGAAACTGCCACAAGCAAACGATAAAGTATTGCCTTTTCCAGACTTGAAGTCAAGCTGCCAACACAAAGGAACATCCTTTAGACTGCATGTTAGGGCTCAATTTTTTAAAGCCTGATTTCAGATTTCTGGGACAAGGACCCCAGTATCTTCAAAAACCTATTCCAATGTCTGTAAATCACAGACTGGGACACATTGAATGTATTGGCTATCCTTCACTTGGTTTTACCTGTTTTGTGCTCATCACATCATGGTTGAATCATTGAGTAGAAAACATACATTATTCTAGTAACAATCAATAATGCAGCTCAAGGATATTTGACTGAAGTATTTTAAATCAAGTGTGGCTCTCTACGTATGTACAAGGAGGGTTTGTTGATGTACACCCTAACAGGTTGCATCACGCATTGTCCTATTATGCTGTCCCATCCTAAAAAGAGGAACTACAAGGGCCAGATAACCATTTATTGTTATAGCTAGCATTTAGGTCCATTTGCTGATAAATGATGGTAAGGAGCTGAAACCAAGAAAGTTATTGCTAAGTATTACCTAAACAGTGAAAGGCAGGTAATCCTAAATTTATGTATGCTTCAATAATGTCATGCTATACATATTATCCAAATAAGATCCTATCAAGCCGGCAGAATCTGATTACAACATTATGACTGGTTTTAATAAAATGTTTGTGCACGTAATATTAATTAAAAACTGGCAATACTTACTTAATTTTAATTTCAAGTTGCAACACTGAAAAGGTATAGCCGAGGTCAGGTCTGAGGGCAGAAACATTGTTTAACCTAAATATAACATAATGCCATTTCATGATTTCATAATGCCATTTCCAAGTTGTAAATACTTTAATTAAATCATATGCGATTACATACACTATGTATCTTTAGCCAATGTTTGGCTTCCTAAAAGCCTGCAGATGTACAATACTTGACTCATGTTTTCATGTGAATTTCTTATATCAGTCTCTTTCATTGGAGGGTTCCAAACTGGTTACATGTGTAACAGTGAAAAATGCTGAATGAACAAAAATTAAATGTGTATCACGATTCATTGTAATTATGATTCATGTAGTGCTGTATACACCACAATGTATTGGATGCATTTTTTCATCACTAATTGGATATAAGTTTGAAAGAAAAGACTACCCCAAACATTCTTGACAAGTTCATAATTTTTAAACTTATCCTATCTCACGGTATGCACCCTCTTCTTCTTCTATGACCATGTGTGGAAACGTGCTGTCAGCTGAGTTGAATCAAATCTTCATGGCCTCTGACCCGCCCTGACCTCTGCCCCCACTCCGATATCAGCACCTGTCAATCATCTTCCTAAGCGTGCAGCTCGCTCAGATGATCACATGACCACCTCTGCCTGTCATTCTCTTTCTTGTCGCTAAGTTGTGTGTTTGGCTATAAGAGAGCTTGATTGTGTTTCTACAATGCGAAAATCGACTCGTTATGGTTCCAAGAAACGCAAACATTGCGATATTTGCAACAGTAATTTCTCAGCGGCAGACCCTCATAAGCTATGTGTTGACTGTTTAGGCCGGTGTGAATGATCTAGGCGTTGCAATTTGTGTGCAAACCTTGACGACGATGCGTTCTCTGAATATCGCCGGGTAGCTTGTAGACGCAAGTCTGACAGAGATCGTCGAAATCCATCTGAGGGTCCATCTGAATCGAAATGTCCTAAGTTAGACCGCCGTGTGAAATCTGAAGTACGATGCTCGAGGTCCAAGTCTCCAAATGAAGATTTCCTAGCCGAGGCGTCTGATTCCTAACTCACTGAAAATTTGCATCAACTCTTTCGTCCGCAGTCTTCTGTCCCCATTACTCTAGAAGATTCTTCACCACCACGAGTTGTTGTGTTATCTACATCTGGTATTCAACCCCAGCCGTCTTTGGTGGTGAATGTTCCTCAGCGCCCTTACGTTTCGGAGGCAGGAACTGCTCATGCAGCACTTAGTGTGATTCCTAACATTACATCACAAGTGACGCTTACTTACAGTGCGGCTCTTCTACCAGTGTGGCGCTTACTCCCGGCGTTCCTGGTTTGGCGCTTCCTCCCTTCCTCGCGGTTCGGCACTTCCTCCCGGTATCCCTGGTTCGACGCTCCCTCCTGGTGTTCCCAGTTCGGTGCTTCCTCCTAGGACTCCCGGTTCGGCGCTTACTCATACTGACTTTGGTTTGGCGCTTGCTCCCGGAGTTACTGGTTCGGCGCTTCATACCGGGATTTCTGATTCAACGCTTACTACCGGTTCAGCGTTTCCTCTAGGTTCGGCGCTTACTCCTGGCCTTCCTGGTTTGGCACTTCCTCCCAGTTCGGCCCTTCCTCGCGGTTCGGCGCTTCCTCCCGGTACTCCTGGTTCGACGCTCCCTCCTGGTGTTCCCAGTTCAGTGCTTCCTGCTAGTACTCCCGGTTCGGCGCCTACTCATATTGACTTTGGTTCGGGTCCTTACTCCCGGCCTTCCTGGTTCGGCGCTTCCTCCCGGTATCCCTGGTTCGAGGCTCCCTCCTGGTGTTCCCAGTTCAGTGCTTCCGCCTAGTACTCCCGGTTCGGCGCCTACTCATATTGACTTTGGTTCGGCGCTTTCTCCCGGCCTTCCTGGTTCGGCCCTTCCTCGCGGTTCGGCGCTTTCTCCCGGTATCCCTGGTTCGATGCTTCCTCCTGGTGTTCCCAGTTCGGTGCTTCCTCCTAGTACTCCCGGTTCGGCGCCTACTCATATTGACTTTGGTTCGGTGCTTCCTCACAGCTCACTGCCTACAGTGTTGTTTCATGGTTCAACGCTTCATCAGGGTTCAGCGCTTTATCAGTGACTGCCCAGGTGTTGAGTTCAGCGCTAGGCCCACTCAGTTCAGCTTTGGAATTCAACGCACAAGGATCCTACGTCTTCATCGTTATCTCATGGGGGCGTGTCTCAATCGGCTGAATGTTCATCCACTCAGCGTGAGGTGCCTCGTCATTCCTCGGGGTCTACTACGGTTTCATCTGTCCCTTCTACAATGATATCGATGGCGAGACGTGTTTTGCCGGTATCCTGGAATCCAGTGTCTGATGGGGCGACTTCTCAGCCGATGGACTTTGATGCCTTTGTGTTAGCAGTAGAGTCAGCATTACGGCATCAGGCCCCAGTATCCTCACCTGTTTCTCAGGAGGGTCCTCGGAGGGTACATCTCCCTCGGGTGCTAGCGTGGATGCTGTTGACACACCCCAACTACTTGTCTGGATTGCTAATAACCCCTGTCTACAGCTCAGTACTTAGTGGATGGATTTAGTATCCAGTTTTGATATGAAGCCAGGTGACTTTGGCTCCACCACATTCCCTCCTCGATCGTGTGTCACTCAATTAGCAGCGTCGCTGGATGAGGGTTTTGGTAACTTGAGGAAGATTAAAGATGGCTTTGCGGCTCCTCACTTCAATTTAGCATCTGCTCATGTACATGGCTTTTCATCGATCATCGTTCCCCCTCCAGTGGATGATGATATCACGTTGCTGGGAACAAAGCAGAAGGCCTACTCGCCCTTCCTGGCCGAAGATTGGGAGCTTCTACATTTAGATGGTACCATAAGGATGATTATGGCTCCACTCAACATGGTGTTGATGACTACCGAAGCAGTGGCTTTGTCAGTTGCACACGCTACGTCCCATCAGTAAGCGTACATTCGAGCGGCTATGGTTTTATTGCAAGAACAATTCCAAACCATATTGGATCAGCTGGCTCACTGCTTTTCGTATGTCGCGGCTATACGTCGCAGAGGACCTCTACACTTATCCTCATGGGAGGACAGATTTAGAACGGATCTGTTTTGTCAACCATGGTCTGGCAAGTCTCTTTTCAACGGGGCGATTAAAGAGGTCGCTAACAGAGTCTCAGTCTCATTTACAAGTCTCAGAGGAATTATTAAAGTTCCAACGGTTGCAGGTGGAAGACTCAGCGACAACCAGCCCAGTATGTTCCTGTCAATCCGGACCTTCGATCGGGTTCTACGGCTTCCTTTCGTGGAAAATGTGCCTATGGAAGAGGACGATCCAGTCGTCAACGAAGTACTTCCACTGCTCCAACCAGCCTCCACTGCCGACCAGCCCACCTCGCATAGACCTGACAAACAATGACTTGATCACATTGAAAGACGGCTGGTATCTTCCACCTCCAGTCGTGCCCATTCAGACTTCCCCAGTAGGAGGCCGGCTTGGGACTTATGCTCCCAATTGGACAATCTTTGGAGACCCTTACGTCCTGTCCATGTTAGCCAAGGGGTTCCAGCTGCCAGTCATCGGGAATCCTCCTCTCACTTTACTCCCGGATCGCAGAACGTATCCCGCACAACAGTCGGCTGTTCTTCCATCCACAATAGACACCTTACTCAAAAAACTTGCGCTCGAATCACTGGGTCGGGCCCGGGCACCCCGGGGTTCTATTCTCCAATCTTTCTGGTGCCCAAGAAGGATTTGGACAAACTGAGGTTAATCTTCAACGTGAAGACATTCAACAAGAGATTTCTGAAGCCTCCACCCCATTTTCGAATGGTATCAGTGGCACTCCTCAAGACTATTATCAAGCCGGGAGACTACATGGTCAGTTTGGATCTGCAGGATGCCTACCTCCTGAACTCGATCTTCCCGGCTCATCGCAAGTTCCTTTGGTTCATCTTCGAGGGCATCCACTATCAGTGATGTGTTATCCAGTTTGGAATTTCTTCGGCCCTGTGGCTGTGTACATGGGTAACGAAGCCTATCACCAGTTTCCTCCACCGCAAGGGGATAGTGTTCGAAGCTTACATCAACAACTGCATTCAGGCACAGAACGATCATGCTCTTCTGCTTCGTCACATGCAGTTTGCGATACAGCTTCTTCGCCAATTAGGCTGGTTAATCAATCTACAGAAATTGGAGCAAGTCCCAACGCACCGAGTTCAATTCATCGGAGCAGTGTTCGACACAGAAGTCAACAAACTGTTTGTTCCGAGGGATCGTTTCTGCAAGATACAGTGGTAGGTTTCCCAGGATGCTTCGTCAATGGCAGGAGCTCCTGGGTCTCTTTGACGTCGGCTCAGGCATTGACCCTCAGGGGTCAACTACAACTCTGTCCCGTACAGCTATTTCTGGCACCTTACATCAGAGTGGGAGATCCCGGTGCTCTGATCCCTCTACCTATGGAGCTCCATCCTTATCTACAGTGGTGGATGGAAGAATTGAACGTTTGCGACGGAGTCTGTTTAGAGCCATTTGTTCCGTCTAACCACCTGTATGTGGATGTGTCTCAACACGGGTGGGGAGCTCATCTTCTCATCTTCTCAATCAACAAGTGGCAGGGCTGTGGTCTATCATAGATCGCGCTTGTCACATCGACATTCTGGAGTTCAGGGCGGTGATTCTGGCAATCAGTCACTGGCAGGATGTCTTACGAGCAACGTCCCTCATGGTAAGATCGGACAACGCAGCAGTGGTTTGGCATATCAACAGAATGAGGTCAACAGGGTCTCCACAACTTCTACAGTGGACTCAACAGTTCTTCGATCTGGTGGACTCTCTCAACATCTTGGTACGTGCCAACCACATTCCAGGCGTGAAGAATGTCATCGCAGATGCTCTGTCTCGTCCGAGTCGTCCCTCTCCAACAGAATGGAAATTACATCCTCAGGTGTTTCAGACCTTCTGCCTTCCAATGACATCTCCGACAGTAGACCTCTTTGCCATGAGGTTCAATCATCAGCTGCCTCGGTTTGTGTCACCGATACCGGACCCTTTGGCTTGGGACCTCGATGCTCTAGCCATCCCGTGGGAAGACTTGAACGCTTATGCGTTTCCGCCAGTGGCCCTTCTTCCTCGCATTCTAGTGAAACTGCGTGCAACTTGGAGGATGACTCTGCTTTTGGTCGCGCCCTACTGGCCGGCCAGAGTTGGTTCGTAAATCTTCAAGACCTAGTCGAACCGGATCCTGTGCCGCTTCCCGATCGACTAGATCTACTGGTTCATCCGCACTCCGACCAACTACATTGGTCCCCGTTGACGCTCCATCTGCACGTTTGGCGCATCTTCATCAATCGTTAACGGCTAAAGGTTATTCGAAGAGGGTTGCTACGGCCATTACAACAGCACATCGTACTTCTACAAGGTCAAGAGGAAAAGTTTTGAAGCATACTGCAGGAAGAAGGGCATCTCATCCCCCACTACAGCATCCCTGCAGATGGTGGCAGAATATCTTCAGCATCTCCGAACTTCCAGGAAACTTAAAGGTTCTACATTGTCTATCTATCTGGCTGCTCTTAAAACAGTTATTGCAACAGTCTCAGGTGTGAAGATTTCCACTGTCCCTGAACTCCAGTCTCTCCTAAGGTCTTTCAAATTGGCTGACCAATCCCGGAAGTTCCGGCCTCCAGCTTGGGATCTATCAATTGTACTCATCTCACGTCAGCTGAATATGAACCTTATATGAGAAAGATTTCGAACATGTCTCCTTTAAGACCATCTTTCTCTTGGCCTTGGCTACAGCTGCTCGTATCTCCAAGTTACATGCTCTTGATGTTTCTCGGGTACGGTTTGAAAGGTCCAGACATGCGAAAGTTTTCCTTGGTTTGCGATGGGATTTCCTTGCCAAAAATCATTTACCAGGACAACCTGATCGCGCTTTTACGATACCACCGTTGTCTACTATCTTGGGCCCAGAAGACACTGAAGATCTTCCCTTATGCCCGGTGCGAGCATTAAGGATTAACCTCGCCTCGCAGGATCGTCGCAGACTGCGTAAGAGATTTTTCATTCCAATATCTACTGCTTCCGCCTCGGAAGTCTCCCGCACTACCTTGGCGTTTTGGATGCGAACTGCGATCCTGCGTGCCTATGCCTTTGCTGACCTACCTCCACCATCAACTGCTAAGCCTCATGAGACTCGAGCCCTTGCGTCGACCATGGCCCTTCACAGGAATTGTGCCCTTCTGTCCATCATGGAGGGCTGTTTTGGAAGATCCGACACGGTATTTTCTTCACACTACCTGAGGGACCTCTCGGTGACAGATGTGGAAGGCCTACATCAATTTGGCCCCTTGGTCCTGGCACAGCAATTGTCTTCAGCCGACGTTCGCAGATAAAGCAATCCTTCTACGATCGTTTTGCTCTGTACATAATAAAAGATATCGATGTTCTCCATATCTTGGTACTTTTTTACATTGGGCTTAGGCCCTTCTCACCTAGGGAACTAGGGTGTGTTTGTACTGTCATACCTATGACTAGTTAGACTGTGAGGCAAGTCTTGTGCCACATGCAGAGATGGACGACATTCCACCTACTGACCGCTACTCTTTGAGCAATTACGTCAGTAAAGTGTTGATTTACGATACCTACGTGGTTTTCGGACTATTTCTCTTCTAAGTCCTTTCTCACCTTTGGTCCGTTAGGGAGATTGGTACTGAACGTTAAACTATACTAACCACATAAAGAAACTGTGCACACAGAACATTCCTTCAGAATTGGAATAAAACATAGAAAAGACGAAATGATGTAGACACTTTATAAGCTGACGTATCGGGCCACAACAACATGTCAAAAGAACATGAACAATATGCGTAATGATGACGTCAGAAGTTCAAAATTGAGTAGAGGGTCACACGTCGAAGTCACAAATCAATAACGGGTATGACCATCATGTGCGTGAAGCACAGCATTGCATCGACGGAGCTACCAAATGAGCATTGAAGGCCTGGGGAATCGTCTGGGACGTGGTCACTGCCGTCTGGAACCTGTGTCTGAGATGAGTCACCCCAATCCATCTGTCCTGTCTTGGCGTCGTTACTCGGGGACGCCCAGAACGTGGGTGGTCGGCAACGTCATTACTGTTTCCATAAAGCCTAAACAATGCAGATATCATGTTACGATGGCATTGGAAATGTGCTGCCACCTGTAGTTGGCTCATGCCTGCTCGAACCATTCCAATGGCTTCAAGACGTTGAGCAGATGTTAATCTTGGCATGATGTGCATGTGACTTCTCATGTGAATTTGTGAACATTTGAATGACCAAATGACACCTTTATTTATGTATAAAGACGCTGTCTGCCTATCTTTATATTTTCTGTGAGCACAGTTTCTTTATGTGGCCCGTATAGTTGAGCAACCGAGCTATTTCCTCTTTCACTGCCTTCCAGCGTGTCTGTGGGGGGTAGTTTCGAAGCAGGGACTGACCAGGTTAAGGTCCTCGATTTTAATGTCTGGAGTCACCTGATAAATTGTGGGGCTGCGTGGCCTACTTGCCAAACTACGTCCTTTTGCTTGTCAAAACTTGCGACTGAAAACCACATTAATTTGGGAGCGCCCACTCCCCAGAGTGTTTTGTGCTGTGTAAGCCAAGGGGCTAATGAAGCAACCCATCCCAAGTTTGGAGTTTGCATATCGGGAGTTGGTGCTTTCTCCTGGCCTCCTTGGCTTATGTGTTTTCCCGGTTGTAGTAGTAACGGGGTAATCTGCAGCCCACCTACCAACCGTGGGATTATGCATACCGTGAGATAGGATAAGTTTAAAAATTTGTAAATTAACTTAGCTGACAGCACGTTTCCACACATGGTTGTAGAAGAAGAGGGTGCATACCGTGAGATAGGATAAGTATATAAATATACAATTTATTGTAAAATTTACAATTTTGATGGATGTTGCTTTTCACAATATAAAAGACAATATATACAGGAAACTGGTCTGGAATAGTTTTATCACAGGAAACAGATGCTAGTGTCATAATGTTTTTATTACAGTCTGACTCTGCAGTTCTCACTTACATGAACTTTTCATGTAAGATGAAGGCATTCATATGAAGAATGCCCAAATTACCAAAGGAACGGGACCAGATGGTATTGGAAACCGTTTTTCACATTTGATATCATCTTCCTTGCCACTAACATTAACTAACATTTTTAATAAATCACTTCAAACATCACTTTTGCCTTAACATCTTGTTTATCCAAGGTCTTTGAAACATGTATATTTAATTTCATGAGAGAGAACAATTGTCTCTCAAATTTACAATCTGGATTCATGTCAGGCGATTCAACAGCTTACCAACTTATGCATTTGTATAATTCTATTGCTAAAGCTATAGATAACGGAAATGAAGTCAGAGCTGTATTCTGCGATATAAGCTAGGCATTTGATCAAGTTTGGCACAAAGGGACTATCCATAAACTAAAATTATGTGGGATAGATGGGAAGGTATTGAAATGGTTTGAAAGTTATTTACAATGCAAAGAGTAGTGATTCAAGGTTGTAAATCAGAATTAAAAAAGACAATAGCCAGAGTGCCCCAAGGATCAGTCCTTGGACCTCTTCTATTTTTAGTATACATAAACGACACAGTTGAAAGAATCGAAAGTTATATCCGTCTTTTCACAGACGACACATCACTATATGTAATAATCGACTATCCCTTTACAAGTGCATTTACTCTCAACTCACAATTAGACAGAATATCTAAATGGGTGGAAACCTGGCAAGTAAACTAGTAAAATTTAATCCAAACAAAACTGAAACTATCCAATTTTCTTTGGTGAAACTGAACATTTTATGAAATGGTTGTAGCAAAAAAGTATCAGTAAAAAGTCCATTTTCAAGTAATACTGATTTAGTTATATTCATTTCACCAGATTGATTAACAAATCATGAAGAAATCACATATAATGACAGATAAAAATTTTTAATTGTTGTTTGATCTGTTTTTATACACTTAAATAAACATGATGTGCTCATGGATTAAATATCTAAATTAGAAGATAAAGCTACTCTGTTTTGAATTTTGCGGTCCTTTATTGTTGATTTAAGACCGCTAAATGTAATTTAAAAACCGAACGTCTTAGCGTGATGTTTTAAATTAAACATTTAGCGGTCTTAAATCAACGATAAAGGACCACAAAATTCAAAACAGAGTAGCTTTATCTTCATTCTAGCATGACTGATAAGCGTTTTAAAACTGAACTGTTTGGTGTGCAAGAACACAAGGTGCAAAGGGGCCTTTTCCCTGGAAATCGCTTGGAATCGTCCCGTTGGGACAGGTTGTGTAATGAACAAAATAAGACATTTTCAACAACATAAATGCTATATTTCAGGAACCAGTATGCTTGTATTTGTAACAAGTAGCATCAATAAATAAAAACAAATACAGTTTATACTGTGAGCAAGTACAATTATTTGATTTTTCTCAAGCGAATTATTGATCTCCCCTACGGACGGAAGCGGTCAGGTTAGGATGTGTGGGCCGACTTGTGTTGTCGACGTCAACACATGTAGATCTGTACCCGCTTCAGTTTACTGCCGCTTTTGCGCTGCTGATGGATTTTCCAGCTTCATAGTTTCTTCACTGGGATTAGGGTCAAGAAATTCTTCTTTAAACCATTCGCTTCGTATGTATTCATACGTGGTGAATCGGTCACTTTATGTAGCGGTCTTAAACTGCCATTTAAGTACGGTTTTGATGAGCTCTCAGCCAATCAGATTCGAGTATCACACAATGTCGTACTAGAATTAACCTTTGATCTGTAGTAAAAACATTTGTAAGTGTTTCAGTGTGTAAGCATCTCACTCAGAGTTAGTTACCATGGTTGGAAGCTGGTTTTGACCCATGAAGGTCCGGGTTAGAATGAACCCATGCTTGTCATAAGAGGCGACTAACGGGATCGGGTGGTCAGGCTTGCTGGCTTGGTTGACACATGTCAACGGTTCCCAATTGCGCAGATCGATGCACATGGTGTTGATCACTGGATTGTCTGGTCCTGACTCTATTATTTACAGACTGCTGCCATATAGCTGGAATATTGCTGAGTGCGGCGTACAACAAAACTCACTCACTGAAGCTGGTTTTAGATGGTCATATGTACACCAACTTGAAAAGCCAAGATTGTATGGAAATGTAGTCCCAAGTCAAGTACCAAATGCACATGTGATGCATTATTAAAAATATAAAAAAGCAGTGTTTTGCTATACATTTCTTGTTAGGACATGAAAAGGGAACTTTTTTTCCCGAGAACTTTGTTACCTAGGCAAATTTAGGACTTTTTAACCGGTACTTTTTTACCGCGGACATTTTTACCGAAGACCTTTGAAACCTCCCCTCTTGATGAATGGTACCCCAATAAATGAAGTGAAGATTCATAAACACTTAGGTATTACTTTTCATGAAAACTCCTTTTGGCATTCCCACATTAAAGAATTAGCCCCATGATTATCCCCCCGCAACACGTTTTGCAGGGGGTTATTAAAATGCACTCCGTCCATGCATCCATGCACATTTGTCTTTTCCTGAGCATAACTCTAAAACCGTTCAATATTTCTTCACCAAACTTGGCACATAGATAGATCTGGTGGTCTACTGGTGCCTTTTGGTAGTTTTTGGTAGTAACTCGTAGAGTATTTTGCCATTGCATTAAACCTTCATTTTAGTAAAATCTAAATATTTTTTATATTTGTATACTTATCCTGCACTACTTACTTCCTGCACTTATTGCCTACGGCTCAAAAAGCGTGGCTTGCCAGACGATGTTAAAAGATGTAGAACTGCAATCACTTCCTGGTCTCGGCTGCTACTCGTCTGCGCATGCGTCACCGGAAAGTGACGTCAGCCACCTCAGATTATTGCCAGAAATCCCACAGATGGCAAATAAAGCGGGGAGGTAGCTGATAGCACAGGGTGGGCCCTTATCATAAGTAGTGCAGGATAAGTATACAAATATAAAAAATATTTAGATTTTACTAAATTTTTAACTAATCCTGCACTACTTACTTCCTGCACTTTTATCCGACAGGCTGGAAGGTGGGCGTATCATCTGAGGGATCGCCTCGCTTATGTAATAGCAGCCAGCTCAATCCGTAAATCCCGTGTTTGGGAAGCATTGGTAATGCACCTATAACAGAGAGCGAATCAGCGAGTGACGTTCAGGTAGTGGTTATTCGCAACTACGACCGAGTCTTAAATGAAAAGAAACCACTAATTTTAAAGCTGGCGAAGCTTAGGAATGCAGTAAAAAAGCATGGTGGTCCGTGGGAAAAAACACAAGGCAGGGGGGTCACTTTCTTCGGGGAATGGCGAAGTTGTGGACATCATCAACGTCCTTGACAGCCATGTCACGCAAATAATGACTGGCAAAAACTGTGTCCGACCGCCAACCTTGCATAATGGATGACACAGTCCAATTACTGTGACGTGCCATAGTCGAAGCAAGTGCTTGAATCTCGTGTGGATTAGAGGACGTAGGAGGGTCCAGCCGAGCCGCTTTATATGCCTGAAGAATGGTCGTTCTTAACCATAATGCAGTTGTGTTTTTGCTGACGTCTGACTGTGACACCCGGGATAGGGGAAGAAATAACTGTTTCCTTGTACCACAGACGCCTTTGGTACGATCAATGTAAGTTTTGAGTGCACGAATCGGGCATAAAAGCAATTCATCATCGTCTTCAGTGCCAACAATAGATGATAATGGCGGAATCGAAAACTGTCGATCAGGTTGACCTGTTAGTTGTTTTTTAGCGATGAAATCCCAACACAGACCTAAATGCACAGAACCATGACGACAGCATTCAAACTTGACCCTAGTCACGTCAAGGGTGTGAACCTCACTCACTCTAGCTGCAGTTGCTAAACACAAAAGAAAAGCCGTCTTCTGGATAAATCAGCGAGGGAAGCGTTCTCAAGAGGTTCATAAGGTGCACCACGGAGATGGTCTAAAACAAGACCATTCCGGCGGACGAAACTTCAACTTCTGGTCTTCAAGTCTGAACGAACGAAGCATGGCCTGTAATTCTGGGATTTTGGAACCGTGGGAACCGCTAAAACTGAGCTAATTGCCTCCAAATACGTGGCAATGGTGCCTCCCTTCAGACGCCTGAATGAGATAAAGTAGGAAGTCTGCTATGAACTGAGGAGACACTTTCAGCGGATCCTGCTTCCTGGTAACACAAAATCGTTCAAACGACTGCCACTTGTTGTCATACAAGTGTTAAGTAGAAGTTCTGTGCGCCGTCACAATGGCTTTGGCTGCTCTGGCCGAGAAAAACCCTTAGCAGTCAGTGCTTTCTGCAAATGGTCCATCGTGCAGATTGAACCGATCTGGAGCAGGATGCGGGAGACGGCTGTGAGGGATCTCCTACCACTAGACTTTTTAGAACGGAAAACCAGTTCCTGGCCGGCCACCAAGGCGTGACCAAATTCAGTCGAAGGCAAGTTGTCTCCTTGACTTTTGCGAGAAGTTGGGGCAGTAGAACTGGTGGTGGAAACGCATACGCGTGAAGCCCCTCCCACGATAGGATGAGAGCATGCACCGCCCAAGCCACTGGGACTGGGGACACATACACTGGCAGTTGATGGTTTGGGCTCGTGGCAAACAGATCTATGTTTGGAGAACCCAGTGGGTGACTTAGGAGAGTGAAGCCCTCCTTGTGTAGCATCCATTCCGTAGGAGCAACTCTGTCGGGTCTCAAGAGAGCATCTTTCTAATATATTGCGGCACCCCGGAATATGCCGAACTCTCAACAGAATGTGGAGATCGTCGACCAGTTGAAAGAGCCCAAAAGTCTGATCGAGAAGAAACTGTGAGCGTGTCGACCCTTGCTTCCGGATGTACCATACCACCGTGGTGTTGTCTGTGGCCACAAGAAGACAAGTTTCTCGTAGTCGATGTGCCCAGTGATAAATAGCAAGGATCACGGCCTCCAGCTCGAGCTCCAGCCCCAACCCTGCATGGAGTTTGTAATCCGGAGTCCGCTCAAAAGAGACTCCTCCTAAGCCACTCTCAGAAAGACAGAGGTTCGGAGAGCGCACATGGAATCAGAGACTGAATCTTGTCCCACCTGTCCAGAGGAATCTGAACTAGGTTCTTGTCCATCTGGAAATGGCCTCCGATGAATGTCAGAGTGTGAGACGGGACAAGCTCTGATTTGTCCAAGTTGACCAGCCAACCTAGTTGGCGCAACAGACGAAGGGTTAAATCCCGTTGTTGTATAAGAAGCAGACGGTCTAACAGGTGCATAAGGCAATCGTCCAGGTACGGGTCAAAATTGATGCCCCTCAAATGAAGATACCGGGAATTTGGAGTTGTGATACGTGTGAACAACCACGGGGCTGTTGAAATTCCAAATGGGAGGACAGCCCACTGGAAATGTTGATTGTTGAAATTAAAGCGCAGGTACTTCCTGTTGCTGGGGCGTATTGGAACATGGAGGTATGCATCCTGCAGGTCCAGGCTGATGAGTAAGTCGTTGATGCATACCATAGATTTGAGGTATTCGAGAGACATCATTCGGAAGTGCGGAGGATGTTCCAGGAAAGTCTGTTTGAAATAGGACAGATTGTTAATCATCCTCATTTTTGTGGACCCTTTCTTCGGCACTAAGAATATTGGAGAATAAATCCCTGGTGTTGTGACGGGATATGGGAGTAATTCGACGTCTCTTTTCTCCAACAGAATCGCTATGTTCTCCGCTAAGAGGTCGTGTTGAATCTGAGAGTGATTGTGCTGGAGCGGGAACAGCGTGAGGTAGATCAAAGAGGAGGCGGAGCCGAAACCCCTGCCTCAATATATCGGTGACGTTTGGATCCTCCAGGATGGACCAATTTTCCCAAAAGATCCCTATTCTCCCACCTACCGGTGTAGGATAAACTTGGACGACTGAAGGTGGGAGTGTCCAGTCGTGCATGTCCCTCACTTCACTTGCCCTTACGCCCGTTGGGAGCATGGCTATGTTGATATCCTCCCGTCTGATCTAGGCTTGGCACCACGTCCCCTGCCACAAGACGGCGCTGGATTTCTGGCACGCCAAACAGACGGTCGTCGAGGCTGGTAGGTATTGGATGCCATGGAGGATGGATGTCCCTTTTGAAAAGCTTTCAAGGCAGTCTCCTTTGGCAAATTCACACACCTCCTGATAAATGTCATGAATGGCATTGTTAAACAGTGTTGACGATGACCAAGGTTGGTGGAATAATTTCCGTTGAAACTCCGAATCCCATGAAGAAAAGGAGAGGAATCCTTGCCGACGCATGACGCATGCGTTGGCAAGCGCTGCCCTGCCATAGCATCATAGTTGTGAGATGATCCAGTCGATCAGGATTTACTTCCTTAAGATCCTGAGTAATGGCATCAGTCACTGACGCCAATGCCGATATAGAGCGGAGCTAAGTCCAAAGCAGCTACCCTTGTGTCCTGAACTTTATAGGAGGAGACAGAGGAAGAACCTGTCACGTTTTATCTCCTCATCCACCATAGTCACTGTCTGGGCAAAGTCGAAGCCATGAATAGGATAGTCATCATGCCGGACTCTAGGCACTTTAATGGTTGGGTTGAGAAACATCCCTGTGAAATCTTCGTCAAGTGTAGATAGAATCTCCCTGACCGCCTCATGTGTTGGCAACATTAAGGAAGGCAAGTCCCAAATAGTAAGCGACTTTGCAACATCCGGTCCCGATGAAGGGACTGAGGCTACTAAATGATCAGCAATCCAGTCAAACACATGATCAAAACCAAGGTGATTAGAGCCCATGTCCTCATCATAGTCTGGGGCAACGTTTCTCTCTGAGGACGGTGAACGAAATGTCAAGGGGGAACAGCTACGTGCAGACGAAGCCTTAGAAGAAGACGCCTTGCTCCAAGGTCTCGACCTATGGTCGCCTACCGAAGACGTGGAAGCAACGAGAGACGTTGGCGTAGGCACAGGGGCTGATACAGTAGAAAGGATAGGCACCGATGCTGGAGGAGGCAGAGGTGCTGTAATCATCGGAGGTGGCAAAGGCGCTGTAGGAGGGAGAGGCGTTGATGTTGCTGGTTAAATAAATGGCATAGGCGCTGAGGTACTGGCCTGACCTGATAATAAAGTCAAGAGAGTGCTGAACGTGCTGGCCCATCGGTTGTTGCGGTGACAACATTGCCATTAGCGTAGGAGGTGAGGGAGAGCGCCAAGCGCCGAAGGTCCAAGCGCCAAAGTTCCAAGCGCCGAAGCGCCAAATGCTGTAATGCACGGTGACATAAGAGGCGAGGTCATCATCTGGATGCTGGTGACAGACGCACTCGGAGAAACAGTGGACGCTGCTACACTGGATGTAGATGTAGCGGTCGTCAAGACCGGCGTTGAAGTAGAAGACATATTCTTCCGTCTCCGTTGTCCCAGGCGCTTCTTAGAAACCTGGAGATAAACGGAGAAACTCTTGGGTGAAACAACAGTGCAGCTGGCACATTTATGGCCAAGGGAACATTGAGTGGTACAATTCAAACATCGGGGATGAGGGTCTTTATGAGACTTCCCACCCAACTTGCTCTGTACATGGATCTACAATAAACCAGAAAAGCCAATAAATGCACATAAAAACATTACATACAATGGTAATGAATACAACAGCATAATTGAGAACAAAGTCTCAAAGAACTGAATGATAAAGAGACCATAATACAGACATAATAAATATACCACTATTATATGGTATAATATATAAGCCTGAACCAAATAAAACACAACGACTACAAATACGGAGAAGTGTTGTAATGGCGAAGTGATAGAGTGATGACAGGACAGTGTCATAAACGAACGACATCGCTAAACAGAACTACTGAACTCAAATAACAAGAGAAAGTGAAAGATAATATCTACACTTCTCGTAGAGGAAAAAATAATAATATACACAAAGTCAGTTTATTAAGCAGACACAAAACATCCCGTAGGATACAATGAACATCTGGCAACCCACACATCTAGCGAGGCGTGTGAAAAGCAATAATCTGAGGTGGCTGACGTCACCTTCCGGTGACGCATGCGCAGACGAGTAGCAACCAAGAACAGGAAGTGGTTGCAGTTCTACGTCTTTTAACATCGTCTGGCAAGCCACGCTCTCCGAGCCGTAAGCAATAAGTGCAGGAAGTAAGTAGTGCAGGATTAATTAAAAATTTACCTTTTTTTATTATTGCTGCCATTTCTCAACAGTCCCAGTCACTAGAACACTTTCACTATATAATGAGACAAATCAGACCTCCTTAGCAAAACGAAGGGAAACTTCCAAATTAAAATTCCATGGCAACAAGTTTGACTTAGATTGAAATTGGTGGTAGTACTCTTTTTCCGGAGCAGAACTCTAAAACTGTTCACTATTTCTTCACCAAACTTGGCACATAGATAGATCTGGTGGTCTTCTGGTGCCTTTTGATAGTTTTGGATTTCTGAATACAATTTGTTTTGCGTTTCCATGGCAACAATTTTGGCTTCAACTGAATCTGGTGGTAGTGCTCCTTTCTGGAGCAGAACTTTAAAACCTTTTAGTACTCTCCTTCCACTTAGTTATATACACGCCAAAACATTTGACATAGTAACTCGTAGACATATTCATGAAGAGTATTTTGCCATTGTGGGGGATATTGATGACTTTGTCTTCTTGTTAATTTGTCTTTGTAGTTTTAAATACAGACTGTCATGCAAAACTCTTGAAACAATGTATTAAACCTTCATTTTACCTTTATTTGATTATTGCTGCCATTTCTGGGACAGTTGTACAAAGGAACATTCCCAGTCACTAGAACACTTTCACTTAGGTAGATACCTTACACACAATATGCGTAAGAGGTACGAGCCATGCGAAACTATATAATGAGACAAATCAGACCTCCTTAGTGAAACGAAGGGAACTTCCAAATTAAAATTGTTTTACAAAATGGTAAACCATATGGTTGCTGACTATCTTTGTGATTTTGTTCCAGGGAATGTGTCCGACAACAGTAATTACAATCTTAGGAATAATGAAAATTATCAGACTATAAGATGCAAATCTACCAACTATGCCAGTTTCTTTTTGCCCGATACAAATAAATTGTGGAATAACCTACCTACAAATGTGACAACTCCTTCCTCTGTTGGAGAGTTTAAGAATCTGTTCACACCACAAGTTGATACAATGTTCGATCTTGATTTTGGTAGCCATTTCTGTCAAATAATACACTGTCGTCTTAGACTGTGATGCAGTGACCTAAACAGTGATAAATATAATTGTTTCATTTCTAATAATGCTTCTTGTTCATGCTCACATGACTATGAGGATGTATTCCACTATTTCTTCACGTGTTATAAATATAATAGCATTCGACATGAATCACATTTTTATGGGTATTCTAGTCAATGCATCAGTTCATTATTACATCAAAACAATTTGATTCATAAAAGTCTTGTAGTTTCTATTATTTACTTATTTGTGTCAACTGGCCACGAAATAAAACTAAGGAAATTTGTTAATATCCAAGATTGTTATCATTCAGAGATAACTGTTATAATTATCATGTACAACATTATGTATATATGTGAACCTATACATGTATTAATTTATGGACCGGCATTAATATAAGCCATTTAGGCTTGTTTGCCCATCCAATGTACCAGAAGTTTCCAAACATATTATGTAGATATTCAGTATTTCATGTTGTTGAATACCAGTAATATTGTATACCTCTAGGTGATCCTGCATCAACAAACCACATATTGGGTTTTATCTATCATTTTTAAATGCATGGCCCCAAAAGTTTTTGAAATGATCCCATGTATTTATGCTGAGAGGGTCCCTGATCCACCTCATCCAGTTTCTTGGCAAAACACTACCAATATATATGTAAGCATCACTTCATTAATTGTTTTTCAAAGAACTATGTGTGACCAAGTGGGGTTGGTCTACCAACATATCACACAAGAGAGTATCCAGTTCATTTTGTATTCCATAACTTTCTGTGTGATGAAGCACATGGAGCAGCCACTCAGTTTAGCTTCTCTCTCTCTCTCTGCTTTCACACCCACACTGTCTTTGTCTTAAACTCTCACACTCGCTCCCTTTCTCTTATCAGTAGATCTTTCACTCTGGACCAATGCTGGGGCGACCCTTGTCCTGAGTGCCTTAAGCTAACCCCAGACGACAAGTATTTATAGCTTTATCCCCAAACACTAGCCCACGTGTCTTAAAAGAATCTCCCCATTACCTTAAGTATGTAGGGAAAGATAAACCTTAAACACCCTGTCACATATGTATAAGTGACATTTTAAATGATGCAACATAATTATGTAGTTCCAGTGGAAGAAAACTGTTGAAGCCCCGTACATGAGTATTTTAATGCTGTTGCTAAATGTGTTGAATACCTCTGCATTGACTAAACATCAGGTTTTTCTCCAAACTGAAACTTGATATTTGCTCCTCATTTTAAACTATATTTGATTGTTTTGTTTGTTTAACATCATACTAAGTTGTACGTATGTGTAGGATAAAGCACGACTCCGAGGTTATGGTTGGGAAAGTAAGACCCGAGACCGGAGGGTGGGTAGAAGTAAGACAGAGAGCGCGTAGCGCTCGAAGCCATACTTCTCTCCACCCAATGGTCGAGGGTTTACTTTCCCAACCATAACCGAGGAGGAGCGCTTTATTATACATATAAACCGTCAATGATGGATAATTAGATGATCATGTAATGAAGTCTACATAACAGTAACTGAAGCGCTAGTAAAATCATTTGAATGACAGAAGGCCTAACTATAAATACATAATTCAACCCTTGTTCTTTGTCGGCCTGGTGGCTGTGAGGTAGAGTGTCTGCTTATAAATCTGAAATGTGCGTTTCCAATCATGCTAGGGAAAACATTTGCACATTTAAGTTGATCTTTGACGATATTTTTCAGTTGATTTCAAACACTAACATATCATCTGAATTTGAATGTTGATGTTAATATAGAGTTAGGAAAAAGTAAAACTTGGGAAGAGGTCTTACTTACAAAAAGTAAAACCGGGGAATAGGTCTTAGTTACGAAAAGTAAAACCTGGGAGCTAATAGAAACCTCAAATGTGGTTATTCCGGGAAAAGAAGCCATGTCTAATATAAAGTGAGAAGCAGCCTTCAGGTTTATATGAAGGTATACCCAATTTTCTGAAAAGTGTGAAAAAATGAAACCAGTTGTAGCTAAGCAAATATTATAAGTTTAGAAAATCCTTGTCTTCAAAATTTATCTATCACAGAAAAAAGACTAAGTTTTGTACCTCTGGTTCTTCAGGTCAGTGTTACTGGATAAGTGTCAGGTAATCAAAGAATCTTTTATTAATTAATTGGCAAAATTCTTGTTTCTTCTTTTTCAGTTTGGACTCACAGAATTTTTTGTATTTGTGGCATCACCAAGTCATAAAAAACATGTCATCAATTGCGTGACAATAACATCTGAAAACTGGTCCTATAAAATGGACCACTTCCATGGTAACATTTGGAGGTTTGCAGTTAGATACCCATCCAATGAGAAAACAGATTCTTACTTCTATCAAGTATCCTATTCGCAAAAAGGCCGTCTTTGGGACTCCCATACATTAACTAATGGATGCACTCAAAATGTCAGAATTGGAACAGTTCATCTGGACTTTTATGAACTGCTTGATGTTGCAAGAGGTTACATTGAACACATTGCAGTAATCATCTCGCGATGTAAATCTCAGATGTTGAAAGAGTCAATTGTACAAGTTGAAAGCCTTTCTGATTTCATTTATAAGAAACATGATTTTGTAACATTGACAGACATTCTTGATGCTTTACGAAAATACATTGACAGAAAAACTTATCTGTCCAGTGATGCATATGCTGTCTTGTCATATATGTTTGGGAAGTTGATGTTTCTATTCCACATTTCAAAGAGAACAAAATGTTTTGATCATGACCTGTGTATGGGAATTCTTCGCAGTTTCCAGAACATGAGGCCTGAATCTGTTCCAGGAACCTCACTTGATGTCTTTGCAGCGGTTGCAGAATATATCACCCACATTGCTTTTCCAGAAGAAAAGTGGAAGGTGTTGAAACTCCTAGAATATGCCTTCCCATTCTTGCCAACAAAGTTTTTTTCAAGGAAACTTAGTGAATGTATTCAGTACTTGAGATCTGAAAGTTTGTGCAAAGATGTGAAAAGTTTGGTACAAATCATCAGACATATATCAGAACATTTTCACAGAGATGAGGAAGGTTGCCATGACCTTGTGCTGAAAATTCTCCGACACAGTACAGTACAACAGGTGAAGATGGTAAAGGATGAATGTACAAAATTTCTTTCCAAAGAAGAAATAGAAGACTTGTTTCAAATGAAGGTGGTGCAAGAGATGAAACATGTTGGAAAGGGAAACACTTTGAACAATTACTGGATCTTTATGGAATTATAGAGGAATCCTCACTGACAGATTCTGTATGTGACCAGCTAAGAAGCACATGCTTAGCTATGATAACAAATTCACAAATGAAAGATGAGGTGAGTGTAGATGCAGCAATGAAGCTGGTCTCCTCCCCACATTTGTTCAGTCAACCAAATGATCGCAGAGAAGTTCTGAAATACTTGACTGCTTCTAAGAATGCTCTTCTACATGGATTGTACATAGATCTGCTCAAAGTACAGTACTTGGACAAAGACAGTACCACAGCTGTCATAGCAGAGTGTACTCAGTGTTGGTTGGACACAGCAATAAGTAATCTTGGTGCGGGAAAATCCTATGGGAAGAAAGTAGATGACCTTGAAAAAGTTTACTCGAAGCTAGAATTGGCCTTGTCACTACCACAGATTACTGAAATTGAAGATTTAACCCTATCTCTCAGAGAAAAAGCATTTGGTTTTCTCCACCAAATAAGTGTACATGATTTGCTTAACAAGTTGAGCAAGACAGACATGTTGCAAAATTCAACCGTTTTATCAGTTTTTCAAGAGCATCTGCAGCAACACCTTTTCAAAGGAAACACACATAGGTCTGGAATTCTATCTGATATCACAAGCTTGTCTACTAAGGATGGCAATGTGTACACCTACAGGAGGTAAGATAGCCAATAATTATTACATAGCTAGTCTGCCCTATCTTGTCAGCACCAATGGACATGCACATGTTGTTAGTTTCTGGTCATGTGACATATAATCACATGTACCCCTTTTGAAATGGCAGAAATGGATAAGCTTGAGTACAGAGCAGTGACTCGTACTGATGTCAATAGCTAATCAATGTGCTTTGCAGGATGGCTCTCAAGGACCCAAAACTTATGACTGCTTATTTTCTATAACCCCTTGCATATCTGTGGGTATTTTTGATGCAATATAATTTGAGGATATGACAGATGATTATCAGTGTTAAAAACTTTGATATCCGGAGTACAATGTATTTTCAGATGCTTGGTAATTTGAAGGGATAACTTATTGTATAAGTATATAATTATCACAACATCCTTTCCTCTGTTGACAGCTTAGGAAAATCATAAGTAGCGTGTGGATTGGTGACATCATTCATCTTGTCAGATACTCATATTTGCTTCCTAACAGAACCATACTTGATGTTTTGTCATTTCTGTAAAGCTTCTTGGAAGTAGTAGTCGTTAGAAACTCAGATTCTGGCAACAAACTCATCAAAATGCATGTTTTTAGATCACTAGCTTTTAGCCTGGCAAATTGTTCGTCATCCATTCATATAGGTCTGTCATTTCATTTGCATTATCATCTCAGTGGGGTAGCCAAGTGGTTAAACCATATGCTCATCACGCCGAAGACCTGGGTTTGATTCCCCACATGGTCACAATGTTTGAAGCCTTCAGAACTTCATATCTTATTTTAAACATGGTGGACATATTTAGAATATCTTTTTCTAACATAATTTATTTCTACATATACTATTATGAATTTTGCAACAGGTATAATATGACCCCTTTTACAAACCTTCAAATAACTTATTTCTGTATCTTAGGCCAGGCAAATTAGCCATTTTTCTGTCCACGGTCGGAAAAAAATGATGAAGAAATGAAACTTAGTATATATATTCTATCAACCTTCCTGCATAACATACTAAGAGTCCCCTAAAATCCCACTTGAGCTAAATCCACAGTGCACGTGCAAACATGCATACCCTACGATAATTTTTCTTCTAAGAAAATCCTGTTTTAAAAACAGAAATGCTCATAAAATCTTTATTTATGAATATAATCTCATCCAATTTGACAGATATAATGGATTATAGTGCACTTATATAAAAATACTTTAGAAAATAGAAAATAATTATTTGCCTCACTTGCACATCCCATTTTGCTCTAAAAATAGATTTCTAGGAAATTGTGACCCTGGGTTTGAATTTTGGCCTGAAACTTTTTGATATGAAGTTTAATTGGTCTTATACAGATATGAATAAATTGCCCTATGATGTATCTATGCAATGGTACCAAATAGTTGGAAGACATATTTCATTTAAAAATTTAAATTGAAACTGGCAAAAGGCAAACTTTCATTGATTTGCATACCAGCCAGAAAAATGTGTTGCCCCCAGCCCTACCCCCTCACTTTGTAATAACCAGTATGCATGAGTCTTATCACAATAATATTCATCAAAGTTACTGATACCTGTTTGATGGGCATTTTAGAAGTTGAGTTGGTGAAGAATAATGACAATTATTATGGATATACAACTTCTTTTTGTCTGTGGAGGCTACGTTTCGACATAGGTTCTGATAAGTAAACATTTTAATACTTTCATGGCAAATTGAACATTATCTGAAAGTTTTAATATAATAACTATGCTTATAATTATAATTTCATTTCCATTGAAAATAGCAACAATTATATAAGCACTGATACATAACCAACAATTGTTTCACAAAAACCCACGAATGGCTGAAACAGTTCCCTGAGGCAGTAAACTACCCCTTGCTCTTTTCTTCCATAATTGCTCATCAACTATCATCTTCCACTTAAGGGGTCCTAAGATGCATAGAAGTGATCAAGTGTCTGACTTTTTGTCAGCGAATAATTTAACATAAATAGTTAGCAATTAAGTTGAACAGCCTCCATTCTGTGTAGCTTACTTGGTTGGTAAGCAATACATATCTTGCCACAAACCTTTCTCTTCCAAGTGATTTGAGAAGGCCTCTGGTATTACCATTCACTGAAGCAAATGCAGTAACAGTTTTAAAAAGTTTTTAGTTTGATGGACCAATTTAATTTGATGGTTTGTGAGAAATTGATTGCATTTGCTTCCTACAACATTTCTATCTTTGCTTCCATATTTTCTCTTCAAGATAGTTTTGAGAGGGTCTCTAGCAATGACATACTGAAGCACATCCACATTTCAACCTGCTAGTTCCACGGACAAGTTCTATTTCACAATGGATCCAACAGAGTGTTGTATCATATGCAGCAAAAGTTTATCTCCTGGTGATACTGTCACCGTCACAAGAGGTCTAACTACCTTACTGCAAAGTAGTATAAGGCGCAAAGATGGAATTGCTGAAAAATGATCTGGAATATCTTCAGTTTCAGTTCATGTAAACTGCCGCAATTATTACACTCGTGAATCTTCTATTTTAGCAGCTGTGAATCCCTCACCTCGAAACAGTTTCCTTAAGATCATCACTGTCAACTTTCAATTTCAAAATGAATTGCTTGTTCTGTGGAGAAAATTGTGATATAGTTTCTGAGACTAAAAAACCTAGAGACATGGGGGATATTTTTGAAGTTCGAATTATTAGTTCCAAAGATTCCATTCTTGACATGGCTGAATATTGTGGGGTTAAGCTGTTACTGAACATATATCAAGTGTCAAAGATTTAGTGGCTGCCAAAGCCAGGTATCACCATAGATGTTATAAGAAATTCTTTAACTGACCACGTTCTATCCGAGGGAAGGGTAGACCTGCAGATGAAAAACTTAGCAGAGCCTTTGATGATTTGTTTGAATTTCTGGAACAAAATGATGAATGTCAGTATTCAACAGAGGATCTCGTGAGCAAATTTCAGAATAACAGAATTTCATGTTGATGGTTAGATTGAATGTAGTGAAAAAACCCTGAGATCAAAATTGCTAGCTCACTTTGGTGATGGTGTTATCATTTCTAGCATTCGTGGAAGGAAACCGTTACTTTGCATTAGAAATACTGGCCACAAGATGCTTAGCGATGCATGCTGTTCTCAGAAGTTAGGGAACCTTGAAGAAGAACAGTTGCACATAGTGAAAACAGCTGCAGATATCATACGGGAGGGCATCAGGTCAATGCTTTGTGATACTAACCATTACACTCCTGCTGATGATGCTTTTCATAGTCACATGATGAATGTGCCTAATACTCTCTGTTTTGGTCAAAAGGTTTACAAACAAAGATAAGAAAGGTGATGTTACTACAAAGCAAAGGAAGGCATCTGTTATATGTCACCAAATACTCTCAGGAACAAGAGAAAGATCATTTCTTTCTATGATACAACTTGGTTTAGCCATGTATATTCACCGACAAAGTGAATTTAAGCACCTTCTGGATGTTATGTCAGCCTGGGAGTGTGTGCACCATATAATGAGGCTATTTCCTATGAACATTCTGCAATGGCTGCAGATCATGAGATTGGTGAAAATGCCTTCATGCAATTTGTCTTTGACAATGCAGATTTAAAGTTTGCAAACTTGATGTATATGCACATTCATAGTATGGGTGAAATCATGTGTGTCACACCAGGTAGTTCTGTCTGTATATCTGATGTTATCAAGCATAACAAAGCTGTTACAGTGGACAATGTCAGGCCCAAGTTATTTGAGAGTTTGACTTGTTCATTTCAGAGCAAGAAAGGTTTGCTTGGTTTGACTGTTGATGATATTTCCCGATGTCAGAAAGCTGACCTTTTCTAGCTCTGTGCATATTCTTTTGGATACACTTTGCATGAGTGGAGTATGGTTGAAATTGGAGGACACTCCCTGCTGGAGTGGATACATGGAGTGTGCCAGAAGTGTTGACAATTATGAAGTATCCAAAGTGATCCCATTGCCATTTGTCAACTTGCAGGCATCAAATCCAGATGCAATATATTCTGTGCTGGTATATTCTGCTGACAAATGCAGGAAACATGGACAGAAAACATGTTTTGTAACATTTGGCCAACCTCTATATGAGAAAGCTGTTGATATTGTAGCTTCCCACCAGAACAAACGTACTCCAGCTTCAGTTGTTGTCAGACTTGGTGGTTTCCATCTCTTTAAGTCTTTCATGGGTTTGGTCAGTTATATAATGGATGGCAGTGGATTGAAAGAGCTATGGTCATTCATCTATGCCTCCGACTCTATGGAAAAAATGTTGACAGGTCACGCTTATGCAAGAACATTGAGGGCTCATACTCTGACACAGTTAGCAATAGCTGTTATTGCCTTGCAGAAGGTCAGCCTGGATGAAACAAATAAAGCTTGTCTGAAGACTTTGTATAAGGATGTTCAAACCAACCATGTGATCCCTGATGACCTTTCAGCAATTGCCAATGTCACAAACGTTGTCGAAAAACTGACTTAAGTTATGGAATTTGAATTGTCTCAAAGCAGAACTGCCATGTTGTGGTGTCAATATTTTTAGCAAGTTTCTTTGATACACCAGTTCATTCAAGCTGATTGGATGCTGCCTGCAAGATGATACCATATTTTCATGCTGCAGGAGGGGCGGTGGGGTAGTCTAGTGGTTAAAGCGTTGGCTCGTCACGCCGAAGACCCGGGTTCGAATCCCCACATGGGTACAATGAGTGAAGCCCATTTCTGGTGTCCCCCGCCGTGATATTGCTGGAATATTGCTAAAAGCGGCATAAAACCAAACTCAGTCAGTCAGTCAGTCATGCTGCAGGACATATTGCTTATGCCAAAGTGCCCATTTGTATGTTCAACAGATGTCACAACTGGGAGATATTATGCCCAAGGATGAATTTGAAGCTTTTACCAGGTTTTGGTGGTTTTACTGTCAGGCGAAGTGACAAGGTGTGGGCTGGCATCTGGACAGACAAGACAATTGAACAGGTTCTCATGCCTGTGCCTCATTAAAACAGATGATGACTTTTTATCCTGTTTGAAATATATATGAACTTTCTCCATGTCCTCCATCAGTATTGGATGAGTACTCAATGAGAAAAACAGAAAAATCTGTCATGTACTCTGTCATTGATTCTTTGCCAGGCAAACAAAGCTTTCCACATGATGATGAAGTTCCTCCAGATGCTATGTACATAGTTGATGGTGGATACTTGCTGATAAGAGTGATATGGCCCCAAAGCAGAACATACAATGATGTTTATGATGCTTATCTGACATATGTCAATAGACGCTTTGGAAACAATTGCATCATTGTGTTTGATGGGTATGCCAAGTCTGTGTCCACAAAAGGTGTTGAACAGAGTCGGAGAGCATCTAGATATCTCAGCACTGATATTGTCTTCAATTCTGAAACACCATTGACGGTCAAACAGGATACATTCCTGTCCAATGGTAAAAACAAGTCACATATGATAAAGGCTCTGACACAACAATGTCATGAGCTCAATATCCCAGTGAAACAAGCCAGTGCAGATGCTGACCTACTCATTGTACAAACAGGTATTGATTGTGCTGATAATGGGCACAAAGCCATTGTTGTTGGGACTGATGTTGATCTTCTGGTGCTCCTCATCCATTTGTGTGCTTCAGAAAGATTGTACTTCCTTAAAACTGGGAGTGGAAAGACTGCTGATCGTCTATATATCAGTTCGATGTTATGTCAAGCACTACCAGAGACCTTCATTTCTGGGCTGCTCTTTTCCATGCCATGACTGGTTGTGACACTACATCAGCCTTGTACAGACAGGGAAAGAAATAAGCTGTCATGTTGTTCACAAAACGACAGGACTTGCAACCACTTGTCAATTCCATAATCAATTATCCACAAAGGATATGGTTGCGTTTGCAGGAGATTAGTTCTTATTGGCATTGTATGGAGCACCTAAGTCTGTTAAATCCCTAAATGAGCACAGATATCATTGTTTCACAAGAGCCATTGCCAAGTGTCCCATTCACCCACAAATGCAGTTATCTGCCTTGCCACCTACATTGGCTGCGGTAAGAGAACATAGTCTGAGAGTTTATCTGCAAGTGCAGCAATGGCTTGGAAGAAGTCATCCACCAAATGAATTGGAATGGCAAACTGTTTGTGGCCAGCTCAAGCCAGTAACAACCTGTGACCCCCCAGCACCAGAGACATTGATCAACATGATCAAATGCAATTGTAAAACAGGGTGTGAGCGTATGTATGGGTACAGAAAGGCAGGATTGAAATGTTTGCGTCTATGTGGATATTGTCACGGTAGTTGCAGCAATTCAAACACAGTATACCTTGTAGAAGAGGATGAAGAAGATCATGAACTACCATCTGATGAAAAATCTCATGAATTGTCTTCCAGCGATGCTGATGGGAGTGAAGTTGAAGATGAGCCACAGTCTTCAACTTCCTCCAGACTGACAAGGAAAAGAAAATGATCTTTTTAGATCTTTAATCATACGTGTTTGAAGATGTCCTGTTACATAATCTGTAAATAGTGTTTGATAGTCTTGGTAATCTGCAGAATATCTGTTATTTTTAGGTACTGTCAGGTTTAGTTATATTTTCTTGAAATTGTGAGTATCTAAGGGCGATAATCTTTTTAAAGTATGGAAATGGCTACTTCAGTGTGTTTTTACAAAATTATAAAATTTCACTTGCTTGATTTTTGGGTGTAAAAAATCAAATTATTGCAGTTGTTGGGCCATATATTGAGTTTTCATTGACTTCTAAAAATGCCACAAATTTGCAAATATTCAGTTTCAGTCAAAATGTAAAAAAATGATTTTAGTAAGTTATATTTGGTGGTTTGTGGTGAAAAAGACATTGCACAATACACTTCAAGGTCTTTTGGACATATCTAAGCCTTATCATTATACCTATAGGTCTTTGTGTCACCCAAGGGTATAAACATATACAAATTCTATTTTTAGCACACAAAAAAGGCCACTACTCTGAAATGTAATGTTTTATCTTTGTGAAATAATAGTCAATAATCTTGAAATCTATTCACTCAGTTGTCAAACATTTATGTACTTATGTACAGAAATAAAGAAGTTGTGACTATTTTATCAAACACAATTGGTCTTATGGGTTGCATAGGTTAGCAATGTTTGCATGTGCACTATGGATTTAGCTCAATTGGGATTTTAGGGGACCTTTAGTATGTTATATAGGAAGGTTTGTAGAACATGTCTGCCAAGTTTCACTTCTTCATCATTTTTTTCTGCCCTTTTTGCTAATTTGACTGACCTATCTGTACTGCAACCTGGAGTTAAGAATGTTTCTTTGTAGCATGTCATATACCGATAAATAATGAATGACACAGAGATATTTAGAAGGTTAGAATATCCCCTTTCCCTTTTCCTTCCATTAGATACATGATGTATCCTATTTCTTTATACTTCATTTGTTCCTGACAGTGTTTTTAAAAACAAATTACCCTAAGCATTTTAAGCAAAATTAAAATTCTCCCTATGATTCAAATTCTTTTTTTCATACATAGTATATTTATTATGATTTATAAGGAGTATTCATTTTCTGTTTTGGATGTTTAAATATAATAAATAATGCCACTTATTGGCCAGTATGTTAACTTAGAAAAAGATTCTGAGAAGACCATTCATTTGTGCTGTCAACTTTTGGCTTGACTCTAAAACCTTACGATATGCCCATTCCTCTTTTGTACTGGACTCCAGAATACTGTCAAAATCTGCACAAAAAGTGATATATTGCTGGGTTCAGCTAACACACCAGCGAATAAGTGTTTTCCTCCATCCTAACAAGGATTGACATTCTCCATATTCACGGAAAGTATTTTATGGAAGAAAATTAATACCATGTGGATTCGCAAAAAAAACAATGGATTTGCTTGATTTTTTAATCTCGATAACAGACCATGTCAGGACCAATCACCAAGCTGAACACGCTTAGTGTGATAATGGTGTAAGAATCTACATTGAAACATTGCTCCATGCAATAAACATGATAAACAAAAAGTTGTCATCCATAAACTTGAAGGGTTTACTCCCAATAGTTAGACGTCCCTAATTGTCAGACACTGGACTAGGGATTAATTATAAATAAATATAAATGGGAATGCCACAGTGGGAAATTTCAACCAGTTAGTTGAACCTAAGGAAAACTGTTATTGTGTATAAATATCTTGTTCTTTCAAAAAATCTTAATCAAATTTCTGTCAATAAGCTACTGAAGCCATGTATTTTTAATTGTTATACGTAGAAGTCGAATGCTAAACTTCTCAATACAATGTCAACTATATCTTTGATTCAGTGGAAACCAATATTGCTGTATGGTCTTGAAATGTGGGGAATAAAAAAAATTGAAGATGTACATATAGGTTTTATGAGAAAATTATTACCTTTAAAGAAATGTAATAAAGTTCTGTTCTGTTATTTATTTTATGGGCCATTCCTATTTCATTAAGTGGTAACAGGCAGGGGATTGCGCACTCAAGCAGATGGTTTGTTGTTTTAACCTGTCTGACTATTGGGATGTCTGACAAATGGGAGGATACCATTTGAATGATTCATTTTGGGCTTTTGAGTACATATAGTTTCACATAATTCTTAAAAAATTATTCAAGACATGAACCAAATAAACCTCTATTCATTTCTTTCAGGTTACATGCAAGAGTGATCACTTTGGCTGTAAATTACTCAGGCCTTGAGGAATGTCCTGATGAAAATGATGCCTTGATGTTGATGCTACAGAACTGGCAGTTTTGGAAATTGGTTTTCAATATTAAAGGTGAATTCCAGACAGGCATAATGCAAAATCAGCTTGCACAGAAAGCCAAGAAAATAGGAAGAATGTTCAAGGCCAAGCTGGAAAATAGAACACTTGCGGTGAAGTTCTTGAGAAAACTTACAGATGGCAATGACAAGCACATTCATGGGTTTTGTGAAATTGTAGCTTCAAGTTCAGATACTGACTATGAAACAGTAAGAGGTGAACTAACTAAGCACATCGAAGCAATTACTGTTGCTGAAGGAGATCAAACATTGCTGACCACTGTACTGAAAAAGATCAGTTCTTTCAATGGCATTAATGTCCCAGATGTAGATCTTGCTCAGGATATCCTTAAGAGGAAAATATCCCAATTTCAACAAGGTGATTTACCAGTGAAATGTATTTTAGATCATACACACTGGGATCCATTCATAAGTTTCCTTACACACTCAGACAAAATGGCAATAGTAGTTCAGTCTGCCATCTATTGGCAAATATGCATGGAATTAACAAAAGAATTGTTATCAAAGATGGATGTTTCACAAACTGACACAACTGCAGATCCAGTGGAGGATATTTGTTTTGTGTTTGGAGACACAAAAGTTTCTGAAATACCTGAGGTAACACTAAGAATATGTGCCATGCTTGTTGAGGATGGACTAAGGAACTATAAGAAGATCTGGGATCCCCTATTCAAGGAAGAGGATGCACATTTAGGTCGTCTTCTGATTATTGTCGAGACAAAAGATATCACAGAAGAAATCAGGCTTGCTGAAAAAAGTTACAATTCTATCTTTCCCAAGTGGATAGTGCATGCCTTAGAAATAGTCCGAGCCTACTTACAGTATGACCAGAAGTTACATGTGATCAGCAAAGTAGTTGCTATTCTTCAACATAATTCTGTAGAAGATGAGTCATTTGCTGCGACAGTATGTGCATTTTCAACACTCAGAGATGAGAATTTTGATCATATTTCCTTGCATCAGCTACATCATATAAGAGAGCTGTTAGATGAAATTGAGGCATTAGTTAAAGAAGATCTCCAGCATGTTCTGAAGGAACTTTCATCATCAAAAGGTTTGATAGACTTCTTAACGGATAAACCAATGGATGATTTGCATAATCTTATTGATGCTGTTGAGGAACACTCAGAGCAGTCAATTCAAGAGTCAACAGTTTCTGCATTGATAGCTGTGAAAAGATTCCTTAGTCCCTTGATGCATTCAGGATCAGACAAGACAGTACTTCAAGTACTGGCAGTACTGAGTAAATCAGTAAATGATTCTCAGGTCGAAAAACTAGCAGAAAAGATCAACATTTGTAAGACACATTTGCATGGCCTTAAAGCTCTGTTCAATAATGTAGCCAACAGGGGAGAAATGACGAAGGATGTTGTGAAAAACACATTGAAGAAAGGTGCAAAAATTTATTTCAAGTTAGATGAAAATGGATGCAGTGTAAAGCTGTCATACAAAAGTCATGGTGTGCTTACAACCCATACCAGAGCTGATTTGAATGATCTCAGAAGCAGAGTATTACTGATGGTGAATACTGAATCAAAGAGAAAAACTCCGCGATATCAGAAGGACAAAGTCCAAATGGAATATGAATCATTCATTATCAAAGTGGATGAGGCGATCAATATTGCTAACATACTAGACAGACTGCGTCATTCAGGTTATCAAGATTGCATGAGTTTGCTGAAAGGGGGACTTGACATAAGTCATCTTGAGGCCCACCGTGATAGTCTTGAAACAACCTTGACCGTCTGGCAGAGTGCTCTATCTGATAGCAGACAAACTCATTACTGGCTGAATTTTTTCTATCCTGAACAATTGAGAACAATTCATTTGTGCTTACAAGAAGGGAAAGATGAAACTATGACAAGGAATTTGCTTTTCTATACTGGTTGCCAAGCAGCAAATCTAAATTCTGCTAGAATGACCTACCAGACAGTATGTGCTTCAGTGGACGTGATAGACATACAAGATACTTTTGGTTTAAAGACAGTTGGGAAAACCTTAGATAAAGTACTGTCTGAACTGACTTGTCAGAAAATACCGTTTCCCAAAGACATGTTTGGACCAAAGCAACCAGTTCGGATGGCTGATGCTGTTCGGCCTGGAAATATTTTTGTTGCTAGTTTGGATGAAAACAGCAGCATGATTATTCCAACAGTGCTTGCATTATATCAGAACACTACAGGACACATTCCTCTCCCTCATCAACTTCTCTTTTGTCAGGAAGATACACAGTGGGGAGATATTGAACTTTTGTTAAATAGATGCCATGGATCCCAAAACCTAACAAACCCACAGCTGTTTGTTATTGTGTCTGTTGAGAAACTATCCAATGATGTCCAGTTTCTGCTTGTTGAGAGCTTGAAAAGTCTAGCACACAGCAATGTTTTAATGGCAGTGATTTGTGAAGGTTCTCATCATCCATTTCTGGATAATTTTGGAGATAGTGTGAATCAGGTGCAGCCATTGTCTGAATCACCAATGGAAACATGTCTGCAAAATCTATTTCCAAATGTAGTTACTGTTACATCAGACCTTCCTGGTCAAGGAAAATCAGAAACAATACAAGAACGAGCTCACACGGAAAATCTGGACATTTGTACTTTACACCTCAGTGGGGATGTTACACCCCCAGAAATGATCAGAAAGTTAAGATGTCTTGATTTGTCACCATCTCATGTTCTCCACCTTGATATTGGTTTGATAACAAGACCTTTTGACTTAGAAAAGCTGCTTTTTCAGCTCATTGTTCTGAAGACTATTTCACATAAATCTGACTTGTTCACCTTGGTGACAAGTCACATTTACATTGAAATTGCAAATACAATTGATAGTGTTTTGCGAAATTCACTTCAAACTATCACATTCTTTAAACGAGAACATGTGAGATGGCAAAACTATGACAATTTATGTGTCAGTCAGGAAATCTGCAGTCCAGTTCAAGTTGTTTGTAATTTCCTAAATGTGTACGAAAATGGGGAAATGAATGTTGTTGATTTGTACTTCAGTGGTGAAAAACAGTGTAAACCATTGAAAGAACAACGCTGCCAAGAACTATTGAGATGCTATTTCTCATTTGACACTGATCTGTCTTTCACAGTTGTTCAAGTTTTCTTAAATCTTTTGGCAGATCAGTTGAAGAAATTTTCCTGCAGTCATTTCTTTCGGACACAGACAGTAGCTGGAATGCTTGGAACTCATCAGGTAAATGATGTGAAAACCCAGGTATTGAAAGCTTTGCTTGAAATGTCTAAAGAATTTGCTACAAGGTCAATGCAGTCTAGCAATCAAAATGTCAGTGACAAACACCAAATGGCAAAAACATTGGCAACAGCACAAGCAATGACACAACGTGTAGACAGTATGATTCAGTGGTCTCAAAGCAATCACTTGATTGTTGCATTTCATAATCAAGACATCCAGACTCTGTCAGCTCTCTACAGGTCAAAACAGATGGTACAAGCTAGTGTCAGAAAGTTATTTGAAACTCAAATAGGAAGGGGAATTGCCAGAGTTTTCTGATATGCCTCAAACTGAACTGCAAAAGATTTTGCAGCATGTTGCACGGTTCAAACAAGGGTGTATTCCACAAGAGGAATTGAACAAAATAGATGAAATGTATGCTTTGACACCGGATAATCTGTTGAAAATGGTATTGATTGTGCTTCGAGTGCGTGCACATATTCCTGTGATACTCATGGGTGATACAGGATGTGGCAAAACAAGTCTAATTCATTATCTGTCCAAAATTTGTGATGTGGTTTTCAAAGTACAGAACATCCATGCAGGTGTTGAAGAGTCTGATATAGTTGATTTTGTGCTTGAAAGTAATGCTTTTGCTCTGTCCAACATGAATGAAAGTGTGTGGGTGTTTCTAGATGAAATTAACACCTGCAATCACCTTGGATTGATTAATGATATCCTGTGTCATCACTGCTGTCAAGGGAACATTTTGGCACCCAATCTTATAGCAATGGCAGCCTGCAATCCTTACAAACTGAGAACTGAAGAGAGTATTTTCACTGCTGGTTTGGATAACAAAGTTTTACCTGATGAGCAGTCAAAGCTTGTGTACAGGGTGAATCCGCTCCCAGAGAGTATGATTGACTACATTTGGGACTATGGTAGCCTCAGCAAAACTGATGAAGAGTCCTACATTAGACGGATGATTAATAATGCAGTTTCAAGATACCCCGTCTCTTGTCTTGTGGAACTTCTGACAATGTCACAAGAATTCATCAGAAAAAAGGAACAGACTGATTCCTGTGTGAGCCTACGAGATGTCAACAGATGTAGAAATCTGATAAAGTGGTTTCAAGAAACACTAGAAATGAAGTCTGGACTTATGAATAAACCGTTGCCTCAAAGCAGAAAATTTGAAATTAAGGCAGTCATTTTGGCTTTGGCACATGTCTATCACTCAAGATTGCCTGATACCTTAAGTAGGAAAGCATACAGGGAGAACCTGTCAAGAGTGTTTAAGAAACATGGAGACAGTGAAAGTGAGACAGACATCTTCAAGATAATACATGAAGAACAAAGAGATATTATAGAGAGAATGGATATGCCTGATGGCATTGCAAAAAACACAGCTCTACAAGAAAATGTGTTTGTTATCATGATAAGCATTCTTAATAGAATTCCAGTTTTCATTGTTGGAAAACCAGGCTGTAGCAAGTCACTGTCATTGCAGTTGATAAAAAGCAATTTACGAGGCCTTGATTCAGCTGATCCATATTTCCAGACGTTACCCCAGTTGTACTGTGTTGCTTTTCAAGGATCAGAGTCATCCACCTCAGATGGCATCATCAAGGTCTTTGAGAAAGCGGAACGTTATAGGGAGTCAACTAAAGAGGAAAATGTTCTTCCTGTAGTTGTTTTAGATGAAATTGGTTTGGCAGAAACATCAAAATTTAACCCTTTGAAAGTTCTTCACAGTCGGCTAGAACCTGGGCATGGTGAGGTCCCAAATGTTGCAGTTGTTGGTATATCCAACTGGGCTCTTGATGCAGCAAAGATGAACAGAGCTATCCATCTATCTAGGCCAGATATGGACGCAGATGAACTCTATCACACAGGACTGTCTATCAGTGAGGCAACAGTTGAAGATTGTGATGAAGGAGGGAGTCTGTTACATCTAAACGATAACAACATCAGTAATCAAACAGATAAAGTACTCATAAAAGCAATAGCTGATGCATATTTCCAATATGTCAATGACCAGCGTTTCAAAAACTTTCATGGTCTTCGAGATTTCTACTCTCTAGTAAAGTATGTGTCTCGAAAATTCAAATCAATGACAGTAGAACATTTTAATGATGACCAAATGAAAGTTGATCTGGTTGTGAGAGGTTTACTCCGCAACTTTGGAGGCCTTTCATCGGAAGTTCAATCTGTTATAGCAGTGTTTAAAGAGCACCTAGGTGTGATACTAAACAATGGAGCTGTTTCTGGTGAACTTGTGTTACCTTCCACCCTTGAACTGGTCCATGAGAACATTGAAGACAGATCAGCTCGTCACTTACTTTTGGTGACAAGAGGGGAGTCAGCTCTGAGCATTGTTGAAGATTTACTCAGGCGAAGTGAACGGCAACATGTCACAATTTTAGGAAGCCATTTTGATGAAGATCTGAATGATGACTACAGCTATCGCATTCTCAGCAAAATAATACTGTGCATGGAACAGGGAGTTGTTTTGATATTGAAAGACCTTGATAGCATTTATGGGAGCCTATATGATATGTTAAACCAAAACTACTCTAAAGTTGGCTTAAAGAAAACATGCAGAGTAGCACATGGAGCCTATGGTAACCCAGTGTGTCATGTTCATGAAGATTTTCGGTGCGTTGTTTTGGTTGAAGAAAACAAACTTGACTTGTCAGATCCACCGTTTCTGAACAGATTTGAAAAACAGTGTATCCGGCTTTCAGATATATTGACAGCTGATGAGAAAATTGTTGCTGAAGAATTGGAGGCATGGATGACTTCTGTCACAAAAGTTCCAGGTCATAAATTCAGAAGAAGTGACATGATACCCTTTGATAACCCTGACTTGATTGCGTCTTTGGTCCATTATTATTTTTCACACTGCAAAACAAACATTGACCATGAAAGCATAGTTGAGAACTGTAAGATGTTTCTGATCAAAGCTTGCACACCAGAGGGGATAGTTCGCCTTCAGCTAAGTCAAAAGTACAGTGAGGAACCTTGTGAAGTATTGAAATGGCAGGACTATTACTACAAGTTGCCTATACATGGGGGACTTCAGAAATTTGTTGATTATGCTCTATCAAGTTCTGAAACAAACATACAGAAAGGCAAGGAAATGATTTTCAGTCATACCAATGTTCATACCAATATTCTTTCATGTCTGGACGTGCCTTCTGAAATGTGTCAAGTAGAGAAATTGAGCTCTTTCAAGTCTGAGAAACAGTTGACAGCCAAGCTACATGCATTTTGGTGTCTCCCTGAAAAGAAATTTCTTGTAATACAATGCTTAACAAGCTGTGATAGAGACAACATTCTTTTGATGAAATCCCTTATAGAAAAAGAGCTTGGAGAATACAAATGTGAAAATGAGCCAGGCAAAGAGAAGTATGTATTTGTTATACTTCATATGGACAGAAATGATTCTGATGAATCATTTAATCTTCTGAACTACTTGAGTGGATGGAATTTGACAGTTGTTGATACAGTTGAGCCCAAGAAAATTTCCTTGACTGATTTTCTGTTGAAACAAAAATTTGAACTTGTCAATGAACTGAAGCACATGGTACCACTAGCTCACTATCTCTTTTGGTCATTTACTTTGATAAAATACCACAGCCGTGCCAGGAGTTTGACAAGTCTTAGAAGCCTGATTGAGAACATTTCTACCAATTCACATCTCATGGAATTCATAGAAGGAGAAGTGTTTTCTACTCTTGAAACACAATTCAACCAATCTGAAACAGAGAACTGGCAAGTCCTTGTGGCATGTGATCAGCTGAAACTTTACACATGTCTGACATTGCATGGTGCACTTGAGAATGAACTGATGGAATGTATGAAATATCCACTGGCAGCAATGGTCTATAAACTCGAGGCAGCAAATGCTTGGGATTGTGCTGTTGGACAAGTGGAGTTTCAAGAACAAAAGTTTGAATGCTGGAGGCAGCTTGTTTCAACTTTATCAGTTTTAGACATTCGTGATGTGCCTCACCCACAAGGACCAGAGTCTTACCCTCTTATGGAATCAGCTTTATTGCTTGTATGTCCTTTCAGCAAAATGTTTATTGAAAGGATTGAAAGCCTTAAAGGATTGTGCACAGAAACTATTGCTATGGAATACCCAGGCATGGAAATTGATGACATTGAAGAAAATCTCTCGAAAGAAATCAGTAGCAGACTTCAAAATCAAGTTTATGACATAGCTCTTGAATTATTTGAATATTCATATGGAGAACAACATTTCAGTGATTACCTCCGTGACTTTGTAACCATAATGTATTCAAATGTCAACACTGATATGGAAGAAAGTCTAAAAGTCAGGGTTGTAGAATGGTCATTTTTATCAAGATTTCAAGTAGATGGACTACCATTTGAAGCAGCAGTGACAAGTTTACATGTTACACATTGGCTTCATTTGAATAAAATAGAAGCAGAGTTGAAACTTGTGGGTGCTTGTTTAAGTATAAGTGAAGTGAGTGTGGATGATGTCCTTCAAACTTTGAAGCCAGTGCACATGTTGTGTCCAAGTTCAGCTGCAGACGAACATTCTTCATCAGCGACCCAAGTCTCACTGAAGACTGACACTGAAGGGAAATCAACTGGTGGCTTTGGGATCATAAAAAGTACACATCAAGAAAAAAAAGAAGATCAGGATGTTGGAGCCGTTGGAAATCTCCTCTCTGAAACTGCATATGTCAAACCACAGTCAGATGTGATCAGTACTGAACACCACCACAATGTTGTACATGAAATGCCGGAATCTGAACTGGACATCAGTACCAACCTGGTTACATTTGCTTGTCAGAAACTAATTCCTACAGAAAATCTGCTTGAGACCTCAGCATTCCAATCATGGGTAGGAGGAGTCAGTCTTGTTTTGTCTTTGGCAAGTGAAGTATCATTAGAATCCAAAGTGTTTCAGTCATTACGGATGTGTAATGAATTTGCATTGCTTGTGTCAGTTCCACACAACACAGATAGAAGGTATCTTATTGAAATAGGGCATGCACTTGAATCAAACCAGGTTGAAAGTGATGTCATATTTAAGAAGATTCTTGAAGTAGTACACAAACTGAGTGAAGAGAAATTGGTTCCTACAGAAGCATTACAACATTTCTTTGCATGTTACATAAGCATATGTCATGCCACTGATCCAGAAACATCTGTAGTTGGTTTTGGACTTGAGGTACTTAAAGATTTGACAATTTTTCAAAGTACCTTAAACTATTTTGGTCCAACACTTTGTCAAATTCTGATGATAGAAATGCAAGAATGTGATTTGATCAATGATGACCTTCTCCAATACCCTGTACTAAGAAATCTGGACAGATGCATTCTGGAATTCCAAGAGAAAGGTGAACCAGACTCACAGTTAGCATGTCTTTGCATGGATGTCATTGAGACACATTTTACACAAGAGGGATTGGAGTTTGATGATGACAACCTGGACACCATGTTAAAGTGTGATGAAATGTACAAATGTGAGAGTTTTTCACTGAAACACCTTACAGCATTGGCTTATATAAAGACCTGTCTGTCAAGGTTAGCATGTGACATACAAAATGAAGAGACTGTTGCAATCCATGTCTTACAGAAGATGAATGGCATCCTACAGCTGGATTCAGATATTAGCAAATCTACCAGGGATATCAGAACTAAAGCCTTGCAGAACTATTTTGTCAAGGTACTTTCCCAACATGATGGGTTGAAGACATTTGAGGATACTCTATATTCTCAGTCAGAACATCTCCCATTTACCAATGAAGTGAAAATTGCAGATGGTGATAGACTTGTAGCACTTGAACTATGCCCAATGCAGATGACTTGGTCGGATATATTTCTTTCTGTTTCTGATGGTTATTATGCATTACCTAAGGACAATAGTGAAGTAAAAAGTGCACTTAATGCTGCCAGAACAAATCCTCAGTTCACCTACTGCGTGTTTGGTGTTGCCCTCCAACACATATACCTGGTAAAGACTATCAACCCTCTGACAGACACTGAAAGAACAGAAAGAGCAAAGATGTTCTGTGACTTATCAAAAGACATTCATAAGAACCAACTAAAAATGCTGGAGGCTTTATGCACATGTGATGAATTTAAATTCCCACTGCTGCAAATGGATAGCCATAAATCAGCCAGAGACCAACATCTTGTAACCTGGATTCTTCATCTAACATGCACAGTGCTTGCCTTCAATCCTACTGAAAACCAAATCAGCAGCACTGCCCCTTTGTGGTTAAGACTTCTTATGAAACCAGAACAAACATCAACATTGTACATCCCAGGAGGGGGATATAATGAGAGCAGTTTGCATTTGAGCAAATTTGCATGTAGGCGAGACAAACTGAAAGACTGCCATTCCATTAGGTGTAAGTGTGGTTTGACCACTGTATTTCTTGCCAGTGAAGATGTGACAGTCTGCCATGGCTGTCAGGAGAATTTTGAATCAAATAAGGAAAGTTTGGAGCTGTCAGGTCTCTTGCCTCTGATGTCCACAAGAAAGCAGGGATACATATACATTGACAGTAGTTGTGTGAGAAATGAGTTTCTCTCTGTAGGTACTTTGTCACCTGCAGCATTTCGACTTTTACAGATGGCTATTCATGGGTGCCTTGCTGTGTCATTAGCCCTTGGCTTTACTACCACTTCAGATCTCTCAAAGATTATGAATATCCCAGAGGAGGTAGACGTAGTACATTACATCAGCCAGCATTTACAAAGTCATTGGGATGCTCTTTCTGTTATGGCGGAAATCGGAAATGCACAACTTGGTAAACTTTTTGAATTTCACAGTGAAAGATGGGATGTCTTTTTGGGTTCACAGTACATCTCAGTTTTGTGAGCCAGAGGACAGAGTAAGTTTTGAAGATAACTTCAGTGACTATTTCAATGAGATTATGGTCAGAAGGTTTGGCATTATACAGGAGGAGGTAAGATCTTTCCATAAGACCAAGCCACATAGTTCTGCCTCATCTTGGGAGATGATATTAGCAGAGGCTTCTGAAGAAGACAATATAAGTGAAAGGTTGCCAAGGTTGATGAGGGAAAATGTGTCGCCCAGTATTGAAAATATGGAAAGGGAATATGTCATTCAACAAAAAAACTGAACAGTTTCCAATTATGGCTTTAGTATTTGAAAAGAAGAATGCACTGCCTTTGCTGAAACATCTCATTCCACTTATTCAATGGCACATGTGTACCATACGGCAATCCAGTAATAACTCAAGAGTTGTGGAATGCAGAACTGTTGAAGATTTTATCCATATGTGTCAGAAAGAAGTAAAAGCTGGTGAGAAATCAGATCTGATGAAAACATTTGAGACCTTCAAGCAGTCTTGGAATCAACTGAGAGAAGAAATTCATGTGTTGAAACACTACAATGAATTCATATCAGACATGCCTAGGGTGCATATAAGAGGTCCACTTGAAACATGCATAATGACAAAATCTACTGCACCTATCATACAAGTGTTAAAGGCTTTGCAGTCTATTCAGAACCAATTTTTGACAGATTCTGTTATTGTGAGTTTGTCACTGAACAACCTGTCAACCAGTTTCCTGACACTAAATGACAGGTTTGCAAATCTGCATGGAACAGCTGTAGAAAATGTTACACCAAGACATGTTATTACCCTGCCAGACTTACTTGACATGCCAAAGTTTTCTCAAATAAACACAGAATTAGGACATGGAAGAGAAAGACTCTATGATATGTATCAAATTGAACTTCAAGTTGTGGCAGAATCCTTGGTAAATATGCCATTACTATTAATAGGACCTAAATTTCCTATGATCCGCTTTTATGATGAAAGATTACACAGGACTGACCAACTTCGGGAAGATATCATCAACATTGTTGGCCATGAAGCCATTGACAAAGATATCATCAAGTCTATTGTTTCACTAAAAGAGAAGAGTTCATCAAATATGCAGACATTGATTGACTACTTAGAAATGACCTTCACTCTTCTCAAAAGAGCTCCACTGTCTGGTCGCCAGAAACAGCAAACTTTGAATGACTTTCTCATGGCTTGGCAATCTTTCTTTCCCAAAAGAGTTTTGGACATTGATGCCTTTTGTAAAAGGATCCGTTTGACTCAGTTAATATCTCTCTATGAATATGTAGAAGACCTGGTGGCTGACATGATCATTGACCGATTAGAAGACACATACCGAGTCTCTATGCCTGAAGAATGTGAATCACACATGAACACTGTTCTTGGGATGATAGATTTGAAGTTGCAAGAAGCCCTTCTGTCAGCTTTGAAGAAGACGGTATTCAGATATATCCGATTTCAGTTTGCAAAGGCTGCTGATCCCTTGTCACCTTTACTTATGCAAAACATTATGTGGCCAGAAGGTGGTTTAGAAGCTGTTACATCAAGAATTAAACAGCTTGATGCTGAACTGATTCATCCCTGCCTTTGTGTGGAGCATATCTGTGATGCCATTGACTTCATTACGCAGGCTGTTGAGGTATAGTAATTTTTCATATATCTATTTATATATACATTCTGTTGTTAGTCTCAGCATTATATGAGGACAGTATGTAACTTTAAAACATGAGATCAGAGAATGATTGGTCTAGATTTTCCTAGAAACAGATTTCATTGGGCAAAATAGTGATGACAAATATGTAAATGTACCACAAAAATTCAGGCATGACACAAGCTGTTCACCAAAAGCATAGACATGTCCTCTATCAGTAGAACCTGGTACTCACAGTTCTCATGCAATAGTAATTTTGGTTCCTGTGTAATGACACACCCAGCAATATTCCTGTATTGTGAGTCTGGCTTAGGATTTTTAAAAGGGTTGGGTTTTTTCTTTACAATTGTCGTTTAATGGACAAATGCTTATCAATCATTCATCTCTGGTAGCCTGAAAGTAGATTGTAGATTTATTGTATAATTATAAATGTAGGTTTGTTGGTTTTTACATCACTCTTCCAAAAGAGAATGCATTTTCTTCAGGAATTAAGGATGAAGGATGGCAGGAACAGTTCCCAATATGCAGGAGCAGGCCAAAAGAAGTCTGGAACTGTTCAACAACGAAAGAAGAAGCTGGCAAAGAAATTTAGAAAACGTTGATTTTCTTCGTAAGTAAAATATGAGCTCCATAATTTTTCTGAAACATACTTCAATTCTAAATGTTATTTAAAGACAGATTGGCCATAGCCTTTTTTTTCTTTACCTTTTTTTTCTTTACAAGACTAATTCTTACCTTTTTTCTTTCAGTTGTCAGGACACCATGGAACATTTACCAGTTTTGTCAAAGATAAGGAACAGATTCACTATTATAGGGAAATTTTGTACATCCTTCTCACAGTATATATGTGATGTGTTGAAGGACTATGTTTATTCTGGTGAAGAATTCTCTGTCAGAATTATTAATTTGATGACACACAATAACTATAACTGACAAATCCCTAACATTTGTGTATGATTATAACATTTAGTTGTTTATATGTATACTTGATAATCCTTTGTGTTTGGACTTCCTTGTAAATATGGATTGATAATACAACATTTGCTATATGTATAAATCTGTTCAACTCAAAACTTGAAAAGCAAACACTGTCAATAACTTGATATGAGATACCTGTAAATATGATATATAACATTTGATGGTACTGGTATTTTGTATTCATAATGATGAAGAATGATATTGTTGAAGTAATGCTTTGAGATATCTGAATGCATGTTGTAAATCTGGACATTCAAAAACCAGATAATAGTCAAGAATTATTAGTCAGAAATACTGTCTTACTTGTCAAAATACATGTTGTAAATATGGACATTTTGGTGGTATAAACCATCATGAATATAATGAGGCAACAAAATTTTATTGACAAATCCAAAACATTTCATATATGATGATTTCATTTAGCTGTTGATATGTAGACTTGATAATAGTATGTGTGAATATGGACTTATAATGCAATATCTTCTATATGAATCATATGTCGAACTCAAAACTTGAAAAACAAACAAGGGGATACCTGTAAATATCATATATAACATTTGATGGTACTGAAGTTTCATACAGATATTGATGAAGAATGATACTGTTGACGTAATGCTTTGAGATATCTGAATACATGTTGTAAATATGGACATTCAAAAACCAGATAATGGTGAAGAATTGTTAGTAAGAAATACTGTCTTGCTTGTCAGAATACATGTTGTAAATATGGACATTTTGGTGGTATAAACCATCATGAATATGCTGAGACACAATAACTATAATTGACAAAGCCTTAACATTTGTGTATGATTATAACATTTAGTTGTTTATATGTATGCTTGATAATCCTTTGTGTTTGGACTTCCTTGTACATATGGATTGATAATACAACATTTGCTATATGTATAAATCTGTTCAACTGAAAACTTGAAAAGCAAACACTGTCAATAACTTGATATGGGATACCTGTAAATATGATATATAGCATTTGATGGTACTGGTATTTTGTACACATGATGAAGAATGATATTTTAGAAGTGAGGCTTTGGGATATATGAATATATGTTGTAAATCTTGACATTTGAATGTGACAAACCATTTAGGAATCAAGCGGTTATAATGTTGATTGTTTCTGAACTAGAACAAATCCACAAAATATTGCTTTATCATATGTATATTTGTTGCATTAGAAGTTAGGTGGACTGTCAATATGTAGAGAGATATGATGACTTTTTTAAGTGACTCCCATTTGTACATACCAGTTAGTACACAGTGATTGATGTCAAGGATATTTCAGTCTGACAAGAAACAGTGAGGGAGCACTTGTTCAGTTGATGCTTCTAGATGTATAAGTACCTGCTGTGTATATGTGGACATATGGATGGTACAAACCATCATGAATATAATGAGGCAACAAACTTTTATTGACAAATCCAAAACATTTCAAGTATGATGATAACATTTAGCTGTTGATATGTAGACTTGATAATAGTATGTGTGAATATGGACTTATAATGCAATATCTTCTATATAAATCATATGTCGAACTCAAAACTTGAAAAACAAACACTGTTAATAACTTAATAGGGGATACCTGTAAATATGATATATAACATTTGATGGTACTGATGTTTCATACAGATAATGATGAAGAATAATATTGTTGAAGTAATGCTTTGAGATATCTGAATACATGTTGTAAATCTGGACATTCAAAAACCAGTGATGGTGAAGAATTATTAGTAAGAAATACTGTCTTGCTTGTCAGAATACATGTTGTAAATATGGACATTTTGGTGGTATAAACCATCATGAATATACTGAGACACAATAACTATAATTGACAAAGCCTTAACATTTGTGTATGATTATAACATTTAGTTGTTGATATGTATGCTTGATAATCCTTTGTGTTTGGACTTCCTTGTAAATATGGATTGATAATACAACATTTGCTATATGTATAAATCTGTCCAACTGAAAACTTGAAAAGCAAACACTGTCAATAACTTGATATAGGATACCTGTAAATATGATATATAGCATTTGATGGTACTGGTATTTTGTACACATAATGAAGAATGATCTTTTAGAAGTGAGGCTTTGGGATATATGAATATTTGTTGTAAATATGGATATTCAAAAACCAGATAATAGTGAAGAATTATTAGTCAGAAATACTGTCTTACTTGTCAGAATACATGTTGTAAATATTGACATTTTGGTGGTATAAACCATCATGAATATAATGAGGCAACAAAATTTTATTGACAAATCCAAAACATTTCAAGTATGATGATAACATTTAGCTGTTGATATGTAGACTTGATAATAGTATGTGTGAATATGGACTTATAATGCAATATCTTCTATATGAATCATATGTCGCACTCAAAACTTGAAAAAGAAACAAGGGGATACCTGTAAATATCATATATAACATTTGATGATACTGAAGTTTCATACAGATAATGATGAAGAATGATACTGTTGAAATAATGCTTTGAGATATCTGAATACATGTTGTAAATATGGACATTCAAAAACCAGATAATGGTGAAGAATTATTAGTCAGAAATACTGTCTTGCTTGTCAGAATACATGTTGTAAATATGGACATTTTGGTGGTATAAACCATCATGAATATACTGAGACACAATAACTATAATTGACAAAGCCTTAACAAAGGTCACATGCAACCAAAAAATCAAACATAATTAAAACACAATTATCACTTCTTCATGACATATAATATGCATTGCTGATTATGAAAAAACAAATAAACAAAATTATAAGCGTATAATCGCAAATCAAAAGTGCAATATTTTGTACTTGGGTTTACCTCCCTCGAAACGAAGCAGCCGGGATACCGAGCCCAGTCAGAGCGGGTGGGTGTGCACTCAAGTGTAACGGCTGGTTCATTAGCAGATGCTGCCTTCACGGCTCATTGTGTGTGTATATATAGAAAGTTGGGTTTTGTAAATACATGCTCATTTTTTTGTGTATAACATTTTGCAATCAACAGACATCATAACATGTCATGTGTTCAAGTATCACACCTGCCTGTCTGTGTAATTACATAATGTGACAGAGACCGAACTCGGGCCATAAATCAATGCGTTTTGTTTATGGTGTATAGCCTGATTGGTGTTAAGTTCAAATTGCATGTGGTCAGTGATCGCAGTTGTGTATTGAATATTGTCATTAGCAGACAGGCAGGCAGACACACAGGTGTCAATAAAACAAGACATTGAGTTTTGTCTGTGACAGCGACATATCTATATCACAGTTAGAAATTATGTCAACTCCAAATAATGACATTGCTTTAAAGTATCGAACTGAGAAAGTGACTCGGTAAGAAGAACGTGTGGTGAAATAGACAAATGAAATTATATAAACAGTTTATTTACTGTCATAACATACAAAAAGCTTGCGCCTGTGAGTTATCAACAAAACATTATGAAAATAGCTCACACCAAAGCCTTCACCGAGTATTCACCAGACAGCCCGCTTCCAAGTTGCGCGAACCTATTTCAGTGCGCACGTGCTATGAGCGCAGCCCAGCTGTTGAAACCCGTATTCCCCAGAAAAGTCTGGGGAAAATTAGTGAAACGTTTGAACTCCGATTTCGCGCGTTTTTTTTCATCGCGTTATTTTTGAACTATATAAGTTGAATTTGCATTTTTGACGCTTTGTTTCGGTAAGTCCATACCGAAAGGTATCAGAATCTGCAAAGTTGTGTTTTACGTTGCATGTGACCTTTAACATTTGTGTATGATTGTAACATTTAGTTGTTTATATGTGTGCTTGATAATCCTTTGTGTTTGGACTTCCTTGTACATATGGATTGATAATACAACATTTGCTATATGTATAAATCTGTTCAACTGAAAACTTGAAAAGCAAACACTGTCAATAACTTGATATTGGATACCTGTAAATATGATATATAGCATTTGATGGTACTGGTATTTTGTACACATAATGAAGAATGATATTTTAGAAGTGAGGCTTTGGGATATATGAATATTTGTTGTAAATCTTGACATTTGAATGTGACAAACCATTGGGAATCAAGCGGTTATAATGTTGATTGTTTCTTAACTAGAACAAATCCACAAAATATTGCTTTATCACGTGTATATTTGTTGTATTAGAAGTTAGGTGGACTGTCAATATGTAGAGAGATATGATGACTTTTTTAAGTGACTCCCATTTGTACATACTAGTTAGTATACAGTGATTGATGTCAAGGATATTTCAGTCTGACAAGAAACAGTGAGGGAGCACTTGTTCAGTTGATGCTTCTAGATGTATAAGTACCTGCTGTGTATATGTGGACATTTGGATGGTACAAACCATCATGAATATAATGAGGCAACAAACTTTTATTGACAAATCCAAAACATTTCAAGTATGATGATAACATTTAGCTGTTGATATGTAGACTTGATAATAGTATGTGTGAATATGGACTTATAATGCAATATCTTCTATATGAATCATATGTCGAACTCAAAACTTGAAAAACAAACAAGGGGATACCTGTAAATATGATATATAGCATTTGATGGTACTGAAGTTTCATACAGATAATGATGAAGAATGATACTGTTGAAATAATGCTTTGAGATATCTGAATACATGTTGTAAATATGGACATTCAAAAACCAGATAATGGTGAAGAATTATTAGTAAGAAATACTGTCTTGCTTGTCAGAATACATGTTGTAAATATGGACATTTTGGTGGTATAAACCATCATGAATATAATGAGGCAACAAACTTTTATTGTCAAATCCAAAACATTTCAAGTATGATGATAACATTTAGCTGTTGATATGTAGACTTGATAATAGTATGTGTGAATATGGACTTATAATGCAATATCTTCTATATGAATCATATGTCGAACTCAAAACTTGACAAAACAAACATTATTAAAAACTTAATAGGGGATACCTGAAAACATGATATATAACATTTGATGGTACTGAAGTTTCATACAGATAATGATGAAGAATGATACTGTTGAAATAATGCTTTGAGATATCTGAATACATGTTGTAAATATGGACATTCAAAAACCAGATAATGGTGAGGAATTATTAGTAAGAAATACTGTCTTGCTTGTCAGAATACATGTTGTAAATATGGACATTTTGGTGGTATAAACCATCATGAATATACTGAGACACAATAACTATGATTGACAAATCCTTAACATTTGTGTATGATTATAACATTTAGTTGTTGATATGTAGACTTGATAATCCTTTGTGTTTGGACTTCCTTGTAAATATGGATTGATAAACCAACATTTGCAATATGTATAAATCTGTCCAACTGAAAACTTGAAAAGCAAACACTGTCAATAACTTGATATAGGATACCTGTAAATATGATATATAGCTTTTGATGGTACTGGTATTTTGTACACATAATGATAAGGAATGATATTTTAAAAGTAAGGCTTTGGGATATATGAATTTGTGTTGTAAATATAGACATTCAAAAACCAGATAATGGTGAAGAATTATTAGTCAGAAATAATGTCTTGCTTATCAGAATACAAGTTGTAAATGTTGATATTTTGGTGGTATAAACCATCATGAATATACTGAGACAATAACGATAATTGACAAATCCATAACATTTGTGCATGATTATAACATTTAGTTGTTGATATGTAGACTTAATATATGTGTTTGGACATACTTGTAAAGATGGACATTTGAATGTGAAAAACCATCGGGAATCGAGTGGTAATAATGTGACTAACATTCTTTGTGAGCAAAAAGAATTCCACAAAATATTTCTTGATCATTTATTGAATTTGATACATGTATTTGAATTTAGGTGGACTGTCAATATGTGGAGATATGATGACTTTTTGTAAAGTGACTCTCACTTGTACATACTAGTTAGTATACAGTGATTGATGTCAAGGATATTTCAATCTGACAAGAAAAAGTGAAGGAGCACTTGTTCATTTGATGCTTCTAGATGTATAAATACCTGCTATGGACATTTGAATGGTGCAAACCATCATGAATTTAGTGAGACAACAACCTTTTATTGACACATCCATAACATTTCAAGTTTGATTATAATGTTTAGCTGTTGATATATAGACTTAATAATAGTATGTGTAAATATGGATTTATAAGGCAATATCTTCTATATAAGTTTTATGTCGAACTCAAAACATGAAAAACAAACACTATTTATGGCTTAAGAGGGGATGCCTGTAAATATGATATATAACATTTTTGGGTACTAGTGTTTTATACAGATAATGATGAAGAATGATACTGTTGAAGTAATGCTTTGAGATATCTGAATAAATATGGACATTCCATTTGGGAAACAAGTGGTAATAATGTGACTTACATTGTTTATAAACTAGAACAATTCCACAAAATATTTCTTTAACATATATATATTTGTTGTATTATAATTTTGGTGGACTGTCAATATGTAGGGATATGATGACTGTTTCTACAGTGACTCTCACTTGTACATTTAAGTTTGTAAAGATTAACTGATGTTCAGATATATATATAAACCTGACAGCAATTAGTGAAGGAGCACTTGTTAAATGATGCTTTGCTATGTATGGATACATAACATGTATATATGGACATTTGGATGGTATAAACCAGATAATGGTGAAGAATTATAAGTCAGAAATAATCTCGTGCCTGTCAGAATTGATGTTGCAAATATGGACATTTTGGTGGGATAAACCATCAGAAATATACTGAGACACAATTACTATAATTTACAAATCCCTAACATTTGTGTATGATCATAACATTAAGTTGTTGATATGTAGACTTAATAATCCTTTGTGTTTGGATTTCCTTATAAATATGGACTGGTAATACAATATCTGTTATATGAACCATAAGCCCAACTTAAAAGGTGAAAAACAAATACTGTTAATACCTTAATAGGGGATATCTGTAAATATGATATATAACAGTTGATGGTACTGGTATTTTATACAGATAATGATGAAGAACGATAATTTTGAAGTAATGCTTTGCGACATATGAATGCATGTAAATATGCACATTTGGACATGATAAACCTTTGTGATAAATCTGGTGGCAATACATACAACAAACCTTGTGATTTCTGAAGTGTGAATGAAAAAAGACGTCTTTACAAATTATGAATGAAAGATATGTGATAATGTATATTTGAGGGCGAAAGAAAGTTTCATTGAAACTGATATTAAGCTGTTCTGTGTTCTGCCACATATTGAGTAAAATTAAAGGACCAGATTCCATACTTCGACCTCAAAATCATCAACGATTCATGGCACTCATGATGCATGATGAAGTGAATTAAGGTAAGTTTTGAAGGTTGTGTAAATATGAATTAATCAGGGTGTCTCTTATACTCTTACAAAAACAGTAAAAAAAATTTGGATTGATTTGTAGTTGATAATTTTGTGTTACAGGTATATAATTTAATTTGAGTTCCAAGGTGGTAGTTAAATAATTGCTATAGTCATGTTCATGTTGCTTATATTTTGTTTTTGTTGAGATAGGTCTTAATTTCTGTCGAAAACATTACATCTATTATTGTAGTTTTCCGCATACTGTCCTGCATACTGTCAGTGGTAAAAATCTAAGGGGACAAGTAGGAATTATGAGATCTTTTGTCTATTTAAGTCATGTACTTGTCAAGGAAATGTTGAAATAGCAATACTGACTGAAACGTTAGGCCTGTTAATTTCATATCTAGGTTAGCTACAATACTATAGCCTTGTTATAATAATCTGCATTACTTAAGGGGAGATATAGTACTTATTTGTCGAAGACTTTCTTATATTGGTTGTATAAAATCCAATTGTTAGAAGTGGTATTATGAATGTTAATTTGCCATGCTCGCACACACACATACACACACACACACACACATATATACACACACTGAAGATCAACAATCAACAGTTTATGATTGCCAGTTTGTAGCTTACAGAATTGTAAAGGTTAACACAACAAAAGTTCTCCAGAGGAGTGCTTGCTCTGTAGAGGTGATGGTTTGGTCATTAAGCCGCTGCTTATGTTATTTTCCAAAATATTATATTCATGATTTTTGTTGCTGTATTCAATCATGTAATCAAGTTGCTTTTGTAATAAAAGTTATTGATTTTTTATTAACAAGTTTCATTGGTTGAAATATTGTGTGAAAAGAGACAATTGTCTTAACCTTTTTGGCTTTGGGAGCAATGTACAATGTTCATCTCAATTGTGGAAACAATGCAAATTCTACATGGGACGCAAATTTAGAGCATTAAATAAAGACAGAAAGTCTTTGAAGTCCCTATTTCAACCACTGTATCCTTGGGTTATGACTTTCTACAAGTTTTTTACAATTAGCGTTTACAGTTAATAAAGTGTAATCTAATCTTCTGTTTTCTGTTATAATATATAATGAAAACGTATCACCTGTGGCTCCGACGTAGTATGTATAAGTGCCTAGTACCTGTAGTTCTATATGGCCTCGTGCATGGGTTTGCAGGCTCCGACTCTGTTGTTTACCTTAGGCTGTGATGTAATTGGAACATTTCTAACTGTTATAGTGAGTGTGGTTTTACGCCGCATTTAGCAATATTCTAGCAATATCACGGCGGGGAGCACCAGAAATGGGCTTCACATATTGTACCCATGTGGGGAATCGAACCCGGGACTTCGGCATGACGTGCGAACGCTTTAACCACAAGGCTACCCCACCGACCAATTCTACAGTTACGGTATGGGAGCTACGATCACTATTGTGTTTTGTTACAATGACACCCTAGTGGTTATTATCTGCACCACTGAAATATGTGAATCCCCGTTAGAAGAAAGGATTCTTCTATTGTTTATCATGTTTTAGGTTAGCCAAGGGCCAAAGTGGGTGGCACTGGTGTAAAATCCCGATCCAAGTTTGGGCCATATGCATGTAGTGTATATGATCTTCCCAAAGTAGTAGGTCGTGAAACATAAATGTTATGATCGGAAGAAAGATCAGATTAGATACGCGGCTGTTAGAGGTTGAATGGTTTCGAACTATAATGTAACATACCTGAAATATTGCCCTTGGACCGCGCAATTTCTCGTAAAACAACTCTGTTGTTGATTCTCTTGCTTTAATGCAGCATTTGTGATTAAATTGGGAACGCGCTGTCTACATCGGGTTAAGCCTTGGCTAGCAAAACTCAAAGAGAAGTAGCCAATATGTTAAGTGCATCTCAAGCTATGATTTGCAGAGCATGTTTCTGCGGTCACTAAATGTTTAAGGGCCGACCATATGTCTACAACAGGTGAATTAATCAGAAACCAGGATTTAAAGAATCCACCCCCAAACAGTTCACATCTCTGTTCATCGGAGTTCAAGTACTGACCAGAATATTAGAAATTGTTCTTTCACAGACCGAAACGTTGTATTCAGTCGGCATTGGTGCGTAGAAGCTGCGGAAATCGCCGATGGTTTAACCTACTGTTGTCAGATGATTCAAGATACAATAGAAGAACATGATAGTATTAAGAAAACATCATAGTGGCACCAATGGTAACCAGGTCCACGTATTGTCTAAAAAGACCACAACGCACTTGCCAACCTTCTACGCATCCTAGCTGATAATCTCCAGCAGCCAAACATCAAGATGCAATGACCACAAGCGAGTCCTGACCCTTCTCCAACATGATACGTCATTGACATGACGTTTACGCTGACGTCAAAGCCCTTCCGATACGTCAGTAGATCTGGGCGCATCAGTAGAAGTGGACAGTGTGGTATTGATGCCATGCCTTATACAGGAATATATGACTTGACATAACCTTTGTTTATCAAGCCCATTCATTTCAAACTCATGTAGTCTTTCTTTGCACCATTTGAATACACCAACATTCGGTTCAATGACATGTTACTCCTAAACCCCCTAGAAACTAGTGGTATCCCTCTGTCAGCCTTCTCTCCTTCATGTGTATAATTTTACTGAGCAGCTATTTTCAAAACAAACATAGAATAGCGAAAGGGCACTTAGTAGGTTTGCATTAGAATGGAGATAAAGTATGACCAGAAATTATTGAGAATTTTAGGAATATGTTTAATTGGATTTCTAGTATAAATAACCTTGACCAGCTATCAAGTGCTTGGTTTCATTCAAGGGAGACAACTCCGTTAATCATTTTTCATTAGTTTATGAAGAGTTATCCCCCTTCGTGTACTTGCTAGCAGACGATATTTTCAGTGATCCCCAGTATGGATGATTTAGAGAAGAGCAAGTTGATTTTAGAGTATTATAACAAGGACATCAGATCAGCTAAAGTGGTTTCAAGTAGAACAGGCATCTCTTTGTCCACTGTTTATCGTGTTTTGAAAAATATTGCAAATGGATATGGCATTGAGCACGAGGGAGGTGCAGGTAGGCCCAAAAAAATTGACAGGAGGCGGCTTGGTATTCTTGTTTCTAAAAACAAACGAAGGAGTTTAGAAAACTTAAGGCTGGATATGATTGATAGAGGAACTGTGGCTGTCTGTAAGGAGACAATAAGAACTGAGCTGCATGCAATGGGTTGGCAGAAAAGTCGAGGAATTCCATCACCCATCATGAAACCTGAACAAAAGGAGCGAAAAACCTTTGTATCAGCGCCCAAAGTACAGTCCGAAATTAAACGTGTGGGGTGGCATATCTGTGTTAGGGGCAACGCCCCTCTGTGTATTTGAAGGGAATATGAAAAGTGAGCGGTACACAGATATTTTCGAGGGACATTTACTTCCATCTGCTCACGTGTTCTATGGAAATGTTTGGATTTTCCAGCAGGACAACGACCCAAAACATCGTTCAAAGCATTCACAGGGGCCTGGTCTCGGACCCAAAATATGACATTATTAGATTGGCCAAGCTATAGCCCTGATCTAAATCCAATAGAAAATGTTTGGGGACTTATGAAGGAAAGTGTCAATTAGAAAAATCTGACAAATATTGCTGAAATGAAAGAAGAGGTGGTCCGATATTGGGACAGCATGGACCACGACTCTAACTTCTTTGATCAGTAGTATGCCCCGCCGCATTGAAGCCTGCATTGCTGCTCATTGTGACTTGACAAAATACTAACGGCTCACCTGTCTTTGAATCTGGAGTTATGTTCTGCTAATATTCACATTTAATACGTGAGTAATGAGTGAACAAAATATAAAAAATTACAATCTTTAAATTCTCAATAATTTCTGGTTGTACTGTATAAAAAAATACTAGCAGTGTTGGCAGTGTATTCACTCGCATGATCTGGTGAAGGAAAGAGACGAGTAATTGCAAATACAAAGGACAAGATAGCAATGATATAACCTCGCATTACATTCGGCCAGGTGAGCTAAATAGACGCCATAGAGGCCTAATGCATCAAAGTGCATCTTGGCCTTGTCTTAGCTGCCGTGTGATACGCCGTTTTCAGATATTTGACTGATATGGTCGTGTTCCTTACATCGGGACCACTGGAACCCAATAGGTACAGGAAGGAGTTACTGATCAGCACAGTTTTACTTCGTATCTTGGGAGGTGCTGTTGACTTCAACCTAACATGACTGACTGACTGACTGACTGAGTTTGGTTTTACGCCGCTTTTAGCAATATTCCAGCAACATCACGGCGGGGGACACCAGAAATGGGCTTCACACATTTCACCCATGTGGGGATTCGAACCCGGGTCTTCGGCGTGACGAGCCAACGCTTTAACCACTAGGCTACCCCACCGCCCTCAACCTAACATGACACCGTGGCAGTACGACATAATTACGTCAGATACGGAGTGCAGGAATGAACGCGGAAACTAGGAGTTAAGGGGGAAATATTTTATTTCTAACAAATCACTACAGACAGCATTGCTTATTTTCATGATATCGGTATACATATATTGATATCTTTAAAGTCAGGTAAGGACAAACCTCGTGGATGAACAACTTCTTTGTTCAGGTGATACGATTTTTCGATACAGATTCTTGTATCGTTTTCAAGCAGGTATGAATCATGTGGAGAACAGGGTTATATAGTATATAATTAACAAAAACAACAAGATGCAGGGGTGTTTTATCCCTTCCGCATACGATGAACTCATCTATCAACCCTAACTGTTTGTGAAACATGTTATACTTCTCCCCTGCTTACTGTACACGATGGAAACTAACAGTAAACACTTCTAAAACTGAAGTTTTGATTTTTTCCAAAAGAAGCAGTAAAATTAGCACTTTATTTCTTCTGCAGAATACTGTTTTAGAGGTAGAAAAACATTATGTTTATCTTGGTTTACTATTCACAAGCACTGGTCGCTTTTGTAAAACCACTAAACGGCTCGCTGACCAATCGTCTCGTGCAATGTTTGCTATATTTAGAACATTTCGCTTGTTAGATATACCGGTCGACTGCCAACTTAAACTTTTTGATCAACTCGTTAAGCCTATTTTATTGTATGGTGCTGAGGTGTGGGGCTACGAAAACACTATTCAGTTAGAACGTATTCATTTGAAATTTTGTAAATACATATTGAAGGTAAAAACAACAACCCCAGACTTTATGGTTTACGGTGAACTTGGAAGATAATATCCACTTGAGAAATTGAGAATGTTATCATATTGGGGTAAATTATTATTATCTCATGGTAAACTATCAAAAGTAATGTATAAATTAATGTTCAATTTGCAAAATTCTCAGACAAATGCTAAATATCCGCTAATAGCGGAAGTAAAATCTGTCTTAGAGAATACAGGCTTAAGTTACATTTGGCAATTACAAGAATTTCAGAGTACCCATTGGCTGGTAAATAATGTTAAAACTGTACTCGTTGATCATTTTCTAAAAACTTGGAGAGAACGTAAATCACAATCATCTAAAGGCCTATATTACAATATGTTTAAGGATAATCTTTATATTGAAACGTATTTGTTGCAACTTCCTCTAGATTTACGTATTTATACTACAAAACTTAGAACTTGTAACCACAGACTCCCTATTGAAACTAGTAGATGGCATAAAATTTATAAAGAAAGTAGATTGTGTACATCATGCAAGAGTAAAATTGGGGATGAATTTCACTTTGTTAGAATGCAATGAGTTAAACGAATTACGAAACAAATATCTTCCTGCATATTATTGTAAACATCCCACTGTGGATAAATATATTTCACTTATGTCTATCACATACAAACCAATACTTGTTAAACTTGCTCTTTTTTGTAAAATGGGGCTTGCGTACGCTCCGTTAATGTAATATGTATGTGTTTCATTGTTGTTTACGTATATTTGTTTTACTCTATGTCATGTATATGACTGATGAGAATAAACTTTGACTTGACTTGACTTGACTTGACCCCTGTACATCCCACTGGCTTCTAGATGTAATCCCTTATCATCACATTGCTTATTGTACTTCTCAATTATCTTCTTGTTGTTTTTGTTAATTATATACTGTATATATAAGTGTTTTCTACCTTTATCTAAACGCCGCACCACCTAAAAATAGAAGCTGTTCATCCATAAAGTTTGTCCTTATTTGACTCCTCAAATTCTAACAATGCCACTCATTAAAGTGTTGCCGACATCGTTACAGTTCTCTGGATATCAAAATGATGATATTGTATCGGTAAATATTTGGTGTTATCATTAAATGAATTCCTAATTGTATAATCTAGTGAGTAAATGGTACCATTTATCATTACAATACTAATGCCTCATAATTATATCTGTAATTCAGCTGCAACATCAAATAAGTTGATGACACTGATACTATCACTGTTTAGAATGTGACTCCAAGATGTGGCCCACCCTGGATAAAATAGGTCAGGCCACACACATGTTTACACACAGCCCAGCCGTCGACCTCCGTTGTGTGGAACACTGAACATGGCCGGTGTCACCCTCCGCCTCTACACAGTCGATGCCTTCACTGACGTCCCCTTCAAAGGCAACCCGGCTGCCGTCTGTCCCTTGCCGTCCCAAGTTGTAAGTTTCTCCTCATTATTGCGATACAAATAGCAGCATAATTTCAACGAGAACACATCCGCCAACCTTTTCATGTGATAACAGTGATGTTGTACAGGTATTATACTGGCTACGTGCAGACAGAAGGATATGTACATTTGTTTGTAAAGAGTCTGTTCATTATTGCTAAAACAATTCTAGTCCCCGATTGTGAGGTTAATCTCAATCACTTGCAGAAACCAGAGAGTAACCGAGCGGATGAGTATTAAAGGGAAGTACCTCTAAAAACGTTGTCACACAACCCTCCGTGTGACTTAAGCACGACCTCAATTCTGCTATTCACACATTGTTCACTTGTTGCTTAATGGTCCAAGCCCTCCCTTAAAGTTCCAAATCAACCAATAACACATTGCTTATATTTTCGTCCACTGTAATAAACTAAATTGCTATGTTGTGCAAATGCCACAGTATATTAAATAAAAGTCAACACGACAATGTGTGGTGACTATCACTGCAATAATACACCCATCAACACGGTGCAAGTAACAATACATTAAGTAACTGTCACTACAATACATCAAGTAACTATCACAGCAACACTGAAAGTAACTGTCGCTGTCATGCAACAATGCGTTAAGGAACTATCACAGCAACACTATACATCGCCGCAACAATGCGTAACTATCGCTGACATAGTTTGTTCTTTGCCCTATTGTGATATTATGTTTCAGTTTCTGTTTGTCTCCTCATGCCGGTGCTTTCATACATTTCACTGAAATATGTCTACAGAATCTAGACGATGATATCCTGCAGAAGATCGCCATGGAGATGAACCTGTCTGAAACTGCATTTATCAAACTTTTAGACAAGTCGGATAGTTTCAAGGAAAGTAAGTTTTTATATCGACACGTATCCAAAAGTTGACAGTGTTGGATTATAAGTTTGTCATAAGAGGGCTAACAGAACGCAACACGCAACAGATAGAAGTCTCAGATAGACATATAAAGTGAAATAACCACGTAATTTACATTGACCTGTAAGGTGAAATTAAACCACGCATTGTGCCCATTGACAGTGTTCTCTGGGATGGGATACGACATTATGAAAAAGTTGGCATAACCATCCCATAAACAAGTATATAGTGTACACACAGAAACCTACACAATTGTAACTTAGATCAACATTGACTATTCTTTAAAACCAACACTTTTAACTGAAAATAAACTTGAAAATAAAGTATGAGTTGACGTTAGGGATATTTGATTTCTTTGACGATGAATTTGTTGAGACTTCCATTAAACTAGATTGTATTCTATACGAATATATTCGCTTACCACGGTGTGCTTATAACGTATTCTTGACAAGATCTCATTAAGTAGATGAGTAGAGCTCGAGTGAGATTGTCAATATTTCAGTTCTTTCACGACGGCCAAAGAATAATTGAAGCCAAGCTTGGCAAATCAGTGATTGAAACACAAGGAACGACAAAGGGGCATTCTGATGTTGGAGGTGGACTAGCATGACAAAAATAACTTTTTCATTAGGTTTTATCTCTTCGCATGTCCCAGGACATACTAACACGGTAATTGTCGCATTGTCGATTCAACAAAATCGATAATTGAGTGCATTATTATGTGTCTTGACAGGTAATACGTTTGGTTTGAGGTGGTTCACTACAAAAGAAGAATTCAAATTGTGCGGCCATGCTACATTGGCATCAGCAGCTGTTTTGTTTGGAAAATTGGGTGAGTAGAAAACATGAATTCCGAAACATCCCCTGTATGAGTAACTGAGTGAGTTTTACGCAGCATTCAGCAATGTTCCAGCTTTATATGGCGGCGGTCTGTAAATAATCGAGTCTTGACCAGACAATCCAGTGATCAACAGCATGATCATCGATCTACGCAGATGGGATACGATGACATGTGTCAACCAAGTCAGCGAGCCTGACCACCCGATTCCGACAAGCATGATTTGCTGAAGACCAATTCTAACCCGGATCTTCACAGGGATATGAACTCATTAAGCAATATTTCCAAGTGTATACTTCAGCTTAGTCTGTCTTACAGCGCCTGGAACAAACATATCGAATACATCCCATGCAGGTCTATAATATTTAGTAAGTTTGTAAATGGAGAAAGTAGTCTCTCCGTCCCTCCTTAGGTTCAGAGACTAGATGTCTAGTTTATATAACTGTTCGTCAACAGGACATACTCAAAATCAAAATCAACCATACTTTATTTCTTCAGACAACAAACAGGATCGTATCGTGTTTAAGACTCTGAGTGGGGATTTGATTGTTAAACGTGAAGGGGAGTGGATCCACATGGACTTCCCCGTTGGCGCTGCTCTGAAAGAGGTGGGTTGGATACACTGTGGCAGAGACCATATATGATCTCTGATTGTGGTATCTTCGTATTATGATCTGCAAGGTCCAACATCGAGGTCACATGTGGATGAGTTAGAGTTAACGCCACTTTCAGTAGCATTTGTTGTATCAAGGCGTGAGAGAATTCAGGAGGCGCATCCAGAGAAATTCCCTGAGGAGCATTCCTCCCTCACATTTGGACTTCATGATTTATGTGCACCCCCACTGCTCCAAAATCCGGGATCCGCCCCTGGAATGCCTGCGAGGGAAACATGAAGGGGCGCAAGCTGTTGATGTCAACATCATACCGGAAGTGTGAAAAACACCACCACGGTTCTCATATTGGCAAGCAAATGATCGTAATGAAGATGAATCCAAGATTCGCACCCACGATAGGCGAATTAATTTAGTATGTAATTGAACAGACTGCTGAGAAAACCTTGACAGCCAATCCACTAACATATTTTTGTATATCTGATGAACGCTAAATCTCCAGTGTATTTAATATTAAGTCTCGCAGTTTAGAAAAACTTTCAGCATAGTTAACGTCTAGCTATATATAGTATGCTCTGACTAGAACGGCCAGTGTTGACATGAGGTTGAGATTGCTATAAATCACTCAAGAACATCAGCTTCATTTTGGATACTTCGAACAGGTTTTATAGGGCAAACATTTGGTGTCCGCGCAAAGCTATTGTATCATGTCAGAATGTCTTTAATGAAACAGGGGCGGTGGGGTAGCCCAGTGGTTAAAGCGTTCGCTCGTCACGCTGAAGACCCGGGTTCGATTCCTCACATGGGTACAATGTGTGAAGCCAGATTCTGGTGTCCCCCGCCGTGATATTGCTGGAATATTGCTAAAAGCGGCGTAAAACCAAAGTCACTCACTCACTTTACTGAAACAGGCCAAAGTGGGTGCAGTTTAGCGAAATAGACTAAAGTTGATGGTGTAGATGCTTTAATGGTTATAAATGGGATCAAATTCTGCCGAGATACTTAGTAACATTTTATTTCTGTTCTGAGGTATGAAGATTTGTCTGGGTATTTTCAGGATCAAAGTCAACATGAGCAGTTAGTAGCGGTATGTATTCTTCTTAATAAATCTTTTTCCAGACATTGTTCATTTATATTGATTGTGGGATGTCAAGCATCAGCAGGACGATCAGTGTCCATATCGTCAATAATGCGATGCAGAGTCCAACACCAGCATGCAACATACATTAAACGGAGTTTACACAAACTACAGTAGATTAATGTTGACACAATCATGAAACATTATTGTTTGATAGGTCACACAGCTTTCGCATGCACTAACAACATTAACTAGACCATATGTGCTCACTTGTTCACTTCAGTCGTTAGGGGATGTATCGGGCGTGAGCGACATCGTCTACTGCGATTCCCTGCGTTATTTACTTCGTACGACTTCACGACGGATGGTCCAGGTAATGTATTCCTTCTTAGCAAACATTATACCTCTTGTCGACCATGTCCATGCCCGCCTATGTTGTAACCAACAGAAAGAAAACTTTATGGAATGTCATTTTCTTACTGTTATAATTTTCTGATAACTTTGAAGAAGAAGAATATTCTTGGTTTTTTATAATATCTATTTATATGAAACGGATGCTCAACCCTCGTGAACTGACTAAAAGAAGATTTAGAAAATATAGAGCGGTGAATGGTTTTTTTCTATCATCACAGAGGAGAATTTGAGTCCTGGACGCCCGATATATCGGCCATGCAGAGATCCACCGATAGACTGGTTCTTGTCATTGTCACCACCAGAGGGCCTCCCGGTGATGGTTACCAGAGTGACGGTGGCGCCTCCTACGATTTTGTTTCCCGTTGTTTTGTACCTTGGGACGATATACCCGAAGACCCTGTCACCGGATCTGCGCAGACAGTTCTTGCGCATTACTGGGCACAACAGTTAGGGAAAGAATGATTTCTTTAGTAAGTTTGTTTAAGTGAAATGTAAGATTTAATTTATGTTATAGGATACCTTGACTAGTAAGAGAAGATCTAGGGAGACCATCTTGCATGTGACGTGTGTTTTTACTTCATGTATATTGCGTTACGAGTTCATTTCCAGGGTGAAACGCTTTGGGTTTAAGAGGAAACCGGATCCACTGTGACGTCAGTAAATAAGCACTAAATACAAATAATACTTCAAAAAGCATACTGAAATACACAGGACTATAAACATAATCAATCTTCCATAATACTTTGTGACATAAGCATGAACATGTTATAAAATAGTGGTATGAATATCAAGACACGCCGTTTTCCTCATATATTTGGCAAATTACCCGAATCATCCATATATTGGTATGAAACATAATGTCCCCAGCTCTATACAGATGCTCGTTGCCTTCACTGACATGATAGGTGTGTACGACATAGGGCACTCTCCCTCCAGCTGACGCGTAGTGATATAACAATATCTGCTGAAAGGGTTGTTAAGCCCAGCGCCTTCACTCAATGACACCTTTGGTCCTTCGACCAGATACAGCTGAAAGATTTAAGTGACACATTTGGTCCTTCGACCATCTACTACGGATAGATTACATGACACATTTTGTCCTCTGGCCTGGAAGATTTAAGTAACCGTGGTAATGCCTCTGCAGCTAGTAGTGTATTACATAGGTAATCTGTAAACTGTCCCTTACGAGGGGGATAATATAAGTAGGTGAATGCACTGTTACCAGCATTGCAGTCCTGTTCGTAGACTAATGCTTAGTCTCAGAATATATGTAATTTTGATAGTAACAAACAAGCCCATTTATATTGAAAAGGAGCCCCAGGGAGACCAGAGATTCAGAACCTGAACCTGAGGAAATCTAGACTTGCTGTATTTAGGGCTTTAGCATTGCAGAGAGGGCTTGGCAGTAGGGAAAATAATGTGGTTGAGGGACTGTGAGACAGGCTATCCTGGTCGCCGCCTTGTAACAATTAAACCAAATTTCACAACAATCTTCTTTCTTGTAGCGAGGCAGTGTTCTGCACGCGGTGGGGAGATCGTGGTCAAGCTGAGAGGTGACCGGGTGGAACTTCTGGGTAAAGCTGTCTTTGTCATGGACGGAGAGATGAAACTGTAGCCATAGTAACCAGAAACAGCCGGACATAACTACAATTGTTCAGTGATATAATGAATACATATCCTGCTTTGTTGGGCTCAATCCTTGCCATTACAAAACATGCGCCCATTCTCAATAATACCTCATCTGGTTCATATTTCATGTTTGTGTTGCTGTGAATACAATCGTATTTTTCACGATCATCTAAAGAGTTAGTTTTTTTTAAAAGAATCTATGCTGTAAAAGTATTTCGAATTCTTTAATTCCATTTCTAACATGACCATGGAGTATGCTTAATTCTGGATGGTTATCAATAAAATGAAAATTATTTGTATATCTCATTACAACTGATATATTACTTGTAACTCTAATTACAGTAAATAATGCAATGATTGTTCAGAAAGCGGAATTGTTTGGCACACAACTTAGCATTTCGGATGTTTCCTATTCAGGTGGTTGGCTGTCACGTTTCAAATCTCGTTTCTCTCTCTCCAAGAAAAACTATCAGGGCGAAGCAGCTAGTTCAAATAAACCGGCAATTTCAAAAGGGAGAGAAGAGTTGAAATCAGTGCTCAAGAATTACGAGCCTGATGATATCAAACAGTAACACAAGCTTTTGAACAGGCAAACAGTTTGCTGACTTTCTACGAATGTAATGGCGACGAAGGTTCTGTGAATTTAGTGATGGACTTAGTGAAGAAACTGGAAGAAATCAAACCAAGAAAACAAACACCTATCACAGAAATAATGTGCTACATGGGAAATGTAAACATGTGAAGTAAGATGTATAATGTGTGTCAACGTGTTGAAAGAATGTTTATTGGTGGTGTATTTATAGGTTGTGATTCATTGTTTTTACTATTGACTATTGATTTATTGATATACATACATGCACGTGAATACGTTTTCGATATACATCGTCAGTACGTTTTGCTTGTTTGATCCAGTTAACCGGGCGCCTCGCTATCCGGACGATTTCCAACCGCCTCCGTGGTGTAGTGGTTAGAGCGTCCGCCCGGAGAGCGGAAGGTCGCGGGTTCGATCCCCGGCCGCGTCATACCAAAAGACGTTAAAATATGGTTACTTGTTGGTCCCTGCCTGGCACTCGGCATTAATGGGTACAACAAGGACTGGTCGGCTCGGAGTCAGTATAATGTGTCTGAGTGTAATCTTCTTAATCTTTCATATAGTCCCTTTTCCTACATTCACATTAATATTCTAAGTGTTGAAGTGTGGTTAACCCTGGTGGTATTGTGATGTTTTCAAAGAACATAATACAATACCTGCTCGAAAGTTACCCCTGTTCCGTCAAGGAAGAGGACCTTTCCATGCATATAGCATATAGCATCAGTTACAAAAATAACATATGCATAGTGTCCAGTGCAGTAGCCTGTTAAATTAAGATGCCATATGCTGCTGTACCAGGGTTATTTAGGTCAAGACTTTGCATGTATTTACTTTCATCATGCTCGTACCCGTGAAGACCCGGGTTAGAATATTGATCCTCAGTAAACCATGCTTGTCGTAGAGGCGACTAACGGGATCGTGTGGTCAGGCTCGCTGACTTGGTTGACACATGTCATCGGTTCCCAATTGTGTCGATCGATGCTCATGCTGTTGATCACTGGATTGTCTGGTCCAGACTCGATTATTTACAGACAGCCGCCATATATCTGGATTATTGCGAGTGTGGCGTAAAACTACACTCACTCACTCACTCACACTCATCCTGCTCGTTTCCATACTATAGGAACATTGTGTATGTGCTGCCCTGCCCTGTTCGATCTCACGATCTGTCTCCAACTGACCATGTCTGGAACGAAATAGATTGACGTCTACTCCATGTACCTGAATTGTAGAAGCACCTGCGGAACACGTTTTTCGGATCTGGAATGCGATTCTGAAAGTCATTATGCATAAAAGTGTTGCAGAAACTTTTATGATCTTTAACATGTGTCTGACAATGTGACCCTCACTGGCCCTGAGGATGTCCAGTGTTGGCCAGTGGTGTGCCAGGTCCATACATATTCAGCATCTGATATAAATACGTGTTTTCCTGTAGAACCATACTTGGGTCGTTTCATTCGTAGACTACATGCACATGCACACTGAAAGTCAGGTTAAACATTTGGTAAATGGGATAGGAACAATTCATCAGTGCATTATAAATCTTCTCTAAAATATTTTACAGGTAAGTAGATCCGCCCTGTAAGCCACATTTTCAGTGTGTGCGAGGGATGTTGTGTTTAAACCAAAGAAATGAAAATGAATATGGCATAAGGTTCGAACATTGGAAGAAAGGAAGGGAGTGAGCCATGTTTGGCATATTACATACAAGGACTAGAGAGCATGAACATAATCTCACTTGGCGTTAGGCAGGGTGAGCTACATTGACGCATTAGATTCAAAATTTATGTTTCCTAGCAAGGTCTCACCTGAAATATTCCGCGCCTTTTGACATAGTTCACTGATATCACTTATTTGTTTCATGATGTGGGTATATTTTAATACTTTTTTATACATTAATGTGTTATTGATATAATAAAATCTTTCATGATCATATCATTAAATTAATTCAAAATATCATGAAATGATTTATTATTCGTTATTTAAAGGACAATATAATGACTTGTGGTCATGTCTTTAATTCAGTTTAAATTTTAATGACTTGATGATTCAGAAACATTAATTACTGATATCAGTAACTCGGCACTACTTAGAAAACGACCAGGAGTGCTTAGAGAGTATATCTACTCAACAGACCTACCCGTATGGTTGTCATGAAGACATCATATCAATGTATCCCGAAAGGTTTGATATTTAATAGCTTTACCCAGATGGATGTAATATGTTTCTTATGTCACAACATCGTATTCTTTTTCCTTATTACATTACAGTGTACATCAATAACATATATTGGAATTTCCGGTTTTCCACTTTTTAAATTAAATCTAGTGCTTGTCACTGCTTGTAGAAACATTAATCCTATGCTATGTGTTGTTTGAGGCCAGTTGACCCAGTTGATCTGCCATTTTGTAAAACACCCCTCGAAGGGAGACCTCCCGCGAATGAACCGCTAAACTAGGTCAGGTCGTACGCTTCCCAGCCCCCGACCTCCGTTGGGTGCATCTCTGAAGGTCTCTGAACATGGCCGGTGTCACCCTCCACCTCTACACAGTCGATGCCTTCACTGACGTCCCTTTCAAAGGCAACCCGGCGGCCGTCTGTCCCTTGCCGTCCGATACAGTAAGTTTCTCCTTTGTATTTAGGTAGGCTACCAATAGGATCATAAGTCCAATGAGGACACCCTGCCAATGTTTTCATGTGATAATAGTGATGTTGTACAGGTGTTATATTGATCACGTGATGACAAAACCCCAATTCCCTGTTAAAGAATCGGTTCATGTTTGAAAGAACAGGTCCACTCCCTGAGATTAATCTCACCACATGTAGACATTAGAGAGCAATCTCCTACCCAGAGTTCAATGCGGCCAGCCAGCATAGTACCTGTTATGTTAAGTCATCGCTGTGCCGGAGTGTGATTAGAGAATAAACAAGCTGATGAGTATTAAAGGGAGGTAACTCTAAGCGCGAAATGATTTCATATTCTAATAATTTCTCATCTGCGGAATGGCCTTTTTAAGGTCCAAGCCGTCCTTACAGGATCAAAATCAACAATTACACATCGTTTTTGTGTAATGTATCATTTGATTCAAATTAGTTTACATTAACTATCCTTACAACAATAAACAATAAATTAAGTAACCCAACATGTTAGTAACTATCAATACAACAACGATAAATACGTAACTATCAGTTATCCCCTTTGTTTACTTGCCAGCAGACGACATTTTCCCAGAGAAGAGGAAGTTGATTTAGAGTATTATAAACCTTTGGCGGATCAAAGTATCAGCGCCCAGGGGTTCGACCCACCACACCTCCTGGCCAAGCTATAGCCCTAAATCCAATGAAAATGACTTAAGACCACATAGAAGATTTTTATTTGTGTTGTAACTAACCCTACATCAAAGAAATTATGAAGTTTATACTTTACATAATGTGATATTGTGTGTCAGTTTCAGTGTCTCCACATACATGTAACCGATGCTGTTAGTGCTTTCATACATTTCACTGAAATATGTCTACAGAATCTAGACGATGATATCCTGCAGAAGATCGCCATGGAGATGAAGCTGTCTGAAACTGCTTTTATCAAACTTTTAGACAAGTCGGATAGTTTCAAGGAAAGTAAGTTTTTCACTACGAGGACTACTGGCCCATCATAAGGTTTGAAACTAACCGATAGTAACAGGATTGTGTTAACACAAGACTCTGAGGGGAGTGCAAACTTAATATTGTTATTATGAAATTGTCACGTAATTGGTAGTGTTATCCAAACAATAGCGAGTGAGTGAGTTGGGATTTTACGCCGCTTTTAGCAATATTCCAGCAATATCAAGGCGGGGGACACCATAAATGGGCTTCACACATTGTGCCCATGTGGGGAATCGAACCCGGGCCTTCGGCGTGACGAACGAACGCTTTAACCACTAGGCTACCCCACCGCCCCTATCCAGCTCACAATCTGGGAAATATGTAAATGGTGCAAGCAATACAGGCTGCACTATTTGTAGACTACCCGTCGTTTGCAAGGAGTCTGGATGCATATATCAGTAGTTTAATCTTCACTGCGTCTAACTGAGATGATGACAAGAGAGTTAACTATGGTTTGGGTTGTTACAGCTATATCACGACTGCACGAGAGGCCTAGCCAGCCAAACTAGTGGTTAATAGCGCGAGCACCAGTCCAATCCGTCTGGTCACGGTGTCACCGTGACATATTACCACAAGGGTTCGGGATCCTGGGAATTTTTGTCTTTCAAAAATAAATTGTCCTCCTTCAGCCCCATTCCCAGAATTAAATTTCGGGATTAACTTCACTTCCTGAAAATTGCATGATGAAAACATTGTTCTTTTCGTTTGACCTCAAAATGCATAATTTGAAGTACTTGCCGCACAACCGCCCCATCTTAGTAATAGTGTACACCTTTTAATTTATCTACAGATAATACGTTTGGTTTGAGGTGGTTTTCTACAAAAGAGGAATCCAAACTGTGCGGCCATGGTACTTTGGCATCAGCAGCTGTTTTGTTCGGGAAATTGGGTGAGTAGAAAACGCGAACCGTCTCCTTAGTGAACTGATGACTCAGTATTGCCAAATGAACACTGCTCGTTAACATGGTATACTTCATTCAACGCAAGAATCAAGTTTATTTTGTTCCACAGACAACAAACAGGACCGTATCGTGTTTAAGACACTGAGTGGGGATTTGATTGTTAAACGTGAGGGCGAGTGGATTCACATGGATTTCCCCGTTGGCGCTGCTGTGAAAGAGGTGGGTTGGATGCATTGTGGTATCGTCCTATTATGATCTAGAAGGTCAAACATCAAGGGGATACGGTGGTGAGTGAGTGAGGTTGGTTTTAAGCCGTTTTGAACAGTGTTTCTAATGTCACGACGGGACTCTTCAATACTGTGACACCACACTATGTGTCTACTAAATTGTAAGGTGGATGATCAGTCATGATAGGTTGTTTCATGAATCAGTCAGTTCTTCATTTCATTTCGGAAACATTGCAAAAGTATTAACCAATGTAACCGAATGGAGTCTGTGTGCAGCTTTTTAGTGATTCAGAATATAGTATATTTATCATGCCAGATATATATTCTCGGTACTTTATTTAAACATGTTCTAGCGTGAGTGAGTGAGTGGGGGCGGTGGGGTAGCCTAATGGTTAAAGCGTTGGCTTGTCACGTCGAAGACCCGGGTTCGAATCCCCACATGGGTACAATGCGTGAAGCCCATTTCTGGTGTCCCCCGCCGTGATGTTGCTGTAATATTGCTAAAAGCGGCGTAAAACCAAACTCAGTCAGTCAGTCAGTCAGTGAGTGAGTGAATTTGGTTCTGCGCCGATTTTAGCAATATTACAGTAATATCACGGCGGGGGACACCAGAAATGGGCTTCACACATTGTACCCATGAGGGGAATCGAACCCGGGTCTTTGGCGTGACGAGCGAACGCTTTAACCACTAGGCTACCCCACCGCCTGATTACACTCATTATAAATAATGATAACATTATCAAACGATTTAATTCCACTTGGATTTACCAACTACAAATAACCAAACAGGGATACCGTTGGCTACATTTCCGAGACGTTTAGTAACCTATTAATTTCTGCTCTGAGGTTTGAAGACTTTTCTGGGTTGTTTTTACAGGATCAAAGTCAACATGAGCAATTAGTAGCGGTATGTATTCTTCTTAATAAAACCTTTTCCAAACATTGTTTATTTATATTGATTGTGGGATGTCAAGCATCAGTGGGTCAATCTGTGTATAACATACCTTCCATACTAAGCACTAAGATAAGTCTAACACCAGCTGGCACTGAACACAACATAAACTCACGGGCTAAAGAAACGTCACCAAAATGATTTTTTAATCTTTTACCTTACACTAAGTGATTATTCTATCTGTAGTTCACATTTTCATCATTCAGAATGTTGTAAATCCATTAATTTTCCACGTGTAATTTGTAATTTCCAAAATCTGAGTTTGTTGTTTTGTGACATGTTAAAAAAACGAGGTGACGTTTCTTTCGCCCGTGAGTTTATAATCGTTGTAATATTGACACAATCATAAAACATTACTGCTTGATAGATCAGAAATTTAACATGTACTAATTACATCAAGACTAAAAACATAACAACACCATATGTGCTCACTTGTACATTTCAGTCCTTGGGGGATGTATCTGGTGTGAGCGACATCGTTTACTGCGATTCCCAGCGTTATCTACTTGTACGACTTCACGACGGATGGTCCAGGTAAGATGCTCATTGTGAGTTTACATTCCATTTCTGGCCTTGGTCCTATGTCATAACACAAAGATAACTTTCTGGAACGTCATTTACACAAATTCTGATTTACAAATTGAGTATGTGCAAGATATTTACACCCTGCCATACAAAGAGTGAGCGAGTGAATTTAGTTTTACGCCGCACTCAGCAATATTCCAGCTATATAGCGACCCATGCAATGTAGCTGTGACACTTCACCAAAACAAGCAGGGCTCTGAGATCTGGAAAATGGATTTGAGGAACGTGCAGCATTCAGGCATTAGAAAACGGACTTCACGCCAAAAGAAGTACACTGATGGAAAACTTTCTCAACACTGGTCCCCACAAAGTACGAAACAGATGACATATTGAAGGGATAATACTATTGTTTTCTTAATTGCATTGAAGAAATGGACTGTCGATACTTGAGAGCTGACAAAGGGTAGTATTATTAATACACACCAGTGACTGTTTTTCTTTATCATCACAGAGAAGAATTTGAGTCCTGGACGCCCGATATATCGGCCATGCAGAGATCCACCGATAGACTGGTTGTTGTCATTGTCACCACCAGAGGGCCTCCCGGTGACGGTTACCAGAGTGATGGTGGCGCCCCCTACGACTTTGTTTCCCGTTGTTTTGCGCCTTGGGTAAATATGCCCGAAGATCCTGTCACCGGATCTGCGCAGACAGTTCTTGCGCATTACTGGGCAGAACAATTAGGAAAGAATGATTTCTTTAGTAAGTTTGAGTCAGCGAAATTTCCGTTGAATTCTCTAAGTCATCTTGAATGGTTGGTTAAAAGTTCGAGGAACTTCTCGTGTGTCACGTCTTTGGTATAATTTTGATGTATACTACTCAAAATAAATTACAAATAGTCACCCAGTTAGGTCAACGTGTATGTAATATCCCCAGCAGAAGCAACGTCACTTGGGGATCTCCCTCCAGCTTGTACGCAGAAAAAGTCCCGCTAACTCTTTGACACATTTGGTCCTTCGACATTTGGACAACTAATAGAGAACCCATGCCATAGACTTACATCTAGTCTCTGAAATGAACACATTTTTCAGAAAAAGCAGTTAAAAATTAATATCATAAAATATAATGAAAAGGAGCTCAGAGACTTTCTTTTTTTTCAGAGGCTGTAGTAATCTAGACTTGCCACATATTCTAGACTTGCATAGGCTTTCTTTAATATATTTGTTTCAGGGTCTGTGTGACAGACTACCCATGACACTGAGCAAGTAGCCAGGATTCCTGTGTTACATGGATCAGCTGTAGTCTCTGTAGACTTGCACATCTCTAATGTTATAATTAATAGTTTAAATGATAATTTCTAAAAAATATAAATATACTTCTAACAGACTGGTCCCCTTATCTAGACTTGCCTCTTTAAAGGATACAATTACTATACATCCATGGGCTTAGCATTGAGTACTGCCTTGGAGCAAGGCTATAATCTTTAGTATACGAGTGAGTGAGTATGATTGTACGCCGTTTTTAGCAATATTCCGGCAATATCACAGCGGGGGACACCAGAAATGGGCTTCACACATTGTACCCATGTGCAGAATCGAACCCAGCGTGACGAGCGAACGCTTTAACCACTAGGCTACCCAAACGCCCCTCTCTAGTATACGAGGAGATAATATATACGTCAGTGAGATGTTATTAGTATTTCGTATTGTTTAATAAAGGAGCCGCCGGTAAAAAAAAGGCAGAAATTCCTGTGTAATAAATAATTTTATAACCAATATTAACCATGTCAGTTTATATATTCCAGTCCACTCTGAACCAGAAATTCTCTTAAAGGTCATCATCTAAAATAGTGATATATTATTAGATTTATTATCCACTCCCTATTATCCTTGTGCCATCAAGACAACTCTGTCTCTGCCTAATTTGTTTATTGCTATGGCTCTCCATTGATGTGTTTGATGTGATCCTACCAATGTGAAATGTATAATGAGCTGGTGGCCCCTTTATGGGATAAACAATTCAATAAATCGCCGGTCATGTCCCACAGCTGTGGCGATTGAACCAAATTGTTTCAAAGCAGTGTTTGATTTCTTGTAGCGAGGCAGTGTTCTGCGCGAGGTGGGGAGGTCGTGGTCAAGCTGAGAGGTGACCGAGTGGAACTGCTGGGTAAGGCTGCTTTTGTCATGGACGGAGTGATGAAACTGTAGCCATAGTAACCAGAAACAGCTGGGCATAACAAGTCAGTGATGAAAGGAACACCTCTCCGCCTTGGCATTGTTGCAGTATATAGCCAAGAGCACCATGGTCGCCATTTTGTCAGTGACACCTCAAGTAAGGAGGAAATGCCATTATTTCGGTTGCTTTGAATAAAACGTTGTCTTTTTCATAATGACTGTAAGCGGCTTTAAAGAAATGTATGGTGTACCGTGATTTAGAATATCCCAATGCCATTCCACCTTGGTTAGGGTCATACTCTCTTCTGGTTATTAATACACCATGGAATTTAGAAAGTGGTCAGCTGTAACACATCTTATATCTGGGATTACACTTTCTCAGTAAAGTACAGATTCTTGTACCTTTGTTGGGTTGAGTTCCACCCGGGATTCGAACCCACACCCTAACAGTCAGGCACCTAATCGTCAGCACACAAATCCACCCGTCTAACCCATTCAGCCACCGGGGCTTCCACAGACGACATTTCACCCGAGGGTCGACGTCCTGTGCAGACACCGACTGAATGGGTTAGACGGCTGGCTGTGTATGCTGGCGATTAATCCCAAATATAACATGTGTTACTCTCTTCTGGTTGATAAGCGGATTCAGCTATACAATATCATCATATATTTCTCAATAATACTGCTTATGGTACAGCGTTGCTTTTGTAAATCATCTCCAAGACGCTCATGTAGGCATTAGGGGAAGGAACAAGGCACAAGCTCCATCAACACACACATCGATATTATACACCACGTTGCCCGTCCAGTAATTTTTCAGTCTGCATTTCTCCTAGGCCTATTCCGGCTTCCTTCGGCCAATCTCCCTCTTGCCAATTGAAAATGTTTCCAACCCGTGAAGATCCGGGCTTGAATTGATCTTCAGTAACCCATGCTTGTAAGAGGCGACTTACGGGATCGGGTGGTCAGACTCGCTGCTTTGGTTGACACATGTCATCGTATCCCAATTGAATAGATCGATGCTCATGCTGTTGATCACTGCATGAATTGTCTGGTCCAGACTCGATTATTTACAGACCGCCGCCGTAACTGGAATATTGCTGAGTGTGGCGTAAAACTAAACTCACTCACTCACTGAAAATGTTTCCATTCTGTGGATCGGAAACCATCATTAGTAACACACACCGGTCACTATTCTTAGCTGAAGATGTCAGCACCGAGCCTGTGTCCTCCATTTATGAAATACTATTATTTGCTGGTATATGTATTTTATTTCCATCAATGTATGTTTGGGGTTGTTGACAGGGGTGGAACCTCAGTAAGAAATACTTGTTACACCGACTACACTGAGAAACGGGTGATCAGGATCACTGGTCACGTGTGTAAACGTACCCTGTCGTACTGAAGAATGAAGCAGGTCAAGAAATCAAGCATTTATAAGCAAAAGTGTTACTCTGGAAATAATAGAACAGGCATTGGTGGCGGTGAGTCCCTTAGCATGCCAGGATCTTCTGATTGTGGGAGCGAAATTCACCCGATTAATGTTGTGAGCCTTGATTTATCACCACCGTGTCTCTATGCTCGTTTTACAATCTAAAGACGTGCACCGTTTACGGCTTTCATTTACGGACCCGTGAAGATCCGGGCTAGAACTGGTCTTCAGCAACTTACGTTCGCTCTAAGAGTTGTCTGACGGGGTCAGGTGGTCAGGCTCGCTAACTTGCTTGATGCATGACATCTCATTGCACATGCGCAGATCGATGGCCATGATGTCAATCAACTGGATTGTCTGGTCCAGACTCGTTTTTTACAGACCGAAGCTGGAATGTTGCTGGGTGCGGCGTTAAACAACAAACTTTCACTCACGCCGTGTTCCAAGCGACGTTAAACCGTACTCACTCACTCACTCATACAATACAGAACAAGTTAGATATTTTATGATCACCATTTATTCGTGAGCGCACAATTCTATCGTTACCAAACTGACGGTACTTGGGAACTGGAATGGTTGTCAGGCTTAGTGTCTGACTGCACGTCATAATGACCGGACCGTCAGAGACGCTTCTTATAACCAACGATTTACCCAGACCTTTCATTTACATCCCGCACTGATGAGCAGGAGTGCTGACGGTGGCACGAAAAACACAACGAAAAAGAACGGTGCATATACACCACTTACATGATATTTAGGAGATAGTTAGGCAGGGCAAGATAAGCGAGCGAGAAAACCATATATCCCCCCGTAAAACAATAATAAAATAAAAACTTCAATCACAAATGGGACCTTCTCTTCCTTGTACTTAGATGACTTTCAAATGTATCCATATATACATAACAGCTTTCTCATCGATTACGTTATATATGTTTATTAACATAATATTGATATAATACCCGTACATCATTGATCTGTATGTATCACAGTTTTGTAAATATACTACAAACAAAAAGTATGGGAACTCCCTAAAATTATTGATAGTCATATATAAACTTAAACGTGGTGAGGTCATTTATACTTTAAGGTAAATGCCTTTTTGTGTGCTTAATGGGCACTTTAAACGACATGTTGGAACATGCAGTAAAACAACTGATATAATATTCATTGAGTTTGAGTGAAATGAAACATTGTCAAAAACAGCGAAAAACAAGGGTGCTGAAACACACAACACCATGTTTTATTCAAACGCCCAAACACAACAGCCTAGTGCATGTGGAAGACAGACAGACGCAATGTTTGCGTGGCAGCACCACTTGTACACTGTATTTTGACAAAGCCTTCATAGATATTCGCATCCCTCAGGTGTCCCAGAAACCTATGATCCGCGATTCGCCCTTATCATGTTTCTTCATCTCACTCACTCACTCAACTACATCAAACTCCCCTCGGTCACCTGGCCACTATCACCACAGTTCATCAAAAATTACAGCGTCATCGAATACTAGAATAATTTCGACTTGATAACGACTGAGAACCCTCTTTCTTGACACAAGAAAGAATGAGCATATCCCGTAAATAACACACTCCAGTAAACATCATAACCTGCGTCCTTGTGCCTTCATAAAAGCCGCTCGATGAAATGAACGATCAATTACTACCTTTAATAAGTCTATTCGTGGCCGAACACTGCATGATTAATGAGTGAAGGATACACGTGTGGATCATGATGAACTGACAATATACATGATTGTGCCCATGTTTTGCTCAGAGAAGGCTGTGTTTCGTGAGCTGATTTCAAATGAGTATTGAACCCTTTGAGTCCAATACGACCATCTGCTCTATGGATTTTATGACAACACGACGAGCACTTTGCGACATATGTTATAAGTGTCACATTTCTGGTTGATCAAACAACCATGACTTTATAAACAACAACACAATACTGGAACAAATTCAAGCAATCCTTGAACTAAATTTCTCTTTACAATCAAAGACGACACAGAGCGTTGCCATAGAATTGTATCTGCAAAGTTCCATTTCTAGGCAAGACAAGAAATGGATTAGATCGTATTTGTCGGGCAAAATTCCATGACCCGAGTCTTAATATCATACGTATTCAAATGAAAACGCCTAAGTTTGTGATAGAAACGACACAACCCTTTCTACATCCGTAAGAAACTCTGCTAAAAGCAGAGTCGATTGTACAAGTCTGACTATATCATGAGTATATGTATGTTTGACCCCGCATTCTGCAGTATTACAGCTGTAGAGAACGGTCTGTAAACAATCGCGTCTGGACCAGACAATCCAGTGATTGACGCCAGGAGATACGATGACAGAGCATGTGTTTATGAATCACTATCAAGTAGTAATAATATAGGTGTTCGCGAAAAGTAGAGAGCAGTTGATATGACAGAGACACAAACATGACCACACAAGAGCACTGCCTCTGTCTGTTCTTGTTTCTGTAGAGAGCAGTTGATATGACAGAGGCACAAACATCACCACACAAGATCGCTGCCTCTGTCTGTTCTTGTTTCTGTAGAGAGCAGTTGATATGACAGAAACACAAACATGACCACACAAGAGCACTGCCTCTGTCTGTTCTTGTTTCTGTAGAGAGCAGTTGATATGACAGAGGCACAAACGTCACCACACAAGATCACTGCCTCTGTCTGTTCTTGTTTCTGTAGAGAGCAGTTGATATGACAGAGGCACAAACATCACCACACAAGATCACTGCCTCTGCCTGTTCTTGTTTCTGTAGAGAGCAGTTGATATGACCGAGACACAAACATCACCACACAAGATCACTGCCTCTGTCTGTTCTTGTTTCTGTAGAAAGCAGTTGATATGACAGAGGCACAAACATCACCACACAAGATCACTGCCTCTGTCTGTTCTTGTTTCTGTTGAGAGCAGTTGATATGACCGAGACACAAACATCACCACACAAGATCACTGCCTCTGTCTGTTCTTGTTTCTGTTGAGAGCAGTTGATATGACAGAGGCACAAACATCACCACACAAGATCACTGCCTCTGTCTGTTCTTGTTTCTGTAGAGAGCAGTTGATATGACCGAGACATAAACATCACCACACAAGATCACTGCCTCTGTCTGTTCTTGTTTCTGTAGAGAGCAGTTGATATGACAGAGGCACAAACATCACCACACAAGATCACTGCCTCTGTCTGTTCTTGTTTCTGTAGAGAGCAGTTGATATGACAGGCGCAAAGAGCACCACACCTGTGTGTTACCTCTGAGGCAGACAGAGGACCAAATAGCACCACTACTTCATGTTACCTGAATGTGTCGGGTTTATGAAATCCATGAACGGTGAGGTTGTTTAGGAGGTAGTGTATTGCCCGCATGTCCCCTTGATTCATATAGTGAAACGATACGGATACTTTGCTCAGTCTGTTGTTTGATTTCTGTAAAACACAGTATGTACACTGTCAAAACACGGCCATGTTTATCGACTACTCTCTCGGGTGGCATGATCTATATATATACTCATACTGAGCTGTTTGACAAGCGAAACAGAGAAGCAAAATATAATACAAGCATAAAATGGTATTCCCAATATAATTAGCAAAAATGGCGATATATAATAGATATATGCCCTCTTCAAATATACCTTTAAAATCATTCGAGGGGTCACGTGACAAGTTCAAGTAATTCGAAATAACAAGAAGAGGATGTACATTTAGCTCAGTTTTTGTTCACAGTGTAGCTTTTCTTTCTGGAGCATAATACTTTTTATTATGATATTTCCACTCGTTAAGAACACGTTAGAAAAAACACCTTTTATCCCAGGCGTGAAAAGCTACAGACAAGAGACTCTATGCCTTCGAGATCAAAACCCGTTAAGCACACATAAATATATATTTTAAAATTGTATCCCAAACGTGAAAGGTGAAGACAAGATGTTCTATATCTTCTCGATATGTTTGAACAAACACAACAAGGAACCCCGTTAAGAGCACGTTACAATACAAACATAAGGTATATCTCAAACGTGAAAAGCGAAAGACCAGAGATTCTTTGCCTTCTCGAAGGCACATGTTTGAGCAAACACACCAAAATTCACCTACCCAAAATGTCTGTCGCATGCGTACCCAAGAAGGTGTCGTGTCCGTCTGTCCTGTCATAAAATACTCAGCAGACGACCAGTGAAATACTTCCTGGTTATTGTGATCTGTGCTGTTTCCGGTTACACCACCTAGGGCCTTCACACACATGCCGATCCGTCTATCCTCGGCGCCCTTCTCTTCGCACTCTTGTGTCTGATTACTGTGTAGTACTATGTTCTTTAACAACTCCCTGCTCATGACATAACCTGCTCCTCCGCTGTGATAGGTGAAATCTTCCAGGCGAAATTTGGAACCATAGTATACAGGCTCATCCGGGTTCTTTTCTTTCAGGAAGTGACGTACGTTGTCTACAACGACGTAGGTATCGTCGTCAGCTTTGAGGAACCAATCAGCTTTGTGTATGTAGTGTTTGAAAATGTAACGCAGTGCACCCATAGTTTTCTTGATTAGATTTCTACGTTTCTCTTCAAAGCCAAGTCCGATCGTTGGGAATGTAGAGTCAGTCAATGAGCTGAAGAACAGCGTTGTATCACACTCACTTGCCCATGTTTCTTTCACTGCAGTAGTTCTGTTTTTGAGATTCTTTGGTTGTGTCAGTACCCAGCACAATATTCGAGGAGCTGTGTGGAACAAGAGTTCACATTGATAACAACTATCGCCTACAACAGTTCACATGTTGTAATGAGATGGAATAAGTGAGTGGCTGTGTTTAGTTTTACGCCACGTTTAGCAATATTCCAGCAATATCACGTCGGGGGACACCAGGAATGGGCTTCACACATTGTACCCATGTAGGGAATCGAACCCGGGTCTTCGGCGTCACGAGCGAACGCTTTAACCACTAGGCTACCCCACGGCCCCGTAGTGGGATAGAAAATGACGAGTAAGGTGTAAACTACTGGCAGAAGTGAATGAGTAGCTTTATGCCGCTTTTGGCAATTTTCTTGCAATAAACGGCAATAATAACTGTACAGCTGGAATGGAAAACGGCTCTTCAGCGTGACGAGCGAACCCACCGCCCTTACAGGCAGAAGAAAGAATACACAGTTTTTTTCGATAGTTCTGTATTTGGCATCTATCGTTGTTGTGGACCTTAATAACAATTTTACGTTTGCAGAGTTTCAGCGACCGTTTTCAGCGTCATAACGCTTGTAAACATTTGATCAATTGCTCGAGCGTATACTTTCTTTTGCCCGGAAATTTACTTGCAGATTAAAATGATCTGGATAGATATCAGTCTTGCAAAACCCTATTGCGTTTTACAGTATAAGCAGAATTTGTGTTTGTTGTTTAACGACGCATTCAGCAATGTTACAGCTATATGAATATATCGGTAAATAATCGAGCCTGGCCCAGATAATCCTGTGATTGACATCATGGGCATCGATCTACGCAAATCCGGTGGCATGCATTAACCAAGTCAGCGAACCTGACCTGTTAGTCGCCTCTTACAATAAGCCCGGGTTGCGGAAGATCAATTCTAACACAGATGTTCACTGGTACTGATTCAGCATAATCCATGGCACTGAGACTCCGAAGAGAGAGTCCTGATGACTATGCAAACGCGGATCCCTCCCGAAGTGTCTTTGTATTTAGTTTCGTGATTACCGCCATAAATAAATACAGTTTACTTATATTTAACCTCAAATATACAGAGTCTTGTACCGATCACAGTTTAGATACAGTGAGTGAGTGAGTTGAGCTTCACGCCGCTTTTAGCAATAGTCCAGCAATATCACGGCGGGGGACACCAAAAATGGGCTTCACACATTGTAGCTATGTGGGGACTCGAACCTGGGTCTTCGGCGTGACGAGCGAACGCTTTACCCCACCGCCCCGTTTAGACACCGATCCCCGTTTCGATACAGATTCTTGTACCGATCACAGTTTCGATACAGATTCTTGTACCGATCACAGTTTCGATACAGATTCTTGTACCGATCACAGTTTCGATATAGATTCTTGTACCGATCACAGTTTCGATACAGATTCTTGTACCGATCACAGTTTCGATACAGATTCTTGTACCGATCAGTTTCAGTTTGATACCGATTCAGTTTGTATAGATCTTGTACCGATCACAGTTTCGATACAGATTCTTGTACCGATCACAGTTTCGATATAGATACCGATCACAGTTTCGATATTGTACCGATCTCAGTTTCGATATAGATTCTTGTACCGATCACAGTTTCGATATAGATTATTGTTCCCATCTCCGTTTCGATATAGATTCTTGTACCGATCACAGTTTCAATACAGATTCTTGTACCGATCACAGTTTCAATACAGATTCTTGTACCGATCACAGTTTCGATACAGATTCTTGTACCGATCACAGTTTCGATACAGATTCTTGTACCGATCACAGTTTCGATATAGATTCTTGTACCGATCACAGTTTCGATATAGATTCTTGTACCGATCACAGTTTCGATACAGATTCTTGTACCGATCACAGTTTCAATATAGATTCTTGTACCGATCACAGTTTCGATATAGATTCTTGTACCGATCTCAGTTTCGATATAGATTCTTGTACCGATCACAGTTTCGATATAGATTATTGTTCCCATCTCCGTTTCGATATAGATTCTTGTACCGATCACAGTTTCAATACAGATTCTTGTACCGATCACAGTTTCAATACAGATTCTTGTACCGATCACAGTTTCGATACAGATTCTTGTACCGATCACAGTTTCGATACAGATTCTTGTACCGATCACAGTTTCGATACAGATTCTTGTACCGATCACAGTTTCGATACAGATTCTTGTACCAACCACAGTTTCAATACAGATTCTTGTACCGATCACAGTTTCGATACAGATTCTTGTACCGATCACAGATCACAGTTTCGATACAGATTCTTGTACCGATCACAGTTTCGATATAGATGCTTGTACCAACCCAGTTTCAGTTTCAATACAGATTCTTGTACCGATCACAGTTTCGATATAGATTCTTGTACCGACCACAGTTTCAATATAGATTCTTGTACCGTTTCACAGTTTCGATATAGATTCTTGTACCGATCACAGTTTCGATATAGATACTTGTACCGACCACAGTTTCAATATAGATTCTTGTACCGATCACAGTTTATACAGATTCTTGTACTTTGTACCAACCACAGTTTCAATGGAGATTCTTGTACCGATCACAGTTTCGATCAGATTCTTGTCGATATAGATTCTTGTACCGACCACAGTTTCGATATAGATACTTGTACCAACCACAGTTTCAATATAGATTCTTGTACCGATCACAGTTTCGATATAGATTCTTGTACCGACCACAGTTTCAATATAGATTCTTGTACCGATCACAGTTTCGATACAGATTCTTGTACCGATCACAGTTTCGATATAGATACTTGTACCAACCACAGTTTCAATACAGATTCTTGTACCGATCACAGTTTCGATATAGATTCTTGTACCGATCACAGTTTCGATATAGATTCTTGTACCGATCACAGTTTCGATATAGATACTTGTACCAACCACAGTTTCAATATAGATTCTTGTACCGATCACAGTTTCGATATAGATTCTTGTACCGATCACAGTTTCGATATAGATACTTGTACCGACCACAGTTTCAATATAGATTCTTGTACCGATCACAGTTTCAATGGAGATTCTTGTACCGATTATTAGTTTCGACACGGATTCTTGTACCGATCTCAGTTTCGATATAGGTCCTTATACTGTTTTCCAAACCGGTACAAGAATATGTATCGAAACGTCGCACTCAGGAAACATAATACAATATGTGAAGCCCATTTCTGGTGTCCTCCGCCATGATATTGCTGGAATATTGCTTAAAGCGGCGTAAAAGTAAACTCACTCACTCAGGAAATAAAATGTGTTGTAATCCAAACAATGTGTCAGCATTGCACTATTGAGGTTAAATACCATGTTGAAACCATAAAGATGAATGTATCCGTGTAAACATACAGACATGGTTTAGTACAGCTTCAGTCAACAGTAGACCTACATTCGCCCCAAAATAAACCACAAAAGGAAGAATGTCCTCCGGTGGCTTTATTAGCTGTCTGGTCAGCACGTGCCATCTCCATATTTGGGCACCTATGATTATGTTCGACAGACATGTCGGAAACAAGTAATGGAGAGGCTACAAGAGAGCGTTAGTTTAGTACGACGTATCTCGTGCACCCCAAAAGAAGAGTTACTAAACCGCATTTCCTTATTGCGATTTTTACTGTACAACAAGTAATCTTCAATTATTTTTGTGTTCCCATATCTAACTGAATTCTATCATTATAAGCATCATACGTACACCTTCTTCTGTGTTGCGTGTGGTCCGCGTCGTGCCTGTACACCACAGAGTGTTTGTTTGGACGACCTTCCTCGTTGTTCCGCCAATGAAGCTTCAAGTTGTAAGTTAGCAGCACAACTGTAAGACCAAGAGCAGCACCACGAACAGATGCAGTCATGTTGGGGTGTTTTGATGTGCACACAAGCTCAAAGCATGTCTGGCTTAACACTCATAGTGATGTGGATCCGTGTTTAGTCAACATGCGTCCAGCACGGGACTGTATGTACTATGTACAAACGGTGGCTCGGGTTGCCCTTCCATACGTCACTCTGTTGTCATCACCAGCAGCTGGCTGTATTGATGTTTCCTGGTGTACATACGGCCTGTCTTGGATCTTTGACCAATGTGGAGATATGGCAGCCCCATCCATCAGAACATTGCTTCAATAGACAACATGATGCATTATTGTGGCGCCACACTCCCAGGTAGGATTACATTGTTGATTTTGACATTTTCAAGGTAGCTCGATTAATCTCCGTGGACCATTATTTGTCAATCTTATTGATTCTGCTCACTTGTAATTTGTTTGAATCTCTTTGCATATATTCATTGTTTGTGTGTGAGTTAGCGATGCAGCATATATGCAGCGATGCAGCATATATGCAGCGATGCATATATGCAACTCGTGGAGCGTCAACCAGCTATTGACATGCTGGCAACTGGCAGAGTTTCATAGTCCATGGTTAGAGGACCAAGTGAGCGTCAAGAGTAAAGGATCTATTCATCCAAACCAGGGTTCAAAGAAATTCAGCTCAAACGGGAATTTAATCGCTGCAAACATTCAGAATTCTGGAGTACGCGTCAGATTATTAGAAACCATCAGCATGCAGCTTAAAGGTCGACAAGCACGCGTTCATAGTGGCAACAGAAACCAGTGGAGTTTATAACGTCGACTATGGGTTATCAGGATTTAGATGAGCCTTTCACTTTGCATTTCCTTGATAGGCGTGGTCGTGTCTGGCGATGATGAACTGAACGCCAAACTGTTGTCATCTCCAGACGGTACAGTGACTGAAGATTGGTTAAAGTGAGGGTTAGCTTCACTTTGACTGACCGAACCCCAGTCCATATTGTGTAGTAAGGATCGGGACAACACACTGACACCAAATGTTTGCAAACTATGCGAGTCGACGAATTTCCTGCAGGATGACAAGCCTGGCCCATCGTGTACAAAATGACATTGCTCACCTCTTGCAACACAAAATATAGACTACCATGGCCAACAATGAACCCAGATCTCCCCAATTCCACCCCCATCTGAACACGTGTGGGACGTGTAGGGCAACGTGTGCGCCAACGTCTTAGGCGACCGACCTTGGCGGTTGAACTTGCCTTGGCGCTGCAAGAGGCAAGGCACAGAGGGCTTCTTTCGGATACTCAATATGCTTCATCGGCCGAGTGAATAAGTGAATGAGTATGGTTGTACGCCCCCTTTAGCAATATTCCAGCAATGTCACGGCGGGGGACACCAGAAATGGGCTTCACACATTGTACCCATGTGGGGATTCGAACCCGGGTCTTCGGCGTGGCGAGCGAACACTTTAACCACCAGGCTACCCCACCGAATAAATGTTTGACAGTAAGCATCGATTTTTACAATTCCCTTGCGTCCCTTATGATCTCTAGCGGTCACAACATCTACTGTCACACTTCACAGTTACCGTTACCTTTATGAATAAAATTATAACTAGAAACTTATATCTCTTACAAATTTGGACATTTGAACTTATGTCCGAAAAAAACCTGTATTTTAAAGAGTATTTTAGGCTGTATTCTAAAATATATCTTTGGACCTGATATTTGACGCATTCATCTGGTTACTCTACATGTTCTCCATTTCTGGAAGTTGGAAGCGGAACCCTTTCTACGGGTTTGTACACACTTCAATAGGGTTGTCATATGTCGAGTAATGATGTAAATAAGAAATTAATTCATATTTCATGCTTTGAATAATTTCTTATGGATATAGAAAGGGTTTTGTCGCTTCTATTCAAATATGATAAAGTGCATGTGAGCTACCCTTTCTTGCTCTAATTTCGCATTCACAAATGCACGGGAGAGAAAATAAATATAATTGTAGATATTTGTACACAATGTACGGTATATCGACCATGTGACGTGCCTAAAGCTCCAGATCCGGTCCGGTTACAATTTTACGAAAGCTGTTGCCACGTTGAAGGCTGTCCTGTGTATTTGCAATCAGGCAGTAATCATTGGAATCCTGTCATTAACGTATGGGCAGCTTTGTTCACAGCGACTCTAATACATGGAGTACTCTAAATGCAAGGGGATGTATAATGTTTGGGAGTGCCAATGAAGTACTTTTACTTGCTTACCAGTGTGTATTGGGGTGCGTCTTGGCGGTTTGTGTCAAATCATAATTTGATGTGAAAGTAAGATTTTTTCTAAATGCTTTATATTTATTGCTGATTGTATATCCCACCTGTTACATGTGTTTTGATATATATTCCTTCATCAATGCATGAATCATTCAGATTGTATTTATGTTTTTGTTTGTTTGTTGTTTACACAATAACTTGAACTTCAGCAAAGCCATCAATCTGATTATCATTCAGTTCTCTAGTGATGATTGTTGTGGTTGTATGAACTACCACTCCACCAGTTCTTGTTGTAGCCACCCCTAACATCTGCCGATCTCACTATACTTGCAATCAACAGTAAGTACATGTACCTCCTTGCGGACCAACGTAATGCTTCCATGGCGTTGTTTTATAAATGGGCGATGCCGATTCGGAGAAGCTGAGGATTAGCGTTGTGAACCATTGTACGACAGGCATTTAGATGGTTATTATAATGTGTCACGACGGCGGTATTCACTACTTCCTGTTGATAACATTGACTAGTGTCCCAGGTAGTGTCATGAGATCCAACTTGCAGTCATGCGAAACACAACCACACCCCATCACTGATCATGGCCTCCAGCCAAGGGTTCAGCTTCATGGATCTTATCCTGGTGGTATGCCTCGTTACAACGTCTCTATACGGCCCGTGAGTAGGTCATGACACTTCGCGAGACCTCAGTACTTCTGGTGACAAACAACGTTTCATACCTTTTCGAACAGTCTCATGGTTGTCAGTTGACAGTAAGGAACCGACAATCTTTGCGGGAATAACTAATTTGCGATCTAACCATCCCCAAATCAGCCAACTGCCAACGGCTGTGACAGCAAAACATGGTTGTACACTTGGTCCGGTCTAGTAAAGTCATATCTGGCGATCGCGCAATTTGGAACCAGAACTTGTTCTTGAATTTACGCTTGTCACTGGAAATCTGGTACCGGAAGTAAGCTGGGCCCCGTCTCGCATATTGCAAGTTGGCGCGAGCCGGGAATCAGATTAGTACTGGAAGTAGCGCCTCGCGAGGCTTACAGGCCCAATACGGCCGTCTGTAACGTGTAGAAGCCTTTTTTCATCAGACCAATGAACGCAACGCCTCCAATTGCGATTTTCTCAGACCCAGCTTGTGCCAGTCTGACTGGTAAGGAACCCTAATCGCTCAGACCAGCACCCTTCAGTCGGACATATTGCCGGACGAATTATGACTCGGTCATCACGGTCACTGGTCTTCCGGGTCTTGAGCGATTGTTTTCTTCAGACCAGCACCCTTCAGTCGGACATATTGCCGGACGAATTATGACTCGGTCATCACGGTCACTGGTCTTCCGGGTCTTGAGCGATTGTTTTCTTCAGACCAGCACCCTTCAGTCGGACATATTGCCGGACGAATTATGACTCGGTCATCACGGTCACTGGTCTTCCGGGTCTTGAGCGATTGTTTTCTTCAGACCAGCACCCTTCAGTCGGACATATTGCCGGACGAATTATGACTCGTTCATCACGGTGACTGGTCTTCCGGGTCTTGGCCGATTGTTTTCTTCAGCAGTGGCCACGTGCTTCCTCCCAAGTTAGCCTGTTCAAATTATCGCCGATTCCTGCGTCATGCATGACAATAACTACCCATAGCGTATTTTCTGAAAGTCTACGTCAAGTCATGTCATGAAAAGTATAATTTTAGCACTGTCGTCTTTTATAAATCAGTTCGGAAAACTGATGTGCACATACTACAATTATGAACTAATGTCTTCTTACCGTAGTGTGCTCAAAAGCTTGCGCCATTGCAACCTTTGAACAAGTGACTTTGATATTGTGTCAAGAAAGTGTTTCGCAAGTGCTTTCCAGTATACTAAGGTATGGTTGCCTGTTTAGACCAAAATCATGAACCCCACCCTTGGATTCAGGTGGCGCTTAGTCCATGCTCATGTGTAGAACCTCATTGTCAAAATTAATCCCAATACCCGTGTAAATCACATGTGAATGCACACCATGTACCACCATGTTCCATAGTCGATAATGTAATGCTAATTATGCACGAGAAACAATTGATTTATCATTGAATTGATCATAACATGCACATTGCTTGTCAACGCCACGCCTCACTGCCTCGATGATATTGGTATTGCATCGCGTCAGTAAGTAACTCGGTGCTAACATCCGCATAATGTATGGATTGAAGTGAATATATGTATAGTGGCGTGTGGTCCTGTGCACATAGCTCAGGTCGCGAATCAGTTGAAGTTAAGCAACGTCGAGCTCGGCCAGTCCTTGGATGGGTGACCGTGTTTGGCAGCTTGACCCTGAGAGTTCCTAGGACTTCAATCCTGCCCCACAACGAAGCACATGTGATACATGTGGTCTCACCTTAGGCAAATGAGTTTGTTCGCCCAGCAGAAATTGGGTACCCGGCGAGATAAGTCATGTGACTATAACCTTCTATAGCCTAGCAGGCAGCGTGGGTTATCTGGGGTAATAAGAATCAGATTCTGATTAAGCGCCACGAGCAATCACTTGGTGTTTGGACACTGTGCGCTATAGAAGATGACTTATCAATAATTATTATATTTCATCAAAATATATAAGCATACTCTTTCTCTGAGGGCTTATATATTTTGGTGAATTATATATATATATTCACTTCAATCAGTACATTATGCGTATGTTAGCAATGAGTGATTCACTACGATTCACTACGCTGCTCATTTAGCCAGCGATACACGATGACGCACATTTAGTCAATGATCCACGAAGACGCACAGCCAATGATCCACAATGACGCACATTTAACCAATGAAACATGATGACGCACAGTTTGCCAATGACACATAATGTCACACAGTTAGCCAATTACACAAACAGTCAAACAGCCAATGAAACATGATGACGCACAGTTGGCCAATGACACATAATGTCACACAGTTAGCCAATGACACACACAGTCAAACAGCCAATGAAACATGGTGACGCACACTTAGCCAATGACACACAATGCAATACAGTTAGCCAATGACACACACAGTCAAACAGCCAATGAAACATGATGACGCACACTTAGCCAATGACACACAATGCAATACAGTTAGCCAATGACACACACAGTCAAACAGCCAATGAAACATGATGACGCACACTTAGCCAATGACACACAATGCAATACAGTTAGCCAATGACACACACAGTCAAACAGCCAATGAAACATGATGACACACAGTTAGCCAATGACACACAATGCAATACAGTTAGCCAATGACACACACAGTCAAACAGCCAATGAAACATGGTGACGCACAGTTAGTCAATGACACACACAGTGCCAAACAGTTAGCCAATGACACACACAGTCAAACAGCCAATGAAACATGGTGACGCCAATGACACACACACTTAGCCAATGACACACACAGTCAAACAGCCAATGAAACATGGTGACGCACAGTTAGCCAATGACACACACACAATGCAAAACAGTTAGTCAATGACACACACAATGTCAAACAGTTAGCCAATGACACACACAGTCAAACAGTTAGACAATGACACACACACAATGTCAAACAGTTAGCCAATGACACACACAATGTCAAACAGTTAGCCAATGACACACACAGTCAAACAGTTAGCCAATGACACACACACACACAATGTCAAACAGTTAGCCAATGACACACAGTCAAACAGCCAATGGAACATGGTGACGCACAGTTAGCCAATGACACACACAGTCAAACAGTTAGCCAATGACACACACACACAATGTCAAACAGTTAGCCAATGACACACACAGTCAAACAGCCAATGAAACATGGTGACGCACAGTTAGCCAATGACACACACACAATGCCAAACAGTTAGCTAATGACACACACAGTCAAACAGTTAGCCAATGACACACACAGTCAAACAGTTAGCCAATGACACACATAGTCAAACAGTTAGCCAATGACACACACACACACACACACACACACACACACAATGCCAAACAGTTAGCCAATGACACACACACACAATGCCAAACAGTTAGCCAATGGCACAAAGAGTCAAACAGTTAACCAATGACACACACACAATGTCAAACAGTTAGCCAATGACACACACAGTCAAACAGCCAATGGAACATGGTGACGCACAGTTAGACAATGACACACACAGTCAAACAGTTAGCCAATGACACACACACAATGTCAAACAGTTAGCCAATGACACACACAGTCAAACAGCCAATAAAACATGTTGACGCAGTTAGCCAATGACACACACAGTCAAACAGTTAGCCAATGGAACATGGTGACGCACAGTTAGCCAATGACACACACAGTCAAACAGTTAGCCAATGACACACACACAATGTCAAACAATTAGCCAATGACACACACAGTCAAACAGCCAATAAAACATGGTGATGCAGTTAGCCAATGACACACACAGTCAAACAGTTAGCCAATGACACACACAATGTCAAACAGTTAGCCAATGACACACACAGTCAAACAGTTAGCCAATGACACACACAATGTCAAACAGTTAGCCAATGACACACACAGTCAAACAATTAGCCATTGACATACACAGTCAAACAGTTAGCCAATGTCAAGCGATGACGCACGGTTAGCCAATGATCACAGCAATGTCACATAGTTAGCCAATGACACACACAGTCAAACAGTTAGCCAATGATCACAATAATGCACATTTAGCCAATGATAAACAATTAGTTAATGACTGCAGTAGTACAGAGAGATACACGTAACTAACCGCTACTGACCGTCCCAGCGAGTTTTGAATAGAGCTGCCTTAAACATTATTTCAATTACTAGTATATTGTCACTATACTGGCATGTCAGTTTAATGTGAAAATTAAATTTCACCACTACCAATCGTGTAGAATGACATGTGGAATCTGGCACAGCAATTTAATTTGCATGCATAATGAAAGATATCAGTGACATATTTTCTACGAAAGTGACCATTTTCCCATAACCTGAAGATGGTGTACAACTCCGACTATACCATAAGCATGTGTTTATGAATCATTATCAGTATTCTCCAAAACACAATGTCACTCAATCATCTTTTTACCGTCCCTCATAACTGAATATACTCGTGCCAATAATGGTTGTCACCCCCAAGTCTATTAATAAAACTAAAGGGGGTGACACCCATTATTGGCATGGGTATATGAGTGGTGCTGTAATATATTCCTACTGTACCAAGTCATATATTTCAAGATGTATATCAGTGAGACGTAAATATAATATCCCTCTGACGGTCGTAGTACTTGAATAAGCCTCATGTTAAAGATGGTTACAATGTAACACTGGGATATAAACCACAGGCATCTTCTCTTTATTTCATACATACCAATTTTGTTATTTTGTAGGAAACTCAAGAATGAAGGCATCCTGGGCTTGGTACTGTGGAATGGTAGCAGGCATCGTTGTTGTTCTGACAGTGGTTTTCACCAAACTGAATATTTCAAGACGAAAGGGTGATATAGTTCCACGGGGTGTGCTAAATAGTTTGAAACACACCCTTCTCACCGAGGAACATGCAGCACCCCCACCTGGCAAAGGTGATATGACCTGAAGCAATATGTACAAGATACAAAATCTGATGCAAGCAAAAAGTCTTAAGCAGATTATTTTCGAAGTCTGAAACTAAAACAAGTGCCACTCTCCTGTCTCATAACCTGTATAAAAGCTATTTCAGAGATTAAAACATTCTGATGATAGGGGGCGGTGGGGTAGCCTAGTGGTTAAAGCGTTGGCTCGTCACGCCGAAGACCCAGGTTCGAATCCCCACATGGGTACAATGTGTGAAGCCCATTTCTGGTGTCCCCCGCCGTGATGTTGCTGGAATATTGCTAAAAGCGGCGTAAACCCAAACTCAGTCAGTCTGATGATAGTTTACTTAAACAACTGTTTTTTAGATTTTGCTATCAGTCTGTTGAGAAGTATAAACAATCCACTGTTGTTTTCAGGACAACGGATATTGTGTTGGATACTTACCCAACCTAAGAATCTGAAGAACAGGACTCTTGCTGTCAAAGAAACATGGGGAGGTGACTGTGACATAACTCTGTATTTTAGTTCCGTTACGGATAAACAGTTTCCCACAATAGGCTTAGGTATACCAGAGAAAAGACGGAACCTAGTCAAGAAGGTTATAGCTGCTTTAAAGTACATTGACAAGTTCTATTCGGACGAAGCCGATTGGTTCTTAAAAGCTGACGATGACACATTCGTCGTTGTTGAAAACTTACGTCATTTCCTGAAGACGAAAGACCCGGATGCACCAGTGTATTATGGGTGTAAACTCGAGGGCAAACGTCTTCACTATCACAGTGGTGGAGGGGGCTACGTAATGAGCAGGAATATTCTCAGGAAATTTGTTCAAAACATAAATAAATCAACAGACTGTCGAATGCAAGGAGCAGAGGACGCGGCGATTGGGAGATGCTTGAACTCTCTAGGCATCCTTCCTTCTTACAGTGTCGATCAAAAAGGGTACTTCGTCTTCCACTGGTCCTCGGTGCATATGTTCATGCTGGGACTCACGAAGACCACTCCAAACTGGGTGATCAAGAGACAACCATTCTGGGTAAGTTACTGAGAGATGCAGTCATACATTTGGGAGTATACAATGAAACTAACTTAAAGCCCTATGGGATAACACCGGTTCCTTGGTTTGGTTCCAAGAAAGTTATGCTTTTCGTAAAAGACGACTCAATGGATTGGGTGGTCAGGTTTGGTGACCTTGTTGATGGTATGTCATCGTTTCCCGTTGATCGTAGCCCACAATATAATAGCTTGTTTGTCTCACTAATAACAGCTAATTACACTAATAACAGTTAATTACACTAATTACAGTTAATTATCCCCCGTCGCGCGTTTAGCGCGAAGCGGGGGATATAGTATTAGGCTCCGTCCGTCCGTCCGTACGAATTGGAATATCTTAAGAACCGTTGACTGCATTCTTTTCATATTTGGTACCTAGGTTCATCACAGTAAAAGGAAGGTGCCAGTCAGGTTTGGTGACCTTGACCTTCATCTCAAGGTCAGAAGGGGACTTTAGCGTTTTACCTGCACGTTAAGCTATCTCAAGAATCATTCACTGGATTTTCTTCATATTCAGTACCAAGCTTTATCTGGGGCAGGCGCAGGGTCCAGTCGATTTTGGTGCCCTTCACATCATTTTCAAGGTCATGGCGACACTTTGAAGATTTCAGCATGTAAACCTGCATGTTAAGCTATCTCAAGAACCATTCACTTAATTTTCAAGGTCACAGAGACACTTTAAGATTTCAGCATATTAATCGACTTGTTATGCTTGTCAGGGCGATACCTCAAGAGCCATTCACTGGAGTTTCTTCTTATTTGACACCAAGCTTCATCTAGGGAAGGCACAGGGCCCAGTCAATTTTGGTGACCTTCACATAATTTTTAGGGTCACGGCAACACTTTGAAGATTTCAGCATGTTAACCTGAATTGTCAGCAAGATATTTTAAGAACGGTTCACTGGATTTTCTTCATAGACTTTCAAGACCTCCCTTGAATGATTTTCAATAAGCAATTTCTTTAGTACTAGTTTTGCATATTTCATACACTATGACATTCATGTCAAGGTCAAAGTCACTGTTGAAAATATGTGTGTGTTTGAACAACTAAACAGCAAGATATCAAGAGAGGTTGACTGGTCATGTTTTTGTTGACATTTAACTTCATCTTAAATTTTCATTACTTTATAAGTTTGATTTGATTATTTGCGGCGGGGATTATGTCACCTTAGTGACAATGCTTGTTACACTAATAACAGCCCGCATTCGTAAAGCCTTTATATACAGCATATGCAACATGAAACACAAACAAAATCTACTTGAAAATTGAATTTAAAAAAATATATATATAAGTTACTCGTTGAAAATAGTTCCCAAAATAGAGCAAACCCCACGTCCAAAAAATATATATCTGAAAAACGTCATGTCTTATTTGTTTTGTTTAGGTACCATTAAACATAGGCGTATCAGGCTCTCTGATCTGGCTTATAAATGTATCCCAGTTGCCTAGATCAATGCTCATGTTGTCAATCACTGGATTGTCTGGTCCAGATTATTTACAGCCCGCCGTCATAGAGCTGGAATATTTCTGAGGTTGTGGTTAAACCACAAACAAACAATCTCATTCGAAATATCACTGCCTTTGATCAGAAACAACCTTGTAACATATACTCAATGTTTATTGGCTTACCATTGAAAATGTTCGTTAGTGCGTGCATATAGCTGTTGCGTTGCATGCTACCCTGTTACCCTTGCTGCACGGGTGGATATGTTTAGTGTCATGTTCAACGTGGTTGTCAGGAGATACATTGTACTTTCCTGGTGGATTTTACCCGTCTTCAGCAAGCCATGCTTGCTGGCTGCTCAGGCTTGCTTACTGTTTGACACATGTCATCGTATCCCAATGCGTAGATTGATGCTCATGTTGTTGATCACTGGATTGTCTGGTCCAGACACCATATAGCTGGAATATCTGAGTGCCGCGTTAAACCACAAACCAACCAACCTAATGGATTTTCCTCAGATCATGCTGCCTGACTGTTTCTTTTTTATGTTTCAGAGTCGCCATAACGTCGCAAGCAATGTATCAGTTAGTTTCCACTTTGCGTTGAATGGTGATATGAGAGCGATGCACTTTCTCCTTAACAATCTCACCGTGTATGGCTACCGGAAACCAACGGTCTACCGGTCTGCAGGAGTCACGAAGAAGGGTTATGAAATGGGGAACGGTTACCGTGACCTTTCTCCTTAACAATCTTACCGTGTATGGCTACCGGAAACCAACGGTCTACCGGTCTGCAGGAGTCACGAAGAAGGTTTATGAAATGGGGAACGGTTACCGTGACCTTTCTCCTTAACAATCTCACCGTGTATGGCTACCGGAAACCAACGGTCTACCGGTCTGCAGGAGTCACGAAGAAGGGTTATGAAATGGGGAACGGTTACCGTGACCTTTCTCCTTAACAATCTTACCGTGTATGGTTACCGGAAACCAACGGTCTACCGGTCTGCAGGAGTCACGAAGAAGGTTTATGAAATGGGGAACGGTTACCGTGACCTTTCTCCTTAACAATCTCACCGTGTATGGCTATCGGAAACCAACGGGTTACGGGTTTTATAAGCTATGTTTTAGTGTAAGACGAACACATGTTAAATTATATGCTGATCCAGCTGATATGACTTTTTTGTTTATTAACGAAAGTTGACATCATGGGTTTTGTTATATTTAGTGTGTGTCTTATTTGTTTTGTTTAGGGTACCATTAAACATAGGCGCGTATCAGGCTCTCTGATCTGGCTTATAAATGTATCCCAGTTGCCTAGATCAATGCTCATGTTGTCAATCACTGGATTGTCTGGTCCAGATTATTTACAGCCCGCCGTCATAGAGCTGGAATATTTCTGAGTTGTGGTTAAAAACCACAAACAAACAATCTCATCTGAAATATCACTGCCTTTGATCAGAAACCAACCTTGTAACATATACTCAATGTTTATTGGCTTACCATTGAAAATGTTCGTTAGTGCGTGCATATAGCTGTTGCGTTATGCTACCCTATTACCCCTTGCTGCACGGGTGGATATGTTTTAGTGTCATGTTCAACGTGGTTTGTCAGGAGATACATTGTACTTTCCTGGTGGATTTTACCCGTCTTCAGCAAGCCATGCTTGCTGGCTGCTCAGACAACTTGCTTATCTGTTTGACACATGTCATCGTATCCCAATGCGTAGATTGATGCTCATGTTGTTGATCACTGGATTGTCTGGTCCAGACACCATATAGCTGGAATATCTGGAATTGAGTGCCGCGTTAAACCACAAAACCAACCAACCTAATGGATTTTCCTCAGATCATGCTGCCTGACTGTTTCTCTTTATGTTTCAGAGTCGCCATAACGTCGCGCAAACAATGTATCAGTTAGTTTCCACTTTGCGTTGAATGGTGATATGAGAGCGATGCACTTTCTCCTTAACAATCTCACCGTGTATGGCTACCGGAAACCAACGGTCTACCGGTCTGCAGGAGTCACGAAGAAGGGTTATGAAATGGGGAACGGTTACCGTGACCTTTCTCCATAACAATCTTACCGTATGGTTACCGGAAACCAACGGTCTACCGGTCTGCAGGAGTCACGAAGAAGGTTTATGAAATGGGGAACGGTTACCGTGACCTTCTCTCCTTAACAATCTCACCGTGTATGGCTACCGGAAACCAACGGTCTACCGGTCTGCAGGAGTCACGAAGAAGGGTTATGAAATGGGGAACGGTTACCGTGACCTTTCTCCTTAACAATCTTACCGTGTATGGTTACCGGAAACCAACGGTCTACCGGTCTGCAGGAGTCACGAAGAAGGTTTATGAAATGGGGAACGGTTACCGTGACCTTTCTCCTTAACAATCTCACCGTGTATGGCTATCGGAAACCAACGGGTTACGGGTTTTATAAGCTATGTTTTAGTGTAAGACGAACACATGTTAAATTATATGCTGATCCAGCTGATATGACTTTTTTGTTTATTAACGAAAGTTGACATCATGGGTTTTGTTATATTTAGTGTCATGAAAGAACCAACATACATATGGGTTAATTCGCCCATGTTAGCATGTCGGTGGTTCACCAACCAAACCCCAAACCCACGTTTAGATTATGTCGGTAGAGTCAGAGTAATTTACGTTACGTTGTGTTTGTTTACAGCTTTTCTTGTGGTAAATCATCGCACAGACCCACAGGTAATTTTACTTGATTGGCCTGTTCATCTATTCTCGATATCTAAAAACATATAATTTCGTTAACATTGATTTTTCTTACAATATGGAAAAATATGCTCGACATCAGTAGAGATTTTTTAAGCAAGTAATCATACGTTACCGTTATAACTCAAAATCTAGCATATTTTTCATAGTCATAGTTTTCATCATTATTCATTACCAGAACTAATTTACGTTACTATAATTTACGTTACCTCCACATTTGGAAATTTTGAAAGTTTTGCGAAATCTTTGTGTTTTGTTGTCTGGCATTGCCGAAATATCAAATGTGAATCAAACTTTGACAAGTGATCCTCCACATGATCCATCCACAGTCTGTGGCTCAAACATTTATTGTTATTTATATTAAATTTCTACCATGACTACGGTATCAGACGACGACTCACACTTCTTTGTTTTTCTTGTGTATTGAGAGTCCCGGGAACGCGATATTCAGTGTTAACTGTATCTTGACCGTTCCCGCGAAAGCGAAACCTAAATTGAGGAGGTTTAGTCCAGATTTCGCTTTCCCGGGCCATTACCTGGACACCCCTGTTTTTTGCGGGGGCATCGTCATCCATTTGTGTCAAGATCGTTTAGTTGGGGGTCAAAATCGGGTTTCAATCGACTTGCAGAAATAACAATAAAGAATTGGTAGGTGCCATGAGTGGGGCTCGATAGGCCAATCATCCATGATTATGATTACATTAAGTTTTAAACGATTGCATGGGAAGATAGCGTAGCGATCGGCAAAGCAGGCGGGTAGGGTACACCGAAGTGTCCGGCCTTGTCATAATGTATTGTACTGTGAAGCATTTCGAGTCGGGGGTCATCTCAAATGTTATATGTTTTTTTAACATCTTTAATCCTCGCAAAGACACGAGGGCCTGTGCGACGTGAAGGCTGTTTGAACTTTGTCTTGACAAACGTCTGGTCATAAATCGTGAACAAAACGTGAAGCACAACAATCACGGGTAGTCAAGTCACATGGACACTTTAGCGTTTGCACGGACTCGTGAAATGAAAGCATAGAGAAATTTCTTAAATGAAAACGCATCAAAATAGTAAGTTTAAGTAAGCGAGTATCCCTTGACTCACAAATCAGCAACGTGAGCATGCTATGGATTAGTCTGTCGTACAAACCCTGAAACAAATATATCCAAGGAAGCCCATGCATGTCCAGAATATGTCATAAGTCTAAATTATCACAGCTTCAGAAAATTAAGAAAGTCTCAGGGCTCCTTTTCATTATGTTTATTTTTTATTATTTTGAAATGGTTTTTTTTAGATAAAATCTGTTCATTTCAGACACAAGTTGAAAGTCAAGCCATGGGTAAACTTTCCCACGGTATAATTTCCGATCAACACTGTAAGCATTGTCTCCCTTGTATGGAAACAGGGTCGAAACAGGCATTTGAACATCAAATCGATATCACAATTACTAAATATAAACCTAACACAATGTGCTCAGTACTTGACTACAGAGGTTCAGTTTGAATCCTATGGTTACATGTTAGGCTGTATGCACCATGCATAATATCTCTATGTTGTAGGATCTAAAACTGTATATCGAGAGATGGCTGTGTGCGTGTGCGTGTGCGTGTGTGTGGATGAATAGATGGACGGATGCACATACAAATGACTGTCTTTTTTTAGCTGTATGTAATTTGCTATATGGAAACTAGTACAGTTATCATGGCTACCAGGCATTGTGCCAACAGCTACTGAGAATGCTTATTATCAACAGATCAAGATACGTGTACTATAGGGCGGTATTTATCCTACATTTCACGGACGTTCAGTTGGTAAGAGGTTTTAAAGTATAATCCCAATATACTCATCTCCTGACAACGAATGGCTTACAGACATAAATAGTATTTTTCTTTGAAAGCCTCGTCTTATAACGATCCCTCGTGATGTACTACTTCCCTGCAAACATGCTCCATATAGAATAATAGTGTCACGAATTGCTTTAGTTTGACATCATTCTGATTTAGTTATTTCTTTTTCTTCTGAATACTGAATGGCACAGGACCACAGTGTACAATAGTTATAAGTGACACGCGATTGGGAGAGATTATGTTGCAATACCATTCTTTTTATGACAACGGCGCTCTGTAGTAAAATATTAAGAAGTAGCAGCATACTTCCAATGAATGAAACTCTTGAATATTGTATGGAAACCCGAAGCTGGCTGGTTGCATTTAATTCTTCAGTTACCAAACATAAAACAAACACTAATGTGTTAAATACTTGAATTTGTCTCAAATTAGTTAAGTTTTGAATATTCCGATAGGACAGTAGCATGAGGAAGTGTCTGTACAGTGCAATGGGAATTAGGACAATAGCACGAGGAAGCAAAGACTGACTGACTGACTGAGTTTGGTTTTACACCGCTTTTAGCAATATTCAAGCAACATCACGGCGGGTAACACCAGAAATGGCTTCACACATTGTACCCATGTGGGGATTCGAACCCGGGTCTTCGGCGTGACGAGCCAACGCTTTAACCACTAGGCTACCCCACCGCCCCAGGAAGCAAAGAAGATGATCAGATGACGTTGCAAAACAGTTTGCTGTAGGATGAGAGCTCAGAGCGATGCAGCAGACCCTGGCCTTATAACACAGTGGTAAGACACACGAGCATATTGTCAGATATCAAGATCCTAACCTTGGTCACAGTCGTCGGGTATGTAAGGGTGTAACTTTGAACAAAGAGTTGAGTCGACTCACACGACCGTATATGGTGTTATGCGCATCACGTGACTTCGAAGTCTCCATACACATATAAAACAATCACTCTTACTCGATCACTCACTCACTTACTCAGTAATTCAGTTAGCCCAAAGTTATATCGAAAGGCGTCTTTCCAAACAGCACTATAACGCAAAGCGACGAGTCCTGCTCGTTAAATATCGTTCGTTTACGTAATCAGTCTTGCGTACCTTATAATCGGTATATCACGTGATGGGTTTGAAAGGGTTTCCGTTAGATCCTGTTTCAGAGGTTTCATGTACTGAACAGGCATGGGTGATTCTATGTGTGATATCGCTGTGCGAGAAACGGTCATAGAAGCTTTGACGAAACATTCAACCCTGTCCGAGTTAAAGGTAAGTTTATGATATCCACTGTGTTGTAAATCATAACCGACAGGTGGGTGAGGCCGTGAGTCTAAACCTTAATGTACACAGTGTCCATGGTGAGTAAACATCTCCCCGTCACTTTGACCAACCGTTTCGTTGAAAAGGGTCCTTTTATGTTAATTTTGACACAATTGTTTGTAATGACAATCCACATTTCTTAATATATGAGGCCACCAAAAATCCAATTTGGCCGGATGAGTGTAAATCTAGACTAAGTGCATTTCGTATGAACATTATCTATATACATATTTGAATTTATTTTGTCATTGTTAATAATGGTTTGTATTTTCTATGAGGGGCTCGTGACAGTTTGGCATTTTTAGCTTACCTGATTGAAGGTCAAGTGAGCTTATGTTTTGAGCTGTTTGTCCAGTTGCAGGTGAATGATCCTTTTGTTGTGCGTTGTGAAGATTAAGCTAATACGTTTGTATTGTGTCAGATACACACACGCACACACGCGCACACACTTGGTTTGTTAGAAAATTGTCTTGATACTGCTTCAATGATCAAGGCGATCTTTGGTATGTATTTTCACGTATCATATGATGACACCATATTGTGTCCAAACCATTAGGCTGTTATTGGTATTATTTTGTTACATATATGTAAGGGCGGTGGGGTAGCCTAGTGGTTAAAGCGTTCGCTCGTCACGTCCTGGTTCGATTCCCCACATGGGTACAATGTGTGAAGCCCATTTATGGTGTCCCCGGCCGTGATATTGATGGAATGTTGCTAAAACCGGCGCAAAACTAAACTCACTCACTCACCACTTTAATAATGAAAATATTACATTTTTTAGAACCAGCAAACATAGAAACCTGAACCTCTGAACCTTTTTGTACGTTTTTGATTATGACAACGAGAAGATACAAGGCTGTATGGCACTATGGTATATTTAACTCTAAAGAAGCAAACAATCTGGAAACAAATTGGTAAACATTCAGCATGAACGCTTATCTTTAATAAAACAGCATGTAGGTAAACTGTTGTTACTCTTTTATTTCTGTCAATTAGTTCTTGCTATTCTTTAAGTGTTTGAAAATCAATGTTCACACAATGTTAAGTGAGTGTCTCTGTTGGCATTCTAAATTGTTGGGTGGGGCGGTACGGTAGCCGAGTGGTTAAAGCGTTCACTCGTCATGCTGAAGACCCGGGTTCGAATCCCCACATGGGTACAATGTGTGAAGCCCATTTCTGGTGTCCCCTGTCGTGATATTGCTGGAACATTGCTAAAATCTGCTTAAAACTAAACTCACTCACTTTAAATTGTTGGGTACAGGTGAGCTACAATGTCGAGCTATTATTTTCCCAGAACCTTTTTGCTCCCCGTACTACACGGCATCATTGATACTAAGACAATCGACTGTCCGTATAAGGTATCACCGCTGTTTGCATTCAACCATCAATCTGTATTTGTTCAACAGATAAGACCTATATAATTTACCACTTCCTGATGTTTAAACAGTGGGTGGGTGACATTTCTCATCTGCACCTGAATGAGCTGGAGGGAGGAAGAGTGAACAACGTGTTCCGAGTCGACACCGACGACAACAACAACAACCGTAGTGGCAGTGTAGTTGTCAAACATGCAGGACCCTACTTCAAAGTAAGTGAAACATAAGACCACCAAAGCCTGGGTCTACGGAGACTGTGAAACGATAGATGTTTGTTGTTTGATTCTGTATCCAAACACTACTCAAGCGTGGTAACGGTTGCTATAGTTACCCAAGTGACTGATATTATGAGCAATCAACAACGAATCAACCTGGTCATGGAGATTGGCCTCTTACGTCTGGCATAGGCAATTGGGTCAATTTTAACCCAGAAACTACAAGTGGTTATCGCGTATATAAGGACTGACTTACTCAGTTTAGTTTTACGCCGCTTTTAGCAATATTCCAGCAATATCACGGCGGGGGACACCAGAAATAGGCTTAACACATTGTGCCCATGTGGGGAATCGAACCCGAGTCTTCGGCGTGACGAGCCAACGCTTTAACCACTAGGCTACCCCACCGCCCCGCGTATATAAGGAGGTACAACGTCAACAAGATCATATCTTAGGCCTCTCTACCGCTTAAACACTAAGAACACTAAGATGAGAATGTATAAGATTGTTATTAAGATTGAAGGATCATTAAGTAAATGGGCAGTGATTACAAGTCAGATATCTATATTCATTTCTCCGCCACAAAGAACTTTAGCAATAATACGTTCTTCAGCATTATATATGTTTAACGTTAGAAAGGGTTAGAACCAATGGGAACTTGAATGTTTTGCAGGGATTAAGGGAGCAGGAACTTCACGAGGACCGGGGACACGTGGAATTTAAAGCCTTGTTGAAATTTCGAAACCTTTCCCCGGGGTGTGTGCCTGAACCGGTTTTCTATGACAGATCACTGAGAGTCTGTAAGTAGCCTAACCACGTTATCCTTATTGAGACGTAAGGTCGCGGGTTCGATCCCCGACCGCGTCATACCAAAAGACCTTAAAATATAGTACTTGTTGGTCCCTGCCTGGCGCTCGGAATTAATGGAGTCAGTATAATGTGTCTGAGTGGGGTATTCAAGCTTCACTGCGGCATGGTATATCAGTGGGCTAGCACTATAAAACCAGTTTAAGTCTGGGCTAGTACAAGCAGCCGCACATACACATACACACGCATGCACGTCGTCATATGAGCGAAATATTCTCAAGCACGACGTAAAACCCAATTTCACCTCACCTCACCTTATGACGTTCGAGGGTTTAGGTCCACTACTGATGACTGACTACATACGGCAAGTCAGATGTTATTTGGTCTTCTTCGCCACCTCTGCTAAAGTAATCCACAGATTTGCCACAAAATGGTACTTGCGAAAAGATTGCTTGTTGGACAACAGCCTGATGTGATACAACCTTGACCGTTACTTACTACCGGTGCTACCGAGGTCTCGGTTCACAAAGTGATCTTAGCGCTCCGACTGTAGTAATGTTGAAGGATATGGGATTGTCTTAGTGGAGCCGGAGCCAGGTGTCTTCAGTGTGACGTTTATTGGGTATTTGGATCCATACATTTGTTACCTGTTTGAAATATATTTCTTCTCATACGGCAGGGATAGGTGTAAAACCGCCACAGATATTTTTTTTAAATGTTTATGTATCATATTATTTATTCCCGTGCCAGTATGCATAGAGCACCTTCGCGACTATGCTGTCTACCTCGACTCCCTCATCAGCGGCCATCTCGACGACGACGCTGCCCTCAAACTGGCGAGAGACGTGGCCACCATACACAGAGACACCCACGTCGCCAAGATAGGGGAGGACGCCATTAAGCAGCTGGATAAGGAGTTTCAGTTGGTTCTGTATCAAGTAATTTATGATGATACCACTTAAAGTAGTTAGATCATCGTCTCATATTTACACTGTGATTCTCATTTGAGGAGTGAGTGAATAAGGTTTTACGCCGCTCTTGCAATCCCAGCAATATCACGGCGGGGTACACCAGAATGGGTTTCACACATTTTGCCCATGTTGGGAATCGAACTCGGGTCTTCGGCACTACGACCGAACGCCTTAACTACTGGGCTACCCCATACCCCTTTATCTTTGAAGCTGACCTAAGTATACCAATATTGATTGCCAGGAACCATGAGATGATGGACGTAATTCAAAGAATACACTACACGCAGCCCTTCGTGAGGACTGACCCCAGGAACAAGTGGTCGGAGACCGTGAAGGACAAACTTGACTGTGTTTACGGAGACCAAAAGGTTCTTGACGCTGTTAGTCGCATGAAGAACATATTTCTCCACAAAAAGGAGGCTTTTATACACGGCGACCTGCACAACAACTCCATCATGGTTAAAGACAAAGACATAAAGGTACTTTCAAAATGATGCTGTTCAGACTATAAGGACAATATGATGTCTTGCAAGACTTAAGCTTTGATTACAGGTATAACTGCTGAAGTTTCATGTTTAATGGATATCAAGGATTCCTCCAGATTTGATGTAGTTGTCTCAATATTCCAAGAACAAAACACACTCCCTCACACTTCTTTGAGTGGCATTTAGAAGCTGGTATGATGAAGAAAAACACTTTTGTATGGACAGACAACTTTTTTATCGCAATATCGACATTTCGGTGTGGATGTTAATACCGGTATCACTTGCTTGATGACGGTCTTAGCATCTACTCCGAAACCGTCGCATCTATTGCAAGGAAAAAATTGTCTGTCCAAAAAGAATTGTTCCTCTTCACTCTTTCACACTCCTGGAATTTTATGTGTGAGTGAGTGAGTCAAGTTAATGGCTTCTTGCATAAAAAAAGTGTTGATATAACAGCGACAACGGCATCTTAGTCAAGGTGTTGTCATACATCCGTTTGTGTGAGGGACGGTGGGGTAGCCTAGTGGTTAAAGCGTTGGCTCGTCGCGCCGAAGACCCGGGTTCGAATCCTCACATGGGTACAATGTGTGAAGCCCATTTCTGGTGTCCCCCGCCGTGATGTTGCTGGAATATTGCTAAAAGCGGCGTAAAACCAAACTCAGTCAGTCAGTCAGTCAGTCAGTTTGTGTGTGCATTTCCTAAAGAAACAAATCAATTAATTAAGCATAATTCTACCATGACTTCAGTAAATACTGGATTGTGATTGGTTAATCAAAGTCATTCAGAGGTATATAATCACATTATATACCTCTGATTTTCAAACACAGGGTGTATTTTTTTTAAATCTTAATAACGCGGTTATGGTAGAATCCGTTTTAAATCAAATTTAGAGCTATTAAAATTGCGTTCTATACCTCTGATTTTCCAACACAATATGTTTATATCCTAGTGGTTTTTTAGTGCACAAGTATTCCAGCATTGACATGGCGACACGTAAATATCCAATCAGTGACTGAGAGCATGAACAACGATCAGGGAACGTTGACATGCAGACAAGGAAGCCAGAGAGGGTGACAACCTGATTTTGAAGATCCGACAACCAACACTCTAGATAGTATATGACACCTAGCTTCGCTCAGTGGACAGCCCTTAATAGTATCTGGTCCTGGGTGATATCTGTGTATCTTACCTGTTCTTTACTTCAGATGATCGACTGTGAGTGTGCGTTCATGGGGCCGTGTTCTTTCGATGTCGGCTTTCTTGTCCGTAACTACCTCTTAGTTTACTGCAGTCACTCCTTCACTACAGATGACGATCCAAGACACCGGGTGTTTGCTGACAGGATTATCCGAATTTGTAAGAGAACAGGTGTGGGATTCCCTGATGGAACTTTTTCATAAATATGAGTGAAAGCAAGTTACGTCTGTATAAATAGTACAATGTGTATATATCAGAAAAGAGCACGGGGTGCTGGAATTATTTGGTGATCTAAGCGCTAAGATTATCGTAAGTCTAAAACAAAGTATGGATTGGCATCGCTCTAAGATCGCTTTCGCAATGCGAAGTCTGGTCACTATCGTTGCTGATCAGTCCATCATTTGGATCGAATCCGGAATATTCCCAGAGTTTGAAGCCTGGTTTATCCCCACCTTACCCATGTTGAGAGTTAGAGCAGGTGACAAAGATCAAGTTGTCTGATGTTGGTCAGGGTGCGTGACCAGGGCCCTGTTTAAAAAAACTACCGTAGCGCCGTACCTCCTGTAACATAGACTTACGACAAGCGTACGTAGCGCTACGGTAGCTTTGTGAAACGGGGCCTTGGTGGATATAGCATCAGGGAACGGACCGTCGATGGCATTGTACTTTTTTGTCACCTCCTATCTGACGCTCGGCATGAAGGGGATAAAACGAGGACAGGGTCCCGTCTAACGTAACGGTCGTAGCGCTATCGTACGTCTCTGCGTTACAACAGTCGTAGCGCTACGACAGCTTTCTCAGTACGAGAAGTTTTAACATGATGTTGAACGACATGACACCTTGCCTGACTGTGTAGGACATGCTGAGGTTTTCGTCCTGGAAGCAGGGGTGCGGCTTCTGAAGGAACATCGACGGATACACAGCATTCAGACACTGTTGGACGTTGCTCTAGAACTGGCTTCATGAATCCCGAATGTCCAGGACTCGATGGCCGTTTTCAATGTCGCTTCATATGATCGATGCCGTACGAACTAAGGGTAGGATCGATCGGAATTAAATAAAAAACAACCCACTGCATTTCATTTACTCTTCTCGTGGTATCTATCAAAAATACACACGATCGGCGAGAAATATCAGTAATATATCCTTGAATACGTGAATATATATATTTACATCAGGAAATAGTCCGAAGTAACTTATACACTGTATATGTTTACACGTGAAGTAAATAATATAATTGTACATTGTTTAGTTATTTACACATGAGGTAATATTATATTGTTTGTATGTTCATCAATGCACAAGGTAGACACACTCACTGACCACCCTCTCTTGTATTGTGGCGCATTTGCATATGTCGGGTGCGTTGTTCTTATGGGCTGCTGATCGTTACCATGCCTTGAAATATTTGTCACTCTACATGATAATATTTAGCACTGATTTTGTTAGTGTGTGACAATACTTTGTGTATATAGTATAATCATAGCGACGTTTGTTTAGGGTGCATGCTGCCTTGTAAGTCGACGAGACAATCAATGACTTATAAGCAACTTCCACGGTAAAAGGTTTCGATGACACTGAATCATCGAACCTCATCACAAGCGCCATTTAGTCGCCCCGGGATCTACACAGATGAGTCAATCAACGGATACAGCTTTTGGCAAGAACATTTATGCCAGCTATCATTTGTTCGTTTGTCTGGGGCCATTTTCTAACACATGTAAGGGGAGCTAATTCTTGCCTCTCATCTCACATTACATCTGAAGTTGAACAAGGACCAGGGCCGCGTGCCTCAAAGCGATCGAAGCGCTAAGATGATCGTAACTCCCATACTTTAACATAGAATTACGACAGTCGTAGCGCTACGATCGCTTTCGGGAACGGGTCCAGATTATTATTACCTTGGATACTGACCATTGCTGCAGAGAGGTGACTATTGCCATCCCTATTGCTATGATCACTGCTTATGTTTTATACTGCCTTTCAGTTTGTACTGCCACTCTATTTTGCACTGCCACTGTAAAACTCTTGCTGTGATTTGTTTTAATTTGTAAACTTAAATTTTAGAATACAATTGTTAATTATATCACATTGCTTTGTTGTTCATTGTTTCACATCGTGTTCATGTACGGACTGTTGCCCGGTAACGTTTTGTATTGTTTCTTTATAATAACGCGATTGTTTCTTAATCTATAGTGCATGAATTTACAGAATAACGATATTTGGTATCAGTGGGGATATCGGGTAATCTACGATCAGCGGATATAAATGTTAAAATGGATTATAAATAGGTGAGGTGAGGTGAAATTGGGTTTTACGTCGTGCTTGAGAATATTTCGTTCATATGACGACGTGCATGCGTGTGTATGTGTATGTGCGGCTGCTTGTACTAGCCCAGACTTAAACTGGCTTTATAGTGCCAGCCCACTGAGATACCATGCCGCAGTGAAGCATGAATACCCTATGAATACCCCACTCAGACTCCGAGCCGACCAGTCCTTGTTGTACCCATTAATGCCGAGCGCCAGGCAGGGACCAACAACTACCATATTTAAACGTCTTTTGGTATGACGCGGTCGGGGATCGAACCTGCGACCTTCCGCTCGATTATAAATAGATGCCTACTCGAGAGATAAAGTAGGCTCGGCAAAATAAAGGAAATAGGCTTCTACATATGTTGATGGGTCATTAGTATTATTCACCAATGTGGCTATTACCACTATTAAACCGTTTGGTTTTAGCTAAAACTGTTATAATATGACAATGTATTACCTATCATAGTGGGGTGATTTAGCTAAGGGACATAACTCTATACTTCTGCGAACTCTCCTCTTATCGTTTATAGTGGTTATTACTGCCGTTGTGCGCGGCTACATATTCGCTAATAACCAGATCTCTAGTAGACAGGCGTCCAGTCAGCTGTGTTGCGACATGGCGATCCTCTCACCGGATGTACATTAGTGGATAATTATTAGAAGGCACGTGTTAATAAGTACATTAACAGAGACCTCTGTATCGCATTACCACATTAATATTCAGCTGCGACTTTCAAATATCGACTTACCTTTGGTCTACAGACAAGAGCAGTGAGCACCATGTCGTGACCTTGCTCAACATTTAACCCCTGACCCCGGGTAAAGTGAGACCAGTGAGAAATAATATACGGTGCTGTACCTGCACAGTGGTGTGTGGTGTGACAATGGCTGACGAGGAGGTGTCGCAAACGGACACACAGGGCAAGGTTTTAAAAGCCCTGAAGAAACACTCTCACCTGGCCGAGCTGCAAGTAGGTCACTATAACAGTTACCTCTTTCAGACGGGTCTGTTAGTCGACAGCGGTGGTAAACATGCACGATCATTCCTTATTATCAGCTATTTCTAACCGTCACCATATCCCTATCGGCCGCCCGCTAGAGATATCTCCCTGTCTACATCTGCAAGTGGTAGAACAAGCTTATGTTCTTTTACAAACCTAGTGTACTAAAACTGTAAAAATGTGTACTATATTTCATTTAAAGTAAACCAGAGACCATATATCGGTATATGGTCTCTGAGTAAACAAAGATTTCAGATTATGTACAAACTGCCCAACTTGTCTTTCAAAACCCCTTCTGTTTTTCGTGTGTGTTTTTTGTTTGTTTATTTGTTTGTTTTTAATATTACAAACATTACGGATGGGCAGTCAGATTGCCCCCGTATTATTTACTCGGCCAATGGCTCTCGTCATGCTTGCCAGTGACGTGTCCTGATAAGACACCCTCGGGTTGTTGTATAACCTTCACAGATCACACAAACAGGGCGTGATGGTCAGTACATAACATAGGTTCTAAGATGCCTAGCGGTTAGAACAATCGAAAAAAAAATACATTATCAGACAATAAAGGTACAGTTTTTTGATGACGTAACAATTGAATGACGTTATCCCGTCACCGCGCCATTCTAGTGTGCCCCCCTCGTAATCGAATTATTTTACATTACGTCACAATGTAAGCGACGTCACGATGCATGTCAGTTGTCATCGCCTCGTACGGCCTCCTACAGTAAACTACACCGTTGCATCCAGTTTCTTGGTTTGCTGTTGCTCCACGCAGCTAACATCACTGGTGGAAACATTACGTTTATGTTTTACGACGGTTAAAATGTGTCATTTCGACTCACAAGTTTTCAGCGACACGGTAACGTTCGTAATGTTTACATTCCCACAATGCAATTGTGGAATGTCGCTTGACTACTCAACTTCCTCTTGATGTACTGATCTAAACTTACGCTGGTAGTAGAAATGCAACGTTCATATTGCCCCATATGGTTTACGTTAATGACAGATGTAATTAAAATAATTCAGAGAAGATATTTAATCCGAACGTAAACCGTCATGAAACTGTTATCATTGTTTTTTTCTGGTAACGTTCGTCTTAACGTAGGGGGCAGACACATCAATAGAACAGCGCGCCAGTAAGCCCTGTGCGAGGATTCTTAATTTAGGTCACCGACACCGTCGTTTGTTTTCTGCCTTAAATTGATCGTAATTATCTTTAGAAAGTATTAAATTTGGCATCAAGCGTCCTCGTGCTTTAACTATAATGGTTCAGGGCAAAAGTGTGTTTTATTTAAGAAATAAAGTTCGCTCTACCCCAATGTGTTTTGTAATAAAGTATAGTTTTGCCCTGAACTATTATAACATCAAAGCACATCTTTTCTAAGATGCTAAATTTAATACTTTCTAAGGATAATTACGATTAATTTAAGGCAGAAAACAAATGACGGTGTCGGTGACCTAAATTAAGAATCCTCGCACAGGGCTAACTGGTGCGCTGTTCTATTGATGTGTCTGCCCCCCTACGTTAAGACGAACGTTACCAGAAAAAAACAAATGATAACAGTTTGATGACGGTTTACGTTCGGATTAAATATCTTCTCTGAATTATTTTAATTACATCTGTCATTAAAGTAAACCATATGGGGCAATATCAACGTCGCATTTCTTCTACCAACGTAAGTTTAGATCAGTACATCCAGATGAAGCGGAGTAGTCAAGCGACATTCCACGATTGCATTGTGGGAATGTAAACATTGCGAACGTTACCGTGTCGCCGAAAACTTGTGAGTCGAATTGACACATTTTAACCGCCGTAAAACATAAACGTAATGTTTCCACCAGTGATGTTAGCTGCGTGAAGCAACTGCAAACCAAGAAACCGGATGCAACGGAGTAGTTTACTGTAGGAGGCCGTACGAGGCGATGACAACTGACATGCACCGTGACGTCACTTACATTGTGACGTAATGTAAAATAATTCGATTACGAGGGGGGCACACTAGAATGGCGCAGTGACGGGTTAACGTCATTCAATTGTTACGTCATCAAAAAACTATACCTTTATTGTCTCATAATGTATTTTTTTTTTCGATTGTTCTAACAGCTAGGCATCTTAGAATACACTATACATGGTGGTAGAGTGAAGTGTATTTCTTAAATACTATGCGACTTATCACTACTGGTCAGTAAGTGAGTGAAATAATTTTACGCTGTTTTATCACCATCCCAGCATGGAAGGGGAAACCAGAAATAGGCTTCAAACATTGTTCCTATGTGGGGAATCGACCCCGGTCCAACGTCTTTATAAGCGAGCGCTTTAACGAAAGTAATACCCCAGTGCCCTCCACGTGTCACGAAATTTTTATGAGGAATTACTCCACATACTGGCAGTAACCATGTTGAAATATGTAAAAAAAGTGAACTCACTCACTATAAAAGTGAACACTGTCGTAGTTTTTCTGTATCCTCGCACAACTTTGATCATCCTCCATTATCCAGGGAAATATCTTCTAAATACACTGGATCCATTTGCCACCATAGTTACGCTGCGGAAGTGACGTCATTACCACCACTGTACCTATACTTAGCAGAATTTCTTTTGCTCATCAATGAGAGAAACATTCACTGGAAGGTCATTTGTAGTGTCGACGTCGTGCAATTCAAACAGGGCTCAATACGAAGCCATGTCGGTGAATGGGTCAGTTCCATGCATCATACATAACGCTGGATAGTCGAGTACGGTTCATACGGATCCGTTGTATTGAACATTATGAATGTTTGTTGCACTACCATGTAAATATGAAAACAATGACCACGTCTACATTACAGTGGGCAGAATGTATATCCAGTGTGAAGGTATCGGAGGTCGGTGACGGAAACCTGAACGATGTGTTCCGAGCTTTCCCGAGTGAGGATCCGAGTAACAGCGTTGTAGTGAAACACGCGCCGCCATATATCAAAGTGAGTTACCATGCATTTGCCGTTGTATCTGAGGTTAGCATCGTAAGCATGCTGCATGACATTGTCATGGAGAGTGTACCAGTGAAGATCCGGGTTAGAATTGATCTTCAGTATTGCTTAAGTAATGCTTGTCTAAACAGGCGACTAACGGGATCGGGTGGTCAGGCTCGCTGACTTAGTTGATACATGTCATAGTATCCCAGTTGCTTAGATCGATGCTTATGCTGTTCATCACTGCATTGTCTGGTCCAGACTCGATTATTTACAGACCGCCGCTATATAGCTGGAATATTGCTGAGTGCGGCGTTAAACCACAAACCAACCAATGTATCCGAGGTTATCATCTCAGGCATGCTGAACGACATTGTCATGGAGTATGCAGATTCCATCTGATGTGTATAATCACCATCTACAACGGCTATTTTATCTAAATCAGTTTCGCTTACCTGGACAAAAAAGGTATATTTTCTCATCTCATCTCGTATCACTCAAATCGGGCATCAGATCAAGGATAATCTATACGTAACGTCATGCCGCGCTAAGTATTTGACGTAGGTCTCTATCCACAATTTAAAAACATAGTGAACAACAGAAAACCCCGGAATACAGATGGCGGAGATTGTATGACTGTACCCCTCAAGAGCTACTGTGAGTTTTCGTGTTAACGGTTTATCCTATCATGGGGGGGAGATACGATTATATCGATGGAATCAACCGTACTGCCTACTTGTTGTTTGGAATACCCCGTGTTAACCTTTTCGAGGGTCCATGGCTAGAAAACATATTCGGACATACACTTTCCGGATCTAGTAAGCGACGCTCTGATTGGTCGGAAGGATGTTCTACGTGACCTTTGATTGGATGGCCTTGGATCTGTGTTCAGCGGTAACGAGAACTGAGATCTGACTTTCGTGTGATTGGTTAGAAATGACGTTGTTGAAAGTATTCTCCTTAGATCGCTTTCCACTTTTGCAGTGTTTGGGGAAAGATTTCCCGCTCCACGAAGAGAGGGGAGAACTTGAATACAAGGCTCAGTTCAAGTTCCACAGTATTGCTCCAGGGAGTGTACCCAAACCAATCTTCTACGACAGCTCTTTGAGAGTCAGTAAGTTGACCACCAAGTGTAAAGTGAACAAACTACTCCTTCAAAGTTATCTACCGGTGTTTAAATTCACGGTCTTCAGTAACCCATGCTTGTCGCAAGAGGCGACTGACGGGATCGGAGGGTCAGGCTTGCTGACTTGGTTGACACATGTTGATCACGGGAATAGCTAGTCCAGACTCGAAACGTGTTGATGCATACAGTCAAACACCTTGTCTGGAAGTAAAGCTTGGTCGCTTCGCATTCTTTCTTTATTCGTAATCAAGGATAGTTGTAAGTGTTTACTGATGTACCTTCAACCTCCTCACAACGGTGTTTCAGGGTGTAAGTCGAAGACATTGAGTAACTCGTGTAAGGTAAATGCTATGGACAGTATATGTTATATTGAACACACTGAAACAGTTTAATATGAATGACACCAGTGTGTATGGAGGACCTCCGCAACTACGTCATCTACCGCAGCTCCCTCATCAGCGGCCATCTCAACGACGACGCTGCCCTCAAACTGGCGAGAGACGTGGCCATCATACACAGAGACACCCACGTCGCCAAGATAGGGGAGGACGCCATTAAGCAGCTGGATAAGGAGTTTCAGTAGGTCTGGTCCTATGGGGACCACTTTTGCTATATATGTGTGTTTGTGTAGTTTATTTCAATGGGATAACATTGCTGTTCTTGGGGCGTTAGGGTTGTCAAGTGGTTGGAGTGTTCATACCCAAAAGAGGAACACCTTCACTCAACTCCCTCCATCTCACTGATGGTTGTGTGTTGCTCACTTCCTCTCATTCTCCCTATACTAAAGAACGGAAAATAGAGCAAGGTTTGACCCTATACGTCTTCAAAAGAAATACAGATTGACATGAACTGGTTTCAGGAACCACGAAATGGTAGAGCTGACCGAGAGGTATATATTTACGGGACCTTTCTCGCCAGATGACCCGACCAACAGGTGCTCCCCGTTCTTGAAGGCGAAGCTGGATTGGGTACACGGGGACCAGGAGGTGCTCCGGGCAGCCGCCCACATGAAGAAGATCTTCCTGGAGAAGAAGGAAGCTTTGGTACACGGTGATCTCCACACTGGCTCCATCATGGTCAAAGACAAAGACGCCAAGGTGAGACAATCGACTTTTACATCACTTTTAGCATAACACCTTTGAGTGTCATTTTAGAAGTTGGGGCGTACAATATTGAACAAACTTTCTGGATAACAACTTCGTTTATTTCGTGAGTGCGATTTCGATTGACAACGGTACAAGACTCTGTATGGAAACTTCGCACTCACGAAATAAAAAAAGTCGTTATCCATAAAGTTTGTTTAATACATTGTATTGCACTTTTAGCAGGGTTCCCACAATATCTTAGTATGAATGTTTGTTTCGAGGGGAACACCCAATAATGGGATCGCCAACGCTTCAATCTTAATAACCCTCGCCCTTTGAATTAGATTGATAATTCATTAACGAAGATAACTGCAATTCCGATGCTAATGAATATAACTTACTTATACAGTATTAACAAACATTGCAAAGCGCGCCTTGCAAGAAATATCCATTTTGATAAACACCGAACAATGACGGGCCATTTGTTCAGGTGGGTTTATTTTGGGGTTTTGTAATATTATTTATACTCTCAAATATTGCCTTTTGCAATAGTGTCCATTTCATATTACTCTCCCCTTGGTTAGAAATGGTCACCAGTAAACTATTTTATCGTCAGGCACAATGCCTTGTTTTCTTGTCAGGCACAATGCCTTGTTTGATCTTGGCCGTACACCGTGGCTGGCATCCCATAATACTAGCGGGCACTGGGTTGGCTGGTTCAGACTGCATGCGGCGATAAACAACAGTCACTCACTATATTTAATATGTGTATTATTCAAGCGACCATCTGACCGAACTTGATAATTATATGTCCAGGAAAGTATAGATATATAGTTACCTGTAACCTACTTTCGGTTTGTAAGGTGTTCGACAGTGAGTTCTGCTACGTGGGCCCTTGCGCCTTTGACATTGGTCTCCTTGTTGCTAACTACATCTTCGTCTACTACTGCCACCTCCTGCAGCCTGAGGACAACGACAACCACAGGGTCTTTGCTTACAGGGTGGTTGAGATCTGCAACAAAACAGGTGATGGTTTCAACAATACAAATCCATGGAAAACAGTTTTGGTGTCATTCTTTTTTTTGTTCCTAACAGCGTGGACCAGTCACTACTTTCGTCACTGGTATGCCTGGTAAAATCGTTTATTATAGGCAGGAATATTAATTATCGTCGTGCGTCAGTGTCTCCTATACTGACAAATTCATACTCTTTCCTGTCAGTTCAAGGTCCTATCTGTGTGGATCACTCGGATGAAGCTGTGGAATGAAACACTCAGTTTACTAATTTGCTTTAAACACTGGTCATGTGACAGATTCTTAATTGAGGCAATTCAAAACTAACTTGTGTATCACCTATATTTTACGATGTAATTTATCCAGCAGGTAATGCTAGCCATTGTATGGGGCAGCTGGACACGCTCTGCCACTTACTGTAGCATGACAATAGAGAATACATATGTATTACCTTTCAAACATGAAGCCTATTTAGTTGCTAAGAAATGATGCTGTAGCTGGTTAGAATGCCATAATAGTGAGTGAGTATGGTTTTACGCCGCTCTTTTGCAATATTCCAGCAATATCACGGCGGAGGACACCAGAAATGGGCTTCACATATTGTACCCATGTGGGGGAATCGAACCCGGGCCTTCGTCGTGACGAGCGGACGCTTTAACCACTAGGCTACCCCACCGCCCCTAGAATGCCATAACAAACTGATATTGTCACCTAACCTATAATCTGCCTTGCCCATGCAGTTACTGAGTATTTGGAACATATGACAAGCTTTGATGTGGACAAGGAGACCTACCAGGCTAACTTCGTGTCAGAGGTGGCAGGATTTGCTGGCTGCGAAATTGTCAGAAGGTATGTGTGTTTGCTTGTTGTTTAACGCCGCACAGCAATATTCGAGTTATATGAGGTGGTTGGAAAACACAGTATAGATGCAGGGACAATAACCCTGTATTTGCTTCTTACATATTAATTCATAAAAGTATGTTTTCATCCCAGGTTGATAGGTGCAGCTCACGTGACGGAGTTCGACACTACCCCCCAGGCAGAGCTTGACGCCCTGGGTGCTGGGGTGAGGCTGCTGAAGGCCTATGGCAGGATACACAGTATCGGGACCCTCATGCTTATAGCGCTCATGTTGGCCTGAATGGTCTCCTAGACGAATGGTATACAGATTACCCTTCAGGATGCTAGAACAATAATCTCAGGGATTTCTAATTTATTACCCTTTAGATAATGAGAAGACTTTTGATTGGTTAAATATCTCAGGTACGAAATATGAATAACAGACCATACCATCCCATATTACCAAGACGCTAGCCGGGTAACTATGAATACATGCTGACAGTATTTGTAGTCACTGGTGGTCTTTTTTCATGACATTGTGTAAAGACTGGCTGTTCATTCTGCTATGCCACTGATAAAGAACAATCATTCGTAAAACTGCACGTGTTGTTCTTGTCCTTGTTCCCTTGTTACTGCTTTCAGTCCATGGGTCTGTTGAAATATGTGTTTGGAAAAATCGTGAAACAGAAATGTGTAACTAATTCAAATGTTTTGACATGGCGCTCCCCTCAAACCACGGATTGTCCATTCGATCAAGTTGTCGCAGCACGCTTTGCAAAGTTGTGTCCATTAGTTGTGCTAGGAGCAGTTGAACCTGTGATGTGGCTGAAAAATGTGGTGATCAGTGCAACCCTTCTTCATATGCTAGCCACTGAGCAACGATTGGGAAGGGGTTCGGATCTTCTGTGTTATAAATTGAAAAAGTGCTAACACCCCAACCAATCCTACCTAACATAACAAACGACCCCCCAGACAATCACGAAAATTGTTGATACAGAGCTTTGAGTTCAAATACAGATGAACTTGCTTACCGGTGTCAACTTAAACACGTCTTCGTAAGTAGAAAATTATCTGAGAGTTCATAAGGAAAAATTCCTTTTAATGTTACTTAGTATGTTGTATGTGGATCGAACGCGTAAACATATCACGATCGTTGTAAACTACAGGATTTGACGAGTTACCTCCCTTACCCAATCTGCGCCCTAAACTGGGTCACCCCGCTTTGTTTACCCATTTTAACTCCTCTCATAAAGCAACAACGAAACTGCGGTAAATGGAGTCTTAAATCTGTCACAAACGCAGACACTCGTCTATGTGACGGCTACCACGAGGACGTACTCGACAATGACGTCGCGATAGGGAGTCGACTCATGAGGACATTTAAATTGGATGTGTGGCCCACGATTTAAAAACAGACCGTGTCGGATTAGCTAGTCCAGTTGGAGGGGATCGCTGTACAGAATGGCTCATTCCAACGCGCCATGTGATTCATCCGAGATACGAGAGAGCGTGATGAAAGTTGTCACGAAATATTCACATTTGGAACAATTACAGGTATGAGTTTGAGAAACATCTTGTTAACCACTTATGTGTTGGGATAATCACCCGGAAAATACATTGCATTTCCTATACTCAAAATTTCTTTTGATTACTACTTGTGAAGGCGTCTTTGTAATGTATGTATACGCTACAGGGTGTAATTAGTAGCTCAACTGTCTTAACCAGCAGTGCAGTGATATATATCACACTGGCAGTGAGAAAAAGACAAGAATCCGTTCGATATGTTTACAACTGGCCAATCGATCTCGAGACCGATGAATGGTGCACATTATCTCCACGTTAGAATTACATGTGATCAACTTGGAAATTAATCAGTGTGGTGTTATGAGCTCAGCTTGACATGTACAATGACTGGTGCAATATTTCATTTGATGAACAGGTTGTTAATTACAGTAAGGCAAATCACTGGTTGTTTGTGTGGTGTGTGAGACACAGCTGCTTAAACACATTATGTGTGAATGATTGTCTGCTGTAGAGAGTGTAGTCGCGTGGTACAAAGTAGGGATCAAAAGCAGCGCTAGCCCGGACGTGGTTTGTAAATAGTAGAAATTCATACATTTTGATTGTATTTCTATAATATCGCCAGACCGTGCTAGAGGATGATCTTGAGTAATTTCCACCCATGGACTGCTTATGACACGATCATGCAGCCGCCATTAGCACGCCCACATACGAGATGATAGCTCTGATATATGAGTTGGTATAAAATCATTGAAGCAGTTGTATACTTGGTCCGTTTTGTAAACTATCTCTTTAGGCCATAGCAAACTGAGTATTTGTTCTTCTGAAAAAAAGGTGGATAGCGATTCTATTTGGTGATTGTTTCTCACTACTTGCTTTTTCAAAGACATTTATTGCTCTTTGGAGATTTATTTTGTATATATTTTTTATTTATCCCCTCTACTAGTGGAATACCTAAGATTAAACATTCTTCACAATGTCCCATGTCACAGCCTCGCCTTGTATTTTACAATGTCAATCGTTGCGGGATGAAAACTGGACGTCAACACTTGTGTGACGTCATTACTTTTGTGACGTAATTATGCAATACAAGGATATTTTGTTACGCGAGCAATGTTTTGGGCGAGTGACATCATTATTACACATAAAAGTCGTATCTATTTTTGTTACTCGCAGGTTGAAGATATCACCGTTTATTGACCGTACGCTATATAGTATTACACACTGTAAAATACTAACAGGAACTAACTTCACTAATAAATATCGAATAATTGAAAACTTGAGATGAGAGCGCAGGGAGAAGTTGTCAACAGAGGTTGTCACGCGAGTGTTATAAGATCATAAATGCTTTGTGAGAATATACATTGTATTTAGCCAGCTTTGGCATTATATAGCCTCTTTACGATATTCTTGAATTCTGCTCACATAAATATACATTTTAAGTCATGTCAGTTGTTCAATAACAAGAGCGAATGAAGTTCCAACTGAATCCTGTTTCTTAGACAATGGGGTGACTCCAAACGGGCAAATTATCAATCGCCTACATACATATATTGTTCGGGGGCCATGGGGTAGCCTAGCCTAGTGGTTAAGGCTTTCGCTCGTCACGCCGAAGACCGGTTCGATTCCCCACATGCGCACAATGTGTGAAGCCCATTTCTGGTGTCCCCCGCCGTGGTATTGCCGGAATATTGCTAAAAACGGCGTATTACTAAATTCAATCTCTCATATAGTGTTCGTACTTATATTTAGCAGCATTCTATAGGTCTGTAGCTGTACAGATGTCGATACAAAATATGCCTAGCATATAAAGCAGGGATCATGAAATATCATTGAATGCAAATTATTAGAACGAAGATAAGTTTCCTAGGACAAGTTGCCACCTACAGTAGTGCTACAAACTTGCGTAGGGTGTCATGACAGATTTTGGCAATTTCAAGGAAGGTTAGTTAGTCTCTGTGGACCATTATATCTGTCGACTTCTTCATTCCGCATATCATGTAGCTGTGATTTACTTGATTATATTAGTCATGCGGCGTCTGCAACATGTGGAGAGTCATCATGTTTTGGGGTGGGTTTTTTTGCATGATGTAAGCAAGTAGAGGCAAGCGTGGTCATCACGTTCAGTGTTTAGCAGACCATGGAACAGGTGTACGAACAAACCCGAATTGCAGACGATAGACGCCGTTGAGACCGTCTAAGAACAACGGGAAGAATACTGAATCGATTGATCTGAAACCAGGTATAAACGGCGATTCAAATTAAATGGAAAAAAAAATCAGAAATATACCACATGACTTTCATTTCCATGGTTGAACGCCACGTACTGTGTCGCTAGTTACACGTTGCTAACAGGCGTCAGTGATGTCCACAGCGTCGAAGGCGGGATAGTCGACGATGGTTACGTGTCATGGTTTCAGATGAGCCCGTGTCCATTTGCACCTCCATGATGGGCGTGGTCGCGGCGACGTCCAAAAAGACCCCGTCCAGCCAAAGCTGGATAGATTTAGCGGTTTATCGGTTATGGTGTGGGTGGCATCAGTTTGTTCGAGAGAATCCTACTCTATATCGTTCAGCGAAGGGTCACTCGACGTTAGTTTGTTTATTGTTGCACTTTTAATGTCGCCGCATACTTCAGTATTCCAATGTATGACGGCGATCTATAAAACAATTAGTCTGGATCAGATAATCCAGTGACTGACGTCATGAACATCGATTTACACCTTTGGGATTCGTTGACGTGTTAGCGAGTCTGACCACCCGATCCCGTTACGACAAGCATGATCATGGCCAGCATGCTTGTCATCCGGCGTACAGTTCATATATGGTGTCACCCATCACATAGATATCATGGCGATGGTGGTGAAAGTAAATAAGGTCAAGGACATATATATATTACACACTCTAAAAGCAAAACGTTTCTTCAAAGATGGTTGATTCGACAGTAACACGAGAACTTATCAATGAATTACGATTAGGAAAATAGTCCGTCATAATCTGGCCTTAGGTAGTCACCTCTAAGTAGTTAAAGACTTCAGAGTTCGAATCTTGTCGACTTACCAGGAACGTTATAACACCAGTTCTCACAACATTACAAGAAGTGTTGGTAGATTTTGTCTTGAAAGAAGACAACCAACCAGTGGGATACTCATACATTTTGATTGTATTTCTATAATATCGCTAGACCGTGCTAGAGGATGATCTTGAGTAATTTCCATCCATGGACTGCTTATGACACGATCATGCAGCCGCCATTAGCACGCCCACATACGAGATGATAGCTCTGATATATGAGAAGGTATAAAATCATTGAAGCAGTTGTATACTTGGTCCGTTTTGTAAACTATCTCTTTAGGCCATAGCAAACTGAGTATTTGTTCTTCTGAACAAAATGTGGATAGCGATTCTATTTGGTGATTGTTTCTCACTACTTGCTATTTTAAAGACATTTATTGCTCTTTGGAGATTTATTTTTTATATTTTTGTATATCCCCTCTACTAGTGGAATACCTAAGATTAAACATTCTTCACAATGTCCCATGTCACAGCCTCTCCTTGTATTTTACAATGGCAATCGTGGCGGGATGAAAACTGGACGTCAACATGTGTGACGTCATCATGCAATACAAGGATGTTTTGTTACGCGAGCAATGTTTTGGGCGAGTGACATCATTATTACACATAAAAGTCGTATCTATTTTTGTTACTCACCTGTTGAAGATATCACCGTTTATTGACCGTACGCTATATAGTATTACACACTGTAAAATACTAACAGGAACTAACTTCACTAATAAATATCGAATAATTGAAAACTTGCGATGAGAGCGTCGGGAGAAGTTGTTAACAGGTTGTCACGCGAGTGTTATAAGATCATAAATACTTTGTGAGAATATACATTGTATTTAGCCAGCTTTGGCATTATATAGCCTCCTTACAATATTCTTGAATTCTGCTCACATTAATACATTTTAAGTCATGTCAATTGTTCAATAACAAGAGCGAATGAAGTTCCAACTGAATCCTGTTTCTTAGACAATAGGGTGACTGCAAACGGGCAAATTATCAATCGCCTACATACATATATTGTTGGGGGGCGATGGGCTAGGCTAGCCTAGTGGTTAAGGCTTTCGCTCGTCACGCCGAAGACCCTGGTTCGATTCCCCACATTGGCACAATGTGTGAAGCCCATTTCTGGTGTCCCCCGCCGTGGTATTGCCGGAATATTGCTAAAAACGGCGTATTACTAAATTCAATCACTCATATAGTGTTCGTACTTATATTTAGCAGCATGCCATAGGTCTGTAGCTGTACAGATGTCGATACAAAATATGCCTAGCATATAAAGCAGGTATCATGAAACATCATTGAATGCAAATTATTAGAACGAAGATAAGTTTCCTAGGACAAGTTGCAAGTGCCACCTACAGTAGTGCTACAAACTTGCGTAGGGTGTCATGACAGATTTTGGCAATTTCAAGGAAGGTTAGTTAGTCTCTGTGGACCATTATATATGTCGACTTCTTCATTCCGCATATCATGAAGCTGTGATTTACTTGATTATATTAGTCATGCGGCGTCTGCAACATGCGGAGAGTCATCATGTGTTGTTGGGTTGTTTGTTTGTTGTTGGGTTTTTTTGGGGGGGTGGCATGCTGTAAACAAGTAGAGGCAAGCGTGGTCACCACGTTCAGTGTTTAGTAGACCATGGAACAGGTGTACGAACAAACCCGAATTGCAGACGATAGACGCCGTTGAGACCGTCTAAGAACAACGGGAAGAATACTGAATCGATTGATCTGAAACCAGGTATAAACGGCGATTCAAATTTGAAATGAAAAAAACCCCTGAAATATGCCACATGACGTTCATTTCCATGGTAGAACGCCACGTGCTGTGTCGCTATTTACACGTTGCTAACAGGCGTCAGTGATGTCCACAGCGTCGAAGGCGGGATAGTCGACAATGGTTACGTCTCATGGTTTCAGATGAGCCCGAGTCAATTTGCACCTCCATGATGGGCGTGGTCGCGGCGACGTCCAAAAAGACCCCGTCCAGCCAAATCTGGATAGATTTAGATAGATTTATCGGTTATGGTGTGGTGGCATCAGTTTGTTCGAGAGAATCCTACTCTATATCGTTCAGCGAAGGGTCACTCGACGTTAGTTTGTTTATTGTTGCACTTTTAATGTCGCCGCATACTGCAGTATTCCAATGTATGACGGCGATCTATAAAACAATTAGTCTGGATCAGATAATCCAGTGACTGACGTCATGAGCATCGATTTACACCTTTGGGATTCGTTGACGTGTCAGCGAGTCTGACCACCCGATCCCGTTACAACAAGCATGATCACAGCCAGCAAATGAGCCATGACCTTCCCCCAACTGACACCTTCTACATGATAGGGAAACTTGGGCGTCGGCGTCATTGTCCGCCTACATGTTACCTGACCTTGACGTAAGAGTGGGACAGACTCCTTCAGTTTGCAGTATGCCTCAAACGCCGTATGCCTCGTAGAGTGAATGTATGTTCGGAAAATCGTGGCGGTATTACGCATTACTGAACCCAAAGTTGTCAAGTTTGAAACGTCTCGTAGATGGACCTCCTATGTGTGTCTCTTGCGATGGAGTGTTCACCATCAAGCATATACTGCTTGACTGCGTGGACTTTTCGACTGCAAGGGACTCGCATTATGAAACGATAAATCGGAAAGACCTGTTTTCCCGCGTCAGCGGGCATCTCATTGTTAGCTACCTGAGGGAAGTTGAACTGTACCATACGTTGTAGCTCTGTAATGTGAATAACAAATTGCCTGCTTTTGAATTTGGTGCTACGACATTTTCTGTTTTTGAATAATAATGTAATGAATATTTATGTTTTCAAAATAAAACTCATTTGTACCTTTTGCTCAAAATGTGACTAAATTCAGACTTGATCTCGTCGCTGTATGGCTGGAATAATGCCGATGTGACGTAAAACTCAACTCAACTAAACCCCAACTTAACCCTATCTGTTGTTGACGATCATAATATCTCCTGTCAAACTTCACTACCGGTAGTAATATGTTCCCAATTCGCTCATTATTATCATAAAAGTATTTCTTGAAAGTAATATCTCTTACGACTTTGGAAATTAAAATGTATAGTTAATTATAGTTAAGCTAGCCTTGCTCCAAGGCTGTACTGAATGCTGAGCCCATGGATGCACAGTAATTCTATCCTTCGAAGAGGCATGTCTAGATATCTAAGGACCCAAGTCTGTTATTTATTTATTTTTTTAGAAATTATCATTTAAACTCGTAAGTTGTACCTTAGAGACTTGTGCAAGTCTCATGATAAGCAAGTCTCATGATAAGCATACATTGCTACACGAATGTCTGTCAGATACAAATTGTTTCAAAACATATCTATCGAGTGACTGAATTGGATTTACTGCCGTTTTGGTCAGTGATTCATTTTTATTAAGGTGTGTCAGATTAGTGTGGTAAGAAAGCCGGAAGTGATGGTTTCTAACGAACGTAAGCGAATTCGACACATTTTGAAACAACCAATTATAAGTTAACGACACGTGCCAGTCACGAGAACCTTTATCTGTTTCTTACACACCCTAAACCCGCGCCATTGTGACATCGAAACGATGCATATATTTTGTCTCTGTTATGAAGGCAGCGGCACATTGATACATAATACAAGGAGCATACATCGTCATCCGGCGTACAGTTCATATATGGTGTCACCCATCACATAGATATCATGGCGATGGTGGTGGAAGTACATAAGGTCAAGGACATAATTACACACTCTAAAAGCAAAAGTTTCTTCAAAGATGGTTGATTCGACAGAAACACAAGTACTTATCAATGAATTACGATTAGGAAAATAGTCCGTCATAATCTGGCCTTAGGTAGTCACCACTAAGTAGTTTAAGACTTCAGAGTTCGAATCTTGTCGACTTACCAGGAACGTTATAACACCAGTTCTCACAACAGTACAACAAGTGTATATAGGTAGATTTTGTCTTGAAAGAAGACAACCAACCAGTGGGATACGGTTTATCTGGCGTCCAACCATATGTTCACCTCTTAGGTAGGTATGCAATCTTATTGTATTAGTGGGAAGTGAATTAAAGTGATTTAATTGCCATCTTAATATCCCGTGCTTGAAATCTGTAGACGGAGTCCATGTCCCCATTGTCACGCACATGCCCGTATCCTTGGTAATGGCAACCACTGCCTTTGTATTGCAGTCACAGTGTGCATGCAGGTACTGGTGCCATTGTCGTAGACATATCAGCCCCCGTGGTTCCGTATACCTGTGTATTCGACTAGAAATATCCGATTCTACCCTATTGATATAGTTAATTCAGCATAACAGAATCGCTATGGTTAAATGAAATAGAATCGGATGTACTTAACTTCTTTCGATTTGCATATGACAGTTGGATCGACATGAGCTCCAGCGGATCCAAGAATTTTCAGGAGGGGGTTGGGTGGGGTGTCGACCAGCCAATGTGGGTGGTTCATTTAGTGGTGTTCAGTTTCTCTTCATGTTGCTCTTTAATGTATTCAGCTGGTTTCAACGGCGTGCACCTAATTTTATTTATACTAAAAGGAGTGAGTTTAGTTTTACGCCACATTCAGCAATATTCCTCTATATGGCGGCGGTCTGTAAATAATCGAATCTGGACCAGGCAATCCAGTGATCAACAACATGAGCATCGATCTGCGCAATTGGGAACCGATGACGTGTGTCAACCAAGTCAGCGAGCCTGACCAACCGATCCCGTTATTCGGGTTACTGAAGATCAATATTCTAACCCGGACCTTCACGGTTATTATACTAAAAGGAAAATATAAGAATAATATATACTAAAAAGAAAGTATGATCGTTTCCTTCAGCTTGTAAATGTGTCGCTGGCATGCAGTGACTGTGTCATAAAGATGTACTACTGTACGTGACAAGATTAATCTTATGCTATACTTCAAGGCAAGAATACGAACAGTGATATGTCCGTTATAAACTCGAGATGTCTGTTTTAAGTCATGGAAGTAGGAGAGTGTCGATTTCGAATCCCGGGTAATTAAAACCTATAAAGATTTTGCTCCACGGTAACTTACATGACAAGGAGCCATTCTTTCACTCGAGTCACCACACGGGTGTCACGCTGCTCCAGGGTTTCAGCGTCGTAAAACTTCATTCAGGTCGGAGCATCTTGTCCACACACTTTGCGATGGGCCACACCAGACGTGTTGTTTGTTTGTTGTTTAACGCTGCACTCAGCAATAGTCCAGCTATATGGCGGCGGTCTGTAATAATCGAGTCTGGACCAAACAATCCAGTGATCAACATCATAAGCATCGATCTACGTAATTGGGATGCGATGACATGTGTCAAGCAAGTAAGCCGGCCTGAAAACCCGATCCCATTAGTCGTCTCTTACGACGGGTGACTCCAGACGTATTGGGCTCATGAACTGCATTTTCCCCACATACAAATATATGATCCAGAAATGGCCGACATAATGGATTAATGCCTCACTGCAGTTATATGGGGTATATGAATCATAATGCAATGTGGTAGCCTAGTGGGTAAGGCGTTCGGTCGTCACGTCATAGACCCGTGTTCGATTCCCCACATGGGTATAAAGTGTGAAGCCCATTTCTGGTGTACCCCATCGTGATATTGCTGGAATATTGCTAAAAGCGGCGTAAAACTAAACTCAGTCAGTCAGTTTCTGGACTAATCAGGTGGTTATTGCACGATTGTCTCATTGTACACTGTTGCCCATTGCGTATGTTGCTTTGATATGGATGTATTACTTCTTGCAACACAATTTTGATTCAGAATAAGGAAATAATGTATTTTCATTCACAGATTTTTTGTGTTTGTGCTGGAATACTGCTACATGTGGCGTAAAACCTTACCCACTCAATTACACACTCACTGAATCAATTTGAGGGAGAATCAGGGGGTTCAAACACACGATTGTGGGATCCCGAGGGATGCAAATAGCCTTAGATGTATACAACCGGTATCATGTAAACCCGAACTGTTCAAACATTCATTCTCGTCTTGTTTTGATTGAGGAGATCCGGGATATTAACCAACAATTACTCTAACTGCCTTCGAAATTGACTTGTATCGTGAGCAGAATAGCAACCTACAATATGAGACTCTAGTCTCAAGTTTATAAATCTCGTTTACAGTGGGCAGGTGACATTTCAAAGCTGAAAATAGAAAACGGAGACAGCAGCAACGTCTTCAGAGTCTGCCTCGACGGCAGTGACAGCAGCGTCATCGTTGTTCAGTGTGCTAAGCCGATGGATGCGGTAGGATACGTAACAGTATTGGTGATATTTGTAACAGTCGACATATAATACAAAAAAATATTTTAATTTAGATTTAAAGCTACAGTTACAGTTCCAATCACGTTTCACTGCACAATGAAAATGATTTTCTTTTAAGATAATAGACGCAAACTTAAATTTGTGAAAGTCACCGAGTCAAAATATATTTTGTAACCATATAGCAACGATATATTCAATAGACTTTCAGTCTTGTCTCCTATAACCGGTTTCGGTTCCAGTTACCGTTGTTGTTACCCCGGCTGTATAGAATAACCTTTAACCTTCCCTTTTCTATTGTATATGTACAGAAAGAACCACACAGAGACGATGCTCAACTGGAATTTAATGCTCTCACCAAATTTGACTGTCTGGCACCCGGCAGTGCAGTCAGACCAGTGTTCTGTGATCCGGAATCTAACATATGTAAGTAGTGCTGAAAATATTTGGGTGAATAATTTCACCAAATGTAGAGAAGCGTTATCGTGCATACTCCAGTACCAAAGGAAAATATAATCCTTATATTCCCTCGATCTATTCTTTTCAATTGCGGGGCGGTGGGGTAGCCTAGTGGTTAAAGCGTTGGCTCGTCACGCCAAAGACCCGGGTTCGAATCCCCACATGGGTACAATGTGTGAAGCCCATTTCTGGTGTCCCCCCGCCGTGATGTTGCTGGAATATTGCTAAAAGCGGCGTAAAACCAAACTCAGTCAGTCAGTCAGTTTTTTCAATTGCTAAGACTAAACAGTTTCAGGTTAATGTTATATATGTCTCTAATGCCAGTGTGTATCGAGGACCTCCGAGACTACGTAACCTACCGCAGCTCCCTCATCAGCGGCCATCTCGACGACGACGCTGCCCTCAAACTGGCGAGAGATGTGGCCATCATACACAGAGACACCCACGTCGCCAAGATAGGGGGAGGACGCCATTAAGCAGCTGGATAAGGAGTTTCAGTAGGTGGACGTTGAGCTTTGTCCTTTGTATGTACTATGTACACGTTTACAAGACTTATAAATTTCTATAGTATTGCCTGCCGTGATATGAAGTACACTTCAAGTGTAAACAAACAGTGGATACTCTAAAACAGTAGTATTTCGATATACAGCTTTTGACATTGTACGTCAATGTCAGGGCCGTGGCTACCATTATTTAATATAGCCCGTGCTTACACATGGTTGTTGCTAAAAAGGTTGGGCGAGCCCTCAATACTATCTAGATTTGCAAACTATCGGGCTTACACGAACAAAATTGGCTTGCTACGCGCCTGAATGTTCCTCCGGGAAATAGGCGAACCTAGTGGTTAACACCGAGCTCTTGTCGCACCGAATGCCCTGGTTTGATTCTCCACTTCGTACAGTATATGAGTACATTTTTGGTGTCCCCTGACGTGATATTACTGGAATATTGATAACAGCAGCGTTACTCACTCACTTACTCACACGACGTGGTACTTCTGGAATATTGATAAGGGCAGCGTTACTCACTCCCTCACTCACTCGACGTGGTACTTCTGGAATATTGATAAGAGCAGCGTTACTCACTCCCTCACTCACTCGACGTGGTACTTCTGGAATATTGATAAGAGCAGCGTAACACAGCACTCTCTGATATTATCGACTGACAAAAAACTCCCTGCCTTGATTTCCGTATATGACACACGTGTCAACGTGTATACACAGATATTGTGATGGTAAACTTCTTAATGAAAAAACAATTAACATACTCACTTGGATTCAGAAATACGTCGACGTTGACGCTACGCGAGCAGCTGTTGTTCACGTCACCCTTCACTCCCGGCGACCCTAGCAACCAGTGTTCCGACGCGGTAAAGGCGCGGCTTGACTGGCTTTATGGTGACCAGGAAGTGCTCCGGGCGGCCGCCGACATGAAGCGGATATTCCTGGAGAAGAAGGAGGCTTTGGTACACGGTGATCTCCACACTGGTTCTATTATGGTCAAAGATGAAGATGCTAAGGTGAGAGCCGGTCAAAATTCGTTACTTCCGGTCCTGCGCTCTAAACGTGGGATCAGGTTGTATCTGCGACATATTATAGATATTAACAGGTGGCTTATAAGTGACAGCGCTTAGATGTTGTAGATAGAAAACTATCGAGATTTTGTTAAAGGTAAAGTAATTAATAAGTCTTTAATAGCTTAGTGAAATGTTGTGACATGCTACCGAGAAAGAAACGGGTATATTGAATGTGCTGTTACAGTTATCAAGTTGGACTGAAGAAAGACTACATAAAGAATAATCGTTCGGAACAGCTATAAATTCGTCATATGGAAGTTGTGGGGAAACATTATGTTTCTGGGCTGGCCTCACACTCGCGTGTAAACAGCTAAACGAAGGTTCATATGTTCTTCCAAAAAATATTAAATGACCATATTTAACAGAATGCAGTTCTTAACACATGAGGGGTGGTGGGGTAGCCTAATGGTTAAAGCGTCTGCTGAAAATCCGGGTTCAATTCCCCACATGGGTACAATATGTGAATCCCATTTTTGGTGTCCCCCGCCGTGATATTGCAGGAATATTGCTTAAAAACGGAGTAAAACCAAACTCACTCACTCTTAACACATGACTTGTGTATTTATTTTTGTGGGGTTACAATGACAATAATACCCGTAGATATATATGAAGACATGTTATGACCATAACAAAGTGTTGCGTTCCGTGACTGCTACACACCTGCAGGAACATAGTTTCTGATGGCCATAATTTACGGCAGATAACTAACGCCGGGTGCAGCTACGTTGGACCCTGCTCCCTCGACCTTGGGCTCCTTGTGGCCAACTACATCTTCACTTACTACTGCCACCTCCTCTGCCCCGAGGACAACGACAACCGAAGGGTCTTTGCTTACAGGGTTGTCGAGATCTGCAACAAAACAGGTGGGCCTCTCCGTGAAATGGATACGTTTTCGTTAGAAGGTTTTGATATTTATTTCGAATAAGGATCTGGGCCCTGATTCACAAAGCGTTCGTAGCGCTATGAGTATGACGTTCGTAAGTAAACTATAGAGTTACGACAGGTCGTAATGTTACGAATGCTTCGTTGATCGGGACCCAGCGTCCTTTTCCCTTGGAAAGCACCAAAACGATTTCGGAGTGTAATATATGTTTGGCATTTGTAAGTTTAAGAATTCGCTTGCAATTCTGAGATAAATGGATATGTGATACTCATATATTCTGTGAGTAGATGTTGAAATCGCATCATTTATCTTCCCAACAGTTGATGAATATTTTAAACACATGACGAGCGTCACAGAAGATGTTGAAATCTACCAAGCTAAGTTGATATCCGAAATGGCTGGATTCGCTGGCTGCGAGATAATTAGAAGGTATGTGTAACTGTATATAGTGTCTGTGTTACGATCAATTTCAAAGTTCAGTCTTCAAACCAATCTTATGGATTCACTGAATTTCATCATATGCATCATCAGCAATGACAATATGTCTTCCATACTAAATGTCAATTATTAATTTGTCTTCGAATGGTATATATAATACTGTCCATATATTTGTGGAAATTAATATGGCCAGGTACTTGTCACAATGCTGCCTTTCACTACCAAGATGTGACCATATTTATATTTTAGCTGTGTTTATATAGCCAATATGATTTCAACTATATGGTGGATGCCTCTTTAACCCTGTCAATCTTACTTCAGGTTGGTAGGCCCGGCCCACGTCGGTGAATTTGACCACACCCATGATGCTGAGATTGACGCCCTGGGTGCTGGCGTGAGGCTGCTGAAGGCCTTCGACAGGATACACAGTATTGGGACCCTCATGCTTATAGCTCTCATGTTGGCCTGAACCTCTCTGTGTGCTAATAACACTGGCCTTCGACAGGATACACAGTATTGGGACCCTCATGCTTATAGCTCTCATGTTGGCCTGAACCTCCCTGTGTGTTAATAACACTGGCCTTTGACTGGGTATCATTATTTCCATGGAAGCATCACTTAACTATAGTCTGTTTGGCTCAAAAGCGGACCGATGAATTGCAATCTAACTCGAAAACTAATAAACATATAATACTCAATGAAAGGCTGATCGTATTCAAAACATCAGACCAACTCTGTGATTTCTTTGTAGAATTTATGTCCTAAAATTAAAAAAAGTTGTTTAACAAACTATTATTAAAATTGTGACACAGTTCACTATTTGTTACGAGGGAGGAGTGCAGAGAAAGGGACAGCCAGGTGTTAGAGAAGCACGTGCACAAGTGCCGACAAAGTTATTGATTCACTAACCTGTGCTGTGCCCTCTCCATCCTTTCTCGCACACCTGGCTGTCCCTTTCTCTGCACTCCCCCCTCGTAACAAATAATGAACTGTGTCAATATTTTAATGATAGTTTGTTAAATAACTTTTTTAATTTTAGGACATAAATTCTGCAAAAACCTCACAGAGTTGGTCTGACGTTTTGATTATGATCAGTGTTTCGTTGAGTATTTTATGTTTATTAGTTTTCGAGCTAGATTGCAATTCATCGGTCCTGCTTTTGAGCCAAACTGACAATAAATCTCAGTTTCAATAGTGTTCAGACAGTTGACGAAGAAACCAATATATGTTCGGGGTTCCAGTGTGAAAACAACCATCAAAATTGCAACTGTGATAAAGAGGGAGGTATGGAGCTGTGTCTCATTGCTCTTTACTCAGAGTATGTAAGATGAATTTGAATATATTCGAACAGAATTCAAAAATTTCAGTTCATGAAATCAAGTACTTACAGAAAAGAACATTTAGTGTAATTTGCATGAGGAAACACAACAAACTTTAGGGTTTGAAATTTCCAGTGATTGAAAAACTGGGAAAATGTATAGCCTATTAAGAAATCAACTGTCTAGTGGACCTCATTACAAAATATATTTGAAATAATTAGGGTTATTTTATTAACAGAGCAAAATACAAGCAGAACCATGAACAGTCAATATGAGTTTCTTTTTCCATTAACATATGTCAGACATGTTCAGTCCAGACCAATTAGTTAGAAACCAGAAAAGGGTTTGAATGAGATGCATACTCCTTTCTAAAAACCTGGGGCCCGTTCAACAAAACCTTCGTAGCGCTACGACATTCGTAACCCTATGATAAACTATTGAGTTACGACAGGCCGTAACGTTACGAATGCTTTGTGGATCGGGCCCCAGGACCCAATTGTACTAGTTTTAAATTGAGTTTGATTCAGAAAACACAATGCATAAAATTTCCATCAAATCAAATTCCATTCATGTAGTAAAGATGTCCTGAGCAATGCATTAGAAAAAGTGAGTGTCAATGTGATAGCTGAAGCTATGGTAAATGGGGCCTGGCTCTGTATTATGAGAGAGAGGAGATAGGATATCCTGGATAGTTGAAGATGGATGGGGTCGCCATGTGTGTTGCAAGGGTATTCATCCTTCACATGTAACATTGAAATACACAGTAATATTTATTTAGGCTGTTTCATCCATGACACTTCATCCACCTTTCAACAGAATGGGCCAGTCTATGTTGTCAAGCATGTGTTGGTATTTTGAGATGTTCATTAAAGAGACAGCATAGACCTGATCCGAGATTCTACTCCCTTAGTCCTTAATGCCATGACAAATCAAGAGGTTCTCTCCAGTCCATTTACAGTGCAGATTTACACTTGTCCACTACCGGTATTCGGAACAATCTTCCTATTTGCATCAGGATAAATGCAGCTTCCACACTGACAGATAAAACCACAACTGTCCCACATAGCTCTTGACAGCCAATTTACATGTGTTTAGCAAGTGTCACCAAGAACAAACCCAGTGAGTATAGCAGGGCTGACATAAAGCTACTGTCACAAAGAACAAACCCAGTGAGTATAGCTGTGGAGCTTTAAGAATCATAACCAGGTTGAACCTGGTAATCCTACCCACAGTTGTATGTTCCTGGCATGAACAAGGGGGGCAACTCTTCACAGCAAATTGCAACAGTACCAAGCATGTCCCCAATATAGTTCACCTGACAACCTGCAGAAGCGTTACTTTTGAGGATCATGTTACAAATAAAACACAGTGTACTTGAAATATATTTTTATTTCATTTGTCATTTTTGTAATATTACAAACCGTTTTCCAAAGTATTAGCAAGTCAGTATTCTACTATCATTCTGCCTCACACCATCAAACTGCACAGTCAGCATGGCCTAGAACCAATGGCATCAGGTAAAACCATTTGTATGCATCTTCACAGATTAACATAATGATTATTATGACTGCATTGGAATGAAAACAATCACAGATTAAATGAGTGATGCATCAGACAGCACACACAAAAAAGATACAAGTATCAAGTTTGCAAACCTTAAATAACCATTAACATTAATATAGTTGTAGTGACAAACAGTACCACATGGAGTACCACAGATTATTTCTCATATTGCACAAGAGCAAAAAATATATATAAGAATTTAATGTTGCCCAAATAATTCTTTTTGCATATGAGATCTTAACATGCCCTCACTCATGGTATCATATGTCCATTTCGTTAGAATTAAAACCTTTGACCCATTTGTCACCAAATCTATACAGTCAAATTCCGATGAGTCGAATGCCGGTGTCTCGAATATTATGCATAACTCGAAGTACCTGTCGGTCCCGACCATTCCCTGTTATAGTTGTCATCATTTGATTTCCGGTTACACGAATTAGTCTCATAAATACACACGATGACTCGAGAAGGAACTTTGGTCCCATGAGATTCAAACAACAGCAATCTTGTATACATAAGCCGAAGTCAGTCAATGAGAAGTTGATTGGTGTAGCAAACTGATCCAATTAACAAACCAGCGCAGCTCACACCTTTCCGCCATTGACGGCTGAGTTCAAAATGCAGATTAGTGATTTCACGGAAATCACTGTCTGTGCTAATCAGACTGGAACTGATAAGGTGCCCCTATTAGTGATAGGGAAATCATTAGATAAACAAATGCTTAGGCGGTGGAATTAGGACTGGATCATCTTTTTTTCTACCCTCATAGACATACCTATGTCTCAAATACATCGATAAGTCGAATGTATTACTTGGTCCCCACCGATTCGACTCATTGGGATTTGACTGTATTTAGAGGAGGTGTTTTGTTGAAACAGCACTAAAAACAGATGTCCAGAACATCGCAGAATTTACAGGATTAAAACAAGAAGCAAATCCCTAGTGTTGGTACTCAACTTGACTTTTGAGCTGTCTACTAGCAGCATGACTATGAAAGGCTTAATCACAGCAGTTTTCTGATTCAACTGAAAATATCTAGGGCTACATTTTGAGGGAAAATCTATGTGGAACTTGCATTTAGATGAGACTGACTGGTTGTTGATTTCAAATTCATGATCTAAATTTGTAATCAGTGATGTGGATATGGTAATGTGACTTCTAGAATGGAGCTATCATGGTTGATGGGTCCAGGGTATGTATCATGATAGAATGGAAACAAAACACCCTTGATAACAGAGGATGACGCCTCATGCCCTATGTTCCCACTCCATTGTGTTTTTCATGTTGTGTACACAATGAAAACTGTCCCGTTAGCTAATTACCAGTCAGCACAAAATGTTCAAGAACAAGAGAAATTCTATGCAGATTTCTGTTGGGAAATATTTAAGGAAGTATTTTAGAAACACAACATATTTCTACAACTGTGATGGTTATATCTGAAAAATGAGAAGAGATCATTTACTAGTTCATATTGGCGTAGAGAAATTAATGTCAGGACATAATATACGGATGGAAACAAGGGAACAAATCGAAATAACACGTTCATGTTATTCAAACATTTAAAACAACCTCTTATCATCTCGTAACATATGGCTATCATGTCCAGTGTTTCAACTCAATATCCAGTAGAGTATTTCCAATACCATCAGTACCAATATAAAAACACTGGGTTTATCGATAAGGAATTAGTTAAAAGACCTTCTTGAGATGATGATGAAATCTGTCGATTTTGTTCCCGTCTTTCTATGCCTCATAAAATACACAATAAACTGTATGTTAGTGTTAACATTGCTGCTGCATCACTTAAAAAGAGAGGCACACTACACATGTGATTCAAACAGTTTCTTAAAACCAATATTCTAAAAACTAACACACAAAATGTCTTTTTTTTTTTTTTAATCTGTACCGATAAGTGTACACTCACAGGTATAATGGCGCTAAATTAAACTAGCAGCATTTCCATATGCAGCTTCAGGTGTTAAAATGTTGGATTTCAAAACATTGGAGGATTAAAGCAAGCCAGCTAGAGGCCACAGATCACTGTACACATAGTTGATTAGTCACCAGGAAGGCATCACTAAAACTTTATCCCACACAATAATAAATTATGAAGTTTATGTATATTTTAAGAATAAATGAAGGCATAATGATAATAGAGGAAAGTACATACAATCAATTGCTTGTGTTATGTGAGACATTTTCATAAAAAGGATTCATATCACTTGGTGTTTGTGTTTTTCTTACATGAAAGCATTATTCCATCGGATCAAATTTTCAACGATATTTTACATGTCATCTAACCATGGGATACGAACATCATCTTTACCCATTATTAAACCAATGTCCAATAGGTGTCCAATGTATTGTATAAACCTTACAAGTCTGCTGACCGATGTTGATTTACAGTATCGATATTGTGTTACATTGTTTTCTGATGATGTGACTTCCTCACCGCGACTCCACCGATTCTTTGGAGGGCTAAAAGCTTAAAATAATCTGACACAGATTAACTTTAAAAAATTAAAAATTTGAGAACCTTGTAAATATGAATACAGGAGTAACAAAGTTGTAGGAGTATATAAGCTGATACACACCACAAATCCAAAGACTAACCCATGCAATCCAAAACACACGACAAACTTGACGTAACTCCTTCACAAACTGCTAGTAAAATGTACCATTATTTATGTAAAACATCATTCTCCATCTGGTTTCTAAGGTGCGTAGATCAATAAAAGCTTGCGATGGGAGGGCAGTGGACAAGATGGAGGTAAAAACAATGTGACATGGTTACTTTCCAGAAACAATTCATCAGAATTCTTATGACTTTAAAAAGGATGGAATTGTCATACCAGAAGTAGGCACAAAAATGGTGTCCACTTACATTAAGGAAAATAATAAGATCTTTTCCCACACTTACACCATGAAAGTTATCTTGGAGGTATGCCATATACACTCACAGGGAACTGTATAGTCCTATACAGCACCTTGTATACTTTCTAGGAAATGTACAGGATTTTACCACACCTAGCATACTGTATAAGATTATACTACACCCTGTCAAACAATCACTCTTACATGCTTGAATTCTCTTCAAGACAAAGTAAGCAGAAATATTATTGTAAGCAACAAGCATTGCCATGATTACAAGTATAGTTGAACATCATTTTAATCAAAATAGCTTGAATCCTCATTAATAGCACAATGGTCATGCTACATATAAGCCAAAACAAAATTCATGGTTGGAATTGGTTTCAAATGTAAAAGAAGGCTGTGGCTAAGGTGAAGTCAGACATTATTACTCTTCATTGCGTATATAAAACAGCGAATTCACCCTGGTCACAGCACTGACATTTTAGCTGGGAATATTTCACTTAAAGGTTCCAACAAACACTTACGTAGTTTCTTACTGTCATCCAGGACAAATTGTAAACCTGAAGCGTTAAATCCAGTTATTACACATCAAACTTACTACCTGTACATTAAAACAAGACAATGAAGACAATGCATAGTACAATCAAACAAACAAACAAGGAAGCTAACGGAATGTTAACAGTTGTACCAACTATGACAAGAGTGAACTCTAGCTACTGAATGAATCTACTCTGCTACAGCACTTCTATGAAAATAAAGCTAAACAACCTACAGAAAACACAAACAAAAACATCAAAACTGGCATTGCCTAAAAATCTATTCCTGCATCATCTGCTTCAAGAAATTTGAAGGGATTTCTTTGAGTTAACCATTCATTCAACTTGCAAACTAAAGGTAAAATATTAAACTAAAATATATCATGTTCATAACAAAATGAGGGTGTTGTTTTGGTGTGTTTTTCTCTAACCAAATTACTAATCAAAAGCAAAGAAAAGCTTCAGATATTTTCTCCCTTAAACTTAAACGCATGAGAGAGACATAAAAGAGAAATACTAGTAGAAAGAGGTAGGTAGATAAGGTTTCAGGGTGACCTTGGTCCTATTAACTAGAAGATAGATAGATCAGAGTTATGTCCCTTTGCAAAAATGTCACAGCTGCATTTGTACTAAGGTTTCATCATAGGAACTTAGTGAATCTTAAGTTCAACTTAGATGATTGATAATTTTGATGGATAACATGGATCTTTGATTGTCAGCAGTTGTTACTTTTTTTCAAACATGAATAGATGACGGTAACAAATAAGGAACCAGTAACAAATATGTATAAATGATTTAGGACATTATCAAATTTAAAATACCTGGTAAATCTATAGCCAAGTGAGTTTTCATATCATAAATATATATGTCATATGCAATTATACACAATACAGTTTGTATTATTCTAGCCTTTCACAAGCATTATACCTACTTTTTATTGCTAATGTATATTCATGACATGGAAACACACATGGATTATTCCCCTTTGTCATCATGATAATGACAGTCTTAAATAAAATGCTTAGGACATGTGGTGTAGGAATACAATGCCTGAGTGAATTGCACCATCTGTTATATAGTGCCAGATGACCTGGAGTTGTGTTGTTGATATGAGGACATGTGAATAAACTTTTGGAGAAAGTTCTGCAACAGCAAGATGGTATCACATCTATGTACTGAGTTTCTATTCTATGCATATTCATCTTACAGGATAACACCAAATGGATACATATTGTATAATAATCAGGTTTATTATATAGGTAGTATTTTTCCTGTACCACGATTGGTCAAAAGACTGTCACATGATTGACTACAAAACACGATATTGACTTGAGTTTTCTGATAAATTACGATATTGACTTGGGTTATTAAAATAGACAAGGAATCCCGTACGAAGGGGCTTCCCCTGCTTTTCAGCCAATCAGATCACTCGGATAGATGGCACAGTGTGTGCATTAAAAGTTTATGTTAAAACCCGTTTCTCTTTCATTATATAATAAAACAATTATAGACTCTTGTAGAGGTCGATATCGGTTTTTATTGATCTGAGAAAAACAATATCGACCTCGCAAGCGGTCTATGCTCGCTCGGTAGATATTGTTTTACTCAGGTCAATAAAAACCAACATCGACCTCTACTAGAGTCTATAATTGTATAATATCACGCCTCAGCTCTGCCATACTTCGACACTTGGTCCATTAACCTCATCAGTCAATACCTAGGCCTACCTATATGTTTTGTATCTCTCTGATGTGTCACTAGCTCTGCTAATGTAACACAAATTCCTGAAAAGGCATTAAAGTATTATTCTATTCTATTCTATTAATACAATCACATGCATGGGAACTTATAGATGAAGGAATTGGTCTCAGTACCCTGTTCCAGCCATATGAGGATCAAAAACAGAGGATCACTGGCTTTATCCACAAGACAGTATGTCAAAAAATGTGACTCCGAAATGCTAAAAAACTACAATACTCAAAGTTCGCAAACCTTGCATGCCTAATTCTAGTCAGTTAATCACTACACTGTCTGCTAATTCAAATATAATTATGTAAATCAATTGAACAGTTAATCATTACCCAGTTTACCAAAGAATAAACACCTCTGTTAAACACACGTTACCAAGTACCTGAGCAGTAGGACGTGGAGCATAGACTCCCTTTAATTTGGACAGTTACAATAATGACAGATTTAATGGATAACAATTTCTTATATTTTGTGATGTTTCAATAAAGAATCTTCTAACAATATCAAGCATGACATCGTATCCAAATTGCATAGATCGATGTTCATGCTGTTGATCCCTGGATTGTCTGGTCCAGACTCGATTATTTACAGACCGCCGCCATATAGCTGGAATATTGCTATGTGCGGCGTAAAACTAAACACACACTCACTCACTCAAGCATGACAATAGTATCAAAACATCATGAAATAAAAGTTGTTGTTATCAGCCGTGATTATAGTACTTCCTAACTTCTAGAATGCCACTGCAAGAAAGTACAATATATGTCCTGTCCTGTGAGCCATCAAACCAACAAGTTGCGGAGTGTGTCTCCTCCTCAACGTTTTTCTGGCACAGATTTGATTATATACAGCCACCATTATATGACTAGCATACTGTAGAAGAAAGCAAGTCTCTCCAGTTTGGTAAACATTTACACTTTATCAAAAGACACCTTATAAAAAGTTAGATTATACAATAATTCACAAAGGTTTTGATATATTGCTGACACTATAATGTAGAAGAGTCTGTGTTGATGAAAACTGTAAAATCAATGGTAAGACTGTGAAAGAGCTCAATACATTCTTACCTCACTGTACAATTCAACAAAAACATCAACAACTTTCAGTAATAACAATGGCAGATCACTACAGAGTTAAAAATCACACGTTAGCGGTACACAACACGCTAGCGTAGCAATGACTTTCCATTACCACAGGCTAATTTGAATATCATGTGACAGGACTTTGTTTGTAAAGAAACCTGTCTATTCTGAAATGAGAGGTGACAGGCCAAACAAAAGCCTTTTTGTGCGCTTTACATATCTTTTTGCATAATTCTATAGATATGCTACTACAACTGCAAAAGAGAAGTGCATGGCAACCATATCTATATACATCACTGCAACAGTATCACCAGATCACACAACAGCATGTGAGCCATGCAGCTAATAAAAGTTTTTCATATTGTAGGATATTTTCGCAAGGAATAGAAGCATTCGATGTGATATGTTTTTCTGAGTGTGTAGATTCATGACAAATGAAAAATGTACAAACAATTTTGAATGTACTGGGTAAGATGTGACCAATCGTCACTGGCCTGTGGCAGAGGTAGTAGGCTTGCCACATGTGTAGGTGTGTATGCATAAACCAGATTATTTATCAAGTCTTGTATAACCATACATCCAAAACATACTCACACTTCCTAAAAGTTAGAACACTATTTTGAATAATTTTCCATAAATTGTAAGAGTAAATTGTTTCAAATTTTTAACCATGTTAGCAAAATATGTTAGAGAATATTTAAGCTGCATACACACACAAATATTTGATGTGTAACATGTCAAGACCAAAACTTGAAAAACTTTGCTGCACATTTGTGAAAACCAATACCAACAACCAAGGGAGGTAACTTGCATCTGCTACCTACAGCAACAGCCTTCTAGTGGAGTAAATGTGTACATAAGGCAGGATTTATAGTGTAAAAGACATCCAAGCACTCCTATACACATTGTTTAATTAGACTGATTCCATATATTTATCAATCAATCATCATTATATTCATCCATCATACATTCATCATGTAACAATAACAAAACTCTTCATGAAATAGCACTACTTTGTACACTTCTCCCATGTTGAATGGTAAATTCATGGATTATGATGGTCTTTAATGGTGTCATGATACATCGTAACATGGATGAATTGTAATACTTGCACCACTAAATCAACATATAGTGTATTTTTATGTATGAGTCATATCATGTAAAGTTAACTTATTTGCATCTATTTGCAAAAAGAAAAAGTCTTTATCTACCACCATGTACTTCCATCCAAAAACATCACTTCAACACCTTCACCTTAATCAAGACAACTTCATACGATCCAACAATTACCCAAGTCTCAGGACTGTAGAAGTAAAAGAGTAACCGACAATGAATCACACAAACATGTTTCACAATAACCTCAAAGATGACCTTGAACTTTGATTGACATAGCGCAAACATTAGAATTGGTAGGACATGGAGAGACACATGCAAACAAAGATTCATACCTGTGGAGATGTAACATGCCTGGAAACTAACAATGATATAACAATACCCTGGAAAGACCAAATGCTGACTTTGACATTTGACTCTTTAGGCCAGGGTTAAACAACCTTAGCGCTAAGACTGTCGTAAGTCTATGTTAAGGTATGGGAGTTATGATCAACTTAGCGTTATGATCGCTTTGTACAATGGCACCCTGATCTTTTCCAACCCATCCAAGAGAAGGTATAAAAAACAAGTTTAATATTAAATTCATAAAATACTTTAAATGAAAATGCATAACTCGAAGTACCTGTCGGAAATCGCGATAAATACACACGATGACTGTAATCACAAACATTTCTGTAAGTTGATTGGTTAGCAAACTGTTCGGGTGAGTTTCTGTTAAATCCTTGATCTTACTAAGAGTCGTAAACAAATGCTAGCAAATCTCTCCAGGGCACTTTTGAAGAACATGGAACAATAATTTCTAATGAGAAACAGTTTGAAAAATCATTGAAGGCAGTGTTGGCAGTCTAATCAAAGTAAAACCTTACAGCAATCAAAGTAAAACCTTACAGCAATCCGATTAGGCTGGTAATTATGGTGATGACAATAGTCTTCTATGGACATGTGATTAGAACTGATGTATTGCTGCGTAATTACAAAAGGCATTTCAGCCAGACCAGCTCCTGTTTCTTGTGACAGTGAGGAGTTACCATCGAATTTGTTAAAATAGAACCACCTGCTTGCTTTAAAACCAAAACAAACTTAACCCAAACACATTTTTCCATGATGATGGAACAAGTTTACTTCTCATCGACAGACATTCTAAAAATATCCTCCCAAACATTGTGATATTTATTTTGAAGCTTCTATACTATTGCCTTTGCAAATAATCTCTGGTCTACCCTGACCCTATTGTTCTTTTTTTCAAACAAAAGGCACTGGCATTTTCTCCTCTAAATTCCCCAAATCACGAAAAAACACTGGTCTGGCCTTCACATATCTACATTGTTTAAAACTTGTAAAACAAGGCAACCTAATTACAACTGTGGAGGTGACCCTGAGATTTCATTCTCTTGACAAGCACCTGCTCCAGCAAAATGAGATCACGCCTTTATTTCTCCAAAGTTCTGCCTCAGCTGCTCAAAGAAGATGAAGGTGAGTACAGTATGGGGTCCCAGTCTTACAAACGCTGGGATGAAGCCCTGTAACAAAAAACACACACATCTAACAGAGGAAGAGAGGTCCTTGCCAACAATAGTTTGACCCTTGCTGCCTTGCTTACAGAGAAAGTGAGTGAGTGAGTGAGTTTAGTTTTACGCCACACTCAGCAATACTCCAGCTATATGGTGGCGGTCTGTAAATAATCGAGTCTGGACCAGACAATCCAGTGATCAACAGCATGAGCATTGATCTGCCCAATTGGGAACCGATGTCATGAGTCAACCAAGTCAGCGAGCCTGACCACCTGATCTCGTTAGTCGCCTCTTACAACAAGCATAGTCACCTTTTGTGGCAAGCATGGGTTGCTGAAGACCTATTCTACCCCGGATCTTCACGGGTCTACAGAGAAAGTGTCCTACCTCTGATGAATACACGAACAATGCTTGTTTTGTCAATATCGGGCATAATGGTGAAATGCGACAGGCAAGAGAGGAGTGTTAGGACTGATTTGTTTACATTAATATAAGACCAAAAAAATATGGACTGTACACATTCATGTTATCACATACTTGTAAAGTAAGTACACATTTGTCTTGAAGATTTCTTACCTTAAAAAATCCTAAAGGTCCAACCTTTCCTATATCAAGGAAACAGGCTAACAAATTCTGAAAGTAAAAATATAAAACTATTCCAGTATTCCCATGGGCACAACATTCAAACAGGGCATCATGGATGTTGTTTTTGATACAATGTACTATAGACATTTTCAGATATAAAAGACATTTGTCTTTTTCTCTCAACTCAATCTGATCCTAAAATTAACATCCCACACAAATATAAAAAATCATATCCTGGTGAACTTTTCAATTCTTACAATATAAGGGCATGAGATACAAGGGACTGAACTGGAAGGTGAAGGTCACATATCCACAAGACATAACACATGACGGTAAACACATGACAAAATCCAAGTAATCAACGATTCTTTTCAGATTCTCTACTGGTATTAATAACTACATTTGAGGGGAAAATGTAAACATTCTTAAAGATTTCTGCTGATCTCCATGTCTCTAACCCTGTTCAGTCAGTTATCAACTTACTTTATACTGGCCCGGGTTTAGCATTCATCATCCTCGTCTTCATCACATCGAGAGGCTGAGTCAAAAACGTTGCTATAGTACCCTGAAGAAAAATCATATACATTGTCAATAACATGTATCATTACACTATATTTCTTTGTTGCCTAACATTGCACTGAGTTTTACCATAGTTGAATGACAGAGGCCTCAAATCATCAAGTCAAGGCCAGACACTCTGGTTATTAATATTGTTAGCAACTCTTCACTTTGAGAAACAATATTTCAAGTCATCAAACCTCACCATCCATATACAGGGCCGTACTTAACTTTTATTAATAAGGGGGGCACCATCCACGTTAAAACAGTGTTATAGCAATAGTTTGATGCACAAAAATTAATCTGTAAAAAGAATACAAGATAAGCTGCCCCCCTGGGCTCCCTACAGCCCTGAATGTAGTCCTAATTCTAATCAGAGCCACAAATAGCTGCAAAACTGCTGATGTGTCATAAAACAATATTCATTCACTCTGACAAACATAGGTCACTGGGATCATTCTAACTTAAGAGACTGACTGACTGACTGAGTTTGGTTTTACGCCGCTTTTAGCAATATTCCAGCAACATCATGGCGGGGGACACCAGAAATGGGCTTCACACATTGTACCCATGTGGGGAATCGAACCCGGGTCTTCGGCGTGACGAGCCAACGCTTTAACCATTAGGCTACCCCACCGCCCCTAAACTTAAGAGAAAATATAGTGACTGTCTAACAGGATGTCAGGATATGGAGTTTAATATGTCAGACAAATGATGAATCTGCATATGTAGAGAAGCCATTTACTACAACACTACAACACTTACTGCCATAACACTACATGTGAAATGTAAGATGAGGTTGTCTTCAAACACTGAAGTGTTCAACAGTATCCCTTTAATCTGATCGTAGCAGGCCAGCTGAAACAAGACACAATACACTCAGTGGGATATGTGATCTCCTGTATGTTACATAACTTGTAACTTGAAACTGATCACATGATAGTGTGGACAATATGCAATTGTAGCATTTTACCTAGGGCTATATATATACACATATGCATATACATACATACACACACACACACACACACACATATATATATATATATAGCTAAGGCCAGACCAATTTTATTTCTTGTTTTACGGATCCGCCAGTCGTATTTTTTCAAGAATAAGAAAAAAATTAAAATTAATTTTCCCGCTCAAAAAATAAAATCCTAATGTTTTTATTGGCCAAAAATGTAAACTTACAAGAAAACTTCTTTTAGATTGTTTTTTTGCCCCATATACACTTCATAAATTCCCAAAAGTAAAATACTTTTAGTATTTAGAAGGAATATTACTTTGACTGTTCATTTTATTTCTATTTTTTTTTCCCTCCTGCCTTTAGGTTTTCTGAGGACAAAAGTTTGTAAAACAAGAATGGGTCTGGCCTAATCAGAAATATTGTTGATAGGAAGAATTATTGACGATTATTTTATGAAAAACTCAAGTCATCAGTATCAGTAAACTATTGTGAGGAAATAAAGTTAAAATTTACACACAATACACAAAGTTACATCGCTATTCATCGTCCGTTTCTAAATATGCTCAGAACACTGTTTTTAATTCATGCACATATGTTTCACCAGTCATCAGCGACGTGAAATATGTTGGTTTTATGTTACTTCTCTTGTTAATTTTTGCTCAAATTACTTGTCCAATAATTATTGACAACTGATCAATATTTAGCCAGTCCTAATGTTACCACCATTATCAAGAAGAGGTAATTACAACTGTAATATAATAAGGAAACTGATCATACACATTATCTTGTCATTAATAACAGATCAATCTTAAAATTCAAACACTTTGTAACTTATGTTACTCATGATGAACAAGTCTTCTTGAAGAATAACTCATATAAGAGTGAGTGAGTGAGTAAGTTGAGTTTTATGCTGCTTTTAGCAATATTCTAGCAATATCAGGGTGGGGAACACCAGAAATGGGCTTCACACATTGAATAACCCAGTGGGGAATGAGTTTTATGCTGCTTTTAGCATTCTAGCAATATCACGCAGCGGGCAAACACTTTAACCACTGGACTGCCCCACAGCCAAACTCATAGGAGAAGGTGAGTGAGTTGGCTATAACTATGTTTCCAACAGTATTCTAGGCAGCACATCAGTGGAAGAAAGCCTGAGGAGAGGCAGTTCTCCACTTACGTGAACCCACAAGCATGGGCATGGTGCTGACAAACCGACAAACATTTAAAAATTTAGAAAAAACTTCAAACCCATGAACCCAAATTTCTAGCTTGCCTAAATGGATGTAACTCTGCACAAGTACTTATGAGCCCAAGACAAGTACCCAGAATAAGTATCCAGAAGTAAAATATAATTATAGTAGTGGTAACGTTAAGCCTATGAACAAATTATTTTTCATAAGGTGCTCTTACCTGCCCGACAGTAACAAAGATGGCCCTGGAACTGGCCATGGATGCCCCTGAAAACAGTTTCAAAACACCCTCATGTCGAAACACACGATACAGTCCATCTATGGCATGCTTGTAGCTGAAACACAAACAATCTGTGAATGCAAATACATCATTTCCTTATTCTGAATCAAAATTGTGTTGCAAGAAGTACTACATCCATATCAAAGCAACATACGCAATGGGCAACAGTGTCCAATGAGACAATCATGCATTAACCACCTGATTAGTCCATAAACTGACTGACTGACTGAGCTTTTAGCAATATTCCAGCAATATCACGGCGGGGACACCAGAAATGGGCTTCACTCAATTGTACCCCACCTGACTTTCGACTTCTTAGCTTTTCAGAATCACCCATAGAAACTAGTCCATGAAAAACAGCTCTACCAACACACAGGGCTGTCTGGGGCATTTTCAAGAATCACCAGATAATGGAATACTCTGTAACTTTTAGTCTTTTATACAGACCCTGAAACAAATATATCCAATATAGCCTATGCAAGTCTACAATGTGTCTACAATAAATCTAAACTACCACAGTTTCTGCAAATGAAGTCTCTGGATCCCTTTCTATGATATTTATGATGGTAATTTACGAACTGTTTTTCCTGTATATTCACAAGATGTTAGTCTATGTAACCATCAGAGCCAGTCATTGTCAGAATGTCAGTATGTTTTACGCCGAAACAATTTGGGAGAACCCATATGCCACATGCACCAAGCAAACACACTGATACTGGTGAGTTGCCTCCCTTTAAGTATAATGACACAATTCCTTTCAGAAAGTGATCAAGTTAACATGTCATATTTGGGGTTACACATTCTTATACTTTTAGTAGTTGAGTCCTATCTGTGATTTGAACACAAACTCAGCGATTTAACCCATTCAGCCATCAAGGCTTAAAAAGATCACATATACTCTAGGGGTACAAATACATAAATCACTAATTGGCATCGTTATAAATGAAACCCCCTCATTAAAACTACTCACTTCGGTCTTTAATTAACTTAAATCGACCTTTTGACAACAGTGCACAATTCTCACCCTTGAATGAAATTTCAACCAATCAGAGTGGGAAGTCTCTGTGACGTCATATGAGGAATAGCTATGAGGGCCGATGCAGAATTCATGTACATTTCAGGGGTAAATTATCGTGTTTACAGGTTTGTATAAACTGAAATCGTGACAACTGTTGTGGAAAATGAAAGCTATATGTTCTCACAATCTACTGTCATTTAATTTTGTCTCCTGCTTTGCCTAGTTTCGAGTTACAACTTGTTTTCATAGACGATTCTGTCAAAATCGCTTGGTGTCGTTAGGCCTTATTTGTATAATGACTGATCCAAATTGATCCTATTTCTGTGTTTTTTTACCTCGATATTTAATCATGTCATGTAAAAATCTGTTTGTATTTTCAAAACAGTGTCAGCCCATAAGTTTTCACATGCAATACAGTAATTAATACTCCCTTGTTGTAACCCGTGTTAGGTGGTATAACCTACACATGTTATTTGTCATCATTCACTTGATGGTCAGTTAATGAATTTATAACAGGTATAATTAGTGGTAACACACTTAGATTACCCGACAAAGGTTCCCATTTGGCATTTCTTGTGTCTGGAGTAAATATTCAACATTATAAACATCGATCAAAGGATTAACCGATAACACGCTGATTGATTAATTACTTTTATTTTACACAGCAGATTTGTCAAAAGGTAGTGTTTATGTATGTAGATTTACTAGTCTATACTGAATACACTCTGTCGTGTAATGGGTGTCTGTGTAAAACAACGTCCTTCTTTCAAAGGATTAACCGGCAATACATTGATTGATTGCCCATTATTGGCTAACTAAATTACTGTTTTTAAAGAAAGGCGGACATTATGCAATTAGTTGCCAGGTGTGCTATCTTGGGTGACCAATGAGACTATACACCAATGTGAAATACCTGAAAAGATTTATCACTTTTTCGTATATTAAACTGTTAAAAGACACATCACTTGGAACAGCTGCAGATGAATGGCATATCACTCGTTTTTGTGGATATTGATGGATACATTCCTCGAACAAGGTAATAGCCTGACATTGTTCCTATAACTTTAATCTGTTTTAATTTTAATATTTGCATTTTGTTTTTATTCATTTGTCGTAGCATTCAACAGAATCATTGTTTTCGCCCGTGAAGTGTAATGAGACAGACAACTTACACTAGGGTGTGTGTGCGAATTATGATTCACATTGGCAAACTATAAAATGTCTAGATATTACAGTTCTGTTATAAATTCACTATAAGTATCAGCAGATAGTCTGCTTTTTAATTTGTTTCAAAATGCATACAAGTATGATAATAAACTAATTAGGATTATAAGACCACATATAAAGACGTGCATTGACTAGTATCTACATACTGGTGAGTGGACGTTAACCAAATGAATGTAGCAAGAAATATATCGCGCAGTATTGTCACTTCGACCCCAACCTCGCCTTCCGTGGAAGAAATCGTTATGTTATAAGTTGTCTCATGCAAACTCCTTTTGGTTATGATGCAAATACATATTTAACTTCTTAGTAGAAAGTAGTTTTGATTTTCAAACTTGATGAAAACAAACCATAATCTCATTAATTCTAACAGACTTTAGCCTGTCACTTTACGATTTTCAAAATGGCGTAGCCCTGTCGCTTAACATACGCCAGTCTGAGGATAAATGCTACTTAGGTTTGTTTTCACCGAAGTTACAAAATCCAAACTACTTTCTACTAGTAGTAAAATATGTATTTGATTGATGGCCAATAGGATTTTGCATGACATAGCTTATAACATAACAATTTCTCGTGGAAGCGAGGTGGGTGTCAATATAATACTACTTACAATATTATTGTTACTTCGACCACAACCTCACTTCGAGGAAGAAATCGTAATGTTACAAGTTGCGTCATGGAAAATCTTTATGGTCATCAATCATATACATATTTTACTACAACTAGTAAGTAGTTTTGATTCTTTAACTTCCGTGAAGCCGATCTGAACACAAGTAAGATATCGCTTCAGGCTTCCACAACAGCGCCGCCGCACTCACAAACATAACCCATTTCGCAACGAACTGCGCGGGTCCTGTGGAAATCTGTGCATGGTGACCCCATCACCTGACCCCTAGGAGCAATTGACGACAAACAACGATTTGGCATGTCGCCGTTGATGTCGAGAAATCATCAAAATGATGAGCGTGCTAAACACTTTCTATACAACTAACTGAAAATCGTTCCTCATATGACGTCACTGCAGTGCTCTGGCGACAGAGTTACGTAACCTGTCTGTGGTTTCGTTGGCGGTGAGAGTGAAACAGGCTACTTTTTGGCAACTTTTAATCGCTTCGGTATTAATTAACCACAAGTTTTAAGAATGAATTTGGTGTTCCGCATAAGTCTAACCACAAATCTTTCATATGTAATAGTTAAAAGAGTTTGTTCTTTAAAAGATTCGAGAGTTCGACAACTGGTAGTCTAGTCTTTATGAACCCCCCTGTGTAAATTGGCATGGTTTCCAGGCCTGAAAGCTATGAATAAAAAATGCCTTTTAGAAAAAGGTCAAGTTTTTACATATACATATGAACTTTAACACTATTAACACATTAACAGGATATAAGGCACTCTGGCAGGACAATTGATTTGTACCGGTAAATTGTTTTCAATTAAACATATTTTATTCACAAGGAAAATGGACTGAGCACAAGTTTTCACAACTCAGGTAGCCTTCTCCCAAAAACATTGACATGATCGTCTTTTTACATCACAATTGACATATATACAAAAGACATACAAAGAGTGTAGACAAAGAGAACATACAGAGATCTGTTACAGGAAACAGATTTTTACATTAATTTAAATATTTTAATCTGACTAAACTATAAATGGACAATGTGATGCAACTGCACATTTCTAATGAAGTTGTGACCAAATTAGTTTCACTAACACAAGACACACAGCTGAAATGTCAATTTCACAAAATGAATATGTGTACAATAAAATCTGACTACACTGCAATGGCATGAAGCAGGTGTCCGTTCAATGACATCCACAAGCTGTCACATGCTGCTCATTAAGCTTCCAGACAAACCATGGACATGAATGACCAGTCTATTAGAGAGTGCCATTGAGTCAACTAACAAAAGGGCAAATTGAACAACCAATTAAAACATAAGCAGAGAAGAAGAAACAAAACCCAATATAATGTTTCCTCAATCTATATACTTGTGTAAAAATAACAAATTACATTTAATACTAGAGATATATCCCTTTTTACAGTATTGTATGTACTGTCAGATGGATTTGCCTATATTTAGGGGGGTTGGGGAAGGGTTAGTTGAGCATGGGGTTGGGTTGTCATTCTTTGTGGTTATCTACATGCTCAGAACAATTTCCCCTAATGGCTGTTGACCTGAACAATATCAATTTGGTCATATCTGTGAAGTTGTCGAACACAGCGACCAATTCTGCATCACATGGACTTTCCGCTTGGTCAGTCAGTTGCTTTGATGACAGGTGGAGGTTAATTAGCTCTATGTTGTGGTTGACCCTATGACCCCTTTTGTCCTGTTGACCAGAGTCCCATTGTGAACATTGTAAGGGGGAACCATTAAGACTGATTGAGATGGAAAGGTTTACACATACTCCAGTGAGTGAGTGAGTAAACATACAATTACTGGTACATGTGTATCATGTGGAATTGTTTCAATTATTGGAATTCCTGTATGAGAGAGTTTTGTAACATCCGTATGACATATACACTTTGACACTTATATCATGTCCATTTACAGTTCTTGTGACCCATGAAGATCCGGGTTAGAATTGATCTTCAGTAGTCCATTGCTTGTCATAAGAGGCGACTAATGGGATCGGGGTCAGACTCGCTGTCTTGGTTGACACATGTCATCAGTTCCCTATTGCACTGAACGATGCTCACGGTGTTTATCACTGGATTGTCTGGTCCAGACTCTATTATTTACAAACCACCTCCATATAGCTGGAATATTGCTGAGTGCGGCATTAAACAACAAACCAAACCGAACCTGTACGAGAGCGTTTTGTAACATCTGTATGACATATACACTTTGACACTTATGTCCATTTACAGTTCTTGTGAACTAAGAAAACAAAATCATCTGAACCAAATATGCATCGTGGAGGACCTAGCATGCATGCAGTGAACAAAATAAAAAAATTAATTCTGAAAAGCAAAATATAAATATTTGTGGATGAATGTTTGCATCAAAATAGTAACAGTAGATGTAACAAGATACTTACTTTCTCCTTTGTTCAGGGGGCAGTTTGATGTCATTCTGCATTCTGAAAAAAGATCTTCTGCAATCAGTGGCAACCAACAAATAACATACATCTACTGCACACCAGTCAAATCAAGTCAGTTCTGGGATCTTTTCCACAAACTCATCTTGATGCCAAGACGATAGTAGCTCCCATGCGGTGCGGTGAGGTGAGGTGAGGTGGTGTGAGGTGAGGTGGTGAGGTGAGGTGAGGTGAGGTGAGGTGAAATTGGGTTTTACATCATGCTTGAGAATATTTCGCTCATATGACGATGTGCATGCATGTGTATGTGTATGTGCGGCTGCTTGTACTAGCCCAGACTAAAGCTGGTTTTATAGTGCTAGCTCACTGAGATACCATGCCGCAGTGAAGCATGAATACCCCACTCAGACACATTATACTGACTCCGAGCCAACCAGTCCCTGTTGTACCCATTAATGCCGAGCGCCAGGCAGGGACCAACAAGTACCATATTTTAACGTCTTTTTGGTATGACGCAGTCGGGGATCGAACCCGCGACCTTCCGCTCTCCGGGCGGACGCTCTAACCACTACACCACGGAGGCGGTCAATACCTGCTGGTAAACATATTCCTACATCAGTTGTAGACCTAAGATCACTTCTCATAAAGAGGCCAAGCATCAGACCAATTAACCTCGGCATCGTTCCACAAAGTGATCCTAGCAGTTACAACCATCGTAAGTCTATGTTAAAGTAAAGAAGATACAATCACCTCAGCATACATGATTGCTTTGTGGAAAGGGGCCCTGGCTGGTTCCATTTCAGAGCCACCATTGTTTCATATATTCCTAAAACCGAATCTTCTTGTGTCTGTGTTTCATTTTAAAGAAATAAACCATTAAATGTTTTTATGCTTTTCTTTAAAATCAACCTAAAACTCATTTAACTATACATGTACACTAAGTTACGGTCATTGTAAGTTTAGATACAATCTCACCATTGGGAGCGTTCCGTCAACCTGGACTAATTAACTTTAACCTGGTCATGTCGAAATATATACATTTTGCCTCCAAGATTATAAAACTAATAACATATCGTTCTGGCCTAATTTTTTCTTTAACTGATCAGGTTTGAAAAATTGTAAGTCAGAACAGAATCTAAAGAAATAGGAGCAATATTGAAGAATTGTCATACCTGACATTGACCATATCTGCCGGTGTCCCCACAAACCCCCCTGTTGCTCCGGAAACTGATGCTACTAGGATTTTCTGATAAAACGGCATTGTCTTGCCGTCCGCTGCCAGCCTCTTCTTCACTGTTTCGTACAAGGCAAACCTTGTCATGGAATAGGTCAACTGCAAACAGGACAACTTAAAGTCATGAACAGTGCAGACAAGACAATATGTCCTGAATATCATCTTCATAAAATTAAAATCTTTCAGCTAAAAATTGTCAGAATTTTGACAATGAGTAAGAATATATGTTCCATCAATTATACAGGCAGCAACTAGCTAAGAGACTAGCTAGATTAACACCTGGTCTCAAAATAAATATAATTTGGATAGAAACACACAATTCCTTTATATTGAGAAGGAGCCCGAGTGAGAAGGGAGATTCAGAACCTGAGGAAATCTAGACTTGCTTCATTTAGGGCTTTAGCATTGCAGGGGGCGCGGGGCAGTAGGTAACATAATGCAGTTCAGGGACTGTGAAACAGACTAGCCACTAGACTAGCCACTAGACTGAAGTCAGAGTCTGGAAACATTTCTTCTAGTCCAGTAAAGACCAGCTGACTGACTGACTGACTGAGTTTAGTTTTACGCCGCTTTTAGCAATATTCCAGCAATATCACGACGGGGGACACCAGAAATGGGCTTAACACATTGTGCCCATGTGGGGAATCGAACCCGGGTCTTCGGCGTGACGAGCCAACGCTTTAACCACTAGGCTACCCCACTGCCCCAAAGACCAGCTGATGGCTGTAGATATGCTGAGAGTAAACTCTACTGAATATAATGAAAAATACATGCTGGGGCTAGTAGAGTGAGAGTATTTAGCACAGATTGCATCTATGTGTAAATTCCTGCAGAAATGCATACCTGTCTGAGCACGGAGGCAGAGAGTCCATTGTAAAGTCCAAACACCCCATCAGACTTGACCACCCTCACAGCCATCTTTACCAGACCAATCCGCTCCTTCTGTTGTGTCTGACGGTGAACCTACAAACACAAATACCACATTAACAAGTCATTGTTGAGCTTATTCTTTTCCAGGCGTACAATTTTCAATTCTGAATTACTGTTTCCAAGCTCATTATGTCTATCTGATATTTCAGGGTTTGAAGAGAATGACATTAAACAACATATCACTTTACCATGGGGCTATTTTGTAAGGCCTGATTATCATGGAGATCATGGAGATCAATAACCGTTAACAAAATATCGATCGATTATCGACAAATATTCGAGAAATAACTTTCAGCAAAAACTCAAAAAATGTCTGACAAAAATGAATATATTTTACACCACTGGGGAGCAGTGACATGTTTATACACATGGATTACAAACAAAACAGCGTCATGAACATAATTTAGATATCACATCGATAATCGTTAATAATTTTCCCTTTTGACGATATGTCTGATAATCAATCTTTTAGCCAGCCCTCACATTCTGGCATTTTGGTGTTGCAATTTTGACTAGGTTGTCAACGGTTAGGTCATTTTGACCTAGTCTTGTCATGGTGACTTTTCAGAAATGAGTCTCCATTCCATTATCAGGGTCACCTTTCTACCTTATTTTAGGGCTGAAATACAACAAGCATTGTCACTAAGGTGACATAATCCCCCTGCCGCAAATTATCGTATCAGACATAAAAGTAATGAAAGTTTAAGATGAAGTTAAAAGTCAACAAAAACATGACCAGTCAACCTCTCTTGATATCTTGCTCTGTAGTTGTTCAAACAAACAAATATTTTCAAGACTGACTTTGACCTTGACATGAATGTCATAGTGTATGAAATGTGCAAAAGTGGTACTAAAGAAAATGCTTATTGAAAAACATTCAAGGGAAGTCTTGAAAATCTATGAAGAAAATCCAGTGAATTCAGGTAAACATGCTGAAATCTGCTGAAGTGTCGCAGTGACCTTGAAAACTATGTGAAGGTCAACAAAATTGACTTGGCCCTGTGCCTTCATTAGATGAAGCTTGGTGTCAAATATGAAAAAAATCCAGTGAATAGTTTTTGCGATATCTTGCTGACTATGATAACATGCAACTTAACATGCTGAAATCTTCAAAGTGTCTTTGTGACCTTGAAAATTAAGTGAAGGTCACCAAAATCGACTGGGCCTTGCACTTTCCCTAGATGAAGCTTGGTGTCAAATATGAAGAAAGCCCAGTGAATGGTTCTTGTCTTGTTCTTGTCTATGAAAAGAATCTATTCAACGGTTCTTGAGGTATCTCGCTGACAAGCATAACATTAGTGTTGGGAATCGGAAACCAAATCCACTATCGATTATCGGAGGACTTGTGGTGAACGATTATCGATTATAATCGAAATATATACATTTTTAATGTAATCACCAATTTTAAGGGTTTTTCCTCAGGTTTTTTCTAATTAATGTTTTTATAACCAATACTGACATGCAATGAAATGCACACATGCAAGTAAGACACTGGAATTGTAATTAAACAATAAAAGTGGTTAAAATTTACAATGCGCATAGCTTTACGCTGTTGAGCGCATGTTTGTAAGTAAATATTCATCAAATTAAATGGTTAGTATACTTAATTCAAGGGTGTTATACAAAAACAACAACAAAATTCCGATTAATCAAAATATTTTTTTTACAATCGATAATCATTTTTAATCCTTCTTTCGATCGATTTTCTATTTTTTTCGATCATCGGAACACCACTACATAACATGCAGGTTAACGTGCTGAAATCTTCAAAGTGTCATCATGACCTTGAAAATTAAGTGAAGGTCACCAAAATCGACTGGGCCCTGTGCCTTCCCTAGATAAAGCTTGATGTCAAATATGAAGTAAATCCAGTGAATGGTTCTTGAGGTATCTCGCTGACAAGCATAACATGCAGGTTAATATGCTGAAATCTTCAAAGTGTCGCCATGACCTTGAAAATTAAGTGATGGTCACCAAAATCGAATGGCCCTGCGCCTTCCCTAGATAAAGCTTGGTGTTGAATATGAAGAAAATCTAGTGAACGGTTCTTGAGATATCTCGCTGACAGGAGTAAAACGTGTCCCCTTGTGACTTTGAAATGAAGGTCAAGGTCACCAAACCTGACTGGGACCTTTCTTATACTGTGATGAACCTAGGTACCAAATATGAAAAGAATCTAGTCAACAATCTTAAAATATTCCAATTCGATACGAACGGACGGATGGAGCCTAATACTATATCTGATCAACTATGAACTTAATAAAGTTATCAAGAATTTTAAGAACTAGTAGACCATATATGACTTGAAATAGACAATTTATTTTTTAAAAAAAGGATGTACTTTGACTCAGGCACCCATAGATCCAATACACTTTTCAAAAACTATTACTAGTACTAAGGAATATAAACAGCTTCGGAGTTTAGCATCAAACATTTTCAAAGGATAAAAAGTAAATGCAAATTTAAAGCTCACTAACATACAATTTAGCATAGGCTACAAGGAAATGAAAAAACTTATGTATGCGAAAAATGTTATCTTCTTTTTACAGCAGGAAATAAATATAAAATGCAAATCATCTCTATGCACATGCAGATCTGTCCAATCTAATATTGTATTTTCGCCACACTAACTTGAGCATAGAGTGTACATATGACATAATATTGCTTTTACATATTGTATTTTTGCCACACTAACTAGAGCATAGATTCTACATATGACATATAATATTGTGAAAAAAAACCCTTTAAATCAATCTCATGGAAATTAAACCTTTTTGCGACCTCCAAACCCAAATCACAGGAAATCAAACTAGAGATCATGTTGGAACAAGTTGTTTGATCGGCATTCTAGAAGTTGGTGACTCAAAAATGAAACATACATGTTTCATGTTAGAACAACTATTAAACTGAGCCCCCAAGAATAGCCCTCTCTGGATCTGTGTATCTGTGTATGCCATTAACTTGTCATTGCTTTCTCCCTCTGAACCAAACTACATGTGGGGTCATAGCCTGTCTCACAGTCCCTGAACCACATTATTTTCCCTACTGCCAAGCCCTCTCTTCAGTGCTAAAGCCCTAAATAAAGCAAGTCTAGATTTCCTCAGGTTCTGAATCTCTGGTCTCCCTAGGGCTCCTTTTTAATTTGAATGGGTTTGTTTGTTACTATCAAAATTATATATATTCAGAGACTACGCATTAGTCTAGTGGGGTCACTGTCTTGGGGAGGTCATGTGAGGCTACCGGTACTACTGCCAGCTCTAACTGCCAGTGGTGGTGAGACACAGGTCATGGGAAGTTATTCTTGACTGTTAGAGGGTCCTGATGGGGGCGCCAAGTCACTTATCAGTAAATTATGGTCATAGTCAGTAATCGTCTTTTTTTCAGCTAGGTTAAAAAAACAATGTGACCAGCAGACAAGCTGTCAAGTTGAATCTAAAATGCAAATCATCTCTATGCACATGCAGATCTGTCCACTCGAGACAGCTGGACCACAGTGGCTCTGCTTTAAATTCAGGACTGCAATTCCTGTTTTGCAAACACCAAAAACACTGTCTAGTTACACATGACATTTACAGGATTTCTTGCAAAAATTACAATAAACAGTAGAGTATTTATTTACATTAAGAAGTTTCTGTAGACATTTCAGGTTAAACTTTTGTCAGAAAACTTTTGATCATCTTGAATTTATGAGCCTTATATTGATGCCGTTTTACACAACAGTATGCCCCATCAGGACGCCGCAACATCCCACTGTGTGATGATGGTAACACTATAATATGTAGAGCAAAGGTTCAGTGCTGGTGATACTGGAACTGTTTGAAGGTTGTTTATACTGCACTCAGCTATATCACAGCTGCGTCATGGCTGCCTGTGAATAATTAGCAATATCGCCGCTACATCATGCCAGCCTGTCTCTCCATATTGAAACACAAGAATTACCCTTGGCTAATGCTCTGAGCCTATAACAAATGTTGCACACTGCGTATCAATCAGTTAACCATGTTAATACAGTGTACATCAATGTCAGTCATCAATGATACAGATAGGTGTTATAGGGTTTAAACTGATGTTAAACAATATTGTATTTGTATTAAATTGTTTCTGTTAAAATTCAATAAAAGTTTATAAAATTGTGTTGTGGTAAGATTGAAAAAATAATAATATCACTTAATCGTGATACTGTTTGGAAATCCTATTCCAGTTTCACAAGTGGAACATTTATTTCCATAAAATAATTCTCCGCAATATATATTGAGAAGACTGTCTTTTTAAGTGAGTGAGTGAGTGAGGTTTTAGGCAGCTTTTAGCAATGGGCCTACTTGCCCAAGCACATTTTGTACTTTTAATGATCAGTCAATCACCAAAATCCAGTAATATCACAACAGGGGACACCAGAATTGGGCTTCACACAATGTACCCATTTGAGGAATCAAACCCAGGTCAAGCACACACTTTACTTTAACCATTAGGCTACCCCACCTGCCCTTGTGTTTAAAAATTATAACAACAGAGTCGTGGCCATTCTACATCTGGTCAGCTTTAAGCTCCATAACGGTAAAGTGTGAAATGTGTGACACTTCCTAACAATGTTGTCTAATTGTCATGGCTGTACAAACAGTTGAATAACCCTATACAAGACCTAAAATCTCTTCTTAAATATTACTCCAAGTTACACAGCATTGTATAATGCTGTATACACCACAGAGGCTATTAATAGTTCATTCATTACACACTATTATATATCCTCCTTATACCCTCAAAGATATTTAGAATTGCGTTTTCATTAGCCCTTCTGAAGGTTTATCAGAAAAATTGCTATATTTCAGTGTCTATATGTTTATAATCCATTGTTTTATATTTTTCATTTATCCAAATCACAGGTGATCCACAATGACATAACCTGAATATAACATTGCACAGGAATATATTCAGGATTCTAAACTGAGTGCACTTGTCTCAAACTGGTCACTGAAATACAAGTAGCTTTTACAAAGACCATAGACCTAACATAACATATAAACATGTATGGGGACATTTGTAACAGCTTTTATTAGCTATTAATTGAATTATTATATAGTTTTCCACTCATCCACATGTTCAATGTTTCATTATTGTGCAATAATGTCGCATGCAGTTATCTAATGATCTAACATTGTATGTATTATGTGTTATTATATTTATTGCATATATGTGTTAAACCACTTCATTGTCTACTCTAATTGAAATACTACAATAATTCAAAATCCTATTTGGTATGGCAATCACATATTCATATGTACCTTTACAGGTATATGGGTCGACGTGATAAGAATATATAACATTCTGAGGTGCTATTTCTGTCAAACGACCTCAAAGTTAATGTGTGCTGACCTGTATAAAACACGCGTATCATTTCTGATAGAATTTCAGCTAACATGTGACAAATAACTAACTTTCCCATGCTTATATGTTGCAATTGGTTTTTGGTCATTTTTTTAAAAAAGTCAGCTTACGCGGACAATTTCAGACAAATATAATATTTTTTAAACGCATAAGGAGATGCGGAAGAGTCGAAACTAAATTTTCTGTATTTGCGTATAGAATTTTATATATATACAACCGGTTTAAGCAGAGTAGCATTTGAACACCTGTCGACAATGTTATTCTCTCACCTTCAATAAATCTAGCGGGTGGGTGCAACAGGCTGCACCTGCACTGGCAAACCCCCCAAAATACCATCTCCCCAGCCTCTGCTTTGTGTCAGCCATTCTAGTGTTCTACACTTGAAGATGTGTCCCTCCTCCGCTGGGGATATCTCTGTGTTTCCTTTTCACAACTGTGTTTCCGCGTTTCCCTGCAAAATGTGGACTTCCTCCCAAACCACGAGGATTAGTCTATGCCTGTACGGTGTCCATTGAACTGACGTATACGTGATAGCACCAGATCCGACTCACGTTTGTTTTTATGTCAGGTCAAGGGCAATATTGTGTTGAGGTTGGCAGGCAGTGAAATTAGAGTTACCCACCCTTTGCATCGTCTGCGTCTTCTTTGAATCGACCATGCAGTCAGCTGGATCTGCCAATATCATTTCCATGCTCCACCCCTTTTTCCATTCGTATATGAAGAATATGTTATAAACAGAGACCATTGCATGTTAACGGGTGTTTTCGGCGTGTAAGCTTATGAGTTATGAGGAGTACATGTGTACATGAGTTAATTTGTTACACTACCTTGCTAATTAATAGGTGTGGCGATTGCGAGGGGAGGGTGTTATTTCACACCACAGCAACACTACACATGTATATCTCACTGGTTCTTGACTGGCATTTGATATATCAAATAACACACAGTAACAGTCGTAAATCGCAACAAGTGCGCTTTAATAGAATTTAATGCCTTTCCACTTTATTTGCTTACAATAAGTTATACATAACTTGTAAACGCTTCGTAGAGATTTCGTGTTGTATCTGAAGATATCTTTTAGGGCCCTTGGGCATTCTGTTTGTCTTTCGGACGATATGCAAAAAATACATATAATATAAAAGCCACATGATTGCTGTAAGTAAACAAGCGACATGCTTAATTTTACCGTAACATTTCTGTAATTTATTTCGTATACTAACATGAGAAATAGCACATTAAATCATTACGTCATGTTTCTTTGAATGACGTCAAATTCGACTTATTTATTCGGCATTTCTTTTTCAAAACGTAAGTCGTTTTAACTTTGGAAAACACGGACTTGAATCGTAATCAATCATTGTACGGAAAAGAATACTGTTTCCTGACACTCATAATGTGCCAAAAACTATTTGCAAGAAATTGTTGTCCAAAACTTGTATTGCAGTACAGTTTTTTGTCCGAATTAAATCTAGATCTTGGTTTAACTGTGTCAGCTGTACATAGCGATATATATTCCTGTAAGTCGTTCATATTATCTCCATTAAGTGAGTGAGTGAGTTTGGTTTTACGCAGCTTTTAGCAATATTCCAGCAATATCACGGCGGGGGACACCAGAAATGGGCTTCACACATTGTACCCATGTGGGGAATCGAACCCGGGTCTTCGGCGTGACGAGCGAACGCTTTAACCATTAGGCTACCCCACCGCCCCTCTGCATTAATATTATACATTAGAGTTAAAGTGTTTTCTTCATTTTAACTTAAGCCTAAAGCCGTAAAGTTAAGTTAATTCAACAAATACAGTCTGAGCCTTATTCCACTGCAGTAAATAGTTCAGTGGGTATAGAAAAACATTTAAAATGAACATCTTCTGAAGGCAAACGTTTTTATTTTCTTCTGTTTTTTCCCCAGTAAATGAAATGGTCGATGTAATATTGATTGAAGCGCTAGTAAAATTGTAGATGTCGTAAAGTGGAGATTTTTTAACGAATTACATTTATACAAAAACAATAGTTATACAAGGATCCATAGTTGAATTCGCTTGTCTCATGTTTAATTATTGATAGCCATAGCAATTCTCTCATGTCGTAAAATGCAAACCGGAAACAAATTACTTTCTGTTAGCACGTTTGCCTTTGCGAAGTGAGAGATTAAAAGGTTACCTTTAGGTTAGATAATTAGTGCCACGGGTTCAAATAATTGCACTATGTCAGAAGTTGAAGGCGTTATTGAGAAGATACAACGTCCAGCAGATTTGTCAATCGACGAGGATGAGGATGACGAGGTTTGTGTTGACATGGTTGCGTATCTTCGCTTGATTGCCAGCCAGTTTAGCGAACACATTTCAGAATTCTGACATGATTAAGACGTCACTTCTTTTAAAATTCGCTCAAAACACATATTTCAACAACACCACCATTTTCACGTATCGGTCACATTTATCATTATTTCCTGAATTGGATATTGCATCTTCTAACCACAATAAAATCTTGTTAAATGCACATCTCACACAACGTTTTCAGAAACAAATTATGGATCACCACAAATCTGCATATAGAGTAACGTGAAATGACAGTGTATACCTCGTAGTTGTATCAAAGGATGTTTTTTGAGTTCAAGTTAAAAGTGCAGTTAGGGACAAAATTCTCATCACATTTATCATGTTTATAGTAGTCCTCCATAAAAATGTGCTACATAGATGCGAATTTGTGTTCACACAATATGAAGGCAGTGGGGTAGCCTAGCGGTTAAAGTGATTTGATTCCCTACATGGGTATTGCTAAAATCTGCATACTCACTCAGTCAGTATGAAAAAAATTGGCATACACTTTATTCACATGAGCCGACAAAATAACTAAGAATTAGTCAAATTCAGCATTTTAGAAATATGGAAATTAGTAGTTTTTAACATAAAACAGTTTTTCCTGTTTTGTTTGACAATTGGGATTATGTAAATATACTTTTACTTTTACTTTTATGTCTTGTTACTTTAACTGACGTGCACTGATATGCATTATCTCCTTTACTCATAGAGGAATCTTTCCAAAATGCAAAACATTAGGAAGACAGAGCATTGATCATGATGATGTTACATAACATAACCTGTGCACACATTATGTAACCCTCAGGCTCCACTGTGTTGGTTATCAGTGAACATCCAACTTAGAATTTAAGCTGGGATTATCCCACATAATCACAGATTAGACAAGGATTAGATGTGAACATCTGGTGGGGACTTGTGAGATAATTTCAGAGGAGGATTAAGTATTTGAATGGTGATGGTGCACATAATACATATGTCATGAAGTTACTTTGGTCGGGTGTGTGGTTTATATGTAGGGTGTCTGACAGAAAGGGAGGTTGGGTCCCCCTGCACATCCTCTGGATCTGTCAGTGAAGGGACGAAGACATTCAGTGGAACTATTTAATAGAGACCACAGGTGTAACTGTAATCAAGAGTTTCAGTTTGTCCTTGTATGTTGAGAATGGTGAAATGGGGTTTATAAAAGCAATCTTCAGATAATCAAATCTTGACCAGACAATCCATAGGAAGATGTTAAGAGCACCTATCATGGACATGATCACATACATCATGTACATTCAACTGATTCACAGAACCTGACAAACAAGCCATTTAGTCACTTCTTACCACTTGCTTTAAACATATTTCATTCATGAAAATATACCAGTCATGAATGTTGGGATCAGGCTACCCGTTCTGCCGTGGGTCCGTTTCAGCTATAACCCAAATATACAAGTCATGAATGGATTGGCCAACAAGCTCTGAGGAGCTTATTTAAAGGCCGTTTCTTTCCACTTATGTAACAGTTATAGGCTACAAAAATTATGAGCGCCTATCTTCTTAGCCATAATGTCTATTGTACTACTTAAAATGTCATATTATTATTATGATGTATACAAAGGGATTGGAGACTTTGGCAAATCACATGTCTCATAGAGAGCTTGCTTGACCACAGCAGCCATTTGTTTTAGCAATTTTACTTGTTTTCCAAACCATTTTTGTTCATATTTTTGTTCTGAACATCAGAAGGTAAATATACTCATGGAAACGAATAAGGGAACACATGAAAGTACAAGTGTTCCTTTATTCTTTTCCAGAATTTCACCAACAGTGCAATACAAATCTGGTGAAGAAACCTGGAAAAGAATAAAGGAACACTTGTACTTTCATTTGTTCCCTTATTCGTTTCCATGAGTTTATTAATAGTGTGATAAGGAAAAAGACATATTTTCTACAATCCTGTTAAATCCATGGGCCATTGTACTATTGTAGGATTGAAATATCAATTTATTTATTGTATACTAGTAATTCAACATTATGTATAGGAGAGATGACTCATGTATCATTTGTGTTTGTCAGGACATTGATGAGACACTGAGTGAAAGGCTATGGGGCCTGACAGAGATGTTCCCAGAGCCAGTGCGGAATGTATGTGGAGCCATCAGCAGCTTCACATTATCCGGAGTCAAAATTGGCTTCAGTTTCAGTCGCTGTGCGCTCTGGATTGCATCTTCATCAGCAGCTATTATGGTGCTTCCAATAGTGTTTGAATCTGAGCGGGCACAGCAACATGAACAACAACTACAGCAACAGCGACAGGTATATACTATATTTACAAGTCTTTCGCCATCATATTAATAAAATATAGCATGCTCTAAGACAAATTGTCAAAACTTCATAACGTCCTAGAGCAATGCCCGCATTGTGATTCATGTCCTTCAACACCAGTTTGTCTGCTCTGTGCTTGGCTCAGATTTTATGGTGTAGATCAACCTAGGTAAGTAATGATCCCAGTTACACAACTAATGTCTAAATGTCAAACAATGACTTGTTACATTGTCTGATATGGGCTGCAAATGGTTTATGTTGTTGGCATATGATCATTTTTTAGAGTGGGGTGTGTGTCTGTTTCCCCAGTTATACTTACAAAAATCTATGCAGATCACCACCCTGTATGTGGTATATCATCCTGAGTCTAAGGTATATCACCCTGTTTGGAGTATATCACCCTGTAAGTGGTATATCATCCTGAGTCTAAGGTATATCATCCTGTTTGGAGTATATCACTCTGTCTGGGGTATATCATCCTGTAAGTGGTATATCATCCTGAGTCTAAGGTATATCACCCTGTTTGGAGTATATCACCCTGTATGGAGTATATCACCCTGTAAGTAGTTTATCGCCCTGTGTTTGGTATATCATCCTCATTCTTGGGTATATCGCCCTGTTTGTGGTATGTCACCCTGTATGGAATATTCCACCATCAAAGCGGTTTATCACTGTGTATTGGTATATCAGTCTGTTACGTATACCACCTTGCATGGTGTAATTCATCCTATCTATGGTATATCAACCTATATGGAGTATGTTTGTTGTAATTGTGCACTGAGCATGATGAACGTGTATTATGCTCCTGTTCCAGATCTTGCTTGGTCCAAATGCTGCAGTGTCTGGCGGCCAGAACATGATGCCAGGGATGGCTGGGATGATGATGCCAGGACAGAAGCAGTAACTGCAGTAGTGTGTATGCATGTATGTGCAGGTCATCACAAACATGGGGAGGAGAAAGGAAGAGCATTGTGATAATGTGTAGTTTACCCGGAGAACTGTTTAGTGTACAGTGGAACTGTTTTAATCTGGACTGTAGTTTGAAAAGAAGGAGACCGTCTGTACACATGGTACAACTACAAGGCTGAAAATATGGAAGCAATCAGTTTCGGAGTTAGTAGCTCTGTTACTATTGGTTAGTGGTGGGACATGAGGATTCTGGTCAAGTTGTATAAACTTGCAATAGTGTTTGTGTGTGTGTTTGTGTTCATGTTTATGCAAAAGGGTTCCAAAGTAATTCTGCATGGTTCTGATGTGGACACTTACTGGTTCCCGTCTAATGGGGTTTTATTGTACTTCCCTCACAATGTTTTTACCCATGAAGTCTGTTACATGCTCATTGATATGCATCATATCAGTTAAAGATTCCTCAAGAGCATCATCTCATTAGCATCACGTATGCTGGCACCATGAGACAGTTTTAGTTGGGCAGTTCCTGAGTTGTTTCAGGGTGGCCAGGAGAGCAGTCATCGTGCCACTGGGTTACCTCCCCTGGAGATATTGTTAATGTGATTGTTGACATTTCATCATTGTTGAGGTATGGATGTGTTTGTATGATTTAGTGTAATAAATAATATATAACTCATGTTTTATTCATGTATTATGTGAATTGTCATTGTGTGCAAAGAGGGGAATATCCTTTTGACCATATGAACTGCAAACAACTCACAAAAGTACCTTGGGTGTAGGGGTAGCCTAATGGCTAAAGCGTCCGCTTGTCATGCTGAAGATCATGGCCTTATGGCCTCACGATCTGTTAGGCTCATTTCTGGCGTCCCCCACCATGATATTGCTGGAATATTGCTGAAAGCTACATAAGACCATACTCACTGGGGTACCAGGGTTGGTGGGGTAGCCTAGCGGATAAAGCATTCGCTCATCACACCGAAGACCAGGGTTCAATTCCCCACATGGGTACAATGTATGAAGCCCATTTATGGTGTCCCCCACCATGCTATTGCTGGAAAATTGCTAAAAATCTGCAGAAATTTAAGCTCACTCACTGAGGTACCTCATTCCCAGAGTTCTCTGTGAAATCCATAAAATGACTTCTGTGACAACTGTTGTGTTAGGCAGGCTGAGGCTGCCTGAAGTTGGAACTTACTTTTGTTTACTAACAATTAGTGGTACAAATGTATAACGATTCATCGATTGTATTGATGTTTGCATCGTCAACTACGTGATACGAGTGCATCAATACAAAACACATTTAGGCAATATATATTAGGATATTTATATCGCAAGGGTCCATGATACATCGATGTATCGCCACAAGATACAACCTAAATACTACTTACCATTGTAAGGAGTATTGCATTAGGAATAGGAAGGGAGTCTCTTTGAAATCCTTTGAATTTTAAAAACAAATTGAACCTTATAGGGATTTGTTTGTGTCTGCTATCTTTGTTACATGAACAAAGGAGTTGGTGTATAAGTGAAAGAATGTGAACATTTTTCAAACTCTGTGAACTGTAATATACTTGTTTTAAAGTGATTGAAATATGTTTTAGTTGTTTGACAAATAACACCCTTTATTAACAACTATGAACGATGTCTTAGCTTTGTTAAGAAAGAGAACAAAGAGAAGATAAAATTTAGAGAGCATTGAGATTTTTTTCAGTGATTCTGAATTCTGGTGCAAATTACATTGAAATGTTTTCAAAGGAAACTGCAGAAACACAACTTTCAAAGGGAAACTTCAGTTTCAAACTTATATATATTAGATCAAGGTATACTGATAATGTTTGATTGTACTTTCTTAAGCATTAAATGCTGAAACCTTTTTAGATGAACAGCCTTTTAAGTGTGTGTGAATGTAACACAAGTTCTGCTGTATAACAAATAAAGTTTCAGTCATTTTATCCATCATATATGTTCTGTCATTAGAAATTGTAAAGTATCAGGGTACGTATCGTATCGCCACCATTGTATCGTGATAATTGTCTTGCAGGTTCCTTGCCAATGCTTTCATGATATATCGTCTCGCCTCATGAAACTGGTATCGGGATATATCGTCTCGCCTCATTAAACTGGTATCAGGATATATTGTCTCGCCTCATTAAACTGGTATTGGGATATATTGTCTCGCTTCATTAAACTGGTATCGGGATATATCGTCTAGCCTCATTAAACTGGTATCGGGATATATCGTCTCGCCTCATTAAACTGGTATCGGGATAAATCGTCTCGCCTCATTAAACTGGTATCGGGATATATCGTCTCGCCTCATTAAACTGGTATCAGGATGTATTCATTAAACTGGTATCGGGATATATTGTCTCGCCCATTAAACTGATATCGGGATATATTGTCTCGCCTCATTAAACTGGTATTGGGATGTATTGTCTCGCCTCATTAAACTGGTATTGGGATATATTGTCTCGCTTCATTAAACTGGTATCGGGATATATCGTCTAGCCTCATTAAACTGGTATCGGGATATATCGTCTCGCCTCATTAAACTGGTATCGGGATAAATCGTCTCGCCTCATTAAACTGGTATCGGGATATATCGTCTCGCCTCATTAAACTGGTATCAGGATGTATTGTCTCGCCTCATTAAACTGGTATCGGGATATATTGTCTCGCCTCATTAAACTGATATCGGGATATATTGTCTCGCCTCATTAAACTGGTATCGGATGTATTGTCTCGCCTCATTAAACTGGTATCGGGATGTATTGTCTCGCCTCATTAAACTGGTATCGGGATGTATTGTCTCGCCTCATTAAACTGATATCGGGATATATTGTCTCGCCACTCAGGCAACAATACACAGCTCTACTAACAATGATGACAGTCGTGGTCATTTTATTAAAAATGCTGAAAGATGCCAAGGGGCTTCCATCGGTTCCTGATCCACGTATCTTAAACATATAATATCAGCAGTAAAATACTTTTGGCCTCCAATGCAAGGTTAGTGTTTAAGATGGCTTTTAGCTGCTTGATTGTTATGTTTTTAGTGCTGATTATTATTATTTTTATTATAGGATATTTATATAGCGCACATATCCAGGCAACTAGTGCTTGCTCACTCAAGGCGCTGGTATTTTTTCCCTCGATCACTGGATGTCAATCTTAATGTTGCATTCAAGTAATAACATACATACTGATATTATGATAGAATAGCGCCAATATCCAGCTCAGCTGCTCAAAAGCACTTTTGTTTTTCCCTCGATCATTGGATGTCAATCTCAACTCTTGCAGCCACTTAGGCGCACAAGTTAATGTGACTTTCCCATCCTTCCGAGGTATCCATTGACATGGCACGAGACACCAGAAATGGGTTCATGCTTTGTATCAAATTGGGGAACAGAACTTAAGGACCAGTGAGTGCATATATTTTTCAACATATCTAAGGGACAAAAATGAAACCAGCACAAGTGGATGTGGATCCCTTCAATGTCTTGTTTATGTTGTTAGTTGTGGTATTTTAATATGAATTTGTTAAAATACTTCAGGTGCTATCTCTGCCCTTCTAGTTTGAGGAGAAATTCCATGCCATTTTGAACATTGGCCCCAGTAGGATATTTCTGTATATCCTGATGCATAAAATTATCAAAATGAATAAGTATGTGTAACAGTAACATGTATGGACTTTGTAACTAATTGGACATATTCGCTGATAAAACCAGCCTCATGAATTTAACTTTAGTATTATAATATTATATAATAGATTATATTATAATAGAGTATATTAAAGCTTTTTCCATGACAGAATGAGCTGATGACTTTATCAGAAGAAAAAAATGGGCCAATGAAGCTGAGACTGGTTTCAATCAAAGATGACAGCTGAGTTTGTTAGTGCTTGGAATCTCAGTGGCAGCCACATAGGTTCCCATGACAGATCAATACCGGAGAGAGTCATCTGGATTTACTTTACATGACGTGATGAGCTTCAAATAATATCCTATGATGTTTGCAGCATAATATAACTATTTTGCATCTATGGGTATGAAGTGTCAGGTTTTATGCCCCTTTCTGCAATATTTGATGAATTTCATTGCAAAGTACACCAATAGGCTTCATTATTTTTTGTCTCGAGAAGTTAACGAAATATTTCCAATAGTTTAATTTACTGTCAATGGTATGTCTGAGCAAGTCACCAGCATGTGTTGGCATGTCGTAAGATTGATGTTTCATTAGCATACTTTGTGACTTGTCCGTTTGGGTGGCTTCGTGTCCATGTAGAACGGGAAATTGATCATGCGATCAACTGAACATCTAATGTATTCATTGAATGGTCTGGCAACTGTAAACCAAGTAATTCACTGGTGGTCAAGCATCAGAAACAACAGAACAGACTTCTCGTTTCCAAAATATATGTATTTGGCTGTATTGTATACAAGTTAGTACATAGATATGTATAGCTGTATATATATGCAAAACTGAAAAAAAAAATCAAAAGATTGCATTTTCCTTCCCCTCGCTGTACATGCTGTTTACAACAGGCTTGTGAACGTCTAACTATGGCAAATATGTATAAGTGGTAAACAATGGTAAAACATGCGGACGAAATTACACAAATATTATACAATGTACAGATATGTTGAACAATAAGCATTGTTAGATGTACAAAAGGCGGTCCCTGAAGTTCAAGCAGGAAAATGTCGGATAACTATCACTCATCGCTGTACTCAGCAGTAAGCAAGGGATATGGCAACATTGGACATATGAGAGAATAACACTCTGGTAATAAACAAAATAAACAAACATTAAATATTGACAGGGTTTTAAGACATCTATACAAAATAATCATGGGTAACAGCTGATACAATCATTTAAGTTGTGTCACATCCTTGACTCAGAATTCAAATCTCCACAATTGTATAATGAGATATATTTTCAAATAAATTACTAAAACATGCCATTATTTTACATGGGTTTTGTTCGTGAATAGGAAATCTACATTATTTTACAATCATTGAAAGTCTGTTTCCCTGAAAATAATTGATCGGCAAGTCGATTGCAATTCCCTTTTGATATGTAGAATATTGAAAGCTCACTTAGATTAGTCTACAAATATACCTGTAAACTAGTCACAGTCTGTATTGCAGTAATGAGCAAATGTTGTACACGTCGGTCACAAAGAAATCTTCTGCCTCGTGTTTCACAACCATGGACTTGCAAAAAAACTAAGGATGTAAAGGGCATCAACTGTTGATCGGACACTTTGGACAAATTTCCAATAAAATACAACCCTTCAAGACATAATGATATATTCTTTAACAATATTGAAGTGTGACAGTGCTGCAGTAGTTTTGATAATGTCTTTATGTTTTCCTTACGTACAAAATTCTTTTTGTTCAAAAAACAAATATCAATAATAAATTACTTACAAAAAGCTATTGCAAAACTGAAACTGCTTTTCACAGTTCATCAAACTCAGCAGTATTTTCAGACAGCGCAAACAATCACTGACAACAGTCTCAAAATGGTATTCATATATAACGTTTAGTTCCTATATAGTTCGTTTGGCAAGACTTGACAACAAAACTTACAAGGGACAAAATTTTGTTCGTGGTGGTAGTGTTCAAATTTGGCATTTGACTTGTTAAGTACATAATACATCTCATGAGGAAATGACATAACTAGGTGACAACTTGTAGTCAGTTAATATACCGGTAAATAAATGTGGGTGGATTCTCAAAATGCACAGTACTATTTCAAAAGCCAATGATTCACACAAGTATCCAGTATTGATAATGGAAACGGCTTAAATCCAATAAGGTGTCAGTAGAAAACTAAATGCTTTTCAGAAAATTGTACTGATGGAAGGACCGGACTCCTGTTTTGATGCATTCATTTACAAAATACTATCAGAACATTTGACATTGTGGTTCATATTGGCATTCTGTATGGAAAGAATGGAATGTCATGCATAGTACCAAGGACGATGTGTTGTTTACTGGAAGATGTGTTGTCGTTTCCTAGGATAGTCTGGATCTAGCTCTTCAGATGAAACTATTTTCAGCTGTTTATTGCTTAAAGTCATTTATTCTCATGCCAGAGTCCAGTACAATGCCTAGTATTGTTGAACCATTGGTTCATCATCGGAAGACTAAAGTTTAGTTGAAAATTCAGCTGAACATTTTGATTTGTATCATGAGCACCTTTAATGGCCACAAAAATAATTTAAATTCTAATTTAAAATCTTTGGCTCTAGAGAAATATTCTAATTTTAATAAATTACTAATAAACCTAGCAACATTTGACAAGCAATGTGTGTCAATTTTATTGCAAAATTATAAAAAGAAAGAGCTTTTGCAAAATAGTGTGCAAATTGCATTACTTTGCAATTTTTTGTCCTCTCAGTGTAAACTTCTCTAAGCTACAGTATAGGAACAAGGATAAAATACTGCTGCATGTGTGTCTTAAACTTGATTAACTCTAAACACAAAAACACACTAAAATTGCATACAAAATCTCTGACATTTTACACATCAATTATTGCATGATGTGATCTGCAAATGCAAGAATTAGCTTTTGGCAGTTACAGTGATGTATTTGCTTGGTGGTAAAACGATGCATAGCAACTGTGGGGAGAAAATAATGGAAATATTAGTGCTCTATCTATGAAACACACATGAAGGGGATTGAACATAGCATCTGACAGCTAAAACAATTATCAACTGAGCTTGTTCCAATGGATACAAAAGTATGCTCTTAAACACTGACTGACTGAGTTTAGTTTTACGCCGCTTTTAGTAATATTCCAGCAATATCACGGCGGGGGACACCACAAATGGGCTTAACACAATGTGTCCATGTGGGGAATCGAACCCGGGTCTTCGGCGTGACAAGCCAACGCTTTAACCACTAGGCTAACCCCTGCTCTTAAACAGGCCACAATACAAGTTTTACATTTGTTTAAACAAAGAATACAAATATATCCATACTTTTCCAGAATGAATAAAGGCTGTTACAAAATCTGGATTGAATAAATCTGCAGAGCTATATATTAGGTTCAAATATGTAGAAATTTTGATAAAACAAACAGTTTATGTAGATGGAAGTTTAAAAACATCTCGTGGTCATTTGAAGAATGGAGAGATTTGCTGTTGGGCAGGAAGCCAAGGAACTAGTGTTTTCCTGCTTTAACACCACGAGGGGATCGACCTGCCGCTTCCTTTCCTGTGGATTTAGCAGAAGCTTTCCCAGCATCCTTTGGGCGCAGGCTTTTGGCATCAAAGACATATGGAAGGGATGGACTACTCTTGGATCTTCGCAAATCTGAAAACGTAAACAGGAAATAATGTCAGTTAATACTTAACCTCTCGTTAAGAACCTGCTAATCTAGATCCCATTACGTGAGTGAGTATGGTTTTACACCACTTTTAGCAACATTCCAGCAATATTCCAGCAGGGGGACACCAGAAATGGGCTTCACACATTGTACCCATGTGGAGAATCAAACCCTGGTCTTCTGCATGATGAGCAAACGCTTTAACCACTTGGCTACCCCACCGTCCATTAGACCCAACCCATTAATCTGGACCGCTGTAGCATAAGTTTCTCAGCTCTTCTTAAATTTGAAAACAATACTGATTGAAGTGTCTGTAAAATCTCCCATTTGTGTGCTCCCTTTTTGAAACCTTGAGTCTGTGTCCTGTATTCACCACTAGAATCTGTTGGTTTGTGGACCCACTGTCCGTCTCATTACAAGTTATTGTCACAATAAAGATATTATTTAATGTTGACAACCATCAAAATAATTAGTAGAAAAGATTGTTTCTTCAATTCAATGATGAGTTAATGTGAACTGAAAGCTACCTCCAACACAATTTAATTTTGAGGACATGATGACTGATCTGAATGCATAATGAGTATGCAATAAAAACAGGAGTGTTATTTTTCACACTTTTGCCATGTTAATATCCAGTTTCTGGCAACATGCAAATAAGCGGTAAGGTTTTATGCCACTATTAAGCGATCAAATTATCAAGACAGCAGTCTGAACTTGGCTCAACTTAAATCATTCACAGAACTCAAGGAACAGCTTCATCCAGTAGGTGCAGAATATGTACTGATAAATTACATTATGAGCATGCTGACACCATGTGACTGCATAGGTTACATCTGGGAATGTTCAGCTCTTGCAGTAGAATAGACCAAGTATCCCAAAACAGAACCCTCAGTATTTAAAAATTGCCATTAATTAGTCTGTAACATTAAGCTCTACACTACGTTGTACATTGCTAGCATTGTTCCAGCTGCATCACTGTGGCCTGTAAAATCATGCTGACCCAGGCAAACCTGATACTGAAAGGATGAGCAACTAGACCCCGACAGGTCACTGAACCTGATGACCTATTCTTTCTCCGAAATTCCCTGAGATTACTACTTCATGTACAGAGCATCCTAAACCTGTTCAAAGGCACTATTTCACACACTTCTCTAAAATTAAATAATGCATTTCTCTCAATAATACTATCAGCCCTCAGGGAAGCTACTATATAATTTATTCCAATAAAAATTACGTTTTATATTACAATATTAAATCCAAAAGTTTGAATGAATTAATGCAGCGTTGCATTAAATCGACTCTAACTCCTTCTTCCGGCCAAACATTATTTCAAGCGAACCCCATAGAGTTATGTCCCTTGGAGTGCTCTTTACCAATATCTTATGCACAACTTGGGATTGAAACCAGTGAGTGCATATGCCCCAATTTATATAAAATAGGCCAAAATATTGTCGAAAATGTGTGAAATTGTGCCTTTAAATACTAAGTTCCCGAGTGTTCACCTTGGGGTCCAATCCTGCGCCTTCTGTGTGAGTCTCTACTGGAGTGTTCCGAATCCTTCTTGCTGGTCTGTGTTGGCTGGGGGCTGGGGCTGCGTGCTCGCTGGTGGAAGGAGGGGGCTGGAACAGGAGGGGTGTGAAGGTAGGGGGAACACACACAAACATGATCAAATTACCAGAGGTCCACACCGGTGCCATCTTATTTAGCAGATCCTCCACTCTTGTGTAGAGTCAGTGCATCTATGAGTGGTGTCTTGGGTCTAAAGAGGATGCCACTGACTGGCAAGGGTGGCTCTAGTTACAGATATAAAACTCTTGACAGAATTAATTCAAACTTCATATCTTCATTAGGGTACACCAAATAACATCTGTTTGAAGAATTTACAGATCCTTAGTTCAAGATGCAAAGGTAGTTGAGGTGTATTTGAGATAATTTTCCAGACTAAGTAAAAGAACTTTGAATGAATATGCAACTACAATACAAACATATTAAACTCTACATGTTCAATGGAACAGCACATACTTTATTATAGTAAAACTGCAACAGTCCAGTTCATTTGTAAATCAACAGGCACTGGTCTTCCCGAAGTATCTATCATCAATGGTATACTTAAATTATATTTAAATATTCAATTTAAAGATATAAACATAAACAAACGCTGAATGAGATATGATGCAGACATTATGTATGTTATTGGTTATTTCTATGAGTGGCAGTAATGAAAGGAGGTTAGTCCCTACTTCTCCTGATTGGTCGCTTGGAGCTGGATTCATGGGACTCCTCGTGTTTCTCTTTCTGCACCTGAGCCTTGAGTTCGTGGTTCTCCTTGAGCACCTGCAGGTACTGGGTCATGGCCTGGCGGTGTTCCTGAAGACAGGCAATGGCATATTCTTATAGATTCCATCATCCCTATTGAACTCTTAGTTATACACACTGTGCTAAGTCCTTATTCTGCTCTTACGTATTATACACACAGCATTACAAGCTTATTCTGCTCTTAGATCTTATACATACTGTATAAGTCCTTATTCTGCCTTTACGTATTATACACACAGCATTACAAGCTTATTCTGCTCTTAGATCTTATACATACTGTATAAGTCCTTATTCTGCCCTTACGTATTATACACACAGCATTACAAGCTTATTCTGCTCTTAGATCTTATACATACTGTATAAGTCCTTATTCTGCCCTTACGTATTATACACACAGCATTACAAGCTTATTCTGCTCTTAGATCTTATACATACTGTATAAGTCCTTATTCTGCCCTTACGTATTATACACACAGCATTACAAGCTTATTCTGCTCTTATATCTTACACAAACCGTATTAAGTCCTCATTCTATTCTTTGATCTAATACTCTGTATAAGATATTATTCTTTTCTCAAACCCAACACAAGTATAATGTCCTGTCAATTTGTGTACAACGTGATGACCAACACATCTTTGTTAGAGGGATTTCATAACATTGTACGTAAGAGGTGACTAACGGGATCGGGTGGTCAGGCTCACTGACTTGGTTGACACGTCATTGGTTCCCAATTGCGCAGATCGATGCTCATGCTGTTGATCACTGGATTCTCTGGTCCAGACACAATTATTTACAGACCACCGCCATATAGCTGGAATATTGCTGAGTGTGGCGTAAAACTAAATTCACTCACTCACTCATAACATTATAACCTGTAATGACAATCTAGACTGGCCAGTAAAACACCTTGACCTAGGACAGTTAATGTGACTGTATTCTTAATTTCAGCTTTTCAGTATTTGTGTACATCTCAGCTTACAACACATCATCATTTTCCAAAGCACCTGCCCAGCTTACCTCCGTGCTTCTCTGCAGGCTGTTTTCAAAGTTTTTCACTTGAGATCGGAGTTTCTGAAGCTCGGCATCCTTCACACGGATCAAGATCTGAAGCAGAAACCAGAGTTTATGACAAACTGGCATCTTACAGTTAAAACCCCTGCACAATATGCAAATAGTTTATCTGGTCATTTCAAGAACATTAAACTGTTGAGACCAATGGGCAAACTATCTACATCAGAAACATGCCTCAGATGTTTAACTCCTTCATATTTACAGAGAACACTGGTATATACTATGGCAGTAATTATTTGATATGGTAGATTCTGTCACTACTAAATAAACAACCACAGTTAAGGGTTGTATCTAAATACAACCTATATTGGTGAATAAACATGCACGCACTCGCACATGAACACACATGAACACATACAGGGCTACAGATAGGGGCGTACAGGCATAATGTATGCATCAAAATCAATTAAGTACGACACAATATAAGATTTCAAGAGTAAATACCTTCATACGTCTAACAATTAATTTCCGTGTGTATCGTGCAAATGGAAATCTATTTCGGATAAATACTTGTTGTCAAGAGTTTCTTTGCGAAACAGGATATGACACATAAGGAAACCCAGACAGTAGGAATCCCTTGCGTTGCCATGCAACGATATGCGTCACTATTTTTTGATTGGCTAAAAACTACACTGTTCCTATTTATATCCAGTCGGACCTGACATTTCGCACATCACACAGTCGCTCAGTTATTTCTCACGTGTCTTCAAATACAAATACATGGTTGGAAATAGTGATCGATGAATCGTCCAGACAAACCACATCAACTCGCTCACACAAAAACATGTCAGTACTCCTTCAAAATTCTCAGTACACCTCCACTTGCAATATGATGTGTTAGTACACTCACACCCCCAAAAGTTATCTGGAGCCCTGCACACACACAAATGAACACATTCAATCACATGAACACACATATGCACAGGGAGAAAGGAAGCGAACAATGTGTGTGGAGCCTGTCGATAGCCTTCATCGTGTGTCTCACCTGAGCATCAAAGAGGTCTTCCTCCATGGTGCCCCCTCCGCTGGACATGTTGGGCTTGTAACACACCAATTACGGATGAAATCCTTCAGGCCATCTATCTCCTTGTTCAGCATCATGTTCAGGTGGTCATTACTGCAACAGTTAACATTGGAAGTGAACTTTCATATCTGCAGAATCTTTTTTCATATTTACCAAGAAAATTACATTACCTTCCTTTTAAAGCTATGAACATGTTGTTTTATGTGCTTGTGAATGCTGAGCTTTGCCTCCATGCAAGAAGCCTTCACAAATTTGGGTGAAGAGACAATCATGTAACCCCTTCATAAACCCACCTCCTTCTTCAATCAGGTCTTTATAAACAGTACACAGATCAAGCTGTCCATTTCCACATTACAATCCGAACTGTTGAACATTCACAAATGCACCTTCCCGAGGATGAGCCTGACTCTAATGGTGCCTGATGCTGCCGGTGCTGGTTCAAATCCTTGATGGGACTCACCCTACAAATGTTCTAAATCTGAGAATGTGTAATACCAAATAAAACAGGTGTTTCATTTTACCTCTTCCTATAATGGCATTGTGTATTGATGAGCTGCTTGTAGTGGCTCTCATACCTGTCCATTTCCACATAACATCTGCTGAACATTCACAATACACCTACCTTGAGATTGCATCTTGTGGATGGATACAGCGCTTTATAAATACTCATTATTATTATCATTATTATTACCTGAGGATGAGCTGCTTGTAATGGTTCTCATACTCCTGTTTGGTCTGCTGCAGCTTCACCTCAAGCAGCTTGTAGTCCTCACACTTGCTCTGGTAGTGCATCTGGATCTGACCAAGCTCGTCACCCATTTTCTCCATCTCATGTCTACAGGGAGGGAATAGGCAGTGAATTAGTGGTGTTTAAGAGTGAGTGAGTGAGTATGGTTTTACACCGATTTTAGCAATATTCCAGCAATATCACGGCGGGGGACACCAGAAATTGGCTTCACACATTGCACCCATGTGGGGAATCCAACCTGGGTCTTTGGCGTGACAAGCCAACACTGGTGTTTTAAGAAGTGTAAGAGCCAAAATCACAGTGAAAGTATTTGAAATAATACTACAACCAGTATATTTTTACTGACAATTTGAAGAACTTGGTAATACTAATCCTAACTGATGGGTACAAGGCATTGAGCTCAGCCATTGGCTTATGCCGACATACAAAGAATCACAGGGAGAAAGTTCGGGACAATAACCAGTTCTATTATTACTGGACCCGTGAAGATCTGGGGTAGAATAAGTCTTCAGCAAGCCATGCTTGCCACAAAAGGCGACTATGCTTGTCGTAAGAGGCGACTAACGGAATCGGGTGGTCAGGCTCGCTGACTTGGTTGACACATGTCATCGGTTCCCAATTGCGCAGATCGATGCTCATGCTGTTGATCACTGGATTGTCTGGTCCAGACTCGATTATTTACAGACCGCCCCCATATAGCTGGAATATTGCTGAGTGCGGCGTAAAACTAAACTCACTCACTCACTCTATTATTACTGACATTACAAAAATTTGGCAATACTAATCCAGTTGTATTCCAGCCCTTTCTGATTTGGATTGGGTATTGAGATCAACAGTTATCTGATGCCTACGTATGATGTGTTATAGAACTTCTGTTTATATGACGTATACTCACTGATGCCTGCTCTTGAACTCATTGACATAGTCATCTGTGTACATGGTCATGAGAGCTTCCCTGTACTTTTCCTTCTCCTCGCCGAGCTCCTCCTCATAGGCTTTCCTCATGGCATCCAAGGCTGAAAACAGTAACACATGGTTTGAGAAATAGATTTAATCCTGTTCATTAATTGTGGAATCGGTCATTCATATACCATCCGCCATCTTAATAGACATACTGACTGACTGAGTTTGGTTTTACGCCGCTTTTAGCAATATTCCAGGAACATCACGGCGATCTTAATAGACATACATCACAAATACAATATCATCAAGACAAACAGACAAGATGAGTCATGACATGCACTAGAATGTCATACTTTCAACAGAAATATTTTTACTATCATATTTTTCCAAGACCTTCCTGTATTTTTCTCACCCTTCTCAACTTCCTTACATTATCTCCAGAAAAGATGAATGCAAGTACGTGAGTTCAGCTTAAAACAGTTCTATCGAATCATATCACAGCATATGCTTGATGTCAGAAGAAAGCCAGAAGTGAAGCAAGTCTTTGACAATGATAACAATGGGATGTCTGTTTTGAACAGCAATGTGAAATGTGGATCACAGTCTTCTGGCAGACCTAACACACACAGCTCTGTACAGCTGATTGCAGAGCAGCATCAACCCTGAAGATGATGATTAGCCAATCCTTTAATTACGAGTTTTATATAAACAAACACTCTACATGCCAGCATTCATTCAATTGATAAAGAAGTAAGCACACACTCCATACCACTATATATGTCCCGTATAAAACTGAGTGAGTGAGTTTAGTTTTACGCCGACTTTAGCAATATTCCAGCAGTATCACGGCGGGGGACACCAGAAATGGGTTTCACACATTGTACCCATGTGGGGAATCGAACCCGGGTCTTCGGCGTGACGAGCGCAATCTTTAACCACTAGGCTCCCCACCACCCCCTTATAATACAGAAGCTGACATCATTGCCTTAGTTTTACCACTACTACCAGACAAATCACCCACCAGCCTTAGTGTTCCTCATCTCCTCCGCCAGGGCCTCCTCCTTCTCACGCTTCAGCTGCTCGAACTCGTTGTCATGTTGGCACAGGTCCATCACCTTCTCACCTCTCTGTGGAGCACACAGCACAGTTATATCATGTCCAATAGTCAGAAACGTAATATTCAACAGTAGTTGGGATTTTTTACGCTACACACAGCAGTATTCCAGCTGAATGACAACAGCCAGTATATAACTAAGTCTGGACCAGACAATCCAGTGATTACTATTGTGAGCAACAATCAATAATACCCTCTCAAATAAACTGCCAAGTCTCATCACCCAATACATTTGGTTGCGTCTTGTGGGGAACTATTCTAACCAGGAATCACCAGCAGGTTCAGGCAGTTGGAAGTAGTATAAAGATGACTTGACATTAACATACTGACAACACTTAATTCCACAGCAATACATCAATACTGGACCATTCTACAATTAATATCTGACTCAGCTTCCATGATTCTCTAAGAATTATCTTTTGATTGGTCATTTATGGCACAAAGAAATCACATGCAATCTTTCACGACACATTTCATGACATCGAAGACCTGCCCGATGAGATACTGAAGAACTTACCCCTGACTCCACTGTAGGCGACACATTCACAACAGGTTGATTCCCTTCAGCAGAGTCTGGAGCAGACGGCTTGGGCATCGCAGGGATTGTCTCCAAATCCTTGATAACAGAACAAAACATTCATCAATCAAACATTACATATTAACATGGTCCTTACATGAAACATCTTGAGTCCGTCTACCAAGAACGAATCAAAAACTGGTTGATGACTTACCAGTGACATTGCTGTTGAATGGAGTTGAACCAGTTGCTGTTCCACCTTGCGTACAAGGTCAGGTTGACTGGCCTTTGAAGATTCTTTTTTCACATCTTCAAGGAAGGTCTACAAGAACAAATTCATGAAATCTTATTCCCTCATAATTACCTTCAGAAAGGGTATAAACCGAATATACAAAGACAACCTCTTTAACTTATTGAGACAACTCATGTGAAAGTCCTATAAGAAACTATCACAAAAGCATTCATCATTTGCCTTTTGTACAATCGTATGAATGTAACAACTGCAGCTACAACCAACCTTGAGGTTCTCTGTCTGTGTAGCCAGTTGTTCCTTGAGTTTCTGGACCTGAGCAATCATCTGTGTTTCCTCATTTGCCCTGATAGCACTGACAGCGGTCATCACATCTTGCTTCATCCTCTCCACCTCCTCGTCATGGTTGGCACGCATGGATTCCAGGTACACATGCAGCTGACCACATTCTCCTTCGAAACCCACACGCTCATTCTCTCGGTCCTCCCACATCCTTTCCACTTTTGTCAGCTCCTGTTTGAACACTTCCATTTGGACATCGTGTCTTTCCTGAGCTGCCACCATTTGATGCTGGAAGGCTTCTTCAAGCAGCCGCAACTGGTCCTCAACCTGGGACCAGTTCCGAGATTTTGCATCTTTAACCACATCTTTCAGCACAGTCACCTGCTTGTCAATCACCTGCAGGACCTCAAGCTCATCCTCATACTTGTTCTCCATAACCTCCTCAAGAGGCAGAAGGACACCATGGAAGTCAATATCTGAGTCTCTACTTTCCTCATGCATGATCTCTGGTTTCCTTAATGGATAGTCATGCCTCAGCTGTTCAACTTCACTATCATGCTGTAGTTTTGCTTTATGCAATGTGTAGGTTAATTGAGCCTGGAACACCGACTCTCTTACTATAGAGTCAGCATACCTAGATAACCGAGGAGGATATTTACTTACGTCAGGTATCCTTCCAACTATATTCCCTGGTGTTTCTGGGCTATTAGTTGCAAGTTGTGCTGCCAAAGTTCTTTTGGAGGAAGCCTCCTTTGCTAAAATGCCACTCAAAGATTTCACAAAAACGTTTATGCTTTTATCAGCCTCAAACTCAGAAACCACACTTTCATCATCACTAGAATCAACTTCTAAAGACAAGTCTTCTTTTGCATACAATTCACTCACAAACACAGATGTTGCCTTCATGACAGCATTTTGAACCATGAGTTGTCCAAAGTTTTCTATTGTAGTATCAACTGATTGCAGAGGGAGTTCAACATCATCACTCCTGGGTTCCTCCTGACTTGCATAACTGGTATGTTCTAACCTGATTGCAGCCAACACCTTCTCTCTATCTGCCCTTAAGGTGTCTACAATTAAATCGTGCTTGTGGGCTGTTTCAGTGTCCTCAGCATAGCGAACGTTTTCTTTGTGGCTCTGGATGTGTTTCTCCATCACCGTAGAGATCTCAGAGCAGACGTCTTCAAGAACACTCTCAGCACCTTCGAAAACAGTCACCTCTTCTCCTTCCTTGGCAATAATCACAGCTAATGATTTCACCATCTGAACTTGGTATTCTTCCACCAAGTTCACTAGAACTTTCTCCCTGGCTTTCATCTGCCTATACAAGAAGTCTCTACGTTTTTTGCACATGTCAACACCTCCTTGACGATCGAAAGACACAAGAGTTTCTTTGATTGTATTCAGTGCATAAGTGAGTTCTCCTTGAATCAGTGACTTGGTGATCATATGAGTTGAGACAGGATCAAGGACATTAAGAGATTTCTCCAAACAGTTATTGATGTGGGCATCCAACTGAGATCTTATTAGAGCCTCTTTGGCAAGGACTCTGGGGCGACTCAGTCCAAGACTGGAGTCGTCCTCCATGGACTCATTCTGATCAAGAGCTGGTGACACTAACTGATCCTCAAGAACTATCTTTTCTGCCAAGAGAAAAGCATAGGATCTCATCACATCTTCCTTCCTCTCCATATGCATTGACTGCGTTTCTTTTTCTATCATCTGCTGGGTCAACAGCATATGACAATTGTGAGCATCAATTTCTTTCAACACAGTATCTCTGTTCTCATCACCATATTCATCCGAAAGAAGAACAGACATTTCCTGCAAGATCACAGCTTCCATGGCAAGACGATCGGAGTACAGAAGGAGCTTGTCTTCAGAACTAAGCTCCTCAGTGCTGGTTGTGGTTTTATCTGATGACACCAGCTGTCTCTGCAACACTCCAAGAATGTTCCAGTCTGCCTGAGTCATGTTGGAATGTTGTTCAAGGTAGCCCATGAGATTAGCCACCCTCTCTCTCACATCCTCCACAGTAATTTGCTCCTGTTCCTCATCATCGGAATCGGAGTCCTCTTCTAAGCCATCTAGCTGCTCATTGATGTCCTGAAGTTTCTCCTTGATTTCCCTGAAACACTCATCCACAGCTGCACTATCTTGTGGACCACCTACCCCATGTGGGTTCCCTGAAGTTTGCTTTGATCCTTGTTCTATTTTACTTGCCAAACTGTCAATCTTCTTGCCATACTTATCAATCCGTGATTGTAAAGACTCTGCACCTGCAGTTTCACTAGTGTCCATTTTGTCTGTATTTGTATTTATACTTTTGGCTATTGAAGATAAATGAGAATTTGATTTTTCTAATTGAGCTTTCATTTCTTTGAGTTTCTGCACAATATTTTGACTATCACCAGGAGACAGTGACAGCCTTGAGCTACTCTGGGTCTTAACAGTTCCTGAGCTGGCTTTTGTTTCGTTATCAGCAATTGATTTTTCAACAAGTAAAAGTTTTTGTTCAAGATTGTTCAGCTGTTGCTCAATGGTGGCAGAAAGATCTGAAGGAATAGTTTCATGGCTGGAAGATTGGGACAATCTTCCACCTCCCCTCACATCAACCTGTGAAGAAAGCATATCTGCCTTCTTAATCACCTGCTCTAACTGAGATTTGTAGCCTTCTTCCATTTTCTTCACCTTTTCCCTCAGCCTCCTATCCTCTGACTCGAGTTTATCACAACTCCTGTACACATCATTCACCTCTTTCCTCAACTTTTTCAACTCTGCCACAGCACAGTCAAATTTGTCCTTGAGGCTACCATATTCATTCATTATCACATGGCTCTCTGAAGAAGAGTCTACTTTAATATCATGTTTGTAATCAGAACCTACAGACTCTGCAAGTGAGGGGTCAACAGAGTCCTTTAGAATTTCCTGCACAGAATGACACTTCCTGCCAATGTCTTCAATCATATCAGCCAAACTCGTAAACTTTGTACGGCTTTCTCCCTGAAGAGAGTCCAGATATGCATCGAAATTTTGCCGCAGCTCAAGAAGCATTGCATTGATATCTTTGAGCTCTGAGTCCATGATAAGTACACTATGGAGGAGTTCCTGACAATCTCCCCCTGAGGAAGACCTGCTCGAGTGAGCCTGGTCTATGTCCTCAAACCTCTCTATCAGCCTCAACTGAAGTCCCTGAATCTGTTTGTTCAAATCTTGTATTGTCTTCTGAAGCTCCTCCTTTTCTCTTTGGTGTTGAGAGAAGGACTTTTTCTCAGAGCTGAGCTTCTCTGAGAGTAGCTGGTTCTCTTTCCTGAGTTCATCCATATGTTTCCTGAGAGACACATTATCTGGCTCATAGTGTGTTATCTTGTCATGAAGTCCATCCAGGTATTTCTCCATCTCTCCAAGCTTGTCCTGAAGCCTTGTCTTCTCATCCTGTAGGGACTCTACACTATGTACCAGCTCTGTGTTTTCAGCCATCATTGCCTGGAAGTTCTCACTCATATCCTCCATCTTTTTCTCATTTTCAATCAACTTTTCCTCCAGCTGTGAAATGATCTCATTCTTCTCTCTCATTAGATCAGAAATGTTGCTGGTGATAGAATCCTTCATCGTGGTCTGCCTCTCATGAGCCTGACACAGTTGAGCTTTCATCTGCTCAAGGTGATTCTCAAGGTCGTCCCTCTCATGACCATACTCTTTCTCCATCTCTTCAATCTGCTTCTCATAACTTTCTGCCACCTTCTTACATTCCAATTCTTTCTCCTTCAGCAGTTTTTGCATGGCCAACAGTTCTTTTTCCTTAGATTCCAGTTTTTCTTTCAACTGTTTGTAATCAGATTCAACTGCTTTCATCCTAAGGATCTCCCTTTCATGTTCTCGACACTTTTGCTGCTGGCCCTTAACATCAGACTCAAGATGCTGACATTCACGCTCCTTTGATAACAGGCTCTCACGACTTCTTTCCAGCTTCAAGGACTTATCCTTCAGCTCAGTTTCCAGGGTTCTGATTCGTCGGTTCCACTCACTTGTCAGCTTTATGAACCTATCCTTCTCCTGCTTGAGATTCTTCAAGGCTTCGGACAGAGCCTTCTCCGTCCCTGTGAGTTTGGAAACCGACATGTCAAGTTTGGACTTTAAGTTGTCAATCTCAGACTTCTGTTTCTGGACAGTGTCCTTGGCATCCTTCATCTGTTTCTTCATCCCTTGGACCTGCAGCAATAAGAAACAGTGAGTCTATGGTATACTCAAAGCTAGGATAATGAGTCTATATATGCTGATGACTTGGTTTGGTCAGCTAGCTTATTTAGGACAGACAGCATATTGTCACAATATAACATTATACATTTATTGAAGTTATTTTCAATTCAAAGATTGCACATGCTTCACAGACATGTATTTCAGTTATTAGCCACCTGGCTTAACTTCAGAATAATGTGGTATATTGTTCATGGTATTCACTTATTACCTTTGTTCCCCATGTTTCTCGGCAAAATATCATAGGATACATTTTGCAAATTACACATTACAATTACCTCCTGAATGGAGGAATATATTACATCTAGTTTTAAAGCAAATAATTACAATATTCAATCACTGTATTTTTATGTGTATATTGGTAAAAAAAATGTCAGGTCTATTTCTTTCAGTGGTCATCAAGCAGATATATTTGTTTGTGTATTTGTTGTTAAACGCCGCACTCAGCAATATTCCAGCTACTTGACCAGACAATCCAGTGATTAACATCGATCTACACAACTGGGATTCACATATGTGTCAACCAAGTCAGTCAATCCCGCAAGTCACCTCTTATGACAAGCATGGGATTGCTGAAGCCTAATTCTAATTTGGACCTTTATGGGTCGGAAGCAGTTACAGAACAAGCACCTGCAGCCTGTAACTTCCTCCAGAGTTCATTCACTGGAGCAACGTACCTGTGAGGCATCATACTGTGACTGCTGTTGGCCCCAACGCCCTCCGCCTACATAGGGATTCTCCATGTGGTGGCTCTGCAATATAATAAAGGTTACATTTATGCCATGGTATATAAATTCCTCTAAGTGTGAGTATATCAGTTATACCCTGCTTAAACAGTATCACGGTGAGTAAGCTCGATGACCGACATAAGCCTGAAATGATGGAGATGTTTACCCCTTCAGTATAACCCATACATGTGGATATGGGGCTGTCAACTTCAGGCTTGATGATTCAAACTTCAAAAATTTACAAAATGATGTTTTCAACATAATCATGAATTACATATCCTTAGCATTGCTGGCATGTTTTCTCAAGACTTCAACCAGATCAAGTGATGCTTATTTCCAGTGTCCTAGCTGTAATATTGCTGTAATATCGCTAAAATTGGCATAAAACCATAACTAACTCACTCACTCAACCAGATCAAACATTGGCATAAAACCATAACTAACTCACTCATTCAACCAGATCAAGGGATGCTTATTTCCAGTGTCCTAGCTGTAATATTGCTGTAATATCGCTAACATTGGCATAAAACCATAACTAACTCACTCACTCAACCAGATCAAGGGATGCTTATTTCCAGTGTCCTAGCTGTAATATTGCTGTAATATCGCCAACATTGGCATAAAACCATAACTAACTCACTCACTCAACCAGATCATATTCAAGCATAATGACAACACTAGTATCCTATTTTGCACAGTGACCGTTTCAGGAATAAACACAATCAAATTTCACCATGTTTTCAGTTGGTTTTCATTATACTGTAATTATTGCCTGATTACGCCACCATAAACATCCCACATCATATATTGCAGCCATCACACTGCATCCTGCTGTTGATACCACATAGCTTTCCCTGATCTAATGACACAATTCTGCCTTGTTTACTTACATAACATTAGTTTACAAACATGACATACTTGTCTGACACTCCATGATGGATTTGCCTGTCAAAATCGTCAGAATCACTATGGCTTATTTGGAGAGTCAGACTCCATGGAAGGGATCTGACATTTTACATGTATTATGTACGTTGCATTAGGACACCTAAACATTTAGTACAATTTAAGATATTCTGGCTTTGGAAAGTGTTCAAAATCATTATTAAAAACATACAATATTGATCCCTCTATATATTACAGTTAACAAAGAAGACATCACGTTTGACAAAAGAAGTATGGTTATAAATCAAATACATAAATAAGAATGTACATCAATGCCATTCTAAACAGTTATCTCAATGTGGAACACTCAAATATATATAAAAGTGGTATGAGTGTTGTTCACACAGATATAAGTCAGTGTAAACTGTGTCAGCAACTCCTGCATACATTTAGGTCATATTGTGGTTCCAGAATCGAAGATGTAGAATTTGTCACAAAGGGTCCAAACTAAACTGAAAGCATCACAACTACAACAATAAATAAGGGCCATTTTCTGTTTGCCTTAAAAGTCAAGGATACTTCTTGTGGCGTTTATTGATGTACAGAGTCAATTTATTACCACGTTGATGTCAATATGCCACTCTAGCTTTTCTTACACTGAAACACAAGTCATATCAGGGGCACCCAGTATCGTATGTCAACTTTCAGGTAAAATATATGAATGATATCAATATACACAACTGAACAGAAATTATTTGGCAACAAAGCAATCATTGATTCACTATGTATTACTTTCTGTTCCATTTCTGGGCAAAATTGAAGCTGGAACGTTTTTGTTCAAATGAACCAGGTAATGATTTTAATATGATAACCACAAGTTTCCTACATAATTAGACAAAATTGGAAGGGCCTTGACTAGTATGCGTTTTAAGCACTGAGTAAAAAATAATGACTAAGAGCACTTAAATTCTAGGTTAAACACAAGCTGTATGTTAATTAACCTACATTTAAATGTCCAAGTATTGTGTCCTCAAATAGCTGTGAAACTATTAAATCACCCAATTCAAAGCAGCAAGTAATTATTGTTCCTGTTACTTGAATACCTTGTACCATACAAAGTTTCCAAGCAACAGGCAAAATATCTCCCTCAACACTGTGTGATGGTGTCTACAGAACTGAAGCCTACAAAAGAACACATTGTTAAGAGTTGTTCTATCAGCAATGTGATCTCATGATACGGCTCTTATTGTCCTATGGGTCAACATATGATAAAACCTCCCTTCTCCTAAACCACTCTCCACACACATCAAGGTGCTTCAAGAATAACACTTGTGAATTCCCTTCAGCATTGTGTGTCCTTGTTCTGCATTCGTTTGTCCACACATTATGGTATAAAGGATCGTATTTCCCTTCCACCTAGTAAGTATCTTGTGTTATATCAGACAAGGAGACATGTGGATTTATGCCCAGGTTAACCTACATTGACATCACCCGGCCTCTGAGCTAATGAGGCAAATAGTCCCCATAGTCCAGTAATGCTGTGAAACATGGAAGGCGGTCGTTTCCCATTGCGTGTTTATGTCCAGCAGGTCAACAGACTGTTACAGACACATCAAACATTACTGTGCTCTTTCTTCTAAACTGAAACAATGGTTGGTTTGAGTGCATTGTTTTTACTTAGGCTGATAATGGCCTCGGTGTCACCAGTGTTTTTTTCTGGTGTTTTTCTCACACACATAAATTCATTTAAAAGACATATATCAAGTGAGCAATATCTAGATCTTTCTTCATCAAGGAACAAGTTTGACAAAAAGTTAACTAGACCTGATTTTTTTTAATTGAAATAACATATTTACATCAAAATTTAATTTAATTATTTCCCATAAAGCTAGAAAGCAACAACATTTCAAACATAAAGGCAATTGTAGAAAACTTGCTCCTCTAGAAAAATTTCACCAAATAAACAAAAATCAGCAGAGCCAAGGAAATTTGTTTTTGGTACATTACCAGGCTATTATTTGAGTGGGGATCACTTCTATGATGGAGGAGTCGTCCCAAGTCATGTCTGTGTGCTAGCCCAGCACAAACACCAGGATAGGGCGATCAACACAGGTACCCTCCCCCACACACAAGACAACGCTCATTTACAAACAGCTGCAGCCCCCTTAAACAGTCACCTACTTCACTCACACACACATTTGTGGGGCATTTCCTTCAGGAAAGCCTTGAAATCAGGGTCCACATTCCCCATACCAAGTTGTCATTATTCCATCTCATCACAATTGGTCTTTGTTTATAGATAAGAGAAGAATGTAGACTATTTCTATGTCTCCATCGATGTAATCTGCTTGAAAGGAAAAAACACAGGTACTCCACTTCAAATATTGCTGTGTTGCGAGTTAAACAGTTTTGTACTGTCACATACGTAAACAGAGATGACTTGACTTCAAACACAGCATCAGAGTTATTATGATGAAAGTTCCATAAATAACACAAGTGCAACTCTCCAGGTTACAGCAGTCATAAGACCGCTACACCTCTCCAGGACCACACAAACAGCATCCCAATCGTACTTGAAACACGTCCAACTGAGATGTTACACCTTTAATGCACAAGTCCAAGTCTTTCCAAGCAAGGCAGCTAATGAACATATGATGATTGCTGTAACACTGTTCCTGTGTGAGCAGCCTAGAGTACTGCTTCATTGCCAGCAGGTAAAAGACTGACCCAGATTGTCCTGGGTTCGTGTGTCATGAGTCTCCACTCCTGCTGGGGCAACTTGTAGCCACGTGGGGTGGGGGGTTGTGCAGAGGGTCTGGACTTCATTGTCTGTTTGTGGTTGGTCACAGATGCAATTATAACCTCAACTTTATGTCAAAGCAGGTGCCAATCATTTTGTGTTGGATGAATAGTCAGACAGCCTCCCTATTGATGTTGGTATGATGGAGGGAACTTTTTATACACATTAATACACAGTGAATTTTATGAACTTTTTATGAAGTATTCATGCCTGAAGATAAGGAAAATACATTCAGACATATCATTTGGTTCATCTAAGAGAAAGATGGTTCAATGGTAAGTTATTAAACAGTAAAATATTAACAATATGTAAAGGTGCATCAGTCTCAAACACACACATTCAGTTGAGGATTAGATGTACTTGAACACATTACTATTCTTTTTAGGCCATACATAAAAAAATTCTCGTTTCTCATTACCGCCAGACCCAAAATTCAACCCAACCCTGAGATGTTTTTTTTTTTTTTACACTATGAGAAAATGCAACTTTGCCTCTCAAAATGTGCATGATTTTTCACACTTCTAAGTTTTGATTTTCTATCAGTGAAAAGGTGTAAATTTCCACAGAAATCAAGTGGTTTTGGACATAAAATAAAAATAAAACGTAAAAATATAATCCGCCTGCCCGACCCATATATTTTGATTAGAAACAAGATTTTTTTTAATATGGCCTTAACTTAGTTGTGTCTCTCTAGCTACTGTGCCACTAAACTATTTGTTATAAAAAAATTATATTTATGAGCTAAAACACAACATTACTGACTAGCTGCCTAGAAATTTGCCACTGGGTACAATCTTTAAAAAAATACTGTCTGAATTTTCAGGTTGAAATATTTGAAGGACAATCTCCCAATTTCACCCCCGCTGAGAGGCTTAAGTGAGCATGAACAGAGCACTCAAAATGAAAATGATTTTCAATTTCAGAATCAATATGTGAATAATCTTATCAGTAGGACCAGTAATTTGTCTTAGAGGTAATGTACTTCTGCATAACCACGTGGGAATTTTGATCAGGTGGGGAACACTCAAGTGCGCATGACTCAAATCACAAGACATTCACAAACATATTCAGTCAAAATTCAGAGTGAGTGAATTTGGATTTTTCTGCTTTGGGACAGAATTTCAGGAAAGTGTCAAAGTGATGTAGATTTTAGCCGTTTACCACCCTGGCGACACAACACACAGGGATAGACTAACACATAGTCTCTGAACATTTATAACTGTGATAGAAACCGATGTCTTATAAATTGAAATAGAGCCCCAGTGAGATGGGAGATTTAATTGAACCTGGGAAAAACTAGACTTGCTTCATGTAGAGCTTTAGCATTGCAGAAAGGGCTGGTCAGAAGGGAAAATACATGCAGTTCAGGGACTGTGACACAGACTAACACAGGGATTGCTGCCAAACATGGTCAGGACAAACATGGGATTCAAATTGACAGTATGTTTCTGGTATGACTAAGAGATGCAGTTCTGCACAGTTAATTGTGGCGCCATGGATGACATGTATGTCAAGATTCAGACATAAGGATGACAACCTGTTCCAGCTGTAATTTCCGTGTACGAACATAGAACCATCCAACACAAATGCAATAAATGTTACAAAGTGCATATAACAAGACTTCTCTTAGAACATAAAGGTGAAAAGGTATGGATGTCAACGTCTTTATTTTGAGGAACACAACGTTTCATCACCCGAAGGAGTAAGTATATACTCCAAAATGTCGTGTTCGTTAAAAAATAGAGGTTGACATCCAAAATATTTTGCCTTCATGTGTATCACTTCTATATGCAGTTCAAAGACACTGTTAGAACATATTAGATCATTTCCTTTGACACACATAGCATGCCTACAATGTCTACAAATATCCTCAGCATGTGTCTTCAGTAGAATGAAGATAGGTATCTTTAGGTAAACGATCTTTGAAAAGGTATACCAAGCGGTTTGGGTAACACTCAACAAACCTTGGATAAAAGAAATAACATTCCTTGAACATAAAAAATCCCTCTGATTATCTTTATGGATTAGAAAGACTGGTGTAATTGTTCTCTGTTGCACAACACAGAGTGGTAGGGTAGCATGGCAGCTGGAGTATTTGCTTGTCGATACTACGCGTGTACTGACTAATCACTGAGATCATAAACAAGGAAACCATCAACAAGGAAGAGCAAGTATCGGCCAATTTAAAATGTGGAATTGGTGATTCATAGAGCTAGCTTCAGAAAGTAAAGAATTTGGAATTGGTAATTAAAAAGTCAATCAATTGACTAGATCAAACAATCTTCAATCACTCCTGCATTAAATTATGAAATTTCAGTAATACGCTATGATCTGGAAAACAAAGAAACCATCAACAAGGCTATGGCCAATTTAAAATCTGGAATTGGATAAAACTACAGAAAGTAAAGTAGTACTTCAGAATAGCTATGCAATTTACATATGATCTGGAATCGGATAAAACTACAAGTAGTACTTCAGAATAGCTAGTACCGTATCGGCAGCACGGATCACAACACACTGTCCTGGGATCCATGGACAGCAGGGATCCGGGGATTGAGGTGAGGCGTCTGTGACAACACCGTTCAACCAACGTAATTCTCTCAGCACTTTATCCTCCTAAAGCTCCACTGACGGTGAGAGAGCTTGACTAAAGAACCATACAAGGACAAATACCCACCCATTGGTCGTCTCAGGAGGGACTGGATTAAGCCACAAACTCGATGGTATTTTCTGGTCTGCACAGGCACCGATATTTATGATAATCCCAGGATATGAGTCACGTTTGCCTCAGCAGCTGTTGCTGTGACCTAGCAGGAATTCTGCACGTTGTCATGGGATTCATGCACATGAAGAGAAGGATGCTCTACTGGTCTGATGATCACAGTCGCATTGGCTGACTGTTTTTGTTGTGATTTTGTTTGTTCAGGAAATGACTTAATTCAAACTATAAATTATCTTTGCTCTGTACAATACCTCTCCTGTAATCAACTCCAGAGGTTAAAATTATATTTCCATTATGTATTCTAGTGACTGTGACACAGTTTGGAAACTTCAGCTCATTCATGGACAACACTTTAAAATTTTAGGGTAAATACACTTTCCTAAAGTAACTAATTTCAGTCAGACAAAATAGAAATGTATAAAGTAAAAAGTTATTGGTTATTCTAAACTTATAGGAGAGAGAGAGAGAGAGAGAGAGAGTTTTCTTTAAAAGAAAAGACACACAATTTTCTTTTCTCATGTAAATATTTATTTCAGTGTTAGGAATGCTGCCATACATGGAGTTCATGCAACATGTGTTGATTTTGCTTGATATCTGTATATCATATGGCATATTGACCAGGTCTTTTGTCATTTAGGTTATAATTCTTTAGCAAAATGTTTGTCAAACACTTAGTCAAACCTGCCATGACAAACTTCGTAACCGTTTGCTACACTGAGTGTAATATCAATGACTACTTCAACATAACATTTCCTTCTGATTCATACAAATACACGTAGAAGTCCTGTTGATCTAACAGTAACATGTGCAGACAAATATGGATTCAATAAAGCATGTCCATGATGCTTTACTAAAACCTCTGAGTCCAAGTTTACAGGTATGATTCTTGCTAACCTTGCTAAGATATGTGTAATGGGTCACCAAAACATAATGACTGAAGAACTATAACTTGTTCATGATATCAGTGTTAAAGCATGTCATAATCATAATGTACTTAAAACTTTGAAAAATAACCCTGACACAGAATGATGCCTTGTTACACACAAATAACAGAAATTGCTTTGCAAATCTCACTGAACAATAATACGAACAGTCTTTGCCCATACACATTCTATTTTTTTAAACAGTGAAATAAGTTTAACAAAACACACCAGGCTCAGTAGCAAGGTTTGTTGAAACAATATATAAACTGAAAATAGTTCCCCCAAAAAGTTTTATCACATGTGATAAACTAGGGTTTAGTCCAATAACAGTAAATCAGGGTGTACCTACATTTGTTGCACCAAAAACAACTATCAGAAATATAATCACTCATCTTGTTTCAATCTGAACAATAACAAAGTCTTATAAACGTATTCATCATTCCTTCTGAACAAAGTATGTCCTCAACTCATAAGCAGATAGAAGAGGATGTGCATCAACACTCAAGGAAGCACTAGTGCTTAACTACCAAACTGCTTTAAACAGTTCCTGTTGTAGTGATCTACTACAAATATTACCCACATCAAGTCTCAGTCATGGAGGTCACATGACCGCTTATTGTGACCACACCTGCCACATACTGAACATTTTGCTCTCAGCACAACTCTTTTACAACATTCAAAGGATTCAAGCCTGTTCTGTTTCAGAATGATTTGTTTGAGAGCTTCCCTGCCCTTATGAGATGTAGAATGAAAATACCATTTAGTTGTATTGTCATTTAACTTTTCAAATCCCTGTTGGCTGAATGTCACCAAATTACCATGCAATTTAAGCATATCTGTGATGTGATATGCCAAAATATGCATATAAGGTGTCACATCTTTGCTTTGGTAAACAAGTCCAAAAGTGGCCACCCACCTTTTACATCTCTCATCAAGAGCTAAAATGTCACTGTGTTCAAATCTTTCTTGTTGAAGCTGAAGAAGAATATTTTTCAGTTCACTCCACAACAAAGATATCAACTGTAATTTAGGATGTTGGGGAATGAAATCAGCAAGGATTATGTTATCTGCAATTTTCCTGTGCTCAGGGCCAGTAAAATCTCTAAATGTAAACCTACCAGACTCCCTATCATTTCTGAACTGAAAATCAACTCCCAATCCTTGTACAAAATGTTCAAATTTTGCTACATTACAGCATTTGCCTCTGGTGTAAATACTGGTGCATCTGATAATGTTGTCCTTTAACCTGAGTTCTGATATCAAATGCTTCACCAATTGGTCCGAAATGCGAAGGTACAGGTGTAACGTGTCAGGTACTCTCCTCCAGAGAGGTATAAAATCAAAGAGGGGAGTGTGGACACAGTTCAAATTTTGTGATTTCTTTCTGGCCAACTCAGTGATCTCCTGTATTGTTCTGGCCCCATGCTTCACATCAGTCACTGACCACTGCAAGGTAGTATCATGTCTGTCTGAAGCTGGACATTTACACCACAGACAACTGTGTTTACATGAACAGGATGCAATTCCAGAGATCATATTGAGAAATTTCAAATCCCCCTCCCAGATAAAACCTGACTTGAAAACATACACCATCAAGATAAATATATTCTAAGTCCTTTGCTTCTTCAATAATTTGAAAAAAGAGCAGCTGAAACACAATCATAAGTTTCCTTTGCAGAAAATACTGCTAACAAATGGTTCCCCTTTACTGAAGTACACAGCATATCATCCAGTATTGTGAACCCAAAATTGATAAGAGTTCTCCTTCTCCCAAACTGTGTTCCATCACCTGTAAGTTTCACACGAATAAGTTTTGTTTGTAAAATGTTGGTGGTGTCATGCTTCATTTCTAGAATGTGTGAAACACAGTTAATGAGTCTTTCTTTCAAAGACTGCTGAACCCCAAAGCTTGGATATGGTGTGTCATGAATTAAAATATTTTCATTGCATTCCTTGATTTTATTAAGAACCTTGTGTGATCTAGGAAGGGAGGGTACTATCATAGATAGTTCATGGTATGCCTTGTTTGAAACACCTTCTGAATCTTTCACGTAAACAACTTTATTCAATTCCACATCAGGAGTAAATGTTTCTTTGACCATGTTCTCCTTCATTGATATCTGGATTTGCCTCCCTTCACTGTCAACAGCTTGAACTGAAGTAGGTTCTAGCTTATATCTGTCCAAAAATGCTAAAGACTGTTTACAGTCTCTTACAATCATATGCTTCCTTTTATACTGTTGGGACCTGGACACCTCCCCACAAGGAAAATGCAATTTCAATGAGCGTCTATTGGACATATCTGAAGGCAAATTTCCTTTTTGCATATTTAACAGTTTTGTGGATAGGAATTGAACCTTTTTTCTTAGATTGATATTTTGTAAAAGTAAGGATTTGGCCTTCCTTACAGAAGATTTGTACTTGTGTAAATATGACACCCTTTTCAACAATTTTGATTTTGATGTTTTTATGTTGTGTTCAGACACAAATACTGTGAAGGAATATTGTTCCTTCTCCCATGTACCTAACAGAGACTTGTACTGCTTCCCACCCTTACTTCTGGTTCTATCATGCCTTGAAACAAGGTGTTTCAAATATGAAGCCAATGTAGATGACATTTTGCCATATTCAACAATGCTGCAGTCAATTTGATTTTGTCTGCACAGAACAGTTATTATTTTGTTGCATATATCTGTGGAAAATGTGTTTTTCTTGGGCGTTAATCTCTTATATTCCCGAAAAAGTGAGAGTTTTGATACACTTATGTTAGTTGCTTTTGACGACAAAGTCATTCCTGATCTCCTAGTCACATTGCTAAGTGGCATGATTGAGCAGTATGCAATACAATAGAACAAAAACAAAATGCTTGGCCAATTCATACCTAAGCTAGGTAATACAGATACATTCCAAGACTATTTAAAGCAACTGTTAACTGAAACAATCATCTTTCAATGGCAAGATGAGCCAATTATAGAAATACAAGAATTCAAACTTATTTTACCAACTTATAGAATTTTGTTCCCCAAATCTGTCTCCTTGACAGCTGGAACATACATTTTGTTACATTACATATGGTCAGTTGCAAGTTTCAAGAAGTCACTGTGAAATGGTGAGTGAAGGGCAGGAAAACTGACATAAAAATGTTTAGTTGTTAAGTATGCACCTTAAGAGACACAGCTCACTTCTGTTTCCCTTTTCCTTCACAAATCTCAGGAAAAACATGAATCCTCTATGAACCAGCTTAAGGTCATTGTTCAAGGTGTACTCCTCACGCATCTTTCGCTCATAGTAGCCAAACAAAACTGTTTCCCTATTGACATAAGCAAAATCATTGGCTTTGTTCACAATTCTGTACCACCAATCGTTTCCAAACAAAATGTCTGGGCCATGGACATCGTTGAACCTGAACTCATGTCTCACATAACTGGACACTGATGACACTTTTTGAGCAATATCAGTGAGTGAGGTGGTCACATCTGGTGAGGTTATTGGTATCCGTATTACAACACGAGAATCTATCCCTCTGGAAACAGTGAGATTGTCCCTCACGGAGGACAAGACATTGAACAGAAAAACATCCTTTGGGTCATTGCTCATAAGAGATGACCTAGTTACAGTGGCAGATGCCTTCACCCACTGGTCAAACTTACTGGAAAACCCTACATAGTGAACTTTGACCAGATCAGTTCCATCTGCATCTGTTTTAGACTCAATAATCTTCACGTCAAAAAGCTGTGAACTTCTCCAGCCTTTCTCCTTCGGTGTACTTGGGTTCGGCAGCCTAAATGATGGTCCAGTGTTCAGTCTAGAGTAATCTAGAGCTTGTTTCAACCTCAACGTTGGTGGCATTCTGGCTGACAAAGGAAGATCATCATATAAATTATTTGAAAACCATTTGAATTTCATGAACAAGGGGATTAACTTGCATTTTACTTTTGTTTTTCATATTGGAAGGTTTGTCTCTACTATTTTCGGAGAATAATATTGTTAAATATTAAACATAAAAAATCATTCAATAACGTGGTAGGTACAAAACATGTGTCACTTTGGTCATTGCAAGAAACAGAGACATGCCTGTAAACACAGACCTTGTCATTGAGCTCGGAAGACGAGGTGCATGGGTTTCATTTAAGACTGAACATAACGTGTTCACAGCAATACAGTTTACTCCTCAGAATAGAGACGTTCCTTTCTTATTGATCCCTTTTTGTCATTTGTTCAAATTGTGTGTATATATAAAGTAATCAGGAGCAAGCATTTTAGTATTCAATGTGTATTCACTACATGCAACACTACATGTAACAATTGGCTTCAGCCGATATAACTAGCACTAGGCTACAATTTTTTCAATGTGCATATAAAGTGTGTACTGGTTTTTGTTCTCTCTTCTTCCCCAACTTTTTACCTTTTAACTCAAAAATAGGACTAAACAAAAAGTAATTTGAATTTTCCAGAACATTTATTAGTAGTACCTTGTGTTCTTTGTTAAAATAAACATACAAAGTACATTTGTGTCTCGATATGAGATTTAAAAAATTATTTTCTGAATATTTTACCTCAAAATAGACTTCACATAACATGATTTGACTTTTGTGTTGACCTTGTGTTCTCTTTGTGAAAATTACATAAAATGGTAAATTTGTGTCTCAATATATGTGATTTTAAAAATTATTCACTGAAAATGTCAATTGTTCAACTTTTTTACCTGAAAAATAGGACATAGATTTATGTTACAGCAAACAGGTTAAAATATTTCAAGGGAGGACTTTTTAGTACTCATTAGTTATAACTTACATATGTTGAAAACACTCAAATCATTTCTGTACCAATTTCTTTTGAGGTTTTGTCATATTTTGACTGGACTATATATGCCCAACACACCACTTGGATTTCTAACAACAATGTAAACACATGAGAGTTATCGTCCCTGTCTAAACCTTCGTCACCCACGGCATTGTCACAGTGGAATAACCCAAGTTCGACTCGATACTTGTACTTGTCATATTTCTTCGCACAAGTCAGTAAATCACGTTTTGCATATATGTAGTTGTACCTTGATATGTTATGTACAAGTATATACAGAAATGCGATCAAAATCAACTCACCAAATGTTGTGAAGGCAGATAATAAAACTCCGTCGCTCTTCCTTCCAACCTTGCCTCGGGTGCTGGATCCCAAAACGAGGCTCGTCGAAATGTATGTTAACTGAATGTGGACTGGGTGGTATAATTCAAAATTGAAATACGGCGGGCATTTTACACCAATCGCAGTGATTTTTGCAAAGAGCTCTCAGTGTTGACAGGAAAAGATAACTACGGTTTAACCAGCTATCTGGCCGATAAAGAAACCCATTTTACGAGTGCTTCTTGAAACCCCTCCTTATAACGTACATGCAGAAATGTACCTTTGATTTATATCAAAGTACGGTGAAAATACAACTTTGATTTAACAAGTGCCCCAAGATATCATTTTAAACAACCCTGATTTATATAATTCAGTTTTAACCAAATCAACACAATCAGTACAGGGCAGCGTATGGTCGAGAAAAATAGTGATCTCTAAGAAAGTAGGTCAAACCATTACACATAGTACTGCGCTTAATGAGATTTATGTTTTGGTATGGTCCATTCTAATCCCGACCTGTCCATTAAACTGAGCCCTCACACCGCCCAGACTATGTCTATAACACTCACTATAGCAGCACCACACTGTCCATTAAACTGAGTCCTCACACTGCCCAGACTGTCTATAACACTCGCTATAGCGGCACCACACTGTCCATTAAACTGAGCCCTCACACTGCCCAGACTATGTCTATAACACTCACTATAGCGGCACCACACTGTCCATTAAACTGAGCCCTCACACTGCCCAGACTATGTCTATAACACTCACTATAGCGGCACCACACTGTCCATTAAACTGAGCCCTCACACTGCCCAGACTATGTCTATAACACTCACTATAGCGCACCACACTGTCCATTAAACTGAGCCCTCACACTGCCCAGACTATGTCTATAACACTCACTATAGCGGCACCACACTGTCCATTAAACTGAGCCCTCACACTGCCCAGACTATGTCTATAACACTCACTATAGCGGCACCACACTGTCCATTAAACTGAGCCCTCACACTGCCCAGACTATGTCTATAACACTCACTATAGCAGCACCACACTGTCCATTAAACTGAGCCCTCACACTGCCCAGATCTCTATCACTATAGCAGCACCACACTGTCCATTAAACTGAGCCCTCACACCGCCCAGACTATGTGCATACAGGACGCTCCCTACAGGAGTACCACTCTACCTGTCTATTAAACCCTACCCTTGAGCTGTCGAGATGCATACAGGACACTCACTACAGGAGTACCACTCCACCTGGACACAACTCACTATATGGACACAACTCACTATATGGACACAACTCTACCAGTCCATCAAACCCACAACACACTACCCAGTCAGTGTACAGGACACTCACTGTAGGGTCACCACACTACCTCTCCACTAAACCCAGCCAGTACACGACCCAGGCTGTGTGGTAGACTCACTATTGGAGTTACCACTCTACATTGTCCAGGTAATTTGGTACAAGTGGGGATAAGGACAGATCCTGGGGAATTTTTTTACTGTCACCATGGAGACAGGAAAGCCTATTAATCACAACAATATCTGTCTGTGTTATGGAAATCATGTCAAACTACGTAAATAAGCCTTACCCTTTCGAGGTAAAATACAATAATTGGTCTTTTCTAGCCCAATAGTTTCACTTAACACATGACCCAATATCAACCATGAACTATTCCATCTTATCTCTGTTCAGTAAACAGATGTAATTACTTCAAAATATTATCACAGGTGTAACAATCATTTATCAACCAAATAGAACACAATTCATCTTAAACACTGTTCTGACATGTTAATAAATGCTTGTTTACAATGTATATATGGTGTATACGAGGCAATATTGCCCCAGTAGAGTTCAGTGTATGGTAGCCTATTGCCAGCATGGTGAAACGCACATCCTTCTAGCCTGCGGCAAGACCTGCATGACAAGTGACTAACCAAGTGAATGACAGGCCAATAAGCATACCTATGTCAGTGTCAATCAGCTGGCATACAACACAATGTAGGTCAAGCAGCTATTGGTAATACAGCCTGATCTCTTCATAATGAAACATAAAATTATGCCATTAATTCTGTCAACTATGATTTAGGTTTACTGAATTATTACATTTATCCTTAATTGAAATATTTTATAAAATGAACTCAGCCTTCCAGCTTCTACATATCAGTACATCTTGTACTTAACAGTTACTTCTCTTGTCATTTCCAGTCACACAATAGGGATTCTTGGTGAGCATATCAGCCCCTAGCAAGCTGTGTTTGTTGTCTGATAGACTAAGAGTGAGGGTGTTTAGTTATACACCACTATTAGACATATTCCAGGAATATCATGGTGGGGAGACAACAGAAATAGGCTCTATCACTCTTTCTATCCATGTGGGAAATCGAACCCAGATTTCAGCATGGTGAATGCTACCCCACAATGCTACCCCACTAGGCTACCTCACTGCCCCTGATGGATTGGGGATCGGGATCAGTGACTAGGTTGACTGTGTGCCATTGGATCCTAATTGAATTGATGCTCATAGTATCAACCATTGGATTGCCTGGACCACACTGGAGTACTTACAGACCCCCATCATATAGCTGGGATATAGTTAAACCACAAACAAAACAAACATTTCTTTTCAGAAAACATCACATAGACAGAGCTACAGATAACGTTTTGGGTCATTGAGTTATGTACTCCCTTGTGTTCATCTCAATTGGGTATCCTAATTTTCCTTTGAGTAACGAAATATATTGTACTCACCTCAATCAAACTCATTTGGGTATTGTGCCAATTTCCATTAATTTTAAAAATATAATATAGTTTAAATGTTAGTGTTTGTGATTTACCTTTGATCTGTAATATGAGAAACGATAAGAAAGACTGCAGGTTGTCAAGTTCATGTCCTAAAATAGAACCTCTCAATATACGTTAGTTATTTTAACTATCCACCGGTACACAAGCTACGATTGGACATTTTTGTGTGTATGCATGTAAGATCACATTTATTGAGTATTTACAAAACTTCAAGCGTACTTGTACGCAATAGACTTAATAGGAATTGGGTTTTCACATAAATGTTTGCGTAATTTACGCAGATACGCAGCTTATCTGTACCTCTGACATACAATTTCATCTTCACAATTTCAACAAAATAGTTGATTATATGAGATTATCAAAACACCAACCATGCATAAAATCAAATTAACATATCCGTAAGCAATATTTGTTTTACACAACATGTTATAAATTCCTTGTTCAGAAGCAACCTTTGACCAACCATGCAACTTATGATAGAAATCAGCCTCTCTTTCATCTTACAGATAAGATCACCATAGCAACACCTTGGATCATATGTTGTTAGAATGTCCAGCATACTGTGACCATAACTGACCAGCGTAAGCTCCTCACACTATTAGTACAGCAGTGATTGATGACCTTCCCCTATTATCAATAGAGATCAAAGTCTAGCCCGAGGCTCCACACACAGGTATAGCTGATGGTGAATATAATATCACCTTACTACAATCCCCATTGTTGATGCTAATACCAAACAAGGAAACTCTGGAAACTAAAATAATTCCTTAATATCTACAATCTGATAACTGAAAGTGACAGGTTTTCAAGTAGGATTTCCTCTGACATTTTTCCACCTTTCTTCTTGTCACGAAGAGACATAAATCAGTCAAGTATGAAGAACGCTTGTCTTCCAAAAACACTTCACTATCTGTAAAAAGAGTACAAAAGTCTTCTATTTAAATACCACCTGATACAAAATATATGGTCCACACATAAATCATATGACATGACCCCAAGGTGTTTTCTCAATTACCCAAATACCAGGTGATATACAGTGCATAATACAAGGGAGGGTGAGACAAGACAACAGATATGAATAATTCTGATTTTCTTTCAACAATACCAAGAGATATGCTTGATTGGCATTTTAGAAGATGCTACTTGTTGAACATAAAGAATTTTCTGGATTTCTTATTCTTTTATTCTTTGATAGAACAGGTCCTGAAACGTATCAAAAAAGAATAAAAGAAGATGAAATCCAGAAAATTCTGGATGTTTAATACTTACAGAGGTTTCACATTTACTGAGCAATGTGAACTAGTTTCCTTCAATGTCATTTGAAAATTTGGATAAAAATATGCACCAAAAAACATGCAACCTTTTCTTATACAGGCATAACGGGCTCTTCTTGCACTAGATGTAGGTCTATCCCTTCCAACTCGTTTTTCACAATTCAATATGGTCAAAATTCACACACTAAAATAAACAAGTAGCAACTCGGCCCATGCTATAGTTCTAACCATTTCTTAAAAGTATCAACATGGTCAAACTTCACACACTAAAATACACAAGTAGCAACTTGGCCCATGCTAGAAGTCTAAACAGTTCTTAAAAGTATCAACATGGTCAAAATTCACACACTAAAATAAACAAGTAGCAACTTGGCCCATGCTATAATTCTAAACATTTCTAAAAGTATCAACATGGTCAAAATTCACACACTAAAATAGACAAGTACCAACTCGGCCCATGCTATAATTCTAAACATTTCTTAAAAGTATCAACATGGTCAAAATTCACACACTAAAATAGACAAGCAGCAACTTCACCAATGCTATAATAACCATGACAAGATGAAATCCTTCACTCCGTCACGGAGACAGGTGTGCATCACTTACCATGGTAGAGCAGTCTCCTATGTCTGTGTCAGCTATCAATGGCCATAGCATGGAGTGGGCAGAGATGGGATTATGACTGTGGCTATACATAACATAGGCTGGGACCTGTGGTTATGGCCAAGGCTCTTAGCAAGGAGATGGGTATCAGATGTCATTGGTCAGCCCCGGGTGACACAGAGGGCATTGGTCAGGGACATCTTGTCACATATCACCTGGTAGTCATGGAGATGGAGGGGGTGAGGGGGGTCAGGTGAGTTGGACAGGGAGGGGGAGAAGTGGAGGATCGTGGGTGGGTGATGTGTGCAGAGTATGGAGGGTATGTGAGTTGGGCATGAGAAATAGGAAGGGTGGGCTTGTTAAGTAGGAAGAGTCGGACATGTGCATTAGGGAGGGTTGGGTTTGTTGAGTAGGTGAGGTGAGGTGAAATTGGGTTTTATGTTGTGCTTAAGGATATTTCGTTGTTGAGTAGGAAAGGTGAGACATTGAATTAGGGAAGGTGGGCTTTTAGTAGGGGAGGTGGTTCTATTGAGTTAGGAGGGTGGGACATAATGACAACAGAGGGTTGGACTTGAGGAGAAAAGATGTTGCAGTGGGGCATGTGGATTAGGGAGGGTTGGACACTGGATTAGGGAGGGTTTTTAGTAGGGGAGGTGAGTGTATTGAGTTGTGAGGTGGGACATGATGATAACAGAGGGTGGAGTAAATGTGTTGGGGTGGGCCATGTGGAGCAGGGAGGGTTGGACTTGTGAAGTAAGGAGGGTGGGGCATTTGATACATGTAGGGTAGAAAAAATGGAATAGGGAGGGTGGAGCATGTTAAATAGGTAGGATGAAGACTATGGAATAAAGAGGGAGGAGAAGAAAGCATGCAGTAAGTCAGTGATATAGATCGTGGTGTAGGGATAGGGAGGGTGGCAGTTGGTGAGAAGAGGGTCGGCTTGTGGAGACGGAAGGATATGATTATGGAGACGGGAAGGTTCTGTATGTGGAAAAGAGGGGATAGGGCTAGTGGGGAAGGGAGTGAGTGAGTGAGTTTAGTTTTACGCCACTTTTAGCAATATTCCAGCAATATCACTGCCGGGGACACCAGAAATGGGCTTCACACATCGTACCCATGCGGGGACTCAAACCCGTTGCTTTGGCGTGACGAGTGAATGCTTTAACCACAAGGCTACCCCACCGCCCCGGTGGGGAAGGGAGGAAGGGGTGGGTAAATGAAGGAGAATGGGGTCTCTGGAATAGGAGTGTGGGACATGTGGAGAGCAGGGGACTAACGAATCAGAGAGTGTGGGGCGAGTATTTAGTTAGATTAGGGATAGTAGGCAGTGAGTGAGTGAGTTTAGTTTTACGCCGCACTCAGCAATATTCCAGCTATATGGCGGTGGTGATTGCAGGCAAGCAGTAGAGGTAGAGTGCAAAAGTTGTAAAGGGTTGGTGGTGTTTGTGGATTTGGAAGAGTGGGGTAAATCAGAAACTGGTGGATGGAGGGTGAGAAAGTGGTAAAAGGAGGGTTGGGATTTGGCGAAGGGAGAGTGGAACGAGTGGACAACTGGTGGCGGTAGTGTTAAAAAATACAAGTGGGCTATGATAAATCTGAGTAACCACATGGATAAACACTTATTCCGTCTTCAATAAATACCTGATGCAAACATTTACTACTTCATCCCCTGTCATCAATGAACGACTACCTGAACAGATGACATGTGCACGGGTTTACACTGACCATTATAGTCATGAACTTAGCCATACTGACACACATGCTTCCTGCACAGAGGAGACTGGGTAATCAGTGACAGTCAGTGCAGTGCCATTATTCAAGGGTTGTGATGCATTGAAGGATTCATGTTCTTTAAACCACAACCTTCACGGCTTTGTACTCAAATTATACCAGTGAAAATATCATGACAAAGAAACAGCCCACATACTGCTTTATGATTTCTACCCGACATACCTGTTCGACAAACAACCTCACCTCTCTCAATAGGATAGACAACACATGGCAAACACTAGATTTGCTCCATTTCTCTAAATGTCTGAAATATTATGTAATAGAGCGAGTTACCAAGGTTTAATTCTGACAAATATTTCATTCATGTAACAGCTTGCAAGCTTAATGGGGAGGATACGCCAATGAACACATGGGCAGGGAGGTAACTTTCACTACATCGGCAAATATGGGTAGGAGAAAAAGGTTGCCTGGAAGAATTATAAAATTAAATGATCAAGAAAACTTTGTGAAACCTATAACCTAGAGTATGATTGTTGCTGAGCTATCATAACTAGATAGTCAAGAATACCAGTATCTGCAATGCTGTAGATACCATGGAAACCTTGGTTTCTCACCCTACCAGCAATATAGACCACGCTGAGTGATATCTGGGTTCAAGACAGATATTTCTGAAATAAGGATTGCTTTCAATTTTTATGGGTAACCAGACCCATACATACTGAAATCCATCTGAATCTCTAAAGGTAATGAGTAAGATGAGGGATTATATCAGGCCTGTACCTTCTTAGAGCGGAGTCCTCTCTTCTTCTCCATGTTAAATCCACTGACAGAGACGTCTAACAAAGAACAGTGAAGTCTACTCCAGCTAAACTGCCTCTGTTGCCGCAGTACAACAACCGGCTTCACTCACATCAAACACAGGCTAAATTCAGTTACAGGACTTCCATGTTTGAATCATTCATGAGACAATAGCACCCTATAAATCCAGATTCCATGTAAAAAATTCATCAACAATGCAAGCGTTTGAGCATGTGATGCAACATTGATTTTTGTGCAGCAGGAAAGCCCCTACATCAGTGGTCGCAAGTTCGTTGATCTATTCCGCGGCCTCCAAGCCACTTAGCCCATGATCTGTGAAAAGAAATATGCAAACATGCACATCACTCCAACACACTGTTCCCCTTCCCTCCACTGTCAACATAATTCAAAATAACATGTTGTGTAACGTTACGTTTGAAATATGCAAGTGTCAATCAAGAGACTCGCCACTTTCTTTGTTCAATGATGCATGTAATGCATGAAACATTCCACCAATCACGGGAGCTGTGGGCACAGATTTTAACCATTTCCAACTTGACGTCTCGTTACATGCGACTCCTAAGTAGAATGGCAGCAACTCAGCCAGACAAATACATGAATATTTCTGTCCTGAAACTGGGTCAAGGTTATCAATGACTGTAATTACTGATGAACGTGCCTGGGTCATGCTAATGCTATCTCATGCATGTCAAATATCTAAAAAGCAAATCAGGCTAGATTTCAGATAACACTTATACTATTAGGAACAAATGCCTTCAATACTGTTGAAATAATCATAAATCATTACTAAAATATTTAAAATATTACCTCAAGTCATTATGAAGTTTTAGAAGTAGATCAGCTCACTACAGCACTGTAGTAATTCGTTCTCAGACAAGAGTACAATCCTTCCACAACTGCGTCAGATTGTGTGTCTGAATGTAGGCAATGCCAGCAGGAGTGGAGGTGCGTGCTGCTCGGGGAAACTAACCCCAGCACAGGTGTGTAAATGTCACAGCAGATCGAGGAACATGGAAATGTTGCCATCACCTGATCCTCCTGCTACAAATTAACACTGGTTAGCCAACAGAAAGCCTCCCTCCGTCCCTCCACACCTGCCAGTTGTTGAATGTGCAGACTGACGAGATAATGATAGGATCACTGGGGATAACAGCAGGGTACACTAGGGACTTGTTCTCAATGTAAATTGGATCAGAATTTCAACTGAAGAAAATACTTTCATAACAAATTTTGACTGGTTGAAATACATTTTAGGAAAAATCTTGAGAAAAATCTTAATCTTACAAAGATTATTTCAAAATGCATTAAATGACATTTCTTGAACAATGGATAAAGCTAAATTGGTTAAATCTCTCTAATAAAGTTTATGTGAAAATAGGTGTTTAGTCTAGATTTGTTCAGTATTTATATCAAAACATTTTTAACATACATAAAAAATTGCTTTTTTCAAAATTCATGTAAGAACAAAGTTTTATTACTGTCATATACCAATCAGACTGAGCTCTTCAGCAAAGAAGGTAAACACAATATGTATGGCTATCCATATGGTGTGCACTTGTACCTAACAACTCTAACTTGTACTTGCTAGGACTAAACTCACCACACCTCACCTTCATATATGTGTACATTGTCTCAAATACAAGCTCTGAACAAACAGGCCGGATAGTGCACAGATACACAGCTACAGGTATACCTCGACCTGCTTCAGTGCTAGATGACCTGACTTGCCCTATACATCAGTGGAAGGTCACAAATATAAATGGGTTTCTGTGGCAAAAACATGAATGCATCTGTTAGCTTCAAGGAACCAACTACTTTGCCAATTTTGCAATCTTGGAGAGCTTATAATCCGCATAATTCATGTAGGGATGAAAGTCTCATACACCATAAAGGGTTAATGATATGCAGACTTAAGTCCCGTATTTACTAACATATCTTACTTTTACATCCAGTTTCAGATAACTGTTTGTGATGCTATCTCTATTCAACACTATTATGTAAAGCACACGTACGCTTGAAAAGACCTATTTAGATAAACCAATGGTATATTTGTCAAGGCTGACTCAGAAAAAAACATGAATAATAATGGAGTCTTTGGTGCAGTCTCTGCATAAATATCATCAACATCAAAGCAAACACAACATATACACCATGTCTGTGTGGACATACACATATTTGCTTGTAAACGCAACGGCAAAACGAAAAAAAAAAAGCCACTTAAAGGCACACCACTGTTAATATCACACAAAATTCTTACAATATTCAAATGACATTGAGTCCAAAGCTTCAAAACTTGCAGCATACAACTGTTTACATAAACTGAAATCGTCCAAAGTTTAAATGACATTTAGCCCAAATGTTCAAATCTTTGCTGCCTGCTATACCTAAATCAAATGAAATTGCTACAATACTCAAATGACTTTCTGTGCAAACCCTCACAGGCTAAAATGTCATGTTTTCTCATAATATGAAGTTATATACTTTTGATAAATGTTTTGTCAAGTTATTTTAATCTATATCTGTAAATAGATTACAAACGTACCAGCTATCAAAAGTTCATATATTTCTAAAGTACATATAGGTGCCCACTGATCAAGGAAAAACTGCAATATCTAAAACTCCACTGAATATATGAGCACTTTACAGGGGAGGTGGGGTAGCCTTGTGGTTCAAGCGTTCGCCCGTCACGCCACATATCCGGGTTCGATTCCCCACATGGGTACAATGTGTGAAGCCCATTTCTGGTGTCACCGCTGTGATATTGCTGGAATATTGCTAAAAGCAGCGTTTAACTAACTAACTCACTCACTCACATCACAAACCTGACAGATACTGCAATGTCAGAACCCACATCATACCATAGGATTAGAATATACTGATGGAAACAAATAAGGGAACACATGTACAAGTCCACCCATATTCTTTCACAGGTTTCTTTACATACTTTGTATTGCACTGTGGGTGAAAATCTGAGAAAATATAAAGTGAGTGAGTGAGTGAGTTTGGTTTTACGCCGCTTTTTGCAATATTCCAGCAATATCACGGCGGAGGACACCACAAATGGGCTTCACACATTGTGCCCATGTGGGGAATTGAACCCGGGTCTTCGGCGTGACGAGCGAACGCTTTAACCACTAAGCTACCCCACCGCCCCAGAAAATATAAGGGAACAATTGTACCTTCATATCTTCCCTTATTTATTTCCATCAGTATGTGACCGATTTTACACAATGTCATAATGTGGACACGTGACATACTCATCTCACTCCATAACAACTGATAATACCTGTGAACGCATGCACAGCATGAGAGTGGATGTGGTCCCACATGTTCATGTTTAAATCTATGGATGAATATCCTAGGGTCATCATCCTCATGTTATTATTGATAGTAGTTTGAAATTATTGGGAATTATCAATAACAGTTCAAGTGGAGACAACAGGAACACATATGTTCATGGCCCGTGACTGTCAGCTGCAACAATGTATGACATATATATATGTTGTTCACACAAAACACTCACTTACTAATGCATTTCAAAATCCCCCAAACACAAGTATTAAACATCAAATATATACACTCACTCACTCACTCACACTGCACTTGCACACGACTACATGTTGGGTCTAAAGTCAACAAAAGTATCTTACCTAGGTGCTGCTACAACATACACTGAAGCTCTTCCAAGCCAGAAGGTAATATCACGGCTATACAATCCACTCAACACCTGGCACCATCAACACGCCAGTACATTATAGATCATTATACCACATGCTGCAACTATTGCATTTAGTCCCCGTGTCCCAAGTGAACTGCTGAAGCAAGTAATGTAAACCACGGCGTATACATAAAACATGTATCAAGCTATGTTTCCTGTCAAGCTGAGGAACAGTTAGTTTGATAAAGGGCTTTGCATATAATCAACTCAACCACTTAATTGTACATGAATACAGGCCTGGGCTTATAATCAGGTCAACCAGCTCATTGTACATGGATACAGGCCTGGGCTTATAATCAAGTCAACCAGCTATTTGTACATGGATACAGGCCTGGGATTATAATCAAGTCAACCACCTAACTTTACATGGATATAGGCCTGGGCTTATAATCACCTGTATAATCAATCAACCAGCTCATTGTACATGGATACAGGCCTGGGCTCATTGTACATGGATACAGGCCTGGGATTATAATCAAGTCAACCAGCTCATTGTACATGGATACAGGCCTGGGCTTATTATCACCTGTATAATCAAGTCAACCACCTAACTTTACTTGGATATAGACCTGGGCTTATAATCAAGTCAATCACCTAACTTTACATAGATACAGGTCTGGGATTATAATCAAGTCAACCAGCTCATTGTACATGGATACAGGCCTGGGCTTATTATCACCTGTATAATCAAGTCAACCACCTAACTTTACATGGATATAGGCCTGGGCTTATAATCAAGTCAACCAGCTATTTGTACATAGATACAGGCCTGGGATTATAATCAAGTCAACCAGCTCAGAGTACATTGTACAGGCCTGGGCTTATAGTCAAATCAACCAGCTACATAGATTGGGCTTATAACAAGGCTCAGAGTACATTGTACAGGCTTATAGTCAAATCAACCAGCTCATTGATACAGGCCGAAGCTCATAATTGTACAGAAGCACTCACTGGGGTGAACTGTTCACAAGACAATGAATCAACACATATGGTAATATTTTTACGTCATGGATCATTAATTCACTCCTGTGGGAGAGCTACTTCAAAAAGCAGCCACATAATCTATACATAGTCATTTTATTGCCTTGTTCCTTGTAAAAAACTGTGCAGATTAATTTCAAAGAGCTCTAGCTGCTGTAAGGAGTCAAGTTACACCAAGTTACAACCGCTGAAGAAAAACTTTGAGTGAAGTCCTCCTTGGTTTCAGCATGTACTTGACAGAGTTTTTAAAAGGAAAAGGTACTTCTGACGGCACGAGTCAACTCTGTTTGAAAGTGGGCCTCATATGTAACATTAGGGAAAATTTCTTTAACTGTATACCCCTTTGAGTGAGGTGAGGTGAGGTGAAATTGGGTTTAACATCGTGCTTGAGAATATTTCCCTCATATGATGACGTGCATGCGTGACTGAAGCTGGTTTTATAGTGCTAGCCCACTGAGATACCATGCCGCAGTGAAGCATGAATACCCCACTCAGACACAGTATACTGACTCGAGCCGACCAGTCCTTCTTGTACCCATTAATGCCGAGCGCCAGGCAGGGACCAACAAGTACCATGTTTTAAGGTCTTTTGGTATGACGCTGTCGGGGATCGAACCCGCGACCTTCCGCTCTCGGTGGAACCCCTTTGAGTAAAGTTGACAACTCACACAAATACCTGACATTATGATAGTAAAACAAGAGGAATGTCACTTCGTAAAACTTGTATCAAGTACAAGGTTGTTGCACTGGCTGAACGAGAGGTGCTGTTGTTTAAAAACAAAAACAGTTTCTAGTGTGAAGTTGACTACAGAAAGCCCATAAATGAACCTGCTGTAGATAGTGTGACAGTGAAATAGGATTAAATATCACATTGACAGTGCCTCATCATGGAGCCAGTCTGGGTGATATTGAAATAAAGAGCTGCTTTCTTGAAATGGACAACACATAATATGTACAAAATCATTGCACAGGCTGAACCAGTGCTCTTTGTCAATTACAAAATATAACACCAGCTCAGATCTGATCTTGCCCAACCACCACCTTACCCAATGAAGAGTGAGTGAGTATTGTTTTATGCCACTTAGCAATATTCCAGCAATATCACGGCGGGGGACACCAGGCCCCGATTTCTTGAAACAAACTTAAGTCTGAGTTTCAACTTAAGTAAGAGTTTTACTCAAATCTGAGAAAGCGCATTTCCCAGAAGGAACTGAATTCTATATTAAACTCAAACTTAGTAGACAATTTGAGTTTGGTGGATAGATTACTGTAGTTGTTTCGTCTTTTTTATTAATAAAATGCAGTTGAGTTAAAACTTAAGTTTGTTTCGAGAAATCGGGGCCAGAAATGGGCTTCACACACTGCACCCATGTGTTGATTCGAACCTGGGTCTTTGGCGTGACGAGCTCATGTTTTATACCCAGCTACCCTAACGTCCCACTCTATGTTGTAACAGATTTGTTTGTCCTTAGAGTAGGTCTGTAGGTTTCACATCAAGAGTCAGTGATTTAGTATTTATTTCAGGGTAAATCTGTTTCAAACCTAAATACAAGGATGTTATTTGTCTCTTGTTATGCCAAAAAATATGATTAAGTACAATCATTGTTCAGCTCAGCCACATACAAGATAAAATATTTGTACAGTCCAACATGTACAAAAAGCACTACAATATCAGCAAGGTTCAGCTTCTTAGCAGTCCTTGTGAACATAATCATATTATTCAGGGGTCGGTGGGGTAGCCTAGTAGTTAAAGCGTTCGCTTGTCATGCCAAAGACACGGGTTCAATTCCCCACATGGATACAATTTGTGAAGCCCATTTGTGGTGTCCCTCACAGTGATATTACTGGAATATTGCTAAAAGCCGCGTAAAACTATACTCACTCACTAACTCATATCATTCATACTGACAAGAACTCATGTCCTATAAATTCTATTTCTCAGGACATCACCTATAACAGATTTGTTCACTTGTTTTCATGGCTGGCTCATCATAGTTGGAGAAAAGGCATAGATGACCTTTTCATGATGCGCATTTACAAGGTTGGAACTGGCCTGGAGCCAGCCTGGAGCCAGACTAGGTGATATATACAAACAAACAGATCTTACCTGTGAGCTTGAGGTGTGAAGACGACTCTTCAGATCACGGTTTGTCTCATGCATCTTGGCAAGGTCGTGCTGAGATTTCTCCAGCCGATCTTTTAGGGATTCCACCTGGAAACACACCATTTACTCCATGTACCATTACAGCCAATCCGACAAAATATCACAGGAAATTATTGAGTTGAGATTTATGCCCTTTTCAGCATTATTCAATTCATGATACAGGATACCCAAAGTGTGGGACACCAAACATTCAAACCCAGAGTGTCTGTTAGAGCTAAAACTATTGTTAGTCAATGTTGATGGTAAGATCGCTTTATACAATGGCACCCAGGTCTTTTGGGTGACAAGCAAATACATGAACCAGTTGGGTACCATCACCAGATAATAAAATGTGGCAGCAGACCCTGACAACCCTGAATCTAACTCTCTTGAAAGGGACAGGATTCATCAGACGAAGAGATATATCACTATAGAAAACACCCAATCACAATGTGAGGCAGAGCATTGTCTTCATAGGTATAATGCTAAGTAATTTCTTCTAGATAATGACGTAAAACCATAAGGGGAAGTCATCACAAAACCACAAGGACAAATTTCCTGCAGGTTTAAAAGCATATCCTCTTCGTTGGTGTGTTAGACAGTATTACCATAATCCTGCCCAGGGCTGAGACTGTTTAGTGAATTTAACTCTTTACCTCTAGCATAGACTAATGCTTAGTCTCTGAATATATATAATTTTGATAGTAACATTTAAATAGAAAAGGAGACCCAGTGAGATGGGAAATTCAGAACCTGAGGAAATCTAGACTTGCTTCATTTAGGGCTTTAGCATTGCAGATAGGGCTAGGCAGTAGGGAAAATAATGAGGGTCAGGGACTGTGAGACAGACTACTTCTAGCATTACAAATACATTGTAAACAAAATATTTATAAATGAAGTTATAAAAACATAAACAGTGAGTGAGTTTAGCTTTATGCAGCACATAGCAATATTCCACCTATATGGCGGAGGTCTGTAAATAATCGAGTCTGAACCAGACAATCCAGTGATCAACAGCATGACCATCAATCTGCGCAATTGGGAACCGATGACATGTGTCAGCCAAGCCAGGGAGCCTGACCACCCGATCCCGTTAGTCGCCTCTTACAACAAGCATGGGTCACTGAAGATTCATTCTAACCCGGACCTTCACAGGTCTAGTCTAGTATAATTGTTCAACACAATACCCAAATCTATAAACCAACATTACTGCACAAATCTTCAACTGTATCAGAGTATGCATGTTGTCTAATGCCACAGGCGTATAACAGCTATAGTTATAGTTGCAATCACCAATCATTATTATGGTTGATATGACAACAGGCAAGGTGAACTAAAAACCTTTTCTGCCCAAGAATGTCCTCAGATGGAAGTTGCTAATTAACATCCCTTAGAAATCATATCTTACAATAAAGTATATAAAAGCCATTAACTTCCACATGAAAAGCCGCTGTTAAATTACATTTATCTTAAAAACTAGCATATAATGAAGTGATGGACATAATGAACTGGGTGTGTTTGGTTCGAACATATGTTGAATATTTTCGTTAAAATGTGTTTACCCAACCACAGTTAACATGCTAAAACTAGTAGTCTCTTGGAATTCTTTTTAACCCTAGTCTACTGTATAACAAACATTGTTCAAACAACCTTGCTTGATAAAATAGGAATTCCTTACATAGTATGATATTCTTATCTCTAATGAGACATTAATCAATTAATGTCACAAGCATGTACAGATATTTTACCAATGAATATCCGGGTTAGAATATTGGCCTTCAGTAACCCATGCTTGTCGTAAGAGGCCACTAACGGGATCGGGAGGTCAGAATCGCTGACTTGGTTCACACATGTCATCGGTTCCCAATTGCGCAGATCGATGCTCATGCTGTTGATCACTGGATTGTCTGGTCCAGACTCTATTATTTACAGACCGCCGCCATATAGCTGGAATATTCCTGAGTGCGGCATAAAACTCAACTCACTCACAGATATTTTATGAATAATATTTCTACTTCTAAGAAAGGGAGTAAGAGGTGACTAACAAGATCGAGCTGTCATATGGTTCATGTATGTCACCATATCCCAGTTGTGTAGATGAATGCTCATGATGTCGATCACAGGTCGGTTGGATTCAGAATCCATTATTTACAGGCCACTATCACAGGAACCACCACTTCAGTAATAGTGAGATGAAAGGGTCTCGTGGCCTCTGAGGCTTGTCACTGTAGAATATCCTCAATCTATAACTAACCTGTGAAGATCCGGGTTAGAATTGATCTTTAGTAACCCATGCTTGTCGTAAGAGGCGACTAACAGGATCGGGTGGTCAGGCTCGCTGACTTGGTTGACACATGTCATCGTATCCCATTTGCATAGATCTATGGTCATGCTATTGATCAATGGACTGACTGGTCCAGACTCGATTATTGACAGACCACCGCCATATAGTTGGAATATTGCTGAGTTGGCGTAAAACTAAACTCACTCACTCAGTCTATAACTAGTATTTAGCACAAGGACCCTTCCTTTTAACCCTTTATGTGTAACACTGCAAACAAACTGCCTGATCTGAGTTTCCCTACAGTATTTACCTCTGTTTCCAGAAACTCCACTAGAACCCCTCCTCCATCACTGATGGACCCTGACGAAGCTCCACCCATCATGTTGTCGTCATCTTCAGATCGCATCTGTTCATCATTAAACTGGTCCTAAAACAGAGTTATCTCCCTTATTCCATCATCAATGAAATTCTTTGACAGCATTTTATTATTAGATAATTTCAATAATAAATCAAATTCCAATCTAATAAACAATCAAAATCCATTAGCTTTCAAAAACATAATGTCGACCTTTAAACGATTGCTAGTCTGTGATTTACAGTTTCCAACATCTATTCATATACTTCACAAGTGGGTATCATATTGCACCTGGCAAGGCCAAATCAGTACTGTAATACAGGCCACTTGTAATGTGCACATATGTGCTGTACAATAGCATGTCAAACAATGTATTGAAACATACACGCACCTATTCCAATCCTGATATGTTGACACTTGAAACAGATTGTGTCTACTTTATGTAGAGTCATACCAGGCAAATTATTTACTATACAAATTAGCTGGGGCAATATGACATTACAAGGTTTTGTTTACATTTAATCTTAACAATGATAAAAAATTATAAAAATCATATACATATTTCAGCACAACAGTTAATCAACAAAAGAGCAATTAAATCTTTATTAGGTATATACTACATAAATATCCATGATGAATTATAACTCTCAATGTTAGTGTTAATTAACTTCAAATTTCAATCACATTCCAGCTGATATGAAGATAGTTTGGGGGACATGGAATAGACTGCAGGAATTGGGGCAGTACATCGTCAGTGTAGATGCAGGTGTCATGTGCTTTGGCTAGGGTTTGCATACTTAGCTTCAGGGTCAATTACAACCATTAGTACGAAACAAAATGTTCAAACAACTGAAAAAAATGACATGCATCTTTTAAAATAATATAATTAAGTATAAGTCACAAATATGAAAAAAACACCTACAAATACAGAATGATTACATATACTATATTTTATTGATGCTACATCAATGTTCAAAACTGAGTTGAGTAAAACCACTAAGAAAAACTATGACTTATATTTTTCTACAACAATAAGGGAGTGAGTGAGATGGGTTTAATGCCACTTAGAACAATATTCTACGGCATGCCAGCTAAATGTGGGAAAAAGACCAATGGAAGGTCTCAGAAATTTGCCACATTAGTGACCCACGAGCACAGATATGGTGCTTATAAACTCAGCAACAAAATAAAGGTGAACAGGGATGCAAATCAACAATCATTTGATTGATGAGCCCAAGGGATGCAACTCTGATGAGGAAATTGCAGCCGCTTGTGTCCCGTAAGTGAAAAACTGAGTTGAAAAAACTGCACAAAGATATTAAAAAAAACCCCATGATTATAATATCTCTACCATACTTTTCAATGAGACAGTGAATATGGTGATATATCACCCAGCCTACCTGTGACAGACTCCGGTCCCCCATATCGACTTCGTCATTATCAGAGTCTCCCGAGTAGGTCTCCTTACTGGAGCCGGACAGATTGAAGTGATATGGATCATCTGAAGGGGGAGGGGAATGCATGCGGGCAGCTTTAGCAGGTCGGGTTTTTTCCTTCACCCTTGCACTCGGCGACATCCCACGTCTCATTTTCTCTCTCTGTTCTTCTTCCTTGCTGCTCTCACTCATGATGGAACGTTTTGGAACTCGGGCTGTATCACCACCTGGAGCAGTGGGTGCATTGTCGCTGCCTTCCACGTATCGTTTCAGTGGGGGATTGTTGCCACTCTGCCACGTAAGATCCTGTGGAGGAATGTGGTGTCTTGGGATCTTTGTTCCCCGGGAGAGACGGGGTGATCCCTTATTCTCTATATTGGAGTGTTCATATTCCATACTTTGAGTGCTACGATCACTACCGATGCTTTGGTTGCTGGATGAGGTACCGGCTGGGACTTGGTCAAGGCTGGATGAAAACTCTTTGACTGAGAAAGCTTTGCTGACATTTCCGGGATTGACATCAGAATGATGCCTCCTTGTGTTCTTGGTGTCTTTCTTGGTCTGTTCTCTCCGCCCAACCAACTGGAAGGCAGTTTCACCCATGGACCCGGTAACTGTCGTGGTCTGACCAGACGTGGCACTGACATCAAAATCATCAACAGCCCGTGCCCCTGTCAGAGTTTTGCTGGTAAGGGTAGATGATGGCATGCTGTGTGTACGACCGGAACTGTGCAGGTCCATACACAGGCGGATGGCCTTCATCCAGTTGTTCCTGATCCCGGACGTCATGGCCGCCAGGTTGTATTCCCCATTTCGGGTCTGCAATACAATAAGGTCCACTGTGATAAGGACAACAAAATAATCAGTTAAAATGTTGATAAAGACTGCAATACAATAGGATACAATGTTGAAAAAGACACTACAATAAGATAAGGTCTTAAAAAAAATCTTAATTTGGACAGCAACCAAAGTTCATTAAGATCATGGTTTGTGAGCTGAATGTGATAGTAAAGCTCAAAGTGAAATCTACAAGTCACCAGATATGGTGTTGACAACCAAGGATCATAACCAGAGTGAATCCTGGATTCAAACCTATGTTTAGAACCTGGCATGCATAAGAGACATCTTAACTCTTTATCAGATTTCAGCTTCACTGACAACTGGGCCATCAATGCCACATTAGGAGTGAATATAGGCTGATAACGATTGCCTGTGATGTGTCATTATACACAATGATATATCATTCTATAATTACCTTGATCTTAAAACCATAGTTCCTGGCTGTGTTGACCTCTGACACCTCATAACAAGTTGAAAGGTCAATGCGACCATCAAGACTATTCATGTCTTCAGCTTTAGCGTCACGGTAATAGCGGAGAGAGTTGCCCGCCAGGACAAACCAGTGCTTTTTCATGTCCTGTTAAAACAGAAGGAACCAGTACATTATTTGGATCTTTAGAAAGTGACACTGCAAGAAGAGTTTGTTTTATTTTCTTGGCACCTATATTGCAGCTGATAGAGTTCTTTGTGGTTGTTACCCGTGAAGGTCCGGGGTAGAATATTGATCTTCAGTAATCCATGCTTGTCGTAAGAGGCGACTAACAGGATCGGAGTGGTCAGACTCGCTGACTTGGTTGACACATATCATCGGTTCCCAATTGCGCAGATCGATGCTCATGCTGTTGATCACAGTATTGTCTGGTCCAGACTTGATTATTTACAGACCGCCTCCATATAGCTGTAATATTGCTGAGTACGGCGAAAAACTAAACTCACTCACTCACTCTTTGTGGTTGTAGGAAATATTTAAATGCCTGTATGTCAAAAGGTCAGACCAGTTTCAGCGACCAGTCATTTATTACAGGGGTATGTGTCCTAACACTGAAACATATTTTACAAAAACAAACCAACCCTCTTTTTATATCATTTATTTATTCCCTCCAACAACACATACAACCTTTTTTCCATGATCTGATTCCACCCACCCTTAATAACACAATGACCAATACCTAAATAATGTTCATATTAGAATTGTTGTTCAATATAAGAATTTCTTTTATTTGAAACACTTTACTTCTATCCAGTCAGCCTGTGTGTTTGAAACATTTCAGTTACACCTTAGAGAAAAATCTGTACAAGAAAACAAGTGTTGTGTTTTTTAAAAATAAATTTATATATAGAGCACAGCATCCGATTAAAATGTTTTATTCTCATAACTCACTACTTAAACATAAATCTAATGTAGGAAATTACCCACTTGAAAATGTGCTTTGTTGCTAAAACTGCCTTAATCTATTAATATCATTACAGAAAGAATTGAATGCAATATATCACAGCATCAGAATCTGATCTGCAAAGGAAGGGAGGTAACTCTGCTAACGTAAACAGTTCAAGTATTGTCAAGAGGCTAATAGAGTTACAGAATCATGTTGATTTCACCCAGCTATACAAATATTCATAACCGTAATTGGCATCTACGCAATATTGTTAGATTACAAATATCTTTATCAAGCTGATCTCTATCAAACTGCCATTCAAATAACCATGCTATATGTGTCTCAAAGGCGAAAGCTGATGAATTGTAAAAGTAAGGAATTGAAAAGGAATAGAGTGGCATCTGGGCAACAATGGTTGATACACGTACAGTCATGTGAGTGAGTGAGTAAGTTTAGTTTTACGCCGTTTCTAGCACAATTCCAACAACATCACGGCTGGGGCACCAGAAATGGGCTTCACAAATTGTACCCATGTGGGGAATTGAACCTGGGTCTTCAGCATGGCGAGCGAACGCGTCAACCACTAGACTACCTAAATGTCCCTAAAGTCATAAGAGTCTTGCATAAAAGAGCCAGGAATCAGTTTTAGACCTTGGAGACAAATGTTTTACACTATGTGATACTACACCATATCCGAAGTGGTCACGCAGGTGAAGTATATTTACCACTTTGATAAAACCATCCATACACATTTGTGTTGACAGAGCACATAAGGGCTAACTGATCCTTGTATGATCAAGGGATGTAACTCTGCACAGAGAATAATGTTGCTTCAGATCACGACAGTCTATGTCCCCTCTAGCATAAGACAATAATCCATGAGTTTTGTTGGTTTTTTTATGAGGTGAGGTGAAATTGGGTTTAACGTCGTGCTTGAGAATATTTCGCTCATATGACGACGTGCATGTGTGTGTATGTGTATGTGCAGCTGCTTGTACTAGCCCAGACTGAAGCTAGTTTTATAGTGCTAGCCCACTGAGATACCATGCCGCAGTGAAGCATGAATACCCCACTCAGACACATTATACCGACTCCAAGCCGACCAGTCCTTGTTGTACCCATTAATGCCGAGCGCCAGGCAGGGACCAACAAGTACCATATTTTAAGGTCTTTTGGTATGACGGGCCACGTTCGGGGGATCGAACCCGGGTGTTTTATGAACATTCAACAATAATCCAGTCAATGGAAGCTGGCCTCTAAATAATGTACTCTGGATCAGACTATCTGGTGATTGATATTATGAGAAACAATCCACAGTGTCTGGATATTATGACATGCAATCGACGAAGTCACCATGCCTGGTCACCTGATCCATTAGTCCCATACTACAGCCAGCTAAAGTTGGTGGGGACATATTTTAACCCAGAATCCCCTTGGGACAATCCACCTGTGGTCACTAAGATGTTCCTCACCTTGTCGAGTGGGCCTTGCTTGATGAGCCAGCCCTTCTTCATGTAGACCAGGTCCTGCAGCAACAACACACATTAGATGACATCACCATTAATAATAATATAATCGGTCAAACTTGAATATTGTGCATTTTCTCATTCTGTCAACTGTCATGCTCAAATGTAAAACGATAGAGCCTAAAAAAAGTTAGAATTTTGAAATTACAACCAGTCCTGTCCAGCAATGTTTTAGAAATCAGACAAGGGAATATTTTGCTTCTTTAAACTAATAAGTCTGAAAGAAATTACCAGAGGTTACCTTCTCATTTCTCATAATCCGTCTTAATTCCACGCGGATATGTCTTCGGAAACTCATAGCTACAAGACGTATTAAAGGCCGTTCTGAGACAGGTATGCTGGAAGGGCTAGGTCTATTTTAATGTGATGGAAGCTATTTCAAGATATTTTTTCTCTATGCTGTCAACTGAGGAGCACCTGTTTGGTGTAAGACTGGGTGTTGCTTTGTACACAACAGGCTGACGGAAATGTGCTGGAATGATTTGCTCATTTCGAATGACATACATTCCAGAAACAAAAAACTATTTAACATTGAACAATACCCAAGTTTGACCAAGACAACTGCAAATGATTTGTGTACGAAGCTCCAGAATCCATGAAGAGACAATACAAATGGTCACATGACTGCAGAAGCAACATAAGAAATGTTTTTTTTCTACCTCAGAACAAATCAATCTTTTTTCTGAAAAATTCAACTTATAAGAAAATCAACTTTACTTATAACAACACAATTAAAAGAATGACTATGTTTGAACATGTTTTCCTTTTCTGAGGTAAAATTCAAAATCAGTGCAGGAAAACACACATAAATATTACAATTAGTTCAACATAAAAGGGGATTTACATGCAGAACTAAAATCATGAATCAAACATACATTACAAAATTCCAAGCGAACAGATGCGCATTAACATTACAAAATTGATAAACAATTAGTGTCACTGATTTATTCCTAAACTGACTACAAGAACAATTGCTGTGAAATTAGAACCCTGACTGATATACTTGCCTCGTATTTAGTTCCCTTGGGGTCAGGACTGACAGGGGTGGAAGCTAGGGAGTGGGCCCTGTTAACTGCACTCATCTCAGAACTGCGGGCCATCTACAAAGTACCACAGGGACTCCTAAGTCAGCGCTATGTGGTCACACTTTAAAGTACCTTCCATAAATAAACTAGAAACCAGAAATGGGCTTAAGACATTGCCCATTGTAAGGAATTGAACCCAGGTCTTTGGTGTGATGAGCGAACACTTAACCACTAGGCTACCTTACTGCCCTTTACAAAAATGATAAGTAGGTCATTTCTCATTGTGTTACTGTCCATATTTTTACTGTGGGTGTTTTGATTCCGCTCACTAGACTTTGAATCCATAGAAAAGTTGTCGTTAGGCACTGTAGCTTACCTTCAGTTAGGCTCATAAAATATATCAGTGAAAATAAACATCCAAATTTGTTTACATTTTTTTTATCAGCCCATCTCAATTTTGGAATAGAGAGCAATGATAAACTTGCAAAATACAAACTATGCCCTGATTTGTCCACATTTTCAAAACTACCATAAACATTATATATTCCTGAATATTGTTGATTTCTGATTCAAATTACAGAACAGATCTACATGGACCTTAAATGTCTGAAAAATATTAAAAAACTCATATCATTGTAACAAGAAATGTCCAATTTCAACATCAGGCAGAAAAAAACAAGTGACTGTCATCAACACCCGACAGCTGATATTGATTGCAGGTATTCTCGTTTGCTTCATCATATGTTCATGCACCTGCTGTGACTGGCAGGGTACAACTATTGCTCATCAGCCTTAACTGACTGACTGACTGAGTGAGTTTTGTTTTACGCCGCTTTTAGCAATATTCCAGCAAGATCACGGCGGGGGACACCAGAAATGGGCTCACACATTGTACCCATGTGGGGATTCGAACCGGGGTCTTCGGCGTGACGAGCCAACGCTTTAACCACTAGGCTACCCCACCACCCATCAGCCTTAACACCCTGGGTGGAATATGGGGCACTGAAAATGTCCATTTTTAAAGTAATACAAATGACAAGAGTACATAAATATCGGTGATAATTAATAGAGGTTAACCACTTTGGTATGAGTATTTTGAACATATGCAGCACTGATGAATAAATGACTTTACATGTAAATAAATGCATTCAAACAAAGACTCATATGATTCAAACTGAAAAGACAAAACTAACTCTTTTACTAAAGTTTGACAAAAACGCCACATAATGTCGTATGTGACAAATGATACATGATAGTCCACACTGTAAGGATTTGGCAAAAGTGGGCGGGTCTATTTGGTCAAGAGGTAGTTGAAGGGAAAGGGTACCACATGGGGACAGTTCAATAGGGAGTTGTCAAGGGTTAGATCCCTTATCACTGAGTTACATGTACAATGAAGGTAATACAGGAGACAGTGGTGTGATGCAGGGTACATAGACAGAAGCATATCATACAGGATGAACGACACTGATACACAAGACAGTGAAATTGAAATAAAATTGATCATGCAATTAGAAAATTTAAGAAAAGAAATCAGTGAAAAATATTTAAGAGATGATAAAACATTACATGCACTTCCTTAGCAGGATATTGTTTTAAAATACTTAATGTTGCAAATGAAAATAGAATTCTTTCATATCGTTCATCTGAAAACTACAATAATTAACTACAAGATGATCTGAGAAATTTATTACAAAGCTATCATGCCATGGGCTTCATTGCTTGAAAGACAATAAACATTATGGATCTTGTTTGTAGAACACAGCAATCAACACTGCCAATACTTACTTTAAGTTCATCAGTTTCATTGCTCTCTGTCTCATCAGTGCTCATGGTTTCACTGGCGCCATCGTCCTGCACTTTGGACAACATGTCCCCCGACCCATCATCCCGGGGGAGGGACAGCTGGGTGGGGAAGTCCTTCATGCTGGTCGACCTCTCCCGATGTTGCCGGGCGCGCTCTGCAGCAGAGAGATTCTTCCTCTGTGGCCGGTCATCAAAGGAACTGCGTCTGTTGGAGTGGGCGGTAGCAGACGACACTGGAGTGGATGTAGCTCCTGGATAGGGTTTGGGTAGGAGGAGTGCTGGGGAGCGGTTGACACGAGGTAGGGTGAAATAAGGGTTACTCGTGTATTTCGAATCTGACAGGATCTTCGAATGACCAGAGATGTTGTACAGACTGTTATTTTTGCTGACATAGTCAAGACGATCACCTGATCGACTGAGGAATCGTGACGACACCAAATCACTATCAACCTTTTTGTCCTCTGAAGACAAGTCGTGTAAGCTGCTACTCTTACGTAAGCCGTCCTGGTAGTTCTTGTCATACTTGTGCTTCAGACTACGAACCCCCTTAAATGTGGAAAATGTTGGCATATCCGACTTTCCCTTCACCTTCTCAACCTCGAATCTCCCCTTGAGGATATCCTTGCCATCTTCGCCCTTTTTGTTAGATCCCTCAGGCTGCAGGAGAAACGGTTAGCTTTGCCATTCCAAACATATTATCTGCATGTTTGAGTAGGTCAAACACCATTAATACATGCTACTTCATAGTCAGAAAGATTACCAACTCTCTGAAGTACCATCAACACAGATCTGGAGTAAACCAAAAAATAAAGAAGACAGAAAGATTTCTGAACCATTATACCAAGAAAATCTTGAAACATCTTAGAAAATGTCCCCTACCTTCTCTGAACCTTCAAGAATCTAGAATGGTAAATATTAGAGTCAGAAGAGTTAGAGTTTCGCATTCATCATTAATAGATACTCTTGCACATTTTCAAATTGACAACATTAAGGGGAGGTAAGCAAGTGTTGGCTGGGTCAGATGAGGTTGTAGTATTAGCGGGTATACAGCTCTGGGTCAGTAGATGACATCAAGAGGGTAGATGCTTAACTCACCTGCACGTTTTCCTTATTGCACAGGCCTAGTGTGGACTTCCGCCGTGGTTTCAAAATTGCATTCATGGATCTAGGAAACTCGATAAGGACGTCATACCACCTGAAAAATAAATATGTTGGTTAGCAACAGAACAAGTGAACTGGTGTTATCTTTATTTGCATTTGTTGTCGAATGCCACACTCAAACAGCTTATGATGGCAGCCTGTAAATAATCAAAGAGTGGACCAGACTATCAACTGATTGATATAGTGAACAACAATTCATGCAATACACACACATTTATCGAAGTGTTAAGAGGTTCATAAGTGATGCTCTTGAAATCAGCTCTCATTTGAGCAAAGTAATAAATAAAACCATGGGGTTATTGTCAAACTCAGTGATATTCGTTTCATGCCAAATTCACAATGTCACATACAGCTGATTCCAAGGATTCTTGTCCCGATTACCAGCACAGTCCTAAAGATCTAACAAGGACCACAACTCTGTCAAATATCAATTCTCAAGAGTTCTGAACTAAATAGGAGGTGAGGTGAAATGGGGTTTAACGTCGCACTTAAGAATATTTCACTCATATGACAATGTGTATGCATGTGTATGTGCAGCTGCATGTACTAGACCAGGCTTTTGCTGGTTTTATAGTGCTAACTCACTGAGATACCATGCCACAGTTAAGCATGAATACCCTACTCAGACACATTATACTGACTCCGAGCCGACCAGTCCTTGTTGTACCCATTAATGCCGAGCGCCAGGCAGGGACCAACAAGTACCATATTTTAACATCTTTTGGTTTGGCGCAGCTGGGGATCCGGGCGGACGCTCTAAGCACTATACCACGGAGGCGGTGAACTAAATAGGAACACATTACCCTAATGTCACATTAACCATAATGTCATATGCATAATGTCATCCTTGTTAAAAAAAAAAGGTGTGAATTATTGATTCTCAGGGCATTGTTTCAGACTTGTTGCCTCTAATGATGTATGCCTCTGAGAACCCTTGTGCACACTGAAACCTAAAGAAGAATGGACAGAGGAAGCCAACTGTGCCAGGGGAAAATACAGTTTATGAATCATACAAGACAGTGTTTGTCATGTGAATCTTCACAGGTGCAGAGCAAGCACTTACACCTGAATCCTCAACCTTCCCATCAAATCCTACTCTGGTATACTACTTCTATAAGGGATTATCCTTTCACAGTCCACTTGATAACACACCACTAGATTGTCAGTCATCATGATCATGACACATTACATACACAATATAAACCTATATTTACATACTTCTGACAGCTTACTTAATATCCTTACAAGCACCTGCAGTAAATCTATCCCAGCTTAATACCTTTACTCCATATGATAAACAGACAAAGTCTTGGGTTTCTCTGTATCAGATTAAGTTTCAATCCTCAAAGAGCCAAACTGACAGGTTTTAGTAACATACACTAATTATGGTATAATATTCTGGGTTTTCAGGTATGAATGGGGAGACCCTTCTCAAATTGATTACTTAAAACAACATACATTGATTACATTGAAACAACATATTCACATGGGAGGAAACAGCTGATGTAGACATTTAACATTTTCATCAAATCCTAAACTCTTGTACGCATGGTGCTGAAAGACCATGAGTCTTATTATGTCTGGCAAATGTTTCAATAGCTTTAAGGGATTAGTATATTTCGTTATGATTGCTGTCCACATGCGAAAAGGAGAATTGATGGTACAAGTAACGATTTATGATTTTGTGGTACTAGACATCAACACAAAGCAATCATATTCCTGAGACGATCGTATCGCCCATATTTTACAATACTAACGGTTAGTGTCTGAATATATGAACTTATAATAGAAACAAATGATTTAAAAAAAATAGAAAATGAGTCCAAGTGAGATGGGTGATTCAGAACCTGAAGCTGAGGAAACCTAGACTTGCTTCGTATAAACTTTTAAGACTGGGCAGATGGGGAAATTATTGTGGTTCACAGACTGAGACAGACTATTACTTTACCCTAGGCTTATAACAGTCGTATCGCAACAATCAGTTTGAGACCAGTGACTATCACCCTAGGCTTATAACAGTCGTATCTCAACTATCACCCTGAGGCAGTTTGAGACCAGTGACTATCACCCTAGGCTTATAACAGTTGTATCTCAACAATCAGTTTGAGACCAGTGACTATCACCCTAGGCTTATAACAGTCGTATCGCAACAATCAGTTTGAGACCAGTGACTATCACCCTAGGCTTATAACAGTCGTATCTCAACAATCAGTTTGAGACCAGTGACTATCACCCTAGGCTTATAACAGTGTATCTCAACAATCAGTTTGAGACCAGTGACTATCACCCTAGGCTTATAACAGTCGTATCGCAACAATCAGTTTGAGACCAGTGACTATCACCCTAGGCTTATAACAGTTGTATCGCAACAATCAGTTTGAGACCAGTGACTATCACCCTAGGCTTATAACAGTCGTATCGCTCGCCAACAATCAGTTTGAGACCAGTGACTATCACCCTAGGCTTATAACAGTTGTATCGCAACAATCAGTTTGAGACCAGTGACTATCACCCTAGGCTTATAACAGTTGTATCGCAACAATCAGTTTGAGACCAGTGACTATCACCCTAGGCTTATAACAGTTGTATCGCAACAATCAGTTTGAGACCAGTGACTATCACCCTAGGCTTATAACAGTCGTATCGCAACAATCAGTTTGAGACCAGTGACTATCACCCTAGGCTTATAACAGTCGTATCGCAACAATCAGTTTGAGACCAGTGACTATCACCCTAGGCTTATAACAGTCGTATCGCAACAATCAGTTTGAGACCAGTGACTATACCCTAGGCTTATAACAGTTGTATCGCAACAATCTAGGCTTATAACAGTTGTATCGCTTATAACAATCAGTTTGAGACCAGTGACTATCACCCTAGGCTTATAACAGTTGTATCGCAACAATCAGTTTGAGACCAGTGACTATCACCCTAGGCTTATAACAGTCGATATCTCAACAATCAGTTTGAGACCAGTGACTATCACCCAATCAGTTTTGATATCACCCTAGGTAACGTATCGCAACAATCAGTTTGAGACCAGTGACTATCACCCTAGGGCTTATAACAGTCGTATCGCAACAATCAGTTTGAGACCAGTGACTATCACCCTAGGCTTATAACAGTCGTATCGCAACAATCAGTTTGAGACCAGTGACTATCACCCTAGGCTTATAACAGTTGTATCTCAACAATCAGTTTGAGACCAGTGACTATCACCCTATAACAGTTGTATCTCAACAATCAGTTTGAGACCAGTGACTATCACCCTAGGCTTATAACAGTTGTATCGCAACAATCAGTTTGAGACCAGTGACTATCACCCTAGGCTTATAACAGTCGTATCGCAACAACAATCAGTTTGAGACCAGTGACTATCACCCTAGGCTTATAACAGTCGTGTATCGCAACAATCAGTTTGAGACCAGTGACTATCACCCTAGGCTTATAACAGTCTATCAGATCGCAACAATCAGTTTGAGACCAGTGACTATCACCCTAGGCTTATAACAGTTGTATCGCAACAATCAGTTTGAGACCAGTGACTATCACCCTAGGCTTATAACAGTCAGTTGTATCTCAACAATCAGTTTGAGACCAGTGACTATCACCCTAGGCTTTATAACAGTTGTATCTCAACAATCAGTTTGAGACCAGTGACTATCACCCTAGTGACTATCACCCTAGGCTTATAACAGTCGTAGTGACTATCACCCTAGGCTTATAACAGTCATATCAACAATCAGTTTGAGACCAGTGACTAGTGACTATCACCCTAGGCTTATAACAGTTGTATCTCAACAATCAGTTTGAGACCAGTGACTATCACCCTAGGCTTATAACAGTTGTATCGCAACAATCAGTTTGAGACCAGTGACTATCACCCTAGGCTTATAACAGTTGTATCGCAACAATCAGTTTGAGACCAGTGACTATCACTGTCAGTTTTGCTGACTACTCACAAGGCTTAGGAGGTACTCAGTTTGGACAAGTGTAGGCTGGGTATCAACATTCACCGTCAGAATCAGTTTGAGACAAGTTAACTGTGGTTGCTGCACACCTACTGGGGTCCATTCACCGTCAGGATCCTCAAGTTAATCACACCTACAGTTACCAGGTCTGTGTTTCCCAAGGGCCTACTCTGTGTGTTGAACAGTAGACCATGCATGTCAGTTATGAGCCTGTTACATCCCATGGTCAAGAATGCCATCGTTGTATTGGTTGCAACAGTTATTAAAACCATGAATCACATTCACACAGGAAATAGCTGTACAACAACTGGAGGAAACTAGAACACACATTAACCTAGAAGATTCTGGGTGTCAATAACCCAGGCATTAACTTCACACTAAAATATCACATAAATATTCTTTTCAGTGTATATTGTTTTTGCCAATTCATCTTTTTTGTGGTATTAAACTCTGTTATCATTGGCTACAATGTTACACATTCTTATAAAACATGGACAAGATTTATGGTGGCACTAGCCCTAAGCCAACCCGATGTCCTATTTATATGGTTTATGTGTCCAGGTGTGTGTGCAGCATTCCATAATATTATCACACACTTCCTTCACATCGTAAATCACTCACTCACAATATGTAATCACAATGACGGTACAAGCTGGGTCTTTAGCACCAGTGCTGTATAATCATTGCCTTTCAGGGCTTACAAAACCAGTCGATTCCCTGCAACACGAGTACAATACCTGCCTCACTTTATGTACTGGTGCCTCTCCATTGATAGAACATAACTACAACAGTCGTATTACATAATAGCTGTTTCCTGTAGATGTGGTTTCTATAGTCACTGTGTCATACGTTAGAATATACACCATACATCAGGGAATAAAGCAATCCCTATTAGACACACAGGTAATATTGTTGAGTTATACAAGACTGAATGTAACCCATCCAACCAATCTTATCAGGGCATTCATAGTTGTCCACACCCATATTATATCATACCTATGTCAGACATGTCCCATTTTTTAGAAATTGAAAATATGTTTCTGAAAAATGGAGTCAGTATGTAACAAAATCAAGTAATCCATCACTGAAATGTTAAAGTTTTCTTTTCTTTTTTGCAGTGAAGGATCTTCATACAGATTTCCTGTTACAATTTTTTTTCTGAATTGGAGATTGCCTAAATGTATTTATATTTTGAGCCTTTTTTAAACAAGTTACTTATTGAGAAGTTTGTGTTCCTGTATTCCAAAGTAAAATATTTCACACATTTCTGCACTGTATCAATTCCTATAGCTGTGACAGGAACTGGCTTCAGGAAGCAACTCATGACCCTACAGGTAAATCAGAATGTTGAAACATTACTGCTGAAAACAAGTTGAAAACACCCAATTCTTTATTGCTACAAAAGTTACTCTGCCATATCATTGTTCAAGGTAGTAAATATACGAGGCAAGATGATAAGTCAACTCGCCCAGTTTTATTACTCTGACCCGAAAAACATATCTCCCCACTTCCATATAACTCTAATCCTGGCTGCCCCCCTGAGGGGGTATGTGTGGTGGTATCTCCCTGACCCTGGTCTCATGTACGTGGGTAGCTCATGACCTGGAATATTGTAGCCTGGACCGGCTTGTGTAGATGCAGCACTCATGTTGATTAAGTACTCATTGCTACACAAGGATCCCACAGAGATAACAGTAGGAGCTTTGATGCATCTTATATCTTAATGGCTTAGATGGGAACCATTAAACTTGGATAATTATATAGATAGTGTACAGCTGCACTGAACTTTAGGACAATGTTGTCCTTGTGGTCTGCATGATAGTTCAAGCATATGGTAATGTTATTAATGTAATGCAAACCAATTTCATATAGATCACAGATCAGAGACAGTATTTCAAAACTAAATAGTATTTGATTAAAGAGTGAATGAGTGAGTGAGTAACTATTCAAGCAGCATTCCTGCCATATCTGATGAACAGAATAGGCCTCTGTATATGATACTGATGTGGGGAATGCTTCAACTTCAAATGACAAGTGACCAATAATTACTGCCAGGCTGATTCCACGGGCTGTATAGCAGTCCTTTCAACTAGTGACTTTTCCCTAGATTAATTCAACAGCAACGAATTCCACAAACTGAAGAGGCCTGTATCAAACTAAGACAAAGAAATGTGTCACATCTTACTTACATCTTCCATACTATCATCCCACTAAAAACACAAACATATTTATACCCATCCTCGAGGAAACCTATCCATCTTTAAAAAAAATTAAATATTATTCACGCCAAAGTTATTCATTGCACACTTCTTGCGAGAAAAGGCTGAGCAATGATATACATGCTGACTAACACTAACACAGAAGAAACAGTGATTCAGTAGACAGCTTGGACCATCTGCCAGGGACATCAGCATAAATACAAGACACAACCACGGAAAGGTAATACCTGAACCTTCAATAAAAACTTGCAAAACAATTATGAAAGCTTTGACACACCGCTAAAAATTCCTAATTGCAGTATCTTGTCATGAGAAAACTGTAAAAAGTCGGAGACTGAATGCTGAAGGCAGACGGTATATATCTGCAGAGAGCATCGGATGTCAGACGAGATCGTCCATATTGAGTGCCCTGTTCATTGATGACGGTTTGTTTCTGCATGGATGCCGACTCACGTTAACACGATCATCGGTATCACAAGTGTATTTTTACATCTCAGCAAATGATGCCGCACATATGATTACAGCTATTTGTCAATGTCTACCATAACTGTTACTTGCGATATTGTTTTGGTGTTGGATGTTCTCAAAATACAGTTCTGGTACTGTGCTTAACATGCTGTCATCATCATTAACATTCATCCTTCGGTAATGTCAGTATCTTCCAGGTCACACAACTGCAGTCTTCAGACATCTGACAGTGCCAACTCCTGTTCACAGATTCAACTGCTTCATACAGATGTGTAAAAGGGAGGAAGGATTCTACGTGGATTTTAAGTGAGTTGGATGAGCGAGTGAGTGAGTGAGTGAGTGAGTGAGCATGCCAAGGAACTGCTCTAACCACTGGGCTACCAACGCCATCCCTCAAATGACTGAATGTATGGTATGTTTCAATAAAGTGGCAAATCCATTTCAGTATACCTTTCAAAAACTTAAAAATATATGTAGCTTTTTCTCTCATATTTAGCTGTTGGACCAACTACCCACATCAGCCCATTGATATACTGCACTTAGAACCCATATATTGGACTTTTACATAAATTACTGCAATGGAACTCTTGGGTATTTCTTGAACTACAAAGACTCACATAGAGTATTACTGCATTAAATCCATTTGATATACTGTTGTAGAATGTATACCGGTAACTATGGAATGCATGAAAAGTCATTCGGAACATTTTAAAGCTTGCAATGTCAAAAGCATTTGCAGAAAGATTCTCTTATGAATGTTGAGGCTTCTGATACAGCCTTATTCACAAAGGAGAAACTGGCTGGAAATCAAAAATGCTTATAAATTAAGATTTAAAACTGCTTGCAAAATACATTTGAAGAGATGTGTGTGCATACATGTTCAGGTTTGTTGTTATATAAATACTATTCAGAGAAAGAGTTTTAACCACTGATGTCTAACGACCACACAATTAATGCATTGATTGCTTTAAATAACAAAAAATCAGTTTTCCTAAAATACAGGGCTAATTTGTTCATTGAAAAATTACGATAACTGAAATATTTTAAGCGTTAATGTGTTATTTTTGACAGTATATCAATATTTCAATGAAGGAAGTTTACAGACTGAAGCTCTGTCTATAAAAGATGACTGTGGTTCCAGTAAATAAACCCATGGCAGTAAATGTCAACCCCCGACGGCTATTTATCTTCTCAATGAATACAGATGACCTCAAATATTGAACCATCTACAAGGCCCAAAACCAACACAAAGTACAACTTATGAAAGGGACCTTTCAAGCTCAGTTCAACACTCTAGTATCCACTTGACAGATCACAAACGACCTGAATTGTACCCGCAACAAAACTGCTTTACTCTCCATCAACAGCCACAGTCACGTATGAAAGTGAGCAGTGGTACGTGAAGGGAATGAAGTGAGCCAACACAGGTAAATCCCATCTACATCGGGCACCCTTATACTCGATGCTTCTTCCCCATACCTCCCTGCTACCTGCTTCATGTATTGCTGTTCTTCTTGCAGTATACTGAATATTCAGAGACTGGATAGCAACCATGGGCATTTCGGGACCGTTCATAATTTATGGCTAGGGGGGTGATGATGATTTTAAGGGGGGGTCACCCATTTTGTTCTGGGGAGATAGGATGGTCATCAATTTTGTACACGTTTTTAAGGGGTGTCAGCAATTTTGTACATACAAATATTTTAAACTTATGCTTTAAAAATATGGAAAGTGGAGGGGGGTCATTGACTTTGTATATGACATGCAGGGGGTCACTTATTTTGTACATAAATTTTAGGGGTCATTCACATTGTACATGCCTCTCCATAAAAATCATCATCACCCCCCAAGCCATAAATTATGAACGGTCCCTTAATGGTCATGCAAAACATGGAAAAGATGGTGTGGCACACTCTAAGTAAAAGTACCTATTCAGTGGTGGGCAAACAGACTCATATTTCAAACAAAGTCACGACACCATGAGTTACATGTGCATTAATGTGGGGCTGGACCAAAGCCCTCAAGAGACTGGTTGGTTGGTTGGTTGTATAACGTCACACTCAGCAATATTCCAGCTATGTGGCGGCGGTCTGTAATTAATCGAGTCTGGACGAGGCTATCCAGTGATCAACAGCATGAACATCAATCTACACAACTGGTATACAATGGCATATGTCAACCAAGTCAGCAAGCCTGACTACTAAATCCTGTTTGTCCAGAATGGCAAAATATGGTCAGCACTAATGAATATATTGGTTTTTCTTCTTTTTTTTTAAGCACACAAAATACCTAGCATTTTACAGATATTACAATAGCATTCCCCTCAGAACATGACTATGCCTTCACTCTCCAGTTTAGTCAATCTTCTGTTGTAATGAGGCTGCCCACGAGGCGAGTCCAACCAATCTGTTGACCACAGAAGCTCATACCAGTCCACTGTGTGTCTGAATAGGGCCTCACTTGTCCTCAGTATTGATGTACAGAAACCCACCAACAATACGTCTACATGAATCAATTGTGCCAAGTTAATAACAAGGTTCATTCAGTAAACATGAACTTAAAATGGAATGTCAGAAGGTACTTATCCACAGAATTATATAATACAGTTAACCACCATTGTGCTAAAGTTGAAATAAATAAATAAATAAATAGGTGAGGTGAGGTGAGGTGAAATGGGGCTTAACATTGTACTTAAGAACATTTCGCTCATATGACGATGTGAATGTGTGTATATGTGTGGCTGCTTGTACTAGCCCAGACTTATGCTGGTTTTACAGTGCTAGTCCACTGAGATACCATGCCGCAGTGAAGCATGAATACCCACTCAGACACATTATACTGACTCCGAGCCGACCAGTCCTTGTTGTACCCATTAATGCCGAGCGCCAGGCAGGGACCAACAAGTACCATATTTTAACGTCTTTTGGTATGACGCGGCCGGGGATCAAACCAGCGATCTTCCTCTCTCCGGGCGGACGCTCTAAACACTACACCTATGTATTTCAGAGAGGGGGGTTCTATTCCACACATGGGTACATTGTGTCAAGCCCATTTCTGGTGATTGATATTGCAAACAACGATTTATGCCATCAGTATACAATGACTTGCAACCAACCACGTAACAGGAACTGACCACGTCATCCATTAGGTTGCATCTTATAGTCAGCATTGGTTGCTAGGGACCTATCCTTATCTCCAAGGGTACACTTATATATTATCAATAAATTTAGTAAAGGTTTCATAATTATTTGTTTAAAAATGTGACTGCACAGTAAAAGCAATATTTACTGGAAGTCAATTCAGTTGAAAATTTTGATTGTACTTCCTTATCAAATCTCATTTGATTGTATCCTATTTCAGTGTCTCAGGTCAGGGCAAGGAGCAAAGATCGATAAAATATGATTTACTTTCAAAACCACATTATCCTGTATATATTGCCTTCATGTTAACAACACAAAATCCTTGTGCCCCATGTGTGGGTTTAAATCCCCTGATCAATGTCTTCACCAGCGAACAACACAGACACATAAGACAGGTATTATCAGAGCAGCGATTGAAATTGATCACACGTCCATACACACTTGACAATGCCTCAGACTCTATCATTACCACTCAAAATACTACTTGCCCTAAACCTGACATTCCCCTCACAGAAACACCCTACCAAATACACGAATGTCTCTTGCTGTTCCAGCCCCCATTCCACACTGATTATCTCACGTTTTAGATGCAGCTAAGATATCGGTTCAAAACACACACTGAGACCTTTTATTATGGAGATTATTAGAAGCAACGCTTTCAGGCATAAAAATTATCTGTGGTGTTTAAGCAAGTATTGGAAAAAGTCCAGAATGTCACAAAGACCTTTCAGGGTGTTCCGTGTAGATAGGAGATACACCACAGCGTAGTACTGTTTTGCACACATCACCAGACAAGTAGTTTACCAGACCTGCCGTGATGACATTGTTTTATCCTTATATGCTTGTGTAGATGATTACTGCGTAGCAATGAACCTCAATCTCCTCAAACAAGCAAATTACCTTATCTTGTTGTATACATACATATGCTACTCAAAAGGAGTTACAAAATCCCTGATTCATTCATATCACTATAGTTGATCCACCACGACAGATAACCTTGTAATATGAATTCATCAAGTGATCTTCAGCTTCTTACATACACTACTGCAAAAGAAGTTTAAGAACCTAATTCATTCTTATCACTATAGTTGATCCACCACGACAGATAACCTTGTAATATGAATTTATCAAGTGCTCTTAAGCTTTTCTTGAGTAGTATATATAGTTACAAGGCTTAAACCTGAACTGAATCAAGTGCAATTGATGGACTTCCTCATTTATACTCTAGTGCACTTAACTGTGATGTGGCAATGACACTTACAACACTGATTCAAATGTGTTGATCAGTTTAGTATCTGGCCCAAAACATCATTTTTACACGAAAATCTGAAAACCATCACAAATATTGATTAGCTGCATTTTATGTTTTAAGATTAAACACAAAATCAATCCTGATGCAGAATGAAAATGTGGTTTAAATATACTATCCGATATTTGCTAAGGTCCAAAATCGTCATCTTGAATGAAAGTATTGGTCCTCAGCAAATTTTGAGTGGTATGTGTTTGTTGTCATGCAAGAACTGATCAGATGACGTTAAGTTGGCAGCCAAACACAAAGTGTCATTGACCCTGTTCTGTGAAGGTCAAATGTCTTTGAATGATTTTTTGTTTTGTTTTAGCAAGACAGCCACAAACCAACTTTCATTCTTCTCAGATGATTCCGACTTGTTGCACATGCCTAAACATCGATGTTTACCTGTGCCCACCTTGCAGCACATCATCTCACACTTAGTTGCACGATCGTTAACCTGCACGGACACCTTCATGCACGTTAATTTACCTGCCTGCACATTTTGACGTATGTACATGGAGCCATGTGCACACGTCAATGCTTGCCGCAGTTGTTGTGCAAGATGCTGAGGTAGACTTGTGTAAATTTCACACCCTACGTTTAGCTACCATGACATTTCAGCATCCTAGTGTTGAAGTCAGCGTGTACCTATAGCATCCTGTACGCTGAGGTTCACACCACTATCCAATATTACACCCCCAGCAGGAGGCCAGATTGTGAAGCACTCATGCAACGACAAGCTAAAGTGTACATGTTCATGGCTTTCCTTAATGACTTATATAAGCTTTTCTGCACCATATCATACTAAAAAACGATACATAAATATCAATTTGTCACAATGACTAGCAATTCTGAAGCAGTTCTCGCTGAGGTAAAGTGCCACGAAACTCTATATCTCCACATCAATGGACTTGTGTTTTTTGAGGTTCACTGACATCTGCTGTATAGTATTGCACACATGACACAATGCTTCTTTACGTCCATAGTGAGAAGATACACAAATACGCCTACAGTATCTATTACCTTGCGCAGCCTTAACTTCAATGAAACCTTTCAAGTCAGTTTCACATTGAAAAAAAACAACAGTTTCTTGAGTGCACAATGACTTAACATACCTATCTGAGTTTCTCAGACATGCTGTCTTTGTTTGATCACACACTTTTCATGATCAAACACAGACAGCAGAAGGGAAGGCCATGCAGAAGTTTAAAGATGTTCATATTGTTCTTCCTCCTGTATTGTGTGTACCCTTCCCTGTTTCTGACAGCTGTGCACTTAAACATCTCGCACTTAGATCGCACTTCAACTTCCCTCCCCTCTGTTCCTACTCTGCATCCCCCCCACAACCCAGCCTTCCTTTCCTCTGTACCTCCTCAATCCCTACAACCCACCTTCCCATAGTTCTGTTTCTGCTCTGAGCCCCCCAAATTCAATCTCTCTTCCCTCTATTCCTGCTCAGCCACACAATTCAGCCTCCCTTCAATCTTACTCCTGCTCAGCTTTGCCATTCAGACTCCCTTCGACAAATCCTGCTCAGCTTTGCCATTCAGACTCCCTTCGATCTTTTTCCTGCTCAGCTTTGCCATTCAGACTCCCTTCAATCTTACTCCTGCTCAGCTTTGCCATTCAGACTCCATTTGACCAATCCTGCTCAGCTTTGCCATTCAGCCTCCCTTCGATCTTATTCCTGCTCAGCTTTGCCATTCAGACTTCCTTCAATCTTACTCCTGCTCAGCTTTGCCATTCAGACTCCATTTGACCAATCCTGCTCAGCTTTGCCATTCAGCCTCCCTTCGATCTTATTCCTGCTCAGCTTTGCCATTCAGCCTCCCTTCAATCTTACTCCTGCTCAGCTTTGCCATTCAGACTCCCTTCGACCAATCCTGCTCAGCTTTGCCATTCAGCCTCTTCCTCTCTATTCCTGCTCAGCTTTGCCATTCAGCCTCCATTTCAATCTTACTTCCTGACTCAATCCATTCAGACTCTCAAGCTTTGACCTTCCTCTGCCATTCAGCCAGCCTTCCATCTTATTCCTACTCAGCCACACAATTCAGCCTCCATTTGATCTATTCCTGCACTGCCACACAATTCCTCCATTCCCCTTCTATTCCTAAAGGTTAGCCTCCCTTCCTCTGTTCCCCCTCTATTCCTAAAGGTTAGCCCCCTCTGTCTGTTCCTGTTCTTGCTTCAGCCTCCTCTGTCCCTCTCTATCCCTAAAGGTTAGCCTCCTTCCTCTGTTCCTTCCTACCCCTGTTGTTAGCCTCCCTTCCTCTGTTCCCCCTATATTCCTAAAGGTTAGCCTCCCTTCCTCTGTTCCCCCTCTATTCCTAAAGGTTAGCCCCCTCTGTCTGTTCCTGTTCTTGCTTCAGCCTCCTCTGTCCCTCTCTATCCCTAAAGGTTAGCCTCCCTTCCTCTGTTCCCCCTCTATTCCTAAAGGTTAGCCTCCCTTCCTCTGTTCCCCCTCTATTCCTAAAGGTTAGCCTCCCTTCCTCTGTTCCCCTCTATTCCTAAAAGGTTAGCCCCTCTGTCTGTTCCTGTTCTTGCTTCAGCCTCCTCTGTCCCTCTCTACCCCTAAAGGTTAGCCTCCCTTCCTCTGTTCCCTCTCTACCCCTAAAGGTTAGCCTCCCTTCCTCTGTTCCTCTCTATCCCTAAAGGTTAGCCTCCCTTCCTCTGTCCCTCTCTACCCCTAAAGGTTAGCCTCCCTTCCTCTGTTCCTCTCTCTGTACCTCTCTACCCTAAGGTTAGCCTCCCCTTCCTCTGTTCCTCTCTGTTAGCCTCTCCTTCCTCCCCCTAAAGGTTAGCCTCCTCTTCCTCTGTTTCCTCTCTTCTCCCTAAAGGTTAGCCTCCCTTCCTCTGTTCCTCTCACCCCTTAAGGTTAGCCTCCCTTCCTCTGTTCCCTCTAGCCTTCCCTCCTCTGTCCCCTCCTAAAGGTTAGCCTCCCTTCCTCTGTCCTCTCTATCCCTAAAGGTTAGCCTCCCTTCCTCTGTCCCTCTCTACCCCTAAAGGTTAGCCTCCCTTCCTCTGTTCCTCTCTACCCCTAAAGGTTAGCCTCCCTTCCTCTGTTCCCCCTCTATTCCTAAAGGTTAGCCCCCCTCTGCCTGTTCCTGTTCTTGCTTCAGCCTCCTCTGTCCCTCTCTACCCCTAAAGGTTAGCCTCCCTTCCTCTGTTCCTCTCTACCCCTAAAGGTTAGCCTCCCTTCCTCTGTTCCCCCTCTATTCCTAAAGGTTAGCCCCCCTCTGTCTGTTCCTGTTCTTGCTTCAGCCTCCTCTGTCCCTCTCTATCCCCAACAGTTCAAATTGCATTTATAAGTGCCTATACACAATAGACACTTATTATCCTTATTATGATAGGCTAAGTTCTTTGTCCCTTTAAACTCTTTCACTTATAGCAGCTTGAATATGTACTGAGCCCACTATAAGTTCGGTCGAGCGTTGCACCTCATCCCCTGACTTGCAGCCGCAGGTTGTCTGGGCTGCTACCTGTTGCACCAGCAGACACTGCACTCTGCAGCTGTTGCACACGCAATCAATGCACGCTATCAAACTCACATTAACTTGTGACAGCAATCACAGAGGCTCCAACCACACAGACTACAGATAATGAGGCTCTCATTTAGATGCATGTTCACAGATAAAGATGTAACAGGAAACAACTTCTACGGTTGTATAATCTTTACAATATACGAAAATGTGTCGCATCACCACTGTGGTGCATAAAATTTCAAAAGAAACTTGCGATTAAAGTTCATAATTTCTTCTGAGCTTAATTGACAAGTTGACAAAACTATGTGTTTTGAAAAAATATTTCAGGCTTGTGCTAACAAGCTAATATGATCAGCCTACTACATGCAACAAATAGTTCTTCATCTTCAGAGAGCACTATCATTACTCACACAAGAGTAGAGGTAGATGACGGAGATGTTACATCTTGCCCTACAAGGGGGAGCCAGTGCCAACTGCACAAACAACATGAATCACATACAGGGAAGGAGAATACCAAGGCTGTATGGCTATGGAAGCAGATGCCTGTCACTGCTAATGAGACCGGAGATGAGGGCCTAACGAGACAGGAATGGGGCATCACAAAAAATAAGGGAGGTGATTCAGCTAGGGAAAGTGAAATTTCTTTAATGACATCAATTAGAGTATAATTAGTTTCAAGGCTGACATGTCCAAAACTATAATGAGTGCGTGAGTTTAGTTCTATGACGCACTCAGCAATATTCCAGCTATATGACGGCAGTCTGTAAATAATCGAGTCTGGACCAGACAATCCAGTGATCAACAGCATGAGCATCGATCTATGCAACTGGGATATGATGACATGTGTCAACCAAGTCAGTGAGCCTGACCACACGATCCTGTTAGTTGCCTCTTACGACAAGCATGGGTTACTAAAGATCAATTCTAACCTGGATCTTCATAGGTACTATAATTAGAACAACAATAATGATAATAATAATCATCATCACAACAAGCACAGGATGATGGGGGCCTATTCTGACATGGAATCCTCAGAGGTATTCATGTCAATCAATGTTTCTTTAATGCTGCTCTCAGCAATATTCCAGCAAAACAAATCTGGACCAGATAATCCAGTGATCAACAACATGAGCACCCATCTACGCAATCAGGTGAGGTGAAATTGGGTTTTACGTCGTGCTTGAGAATATTTCGCTCATATGACGACGTGCATGCGTGTGTATGTGTATGTGCGGCTGCTTGTACTAGCCCAGACTTAAGCTGATTTTAAAGTGCTAGCCCACTGAGATACCATGCCGCAGTGAAGCATGAATACCCCACTCAGACACATTATACTGACTCCGAGCCGACCAGTCCTTGTTGTACCCATTAATGCTGAGCGCCAGGCAGGGATCAACAAGTACCATATTTTAACGTGTTTTGGTATGACGCGGCCGGGGATCGAACCCGTGACCTTCCGCTCTCCAGGCGGACGCTCTAACCACAACACCACGGAGGCGGTCTACGCAATCAGGATACAATGACATGTGTCAACCAAGTCAGCAAGCTTGACCTCCTGATCCCATTAGTCGCCTCTGACGCCAAAATGGATTACTGAAGACCAATTGTTACCCGGATCTTCAAGGGTTTATGTCAATCATGAGACACTGTGGACCTTTCTAACCTGGTGTCCAGATGGATTTACATCAGTCCATGGGTACTGCGGACATATTCTGACTTGGAGTGAGTGAGTTTAGCAATAGTTCAGCAATATCACAGCAGAGGACACCAGAGATGGGCTTCAGAGATTGTACCCATGTGGGGAATCAAACCCAGGTCTCCGATGTGACGATCAAACGCTTTAACCACTAGGCTACCCCACTGCCCCATTCACAATATCAATCACAAGATTGTAATGTAATGTTTTTTGGGCTGTTTCACTATTATTAAATGACCCTTATGACATCCAGTGATGAAGATGATACTAGTGATACACATGCCAAGCTAACTTGATCTCTGACGATGGCTACCCCACCGGCCCTTCTAACTGGAACCCCCAGAGGTACAGGGCTAACTATTGTAAGCCCAGGGGGTACAATTAATGAGAAATAGCAGGACTTTTTGAAGGTGAGGCAGGTGCAATGACTGCACTGTGCTCTCTGGAACCAGCCACTGGAGCAATGGAGTATTCTGTGTCACTCCTGCATACATCCACTCAAAAATACATTTCACTTTTGGTGTCTGAACTTAGCTTGTTTGCTTTCCAAATGTACCAAGATGAGATTATTTCATCTGTAAAACACACAAAGAACAGTTGTGGAGCAAAAGGAACTAAGCGTTTTGCAAACCTTATCTGATTTATTCAGCAACAGAAACAGCATGAAACACATGTGAATCTTCAATATTTTTTGTTTGCTTGTGCTTTCCTTCACCATCTAAAATAGCACACTGTCTGCACCATCTAAACCTCTGTGACACAAAGCACCATGTAACACTCTGGATTGAAACAGACACCAGTGGAAACAATACAACATTAAGTACAGGGACACGTAAGAATGTGAGTCTAAAATGTAGACTATACGTAGGTAATCCCTACCAGCATGAAGTAGCCTCAGTGTGGATGACTCAACTCCACAAACTAGACACAAACAAAGCTGCCTTTAGACCCAAACAAAACACTGTCTTAAGATGAAGGATGAAGTTAGTCATCATGGTCTGACACGAATACATAGGAAGATGTCAAGGAAACTTAGGAGTAGGTCCATAGGGCTGGGATTGGGTTTGTGTAAAGGGTAAAGGGCAAGGCTGTATTCAGATGGGTTTAGGTAGAAGGCTGAGTTGGTGTTGGGGAAGGTGAACAAAGTTTGGATAAAGGGGTTGAGAAAATGAAATAGGTTTGGGGTGAAGGCAGGGGGAGATAGAAGAGCTTGGATAAAGAAAGGTGTTGGGGGAAAGTCAAGAGGTGGAGGCATGGATGTTTTAGGTGAGAGAAGGAAGGGGTTTGAATTAGGAGATAAACATCATGTGTTGGCCAATTTCCAGGTGTTATTGAGTATTTGAAGCATAGGAATTCATTTGGAACTGATGGCGTCAGCCGGAGGTTTCAAATGAAATATTCCTGTGCTTCAAATACTCAATAACACCCAGAAATTGGCCAACACATGATGTTTATCGACATTGTAAACACAAAAGTAAACCAAAAGGTCCACACACATTTTTGTGTCTGCACACATTACATTGAGTATGGGTACAGCAGTGAAATGTCATCAACCGGCCGTTTCAGCTGTCTCTCATGGTAGCATCTGTAACTGCTCATTTGTGACGTCATTTGGACTTTACGTCACAATATGATTTTAATGACGTCATCACAGCTGACGACGTAACAATACAATGGTGTGAGCTTATGCTTGTATGTATTAATACGAGTAAATGTCCGGGAATTGAATACCATTTGATCACGTTTTTCAACCAATCAGATTAAAGAACACAGTGACTTTTTTGGTTTACAATGTTGGACAGAATTTAGATATAGGAAGAAGTAGCATAAAGGGAGAGCGCTAAGTAATGGATGGAAGAAGCTAAGGGTTGGGGAAAGATGAAAAGTCAGGGAACAAATAGACTGACTGACTGAGTTTGGTTTTCCACGCCTCTTTAGCAATATATTCCAGCAACATCACAGCAGAGGACACCAGAGATGGGCTTCAGACATTGTACCCATGTGGGGAATCAAACCCAGGTCTCGATGCATGATGAGCAAACGCTTTAACCACTAGGCTACCCCACTGCCCCATTCACAATATCAATCACAAGATTGTAATGTAATGTTTTTTGGGCTGTTTCACTATTATTAAATGACCCTTATGACATCCAGTGATGAAGATGATACTAGTGATACACATGCCAAGCTAACTTGATCTCTGACGATGGCTACCCCACCGCCCCTTCTAACTGGAACCCCCAGAGGTACAGGGCTAACTATTGTAAGCCCAGGGGGTACAATTAATGAGAAATAGCAGGACTTTTTGAAGGTGAGGCAGGTGCAATGACTGCACTGTGCTCTCTGGAACCAGCCACTGGAGCAATGGAGTATTCTGTGTCACTCCTGCATACATCCACTCAAAAATACATTTCACTTTTTGGTGTCTGAACTTAGCTTGTTTGCTTTCCAAATGTACCAAGATGAGATTATTTCATCTGTAAACACACAAAGAACAGTTGTGGAGCAAAAAGGAACTAAGCGTTTTGCAAACCTTATCTGATTTATTCAGCAACAGAAACAGCATGAAACACATGTGAATCTTCAATATTTTTTGTTTGCTTGTGCTTTCCTTCACCATCTAAAATAGCACACTGTCTGCACCATCTAAACCTCTGTGACACAAAGCACCATGTAACACTCTGGATTGAAACAGACACCAGTGGAAACAATACAACATTAAGTACAGGGACACGTAAGAATGTGAGTCTAAAATGTAGACTATACGTAGGTAATCCCTACCAGCATGAAGTAGCCTCAGTGTGGATGACTCAACTCCACAAACTAGACACAAACAAAGCTGCCTTTAGACCCAAACAAAACACTGTCTTAAGATGAAGGATGAAGTTAGTCATCATGGTCTGACACGAATACATAGGAAGATGTCAAGGAAACTTAGGAGTAGGTCCATAGGGCTGGGATTGGGTTTGTGTAAAGGGTAAAGGGCAAGGCTGTATTCAGATGGGTTTAGGTAGAAGGCTGAGTTGGTGTTGGGGAAGGTGAACAAAGTTTGGATAAAGGGGTTGAGAAAATGAAATAGGTTTGGGGTGAAGGCAGGGGGAGATAGAAGAGCTTGGATAAAGAAAGGTGTTGGGGGAAAGTCAAGAGGTGGAGGCATGGATGTTTTAGGTGAGAGAAGGAAGGGGTTTGAATTAGGAGATAAACATCATGTGTTGGCCAATTTCCAGGTGTTATTGAGTATTTGAAGCATAGGAATTCATTTGGAACTGATGGCGTCAGCCGGAGGTTTCAAATGAAATATTCCCGTGCTTCAAATACTCAATAACACCCAGAAAATTGGCCAACACATGATGTTTATCGACATTGTAAACACAAAAGTAAACCAAAAGGTCCACACACATTTTTGTGTCTGCACACATTACATTGAGTATGGGTACAGCAGTGAAATGTCATCAACCGGCCGTTTCAGCTGTCTCTCATGGTAGCATCTGTAACTGCTCATTTGTGACGTCATTTGGACTTTACGTCACAATTTGATTTTAATGACGTCATCACAGCTGACGACGTAACAATACAATGGTGTGAGCGATGCTTGTATGTATTAATACGCAGCAAATGTCCGGGAATTGAATACCATTTGATCACGTTTTTCAACCAATCAGATTAAAGAACACAGTGACTTTTGGTTTACAATGTTGGACAGAATTTAGATATAGGAAGAAGTAGCATAAAGGGAGAGCGCTAAGTAATGGATTGAAGAAGCTAAGGGTTGGGGAAAGATGAAAAAGTCAGGGAACAAATAGACTGACTGACTGACTGAGTTTGGTTTTACGCCGCTTTTAGCAATATTCCAGCAACATCACGGTGGGGGACACCAGAAATGGGCTTCACACATTGTACCCATGTGGGGATTCGAACCCGGGTCTTCGGCATGATGAGCCAACGCTTTAACCACTAGGCTACCCCACCGCCCGGGAACAAATAGAAGTGGTATGGAAGAGATTGAAGGGGTTGGGCTTATGGAGGCTATTCAGAAGAGACAAGTCAAGGATTTGGGGATAGTGAAAGTAATCTGCTGATAATGATAGTTATGATCCTGACATGACTAAGGGTATCTTCCATCTAATGTAATGTCTTACACAAATGCAGTTGCACAGCAATTTTGTTAGATGTCCCAAATCCCCATCTATACAAGTCTCTGCCTCATGACAACAAATACCACTGTTATATCGGCTGTCATGCCCCAGTAGGGATGAGGCATTGTATTCTGATTGTGTTCTGATTGTGTTCTGATTGTGTTGTCTTCTAATGCGTCATCATCTGTTTGTGTCACTGTTCAGTTTGTGCTGCTGTGTCTAGGGGCACAAACAATCCTTCCTAGTTCACATAGGACAATAGGACAATAGTGTTATTTATCATGAATGACATACTCTGTACTGTTTGACCCATAATGTACAACAATGCACAGGTTATGCTCCAACCTCATTTCGTAATGTTGTTTTCTTCAGTAAAATGTATCACTAGTTACATATTTGAAATATTTGACAACATGACTCAATAACGTCTACATTTTATAAGTTTCCCGAGATTTGGAAGAGAAAACTCATACAATCAACATTCAAACATGCTGTAAACCCATTAGCTCCACCAAAGTAAACAACACGACAATAACCACAACCTACTGACCCTTTGTCGAAGGAAACTGCAGTCTCAACAAAGATAAAGTTTGAATTTTAAAAGCTGATAAAAATTCAACTGTCACTCTGTCCCAAGTACTTTTTGCTAGTGGGGTGTGAAAATGTTGATACAGAAAATCAAACAAACAGGTAATGCATTCAACTAGGTTATCAGAGAGATTGATAAAAGCTGGTCCCCTGCAGTGTTTGCCCCCCTAAAAACAGTGAGTGGATTTGTGGGAGATTCTGTACATCCAGACCACAGGGCATGTGCGATGTGATCACAGTCAGGCTTTGAAGTGATCTCGATGGGAGGGTTTCTATCACCGACAAGTAAATTGATAATAGACTATCAGCCATGCATCACTACACCTTACAAAGTGTTTTCTTGTCAACTGACGTATTTTGAATTTGAATTTGATGTATCGATAAGGCGCATGTGTGTATGGGGTGTGTGGAGGTTGGAGGGGTGTGGGGGTGGAGAGGGTTGTGGGTGTATCTGACTGTGTCAACCAGCACTTGACCTTCCACTGTTTTTTCTTGTCAACTGACTTAATTTGAATTTGAATAAGGCGCATATGTGTAATAAATACTGATCAGGATATACCATAAAACTGACCCAAAACTGGAGGACACCCAAAATTTCTGCCATAACAAAACCATACCCTCAAAACAAAACCTTAGACATATAAAGTCCTACTCCAACAAAATGCTATACCCATCAGAGCAAAATCCTGCTTTCCACACTCACCCCTACTTCCCTACCCAGCTCTACCCCCATGATAACACCTTACTCCCTAAATAATAACAACCCAAAAACCAACCCTACTCCATGTTTATTTTCGATTTCTGTTTTCATCTTGGAAACCAACATGGATGAACTTGTTTCTTTTACCTTCAGAAACTGACAATATTTAAATATCCATGCACAGATCTTAAAGTAGTTACATCAAACATAATTAATTTTAAAATTTGATTTACTTATTATTTTGTTGTTTCCGATTGTACTCAGCAATGTTCCAGCCACCAGCCAATCCAGTGATTGACATAATGAGCAACCATTCACGCCATTACTAGCCCTAACTACCTGATCCATTAATGACTGCTGGGGACCGACACTAAACCCTCTTCTCCACAGGGCGACAGTTAATGCAATAATAATTCTCGATAAAAATGAGGGCGCATCCAGCTGATTTACAGTCAAAAACATGTCTTCAAACGCAGTTCATGAAATCCACATCCAACTTTCCCATGCTCTGTGATCAAAACAATTTCTAAAGCAACCTAGCCATGAACCCAGCAGGTCCATTAAATACGTCCACCATGCATGACAGACACAAAGTGTGTACGCCTCAACTTCTTAGTCCTCAACTAAACACAGAATCAATTATACAGGCCATCAGAATAAAAATATTGCAGCACGTTCGGCAGAGAACGCATTCACTACAACACAACACTATTACCCGGTTGTGAAAACAAAAACACTAATGTTGTAAATATGTTTGGTACTTTATCAAAACTAATGTGTGACAAGCATATGAACCCTACAGTTTCAATTATACAGATCTGAATAAAACTATTCAAACATGTTCAGCAGAATACAGTATGGCAATCTGTTGTCACTGACGTTCTTCTAATGTTCATTGTAACAACAGAAAAACTTCCGAAACCAATGAGTAATTATTAAAATATGTTTGGTATTTTATCCAAACTCATCTGAGACAAAGATATTTACCCTACTGTTCATGTTCGTCTTCAAGTTCTTATTTAACTGTTCATTCAGTCTGATAGGTGATAATTCTTATCTTGGTATCAGTATCAATTTCAATGATAAACTACTAACCTGGTTAAATTAATAACTTCATCAAAAAACTATGGAAACAGTAGAGTCAGAGTGAGTATAGTTTAACGCCGCTTTTGCAATATCGGGATGGGGGACACCAAAAATAGTCTTCACACACTGTACCCATGTGGGGAATTGAACCCAGGTCAATGATGAGCAAATGCTTTAACCACTTGGCTACCCCACTGCCCCTACACCAGAAGAGAATGCAAAATTTATTCTTCACTTATCTAATATTTCAATATATATTGAAAGCATGAATTTAAAAAATCGTTCCTCCACCGACATGATACTTATGTGAATCAGTTAATTAAAAATGGAGCCTACAACATACAGTGAAGGCCTCACTGACTCCAACCTACAGTTGCTTGATACATGAACTTCTTGGTCATGGAAGAATCCAAATTATCATTCAGTGAGTGAGGGAGTGAGTGAGTGAGTGAGGAGTGAGGTTTTGCATCACCTTTTAGCAATATTCCAGCAATATCACGGCAGGGATCACCAGAAATGGGCTTCACACATTGTACCCACGCGGTGAATCGAACCCGGGTCCATGGCGTAACGAGCGAATGCCAAATCATCATTGAAGTTGAAGACCCACATTGCATTTATTTTAAAACTACAGGTAACATATGTCATGTTCTCTATCCTGAAATGTAGTTTCCAAATTAAACACATTTTAAAGATCATATTTTCAAATTGTCTTAATATATGATAGAAGGAGACCATTTTCTGTATATATTAATCAAAACATATACAACAAACTACAGTTATAACAAACTAATTAGAGGTCTCTTTGGGTTCGTTATGCCATTTGATTACTGCATTATTCACCATTTCTAATGAAAGGAGGTGATAGTTTATTTCAGTGGATTTTCTGTTTGTGTGAGTTGAAACCAACTAAAAATACACAGCCTCATGGCATGGTGCAAGCTAACTCACCCCTCTGAATCATCACACACAATCATCTGCATCTCTGACTATCAAGATGTCTACAAGCAGCCATTTTCATAGTTTTCTTTCAGTAAAAGCAAAAGATAATCTACGGCCGAAATGGGAGCTGAAAAAAACAGGTGATAAAGATCGTGACTGGTGCCATACGGTGATACCCTTTTTCCCAGCACTGTTGAGCAGCTCCAGTAAAGCAGATGATTACATCCCCATTTGTACTTTAGAAACACAACCTTTTCATTTTCACAACGCCCTAACCTGCTCAAAACAGTTTAATTGTATAGATTTATTCAGTGTTTAACCTTTCCCACTTCAAACGAAATACATATCATTATTTCATATAAACACTTAAAGTCCCCCTCTTCAAAATTATATTTCATTTTTTATGATATAGTTTTTGATAGAGATTTTTTCAAACATGCAATCAAGCAACAAAATACACCATGCAAATATAATACATTTTCTTTCAGACAAAGGACCATTTGTTCTCAGTAGGTTTTTATTACATAAAAAATATAACACTGAAAGCTCTATTCATATTTTTTTTTAAATTCAACATCACCTAACTGATGGTTTTGATGAAAGACCCCACAGTAAGTTGAACATAAACTTTTGAAGGAAGAAAAGTAATACAAGCAGAATCATGATGACAACATCAAACTCTACGACTGAGTTCCGTCTTACACCAAGAGAGAAAAAAAGTTCCAGAAAAGAGATAAACTGGTTCCCTGACATAAGATACACCTAATGTTGCACTGAATAGTGTTTGTGTTTTATAGACAGGAGCCAAGTCTCTGCAGAAGGGCAAAAGTGCCAAGATGTGTGATATCCATTAACTAGATATGAGGTCATGTCTTCATCTGTACAGTCTCTGTCATAAACAAGCAGGCGAGACACCAACAGACCTACTACAGCCCTGTGGTGTCGGACAGCTTTACCAGTTATCATTAATACCCTGACCTGCATGCTTAGCACATTGGACGTCCTTGCCTTTAGGAGGCTTTCCCACTGACAGAGAATGAGACATGTTTGGGTTAACCTTCACCTGGATACAACTGACATTTTCGGAATGATTTAATACATAGGTTTCCAACACCTCATGTTTATCAATTGAAGTGATTAACATGAGAACCTGATAAACTGACCGCCTCCGTGGTGTAGTGGTTAGAGCGTCCGCCCGGAGAGCGGAAGGTCGCGGGTTCGATCCACAACCGCGTCATACCAAAAGACGTTAAAATATGGTACTTGTTGGTCCCTGCCTGGCGCTCGGCATTAGTGGGTACAACAAGAACGCTCGGAGTCAGTATAATGTGTCTGAGTGGGGTATTCATGCTTCACTGCGGCATGGTATCTTAGTAGGCTAGCACTATAAAACCAGCTTAAGTCTGGGCTAGTACAAGCAGCCGCACATACACATACACATACACATACACATACACACGCATGCACGTCGTCATATGAGCGAAATATTCTCAAGCACAACGTAAAACCCAATTTCACCTCACCTGACAAACTGTGTGTTCTTGATGTCAACCACTCATTTGCCTTGCCCAGACATGATTTACTAGGAACTTATTCTCACCCCGAATCCATAATGTTTCTGAGGGTGGCCAAGGGACATATTGTCCAAGAGTTCACGGAGCACATACCCTATCACTGTGACAAGGAATTGATGAACTGATCACATAAAAATCTGTCAAAAACTGAACAGACCAGCACCTACCTACCACTATCACAGAGAAACGTTAAGATCTGAAAGGAATATGCAATCTGTCCACATCTGTCAAGCAACAGTGCTACAGTTTACACAACCATAGTATCATCTGTGACAAACAAAGATGAGAAGATTGCTGGTTGTATATGTCCACAAGCAAGTAGACCACTACCATTGTGACAAAAAATGGATGAAAAGGGAAATTCACACCACACACTGTCCACAATCAAGCACACCAGTGCAACAACTTACACAACCTTAACAACATCCATGACAAAGAAAGGCGGGAACATTCACACCAGACTGTCTGAAGGCTAGTGCCAGAGACTACACCTACCATTGTGACTCTTCTTTCGACTCTCCCTTGATGTAGATGGTCTTCTCTGGGGTCATGACAGACACGGAGTTGATGTGGCCAGTCACCTTCTCTGCTTCCTGGACATCGGAGCACTTGTTCATGTCGATAGTGCCCTGCGGTACTGTGTCAGGCTGCAACATAACATTACAACTTAATCCTTCCACCTTCAGACAAATATAATCAAAATTAACTAAAAGCCAGAAACACTATCCAACTTTCTCATGATTAAACCTGGAAGACGGTTTGAATATTAGCAAATTTTGCCATTCTAATAATAGGTATCATGTGCTCACATGAAACATTCACCTTGAGTGAGTGAGTGAGTTTTGGTTTTTACAACGCCTTTAGCAATGTTCCAGCAATATCACAGCGGGGGACACGGGAAATGGGCTTAACGAATTGTACCCATGTGGGGAATCGAACCCAGGTCTTCGGCGTGATGAGCGAACGCTTTAACCATTAGGCTACCCTACCGCCCTGAATCTTGAGTATATATACTACTCAAAAGAAGCTAAGGAATACTCAATTCTTTCACATAACTACAGTTATTCTGTCATGCCATCTGTGAAAACATTATTCTTTCATATTTCTATTAAATAAGATGAAAGAATCACGTTTTCACAGATGCAGGAATTGCCATGACATTAACTGTATGAAAGAACCAGATGTTCGTTAACGTCTTTTGAGTGGTATATTGTTTCATAAACATTTCTTTGGCTAAGGAATAAAATTTTTGATACAGTAATAATGTTAAGATGTCAGAGAATCAAGATGCACATCAAAATGAGAATTCTATACGGACATGCCATAAAATCATAAAAGCATTTGCAGGATAGAAAAAAATGAATAGTTTGCATCTGTACTCACATTATCATCCACAGACCAGGTGAGCTCGGCATCATCGTACAACACAAAGAATCGTCTCTGCCATCTCTGGAAAACAGGGAAAAGGAGGAAGAGTTAATTTTGGCAATAACTGACACATTTACTGCACACTTACAAAAAACACTTGGGATTTTATTTGTCAAAGTAAAATTATTGAGGTTAGTATAATTAATCCACATGCAATATCTTTGTTACAAGTAAAATTGAACTATCTGATGCTGCTCATCTACACTAAAATCTTGTATCTGAAATAAACATAATTTTACAGAGAGAAAAAACACTTCATAAACTATTTCAATAACATCTAATAAATAGGGGCCCAGGGGGCAGAAATCTAAGACTTGTGTGGGTTGTATTGGTATATTTGTTTGGGGTCTGTATGGCAGACTGCTGGTCACCCGTGGAGTCTTCTGCATATCTTTTCTTCAGCTGAATCTAACTCCCACACTATTTGACATGTTACACCTTATTTGAATACAAACTAACCAAAACAATTACAACAAGAACAGGTCTTTCTTTTTCATGTCAAATCATATATGGCAGGCTAAAAAAATAAAATACTTTTAGGCTTGTTACAATATATTTTGGCAGACATGGTGACACAGCAATAGCTTAAAGTTGATCCCACAATAATAACTCAGAAAATAACATCCCTCTCCCCTTCATGCACATATGGGGAGGTGGGGTGGCCCAGTGGTTCAAGTGTTCGCTCATCACACGGAAGATCCGGGTACAATTCTCCACAATGGTACAAAGTGTGAAGCCCATTTCTGGTGTCCCCCACCGTGATATTGCAAGAATATTGCAAACACAGTGTGAAAACCAACTCACTCACTCACTCATATGACTTCTCCATAAATTAAGAGCATCCAACTTAAGTTAATGGCCTCATCAATACCTATTGATTGGTGTCAAACTGAAGTAATTATCAATCAATCACAGAAATTCATCAATGTCCCTGTCCTGAGCTTATTTTGAAGTATTGACATAACAAACATTCCGCCACTGACCCTGCCAAAATATCTTTCCATGTTTTTGTTTAATTTAATCTAAACGGAGATGTTTTATTTTCAATGGGCACCTTCCTCCATTATGTTAAAATGGGGACCAAGCTTGCTCTTCTGACATTTATCTTAATGCAAAGTGATGCCTATTTCCCAGGAACCTGTCAAAACCATGACCAAGATTTCTCTTAATGCACTATGTAGGACTTAATCTGCCATGTCACTCCAGACCAAAGCAGTTATCATCAACAGCACATTACACTGACAAGACAGGAACTCCATGTACAGATGATGTAAGCCTTCAGTAGCCCTACACTGTTATCGCTAGAAGAAACGGAGAGGATATCGGCTGCTGATAACGGCTGTGATGGTCTTGTAAGAGTGTGATAACACGTATTACTGATGACAAGGTATCTACATAACATGCATGGCCAATATAAAACTTTAATCAGAATGGCCTGTGTTGAGGATGAGAATCATTAATCATAAACAAGCAGATTTGCTTTTCTGCACTTTTGGTACTGAGCTGATTTAGAGTGAGTGGGTTAAGTTTTATGCTGCTTTAGCAATATTCCAGTAATATCACGGCGAGTGACACCAGAAATAAGCTTCACACATTGTACCTACGTGGGGAATCGAACCCAGGTCTTCAGCGTGATGAGCGAACACTTCAACCACAAGGTTACCCCACTGCCCCGAGCTGATTTATTATTTTATTTATTTTTTATTATTATTGGATATCTATATAGCGCACATATCCATGCACTAGTGCATGCTCAAGGCGCTGGATTTAGAAAATATATTGAACTTTACGTTTCAATGAAATACATGTAGCATTCTGTAGTGGTGTAACTATTCATCGATAGTATCAATGTTTACATCGTCAACTACACGATACAAGTGCATCGATATAAAACACACTTAGGCAATATATCAGGATATTTGCATGAGAGGGTCCATGATACATCAATGTATCGCCACAAGAGACGATATATCCCGATACAAGTTAAATACTACTTAAAGTTGTAAGGAATAATGCATTAGGAATAGGAAAGGAGTCTTTTTTGAAATTCTTCTGAATCTTAAAAACAAATTGAACCTAAAAGGAATTTGTTTGTGGCTGTTTTCTTTGTTGCATGAACAAAGGAGTTGGTGTATAAGTCAAAGAGAGTGAATATTTTACAAACTCTGTGAACTGTAGAATACTTGTCTTCAAGTAATTGAAATACGCAGATGTTTTAGTTGTTTGACAAATAACACCATTTATTAGCAACTATGAACGATGTCTTAGCTTTGTTAAGAAAGCGAACAAAGAGAAGATAAAATTTAGAAAGCAGACTTAAGATTGTTTTTAAGTGATTCTGAATTCTGATATAAATTACATTAATTGTTCTGTGTGAAAGCATTGGTGTTGAAACAACTTCCCATGTGAAACTTCAGTTTCAAATTTATATATATTAAATCAAGGTATACTGAATATGTTTGACTGTACTTCCTTAAGCATTTTAAATGCTGAAACTTTACAAAATAAAATGGGTAAGAAATACTGTAGACAAAACTGAAATAAATGTTAGCAAGTTGAGGATTTGGTTTCTTTCCAGATTATGTGAACCTCAGTCATTGTCCCAGAAGAGAGTCAATCTTTGTTGAAAAATGAAATTATTAATTTCTGCTTAAGTCTATATTAACTACTTCACTCATGTTTTATTCAAGGATACTTAAAAGTAGAAATATATTCATAAGATCTGTCACTCCAAAAATATGTCCCTTAGCTCTAATCAAACGAGAGTTGATGTTGTGTTAATTGAGCAATATGAACAAGCAGGTATATCAACTGCTCTTCAAAGACACTCAACATCTATCCCTGTTCAGCACTATAATCAATTACCACTGTGATGTCATTTATTGACATCCACACAGCTGCTTCCTGACAGATTGCTTTCATTTGGCCATAATGGATACAGATGACGCCATTAACCATCTCACAGAACCCTCATAACAACCCCTGCTTGTTGCCTATGCTAAAAGAATCTACCTTGGCATACCGATGCCAAAGCACCAACAGAAGATGGTACTGAAGTTTTTATGAGACATTTGGCCATCCCATCAAAATGGCTGAGAACCAAGAATCAAGACAAAGAAACAAAAGACTGAAGCGATAACTATCTAGAGAAATGATTTGGTATACTTTACAATGGCATGCTGGTTATGTTGACAAATCCCCAGACGGTGTATCACTACCTACTTAAACCATTATGCAATGAATTATATATGGAAAGCAGGTAAGAAAACAAATGGGAACTTGGCAAGAGAATGTGTGTCTCAGGTTATTTATATCAGCTGTTGAAATATGCACTGATGTACATTTACTGCCTGTCAGCTGTAATATATGGTGTTACTAGCTGGGTGAATAACTTAATAACATCCTGTGGGGGCATGGCAATAAGTCCATTAATAACCTTAATGGCATATTATGAAAAAATGTTCACCTCGGTTCTATAATTTGGCATTTAAAAGCTAGAAATGAGTTCGTATCTTGGTCTTTACATGTCTAGAGGAGGAAATAAACAAGACGAATACCATTTCCATAATCATGAGTGAGTAAGTGAGTGAGTGAGTTTGGCTTTACGCCGCTTTTAGCAATATTCCAGCAACATCACAGCAGGGAACACCAGAAATGGGCTTCACACAATGTACCCATGTGGGGATTCGAACCCGGTCTTCGGCGTGACGAGCCAACGCTTTAACCACTAGGCTACCCCACCGCCCCCCATAATCATGAAGAATTTTTACATTACTGTATGATGTCCATTGCATGATTCCAACCATATCATAAGCATGTGTTTATGAATCACCATGGAAAGGTGTTCAGAAATTGGTGAAACATTTGCCCAACAGGTGGTGCCCATCACAGAAACATGTAAAGGTAAGTCGAAAACAAATTCAAATTCACCTCACAGTACCAAAGAAAATACTAACAAATTATTATATATAAAATGATTATCTGTATTTAATTTGTATCCGTATAGTATATTCAGTTTATGTTAACACTAAATGAATTGTCTTGTCCATATTTTCATATAACCATAACATTGCACATCAACTTCATTACAACATTAGAAATATACTTTTTGAGAAAGAAAAAAAAATCTGGGGAAACATTTCCATAAAAAAAGTGGTCTTAAACATTTTTACATAGTCTGGCTGAAGAAAACAGGCAGCCTAAAAGCTAGAGATGAAATCGTTAGACCTTTAGCCCCAGCGCATGCCACAAAGTTGTGAAGCAAGAACCCAAGACTGACTATCTCCACCATCTAACCTGTACAAAAACCTGAGGACAATAGGTCAGGCAATGCCTCATGGCATCAATTCTGAAACTTTGCCATAATTCAAGATAAACGAAGCACACTTCAGGCTATTAAGCCAAATATTTCTAAACATCCACCTCCACAAGCATGAAATCAGGCACTCAGCTTAGCAGCCTCATAGTGATGGAATGATCAGTATGTCCAAAGTAGGATGAATGCTTCATTGGAATTTTTATTGCTTCTAAAAATAATCTAATATTTTGTTGATGGTCATCTCAGTCAATATGTCAATGACAAGCTGGTGGTGCGATGAAAGAGATGTAAAGGTGACTAAAATGAGGGAGTAATGTTTAGACAACAATTTCACAATTTCTAAACAATTTGGCTTATTGTTAAATTTCAAAATGACAAAATCTTGGGGAAAAGGAATAAGAATTGACTTAAACAGGATTGTTGTGTTGAAGTTGTGATAAAACAGGGTCAACTGTAGGGTTAGAAACTGTTTTCAGCAAACCAAGCTAGGTCATAAACCGCATCTAGTGGTCAGGATCTCGTACTTTGTTAATGTTTGTCATTTTATCCTAAATGCATACATTTTTACTCTTGGTGTCAATCACTGGATTGTCTGGTCTAGATGCAGTTATTTACAGATCACCATCCTAAAGCTGAAACATTGCCGAGAAGGGCATTAAACAAAGAATTACTTCACATATGTAACAATATGCATGAGAGAGTGAGATAGTGAGTGAGTGAGTGAGTGAGTGGTGAGTGAGATAGTAAGATAGTGAGTGAGTGAGTGAGTGATGTGCTTGATATGATTTATATTTCATTCACAGACACTAAAAACACCATTTACTAGAGATCAAGTCATGTGTGCAACATCATTGATATACTGTGTTCATTACAGCTGTTCAAACATATTTTTTTTAAATATTTATCACACTGAAATCTATCGCGAACATCTCATTTGGTTCTACTCTTAATCTGTTTATCCTGAAAACCTGCCACCAATTACATTTAATGTAGAAATGCATTTGCGCATAGCAAACATCATCTGTTCAAATCAGTATAAATTATTTTTACACCCATGTTCAGAGCTGCAAGAAGCAATCAACCTGGATGAACTGCTTGTTACTTCCTGTAAAGTATGGGGGTATGGTCACCAAGAATCACTTTCTGACAGATGTTAATTTCAAGTAGATAACGTCAGGATGTCCGATATATAAACATCCACTTATACAGGAAACAATTGATGGGCTTGACTTGTATTGTTGGTTCCACTTCAGTGTTGGTGCATGTGTTTGTTACTTTATTGCCACACTCAGCAATATTCCTGCTTTATAGTTTATAGTCTGGACCAGACAATCCTGTGATAAATATTGTGAGCCTCATATGTATTCTTTTTTTTTTCAGAAATAATGCTACATTATGAAATACAAAATTTTAAAGGTTAAACTAGTCTATTTTTCAAAAACAGTTGTTTCCAGAAGAGTCGTTAAATAATTAATGGCAAGAAGCCAACACTAGCTATATCATTACCCTTGTCGTATGTCAGACATATCATATCCACAATGGGTGGCCAACTTGTCTAGATTTCATTCACAGCTTACTTCTTCAGTTAAGAGTGATAAGATACTCGAACACATCCAGTGTCAGTATCTATTCTCTAAGTCTTGAAACGGCTTCATAAACTATTCATATAATCCAATAGGTTAAACCTGGTTGGTAGGATATACTATATATCAGTATACATATAGGGGCAAGTGGGTGTAAAGCTAACACTAGAGATGGTTTCAGCATATTCCAAAATGACAAGTTTGCCTGATTTCTGCAAGAGCAAGTTACAGGAAGTGTCACTTAAAACTGACTTGTCCTTGCATGTGTTTATGATAGCTGCTATCCATGGGGCAGGATATCCTGACCTGCATCAAACACCTGATATCATCATTGTTTGACACTGATTCACGAACAAATGCATATTTTTTCACTGGCAGCTTCTTTAAAAACAACAATGAAATAAAATTATTCATATAGCTGTCAAATCTGCAATATTTACCATTGCTAAAGAATTCACCTCTGCATACAAACCTACGTTTATGGGCCAATATTATGACATATTACCAAACAAACATTTTTCAAAATGCATTTGTATTTCCACAATTATAAGACACTCTAGCAAAGCACAATTCCAGCTAAATCATAAGAATCTTTTTCTGCATCACTATCAAATATTGATGATATGAGATAAAGCTAGTTGTTCACAAAATTATGACAACAGAAATTTTGTTCCTGTAGATTGTAGTTCACAAGTAAAATGACTTGAAGAATGTGTATTTGCCTCTGGGTTGTTTCATACTGCCCTTAATATCAGAGAACATTCATCACTCACTTGTTTTTGTTGAAGTAATTTGTGTAAAAAATGGTAATGACTTCCTTTTTGAAATTACAAATAGCCAAAATGCAATGTGGTTTTGCCAGTACATAAACAGCAGTCAAGTATTTGATTTGACTAACTGTTCAAGCACTACACCACATTTCATCAACTGATGATGGACCAATGTTTAGAACTTGTTCCAATTTTATCTTTTGATGTTGAAAATTATTTCTACAAAAGAAATTATGATTTTAGGACCATTTAGATTGTAGTGTATCACACATGTTTCACAATCAATAACTCTAGTTCTCTTAAATGTTTCATTGATGACATGAGTGTCAAAAAGCAATAATCCTTTGTTATGAGAAACACTGTTAAGTTCAGCAGATCTGATTAGTTTCAAGACATTTTCTAACTATACAGACTGCATTTGTGGTTCATTTTCTGGTGACAGACCAAAGAAATATCTGTATAAGCAGATCTTAACACAACAAAGGGAGGCAACCCTACATAGACAATTGTGGTCCTATACCATAGAATGCTGCATACACACACAGAATTATTTCCCGAAAGATATTTCTGTAAAAATATTTGGAAATCTGGAAACTTTGAATTTTCAATGGCATTTTTTTTTCAGCTAACAAAGGTTACTTCAAATCAGCATTCACTGCATGTGTTACATATGTGTTAGCAGACAGACAAGATGGCATTCTTGCAAATATATTCTGTTGCATTTTTGTCATTTTACTTGAAATATTGCAGAAAGTAAACCTGCCAATTATATTTGTAAACAAATAGTCATGTCTATGAAACACTTGTTTATAATACACATAACATTCTGACAGTGTCCATCTATTTTATGGAGGAAAAAGATACAACACTACCTCTCCTGTTAACACATGTACTCTAAAACATACCCAAGATTACTAAAGGAAATTGTCAGAGACGATATGACATGCTGTACGTAAACATTTCAGAAAAGATGGCAGCACCTTCATTTTGATAAGTAAACATATGTGTCTGACATAAGTAATTTATAGGTGAAAGGCAAAGTACATCAAAGACAATCAGCCATGATGTTCTTGTGTTAGACCATGGATCATGTCAAAAGATTCAGGAGTGCTTATTTCAATATAAAAATTAATGTAATGTAAAATCAACCAGCATCCACTGTTCTGGATGTATTTTCGACAGGATCTTCACTCTAGACAAAGAATGGACCTTGCATTAGCGGACAGACATATGTTAACATGTATTTGGAGTATGTTTCGGAAGAAGGGGAGACAATTCAAATGTCATATTGAGGATGTTCTCTGGTATATATTCTGTGTATTTAACTTTTAAACATATCAAAAGTACTTTTTCTAAGTTCAAATGATTTTATTTAAATGAAAATAGGATGGGTGTTGACTTTGGTGAAAACCACGAAAACAGGCACGCCGATCATAATGATATGCAAATTTTTGCTCCGCCTAATCTACAATCCAAAGGATGCTCAAAGCACTGCATTATTCCCTAGGCAAAGGATCAGCATGCACTTGAATTTCATTGTCATCTTCCTGGGAAGTATTAAATCAAAACTACCCTCTCATCCTACTTGGTACCCATTCACTGCTGGATGAGAGTTATTTCGAACAGTCACTTGCCAAACGAGACCCCAAATGAGCTACAATGTGGTGTAGTACTGAAGCTCAGGAAACTCTGAAGTCTCAAGCCACCCAACTACCCTCTCGCAACTTAATGTCACTTATTCACTTCATGTTAAAGAATATGAATTACAAAATCATAGCAACAGCCTTGCCTATGGGACAAGTAATATGAGTGCGATGATCCTCTTATCTTCAATACACTGACATGGTCATGAAAGGGGTAACCCTGTTCAAAGTGACCAAAGGGCAATGTCGTAACTCTTCACACCGACATACACGCTAATCGTAGCAAAAAGATAACTCAAGGTCTCTAAGAGTAATGACTCCGAACAGATTTATGCTTATCATTGAATGCTTATCACAGAACGGAAGGAGACAAGGTGTATCTACACAGTTGGTATAAGGAAAACATCTCTTAATGTTCCCATTTCATCTTAACCCCTACAATGATACTTCGTTACATCTAAGAGGGTACAGCCATGACATATAGGGTTTATCTCTCCCCTACATAAAGCAGTCAGCTAGCCATGTAGACTGCAGCCCTGTAGGAACTGCACCATGTAGATCTACAAGGCACATCTGCATGTCAGACAGGTAATCGTGCCAGATAACATGGCCAACTGTTTATCATCAACTTGAGGAGTTGATCCTGTCAGCATACAGTTATTTAGCTGGTCGCGTGGTATAAAATAATATTGGTTTGTGGAACATATGGAGTGAACTTTAATAAGGAAAGCATGGCTCCTGTTTCTAAGAGTACAAAATAACATCATGTTTTTTGGTGCTGTACAATAAATTTAACATAATCCAAAACAGACCTGGTAGAACTTAAACAAGTTCACAAAGTTTAAAAACTACTCTCATGGATGGCTAGTGTTGGCCACAGATTACCTTCAACCCCCATAGTGTTAGTGATTACATATCTGTGAGAAAATGTTAAAGTTCTCAGAACCAAACAGACAATTTATGATACATTTTCAATTAATTTTGACATAGTTGAGGAATTCTTCCCAATTTAATATATGTTCACAACACACTTCGTTTCCCAAATGTTTGTCATAATCTGTTGGTTGTTGATAGTTTAGTTTGCTGTTCACATACATTCCCATTACTTCTCAATCCCTTGATAGGCCTATTTTGAATGATCAACAGTTTTTCAAAGTAATATTAAAATATTTATAAAACTTGGAAAATCAATTACACAACAACCTAAATTTTCAGTGATACAAATAATCATTGGTAATTGTCAGAGAATATTAAACTAAAGTTTGTTATTTTTCCATTTTAGTCACAATGAAGGGTATTGATCTTGAAAGCATTGAATAAATCTATATTGCACTTGAAATAACTACCAGCAACCAATCACAGCCAGGACACCCTATGAAGATGAAGAATATGAGGTATATAAACGTGTAATAAATATGACCTGACACCCTTGAGTCAAAGTCATTATTCCTGTATGTAACACACATTTGTTTAGCTGGGTAAATTGTGTGAAGCGGCTTACCCTAGTTCTGTCAAGGGGGTTGTTGAAGTCGAAGCCTGGAGACACAAACAAGTATCCGCATTTTGACACTTTCCGTGACGCCTGAAACAAATAACATATTCGTTACACTCATGACAAATAAACAACGCAGTTTAACTGAAAACATACGTCATATATAAATGTACAACATCCTCCTTGTACACTGTCAGGATATTGTGGAAATGTCTTGTTTCACATCACAAGATTTTATCTGCATGACTATTTAATTCCCAGTTTATTATTTACTTATCAGTTTATTCATAAATTTATTAGGTTTTTACTTATTTATCTTTCAATGGCTACCATCATCTGCCATCTTTTGACACTGTTTCACGTATTCATTTGTTTATATATTCATCACTGGGCAAATGCAGTGTAGCCCAGTAGTAGGGATGTTGGCTCATCATGCCAAATAACCTTGGTTGAATTTTTAACATTAATTCAAACCCATTCTATGTGCCTAGCACTGTTGTGTAACTGGTATATTGTTACAAGTAACCTCACTCACTCAAACATCTGTTTCAGCCATAATACCATTTTCAGTCATTCATTTTCCTCAATCATTACACAATCATTTGTTTCTCCCTTTTCCATTTTGTCACCATAGTTCTGTATTTATTCATTCAGGATACAACCACCAAGAATCATTTGTCTTTGCCCTTCCCTAATTGCAAGTGTACCTGCCCACTCTGCCATGTCCTGGTGAGTGTGTGGGCCGATCCACACTCTGGTACAGGTGGGTACAGGTGGGTGTCCTGACACACATCCACTGATGGAACATTCCGGACTGCACGGTGATAGTGGATTCCTGTGGTCAACCACCACAGTCTGCTCAGTGCCTACTTCCTGTCTCTAAGAGGCCGCACTTGCAACAATTTCCCCTGATGATATTATCTATTGACCCATCAAGGCATGAAATAACCTTGCTTCAGTGCTTGTTCAGCATAAAATTTGAAAACATTTTTCGTTCAGTTCCATGTCGTGTTTTGAGTTAAATAAAACTCAGGCGAGTTCCTAATGAAATAAAACAGTGAATCAATATTCTCATGCTTCAAAATACTGATACTTCCCACCATACTATGACAACTGATCGCTAATTACGGTGCTGCAAACACGCTGCATGAAATGAGGCAGAAGCTGTAACATCTTCATCCCGTACAGTTATCAAAGCTTTGATTCCCACAGCACATCAAACCAAATGTGAAGAACACGGAAAAGCTTTAAACTCGTTACATTCACTTCGGTGCGTATGGTGGCGTCACGTTGCTTCGGCACCACCTGAAGCAGCAAAATCACTTCAACATTGGCGGCATACCTGCAGCTTCAGGCTTGTTTTTACTGCTACTTGAATTGAAATATTTAAGGTGTTCAGAACACATTGAAGCAGTTCTATTGTATACATTCCTGAGACCCAGTGACTACTTTGAGGCGAGTTTCTGAGCCAAAACCATTTTGTTCATGACGATGGAACAATTTAAGGCTAACTAAATCATTATTAACATGAGTCATAGAGCTACATCATGTACACAGACTTTTGAAACCAACAAAACGAAAATAACAAGTTTAGTTAATAAATAACAGTTCTGAGTACGATCAAAGGTATTTTATACTGACTGACTGACTGAGTTTGGTTTTACGCCGCTTTTAGCAATATTCCAGCAACATCACGGCGGGGGACACCAGAAATGGGCTTCACACATTGTGCCCATGTGGGGATTCGAACCCGGGTCTTCGGCATGACGAGCCAACGCTTTAACCACTAGGCTACCCCACCTCCCCGTATTTTATACACAATGAGACAAGTGAAGTACCTATGTAAGTAAATCTAACTGAATCCTTTACCACAGCCATAAATCACATCAGTTATGCACATCATGTCTAAAATGTTAAGTTTTCTAGACTGACATATAATTCCAGAAATAAAGCTGTCTTATTTGCATATGTAGAAAAGACATATTTATCTAGTCCAGAATTACATGTATCTTAAACGTTTGGAGCTGAGGCAATCTAGACGTGAGCAGGACTCCTAAAACATTTATTCTCTTGGGGTTTGGGAAACAGGCTGAAAGATTCCACAAAGATGACAATTCTGGTACATTATATCTTTCACCATTATCATACTGTTTCACAGTCATATTTTATTTTATGTATGTTGTCTTCACTATTCATAACCAAACCAAAGTGGATATGTATACAATGTACTTATCCCTTCTTATCTCAGAAGGGTGACAATGAATCTACATCATTAAAAGAATAAAAAGAGTTCACAGTGGATGACAATGAAAAGAATGTGTCTTACACAAGTATACAGTCTCACAGTCCCTGAACCACATTATTTTCCCTACTGCCTAGCCCTCCCTGCAATGCTAAAGCCCTAAATGAAGCAAGTCTAGATTATCTCAGGTTCACATGCTGAATCTCCTAACTCACTTGGGCTCCTTTTCAATTTAAATGGGTTTATTTGTTATTATCAAAATTATATAGATTCAGGGACTAAGCATTAGTCTCACAAGTATAACAAAAAACTAAACTATCATCAAAACAGTCCAAACCTACACTTATGAAAGCCACATCTTAAGAAACACATTTTGTTTTAAATCTTTCTGAATCTACTGAAAAGCAAACCATTGTGACCCTGGAAAATGCTTTATGCCACACAGTGCCCTACACAATAGCGATCAGCCTACAGACATCCCCACACCTGGGTGGTCAGTGCAAGGTGCATGACATGAACCTCCTGGCAGGGCCCCTGTTTACATGATATCCGTCCAGTCAAATGTCAGTGTCAGTAGTAACACTGATATACACACCAATCACTGAAGCACACATGCTTCCTCAACTATAACCTTTAGCAGTTCCGTGCCTTGTTAGCTTAACCATATTGACATGCATGCTTGGTAAATAAATACCCATCTAGAAATAGGCCCAATGGTCATAATAATCTATTATCGTCATTTGTCGCTGTGACAGACCGGCGGTGTTTACCTGAAATACTATATATCAAATAGAGCCATGCTAACTGTAGTTAACATGATACAATATGGTGCAACAAGTGCCAAAGTGGCCATTTTATGTGTGTGTTTCAACTCTGACATAAAACATGAGAAGTCAATTTCGACTGAAGGAACAATTGTTTCATATTGATGTCTGCTGTGGCACAATGCATTCATTAGGTTAATGGGCAGATGTTGAACATGGCATGGGTCATATATTATATATTACATATTATATATTTGTGGTTTCTGTTCTAATAATGAATTCCAGTGACATGTAGATCATTATTATTCCTTCACAGTGCAGGACCAGAATATCACTCCTTACAGATTATTTTCTTTAATATTATCAAATCAAAGTGAAAAAACCCCAACACAATCATAGGTGATCTCTACTAAAAGCAGAGTGCATTGGAAATGAAGTGAGTGAGTGAGTATGGTTTTAGCAATATTCCAGCAATTCCAGAAATGGGCTTCACGCATTGTGCACATGTTGGGAATCGAACCTGGGTCTTTGGTGTGACGAGCGAACACTTTAGCCATTAGGCTACCCCACCTCCCTAGAGTGCATTGAACAACTTAGAATATATCACCACCAGTGGCAGCTGTTACAAACACATGCAAAGGCAAGTAAATTGTGCATCTGAAAAAAGCACAGGAACAGGAACGAAATAGTGATTTGCTTAAAACATTATTTCCCTCTGTGATGAATAAAATATGAAAATGGCCTCCATGTATCCCTTTTAACACCTTTTGAAAGTTTAACATGCAATCAGGGCATATTTTATATTCAAACCCATTATGACCCAACCAGACATTTTCGACTGTTATCAAGAATGAAAGAACGAAATGGGATATGAAACAGTGCTGAGACAATCATGCACTTCAGTGAGTAATAACGTATATCAAAATTCAAACAAGTACACCTTGTAACTTGTACTAGGGGCTCAGTAGTGAGTGAGTTTAGTTTTACGCTGCTTTTAGCAATATTGCAGCAATATCAGGGCATGGGGACACCAGAAATGAGCTTCACATATTGTACCCATGACGGCATGACTAGTGAATGCTTTAACCACTAGGCTACCCCACCGCCATGGTAAGGCTCAGTAATGGACACTGTAAGTAAGCTTGATATGGGTGTAAAGTCAGAGACATTACTATTTCAAATGAAAAATGATAATAAGTAGTTACATACAAATAGGGTTCAGAATATAACTTTGATATGTACATTCCATAACGAGATTGTGATACATAATCTGGTGGTATCCTTCCTTTAATTAAGAGAACAAATCAAACTGGCCACAACACCCCAACTTTACAAAGCTCATCTCACTACAAAACAACATTCTGTAACCACGGTAACATTACACAAGAGGATGTTCATTTCACATTTACACAGTTGGAGGTCAACCATCTTCAACCAAAATAGAAGGAAAGCTATGTTTTTAACAAATTTCCTTAAATTTGCTTTTAAGAGCATGCCTCTAAAGGACATGTTTCCAGAAAAGGCCAAAAAACAAAGCTGCGCAATGAATTTAGTTGAAACTATTGAAACTTGTCGTCTGACTCTGAACCACATTACTCGTGACAAGGCTAGGCAATGTCTATGTGGTGGTGCGACATTTCAGTTGTTTGAGTGAAAGTTACCTAAAGTTTAGCCAATTTAGGGAAACCGCCAAAAAGCAAATACAAGTGATATTTGCGAAAAGGTTCAAATATTTGTCTCCAAATGAAAATGGGCGAAAAAAAGATGCTGGCTGCTGCACAGAATTTCTGACACCTCTTCATGTGTTTTAAAACATGCACAGTTCTGAAGCTTTCCTGAAATAGTTTGACATTTCGTTTAAAAAAAGTGTCAAGAAATGTGATATTATTCAAATTTATATAATTCCATGTCCAGAATTCCATAACAATTTTTTTTTTTATTTTAATAATTTTGTCATGAGACTTCACAATACAAATGAAACATAGTTTTCTTTCAACAGAATGATTAACTCTTAAACATACAACTCCATTTCTTAAACAATTTCATTAGGGTGAGCAATATCTTTAGTACTACAATAACAATATCTACATGAAAATGATGCCAGGAATCGCAGAACACTATACCCTAACATACATGCAATGTATTTCCATAGTTGATTATAGTTAATGTATGTCCAAAAGATGCAAGGAATTGCTGGACATAGAGTCCAGGAAGAGGGAGGGGGCAAAGTACCTGATCAGGTGTGAAAGCTATTGACAAAATTCCCACAACTTCTTGCCGAGTCAACACACGTTTTCTCTCTTCCTGCCCGATGTTGAATTGTTTGTAATACAGTCAACTTACACATTCCATGTGGTATTTACTTGCATCCTGGTTCTATATAGCCAAGCTTTGTGGTGAGCAGTGGACAAATCCTGGCCCAAATCTCTTTAATTGGAATGGATTCACCAACTCCTGCACCAGTCAACTTACCCCTCAAGTATTGAGTTGACACCACTCAGATAGTCTCTACAGGAACACCCAGGGTGGAAGACTATGACACCTTTCTAGATGAGCACTTTACAGCCTACAGTCAACATCTAGCAGCTAATCTGGTCAAGGAAACCATCTATTGATGGACATTCTGTCTTGGTGAAGGTCAGACACTATTCGCATTGCATACTGTGCTCCACCTGTGTAACACTCCACACTTAACTAGTGGTCCTGTTCCACAGGTATTGCAAGGTGCTCTCTACTCCTCAAACATATCCTACGCAAAAGAACTCATGATTTTCTATTTAGGCCATATTTCTTCCTTGAGTAGTATACATCATGCTGACATTACTTGAAGACTTCCAAAGGGCATGAAGGTCGAAAATTCCTTCCTTTACAATTCACCCGAACAGAGAATGTTTTGTTCTTTGAGGGGGATTTTAGAAGTTGTAAAGATGAAGGAAAACCAAGTTCTATGTTTTGTCAACTTCTTTATTGCAATGAGTGCAACGTTTTGGCGTAGGTACTAACACTGTTATCACTTGTCATCACTTGCTTGATAACGGTGTTAGTACCTACGTGGAAACGTCGCACTCATTGCAATAAAGAAGTTGACTATCCATAGAACTAGGTTTCCTTCAGAGAATTTTGGACAAACAAGGATAACTTGCACCATATATTGCATAAGTATTATGATCAATACACTAGAACTTCCATCAAAATATTACAGGACAAACTGATCATGCTCTCCCTTTCTGACATTATCCTGAATGTCATCATATTCACCTTCATCTTGTAGTGCACCTTATGGACAAAATATGGTAATACTACAACACATAAACCAAAACTGACCACTTCACTTCCTGTCTAATTAGCAACTAATCATACTCATGGAGAATGTCAGGTTGTAATAAATGAGTAGCTGAGGCTGACAAGCTATTCTGGTCAGCTACACAGCCTAGTTCTATAGGCAAGTCAGATCTGCTCAGATGTTGACTCAAGCAGGCAGGCATTGATGTCCAGGAACAAACAACAGACCATCTGGGTACCTGAGCTGGTCAGATCTGTTCTGACATCATCACAGACATTGTCAACAAAATAGATTACATGGAGTAAAAATCCTGACATAGACCAACATCTATTTTCTGAAATGAACATATTTTACAGAAAATAACCAGTTTTTTAATTATGTTGATAAAATACAATAAAAAGGAGCCCAGAGACTTTCTTCATTTTAGTAACCTAAAACTGTAGTAATCTCGACTTGCATGGGCTGCATTGGGTATATTTGTTTCAGGGTCTGTATGACAGACTATTTCTGCCACTGAAGAGCCAATTTGATTGGAGTATGATGGGTACCTGACCATTGACTGTAGCTTGTGCATCAGAGATCTGGCCATATATATGTCTTATGGTCTTGTTTCACAAATAGGCACAGAGTAGGACCTTGAATAGACCAAAATACCATCCCTGAAATAAAGCTGTGTACAGGGTTTAACATGACACGCAATTCCTGTGTGCTTCACTTGACAGTTTCACAAAATATTACCAAAATATTTCCAAAATAGTAATAGCCGACTCAATATTTTTTTCAAAAACGTGTATCTTGAAATTTGAAGTTGTTGCAACAACAGGTTAAATTATGATAAATACTATTTTCTGTCTATTTCACTATTTCATTATATTCAAGTTTGTTATCAATGAATAGTTAATGTAACTAAGTAATCAATACACAATATCAGATAACTTACAACAGAGGAAAATGTTACACAGTGTGCTTTCACAGCACTTGCTTTATTCCAAAGTAATAAAAGATTTATCATTTTTGTAAAAATATCTTCATCACTCACAAACTTAGAAAATTACTCCCAAAAACATTTAAAGTGAGTCACCGTGACTCCCATTCATGTAACACCCCGAGTGTACAGGGTTAAATAAATCAATCGACAAGGGAATGCTCAAGTTTTGTAGGAACCCCTAAGTCCCTTAATTTCAGAGATGAAGAATGAGTGAGTTTAGTTTTAGCACTTTTAGCAATATTCCAGCAATGGGCTTCGCACACTACACATTGTACCCATATGGGAAACCGAACCCGGGTCTTTGGCATGACAAGTGAACACTTTAACAACTAGGCTACCCTACAGCCCCCTCAGAGAGTAAGAAGGATGAGCATATAAGAGATGACAGCAGAATGGTGGTCATAGTTTTATCAATGTACACTCACGTGTCTATAAGCATAAAACCCCGCACCATGAAGGCAAAACACCTGCCAACTATGTTTCAGTTTAACAAGTTGAGTTAGTGAGTGAATACTATGCATCACCATATCAGATTGGATTGAGGACAAAAGCACCCTTATCATTCTTATCTCGTCAAAAGTCTGTTGGAGTGAGTGAGTGAGTTTAGTTTAATGCCGCTTTTAGCAATATTCCAGCAATATCACGGAGGGGACACCAGAAATGGGCTTCACACATTGTACCCATGTGGGGAATCGAACCCGGGTCTTAGGCGTGACGAGCGAACTCTTTGACCACTAGGCAACCCCACTGCCCAAAGTCTGTTGGAACTTTTCTGACAGTTGAAGAAACATTACTTTGTCCCCAGTACCCAGTGCAACAATCACATGTATTCTTGAGAATAAAATCAATATTTAATATTCTGAATATTACCTCCAGTTGTCAGCTTCATCACTCCATCATGAAGCAAATGGCAAACCAACTGACACTGCAGACAGATTTGCCAGTTGTAATAAATCATGTTCCCATCAATCCAACATTTTTACTACACTATTTTTTCCACTGCCATTTCAGAACACAAAAGTATTGCATTCATATGAAAAAAACATTAAGTATGTAAAATATAGGTCTCCTTAAGCAATGGATCATTAGGGCGATATGCATGGATGTAACCACATCACACATTAAGAGAAAACTGTTAATCTGGTAGTCTGTATATCTAATTGTGAGTGAACAGAGAATGAATCAATTCACAGTGGACTTCAATGCATCTCTCAACAGGAGAGACAACATGCGGACAGACAAATATACAGTACCAGAAATATAGTTATAAGTTGTCTCTTTTTGCAATAAAGATATCTTATCTCAATATTATAGCTATATTTAATCCCATAATGGGATTCAGCGTGACGAGAGGACGCTTTAACCCCATCGTCCGAGTGAGTGAGAGAGTGAGTGAGTGGGTGTATGGGTGAGTGAGTGAGTGAGCGGGTTTATGTCACCTTTAGTCTTCATATTCTACAGCTGAAAAGGGGATGGGAGTGGAATGAAGGTAAATCTTTTGCTCTGAGATCTTTAAGATACTAGGCCTGCACACAGCACATGTCTTGCTAAAAGCGCTGCTGTGAATTGAAAAGGTGGAGAAAGACAGACAACATATGCTCCATGGTCTGGTCCCCACATCCAACAAGGCCTCCCTGCTATAATTAGTGCCCTGCGTGATATGAATACCTTGTCTGTGTAATTAGGATAATTAAAACATGGATACTGACAGACTGATCTTGTCTCAAAAGTCAAACAAAACGGACTGACTTTAATCTAACTTCGAAGTACTTTCAATTAGCCAGTGCTCATTTCTTCATATTGAATCAGAAGGCCCATGAAGTTTATGAAATTTGTATGATTTCATTACAGTTAAAAAAAAAAGGATTTTAATATATCCATGTTAGCATAAGGGAGTTACGAATATCTTCGCACAAAGATTGCTTTATGACTGAGTGAGTGAGTGAGTATAATTTCAGTTTACACTCAGTAAAATTCCAGCTATATGGTAGCGGGCTGTAAATAATCGAGTCTGGACCGGACAATCCGGTGATCAACATGATGAGCATCATTCTACACAATTGGATACGATGACATGTGTCAACCAAGTCAGCGAGTCTGACCTCCATTTCCCATTAGTTGCCTCTTATGACAAGCATGGGTTACTGAAGATCAAGTTTAACCCAGATCTTCATGGGTGATTGTTTTATGGAACAGTTCCCAGTTTGACTGAAAGGCTGAAGATGGCTGGAAATAACATGATTCTAGTGATAGCTGGCACACCAAGAACAACTTCAAACATTTTACCCATGTTAACTCCTTCCGGAAGACATATGATTTTATGGATTGTATCCTTATTATCTGACCTGATGAAGCGGCTACAAGTCGCCCTGAATTGTCAGAGAGATAATAAATAAGGTGACTTTCATGTCTATGTGAACATATATCGTCAAGGTTATTTTTAACTCAATCAGCAAGTCATTACAAGCAGATGACCCCACAGTTTACATACAACATATTCTAACTATTAATCTAGGGCACTGTTCTGTAGTGTATTGTGATACTATCAAGATGGCAGTATTGTTTATGCAAGCTTATCAGGTGTGTACAGGTTCAGGCCAGGACAATGGCCAATCCAGACAGACCAGGTCAGATGATGCTATCAAGTCCCCCCAGGTAATCACCATGACTTGTCAACAGTTATCTCCCTTGTCTAATCTCTAACCCCAAGTCTGGACGTTGTCTTTATTAATGATGGCCTGTCAGTCAGCTCCAAACTGAGAGATGAGATAACTACAATAGGCATAGTATAAGGAGACAATCACACTTTGTTGGGGCAATATATCATTCAGACAAGTCAGTACTTACGACTGTCAAGCAAATGAATTTTCTTAAATGTTCATTTTTCATCAAATCAGGTAAACAATACAATAAATAATAAAGAAGTTGACATCCATAAAATGCCATTCAAAGAACAACAATAGTGTCAAGTTTTACTGAATCCTTGGTACTGAATGTATGAAAACTCATGGTAAGTTGTTGCTATTCTCTGACACCAAAGAAAAACGTACAGGCAAATATGAAATGACTTGATTGTTACTCATACACAAATCCTTACAATATAATTTGAACTATACAAAGGATTGTGCTTTCAGCAACATTTCTAAAAGGTTCCTAAAAGGGTTTGATATATATTTCTGTTTTCTTCATTATTGTGTTATATTAAGACCTGAATTTCAACTTGTGCTTTTTACTAAAAGCTTAAACGTTCTGCTATGCTAATAATGGTTAACCAACGGCAACATTTAAAACATATTAATTATCAGCATCAGTTCCAATCACTAATAGCATTTGACTATGACACACTCTTTGTATTTTACGGACACCAAGTGTGTACCCAACTGATCAGGACGTCACTGTTAACCATGTTAAACTCTACTTCAAAGGAGTTATAGTGGTCAAGGCGACACTGTCCCTCAAAATGGCCAACTCCACAGACAATGACTCAACATGTTCCCTTAATAAAACTGTTTCTGGCTGGATGGGAGCTCAAAAATGAAGATTAAATTGTCAAGCATGCTATATGTGAGAGGTTAAAAGGTTAATTCTGTTTGATAAAAAGAAAAATACTCGCTTCACATCAGACAAGACACGGGGTCAGAGGTGACCAGCTAAAGGCTAATTTGTTCCAGTAGAAGACCTCAAGGTCTCCCGTCCTTGTCAATTCAGTGCAACGGGATCCAGTTAGGCACGAGAGACACCTCACCATACCATATTTATCCTTTAATCCTACATCAATAAATTTTCAACTGTTCACATTATGATAAAGGGTAGAAATCTATCAAAATAAATAATGTAGGTATTTAAAGGGATTGAGAATATAATTCAGTCAGCCTAGATTTAATCCTTCTTATGAACACAAAAATAATATCCTCTCATATATATTACTATTACTGAAAATGTATGACGCTAAGCTTGAAATGGCCAAGGGTATTAACTTTTTCAAAAGAATCAAAAAGTAACCTGGTTTCATAAACTTACAAAGAGTAGTTATTAGAATAATCACAGTATGTCAATTAAAGTGTGCTTTCAAGTTAAAAGTGCACCCTTTTCTTTAACATGTTTGACATTATTTTCAGTGATACAATGATCTTAGTGACAAACAAGAATAACGAATTGTCCATTGTAATTTCATACACTGGCAGTAATGTTGTTTTAACCAATTTGTTAGTATAAGGCTATAATAAAGTAATATTGATGAGAGCTGTAACTGGTCGTTTATTTAGATTCAAAGAGCTTTAAGAATAGGTTACAGACTTTATGTTATACATCCCTGCCCAACCTCATCAGTTACCTCTAGAGGTGGCAGTAGTGTACTGCAACTCAATCCCAACTCCACAATGGCCTTTAACAATAGACATCGTTACCCCTAGTTCTGTCACTGGGTACAAAACCATTGATAGTTGTTCACCAACGTTCATGCACTGATTCCTCAAGTGTTGATAGTACAGACATCTCAGCTTAATGAATACAGCCTTATACTAACAAGTGGGAAGTATGACCACTTATACACCGGGCATCTAATAACCACAGTAGCACTATTCTACTGATGGTGTAAAATCGGTTAGCTAGTTGTTAATATGTTGCAACCCCGTAAGTTGGTAGGTTGATATGATGCTTATCATTCAGTTGGGTTTTAACGCTGTGTTTTTATACCACAGCATCTCAGTTAAAAGTTGTCACTGCGTGTCTTGAAACATAATTGGGGTCAACCAGGATTCACACCTAGAATTGGTCTGTGAATCCCCAAGAGATGTAACTCTGCACAACTAATTGCCCCACCTAAAAAAACTGGGCCACCAATGTCAATATAAAAGGTGAGGTGAGGTGAAATTGGGTTTAAGGTCGTGCTTGAAAATATTTCGCTCATATGATGACATGCATGCGTGTGTATGTGTGTGTGCGGCTGCTTGTACTAGCCCAGACTGAAGCTGGTTTTATAGTGCTAGCCCACTGAGATACCATGCCGCAGTGAAGCATGAATACCCCACTCACATACATTATACTGACTCTGAGCTGACCAGTCCTTGTACCCATTAATGCTGAGCGCGCCAGGCAGGGACCAACAAGTACCATATTTTAACGTCTTTTGGTATGACGCGGTCAGGGATCGAACCCGCGACCTTCCACTCTCCGGGCGGACGCTCTAACCACTACACCACGGAGGCGGTGTCAATATAAAAGAATATATATTTCCAGTCAACATTACTTTAATGAGCAAAGATGTTTAACACCACAGTAAATAATCCATCAATTAATCAACTTAATATGGGGAGATTGACCAAACTGATACACATAGCTTGTGGGTTTCCACAAGCTGTGTGCTGTGTGTGGTGCCAAGGACTATAATCACACTGAATTTGGTAATAAAACTGACAAATTCATAAGTGAAAAAGGTACTGTTATGCATTCTGTGAGATACACTTCACTTGTTCGACTGCTTCTAAACATGTCAACTGAGTTGTCAGACCACTGAAACCTAACAAATTCTATACCAAATTCACATGGCTTTACACCACAGATCCTCCATCAACACACACAATCACATCTGTCAAGTCACATTAAACTAAAGTACTACACAAGTCCTGGTTTCAAGGTCTTGATCAACATGACATAAGGGCTAAGTAGGGAATCAAGTTCAGAAATATCCAAACAGCATTCCTATAAGTAAGACATTACGTAGGATAATCCCTGACCAAATCATGTGGCCTAACTGCCGACCGTAACACATTCCTGACATAATCCCTTAATGACCCAAACAAGTTAACCACACTTATTGACTATGATAAGGGTAGCACTGAATCCACTCCGAGTCACCTTCCAGTGCAGAGGGCAAGGACAATTCATATGCCGAAAATTGAATCTGTTTTGTTTGATAAAGAAATATTTGTTTTAATTAGGTGAAAGAGGTAGAGTTCAGACAAGCAACAACAGAAGGAATTATTTGGAGCAACCTCTGTACCGACAAACTCAGTTGCGAAGGTCGGATGCACTTATAGGACATATTAAACATTTCCTGTCAGACTCAATATTGGTTAAAATAGATACACAATGATACATGTGGGGGAAGGATCTGTTTGTACACCAAGTGTAGACGATCACGTGTCCTTGTTGTGAATAATACAAACCAATAAAGTAGTCAAACTTTACAGTGAGTATAGTTTTACGCTACTTTTAGCAATATTCCAGCAATATCATGGTGGGGGACACCAGAAATTGGTTTCACACATTGTACACACATTGTACCCACATGAGGAATCGAACCCGGTCTTAGGAGTGACGAGCGAATGCGTTAACCACGAGGCTACCCCCAACTTCATTGTGAGCAAGACATGCATACATTATGATGACAACCTGACTCGCACAAGTTGACTAAGGAAACGATTATTAGTTTAGAACAAATTTCCTAGATTATGTAAAAAGTATGAACATGTTGTCTTTATAAATGCCTGGAGTTGTTAAATTGTAACATCCGCTTATGTAGTCTTCCATTTTGTAACGCTATAAATCAATGGCCATGCAACAAAAAGAAGAAGAAAAGCCTTGATGCAAGTCTAAGTGATAATTTGTGAGTGGAGATTTAACACAGGTGCTAAAATATATTCTGCTTTTATCACAATGTCTGTTATTATTGGAAGGAAGGCAATTAGTGAAGTCTTTGACTATAATTACCAGGTTATCTAAACCTATGAGCACTTGGATGAATTTGACCAAGCGTGGATCACACTGGGAATGAATCACTGCATCTTGGCACAAACATGGGAGACAACTCTACATTTGTGGTCTTGTAGGTACAAGGCTGTACCTTACAAATTTTGTCTCGTCTCCAATGAAAAGCAAAATGATTTCTTTTCTAAACAAGAAGTATGTACTGGTATCTCAAACTTGCTATATCAGACACCACTGGGTCAGTACATCTTGATTCAGTGCATTCAGTTTCTGGTCCAGCTCGGTTACCTTCTAACAAAACCTGGTGTATATCACACAATATATGCCAACATATTAAACTGACATGGAGGTGGGAGGTTAATGCATGTTATATACTGGGTATATTTCAGGGTTGACATGCTAGCTCAGGTTAATGGGCAATTATAACAGTGAGGAGATTACCATGCCAGTTGATGATAGCACTGGACAGCTGTTTGGGGCATGTGCAACAAATATTGAAGCATGCCTTTTCAAATGTGTTTAATGCATCTATAATTTCCCCTGTTTTATTATTTGGTCAACATTAGAAAGGCTCATGGAAATACAAGCAAAGTTAAAAGAAATATACATGTAAAAAATTGTAAAATCATGAAATGCAAAAACAACAATATAATAACCCAAGCTTAATAATAATAACAAGCAAAACCTTTCCAAGTTGCAGCCGGTATAGTTGAGGTAAAATGGAATAAAATGGCACTGTTAATTGTTTTCTGTTACAAGATCAAAGTTATAACCTTGGTTCATGTATATGTTTATGACTGAGTGAGTTTGGTTTTACGCCGCTTTTAGCAATGTTCCAGCAATATCACAGGCGACACCAGAAATGGGCTTCACACATTGTATTTGTACCCATGTGGGGAATCGAACCCAGGTCTTCGGTGTGACAAGCTAACACTTTAACCACTAGGCTACCCCACCGCCCCAATATGGATGCGAAGAATTATGCCTGGAAATTATATCTCCAGCAGTCATATTGGAATTTTATTACCACCATCACATAAACAGATGTGATTGAGAGAACTTAATCCATGTTAAGTTCCACCTGCATATGTGACTTGATTATATTTTCAGTCTGACATTTACAAGGGATATGTCTGGAGATCTACTTCCATATTAATGTCTGAGAAATGTTAGACTGGTAAGTACGATATCAGACTCGAGACGGCAACATTTACTTCATGTCACATCAACCCAACAGTAGACATGACATGGAGTGAATAGGGGAGAGTTCCATTGATCCACTAGAAGGGTATAATGAGTAAATTTAGTACATAGAAATTTTGTGGAAAGAAATCAATACCTCAAATCAGACTGTCTAAGTTTCATCCAGTACTGGAAGGTGAGGATTTTTGGGCAAAATACTAGATTAACTACATACATGACCTGTACACTGTTGTTTTGCAGGCAACAATGTATTTGTCACCTTTCCTCATTAATGGAAGCTTATGGTCCAGCATAAGCTGAAAAGTCCTTCATAGTGTCAAAAACTTTCAACACAAAGAATACTCTTGCCTACAGAATATCAACAAGCCATCCTTTGACTTCTTTGAGTGGCATTTTAGTTGGAAGTCAGATAGAGCAAGTACATATAGATGACAACTTCTTTTATTTAAGAGCACGACATTTCGATAGAGGTTCTTGTATCATTTTCTTACTTGAAAACAATACAAGAACCTGTATTGAAATGTCATGCTCTTAAATAAAAGAAGTTGTCATCCATATATACTTGTTCTATCAAACCATCCTTTACATTGTTACAAACTTTCAGAAAAAGACAGCACCGTTCTACCCTCTCACTGTCCTTTTTAGTGTCAAGCAGCCCTATCTCAATGCAATGTCTAGTCTGTCTCACAGTCCCTGAACCACATTATGTAACCTACTGCCCCACCCCCCTGCAATGCTAAAGCCCTAATGAAGCAAGTCTAGATTTCCTCAGTTTCTGAATCTCCCACCTCACTAGGGCATGTTTTCAATTAAAATGGGTTTTTGCCACTCAAAGAAATTAAATGTGTTTATTTGTTACAATCATAATTATATATATTCAGAGACTAAGCATTAGTCTGTGCACTGTCCCACAAAGTAAGCTGGTCACTTGTCTCTCCTCTATTGCAATCAGCATCTGAGTAGTCTCCATCCAAGGTTGAAAAGCCCCTCTCCTAGGAGATATCGTTTTGACAGTAGATTTTGTACAATGCCCTGACAATGCTATGACGTCATGTACTTGATGACGTCACAATGCTATGACATCGCTACACTGCAAGTCTAATGGCAGTACCATGTTCAGAGATGTACATTTTTCCTTGAAAACTAATGAAGAGTGATTTTGGATGATAAATAGAATCTCACCCTCGTGTCTTCTGATATCAAATATATCAACACTCGTTAATAAAGTAAAAATATCCTCGGCAAGCCTCGGATATTTGTAACTTTATCAACTCGTATTGATATAATTGATATCAGAAGACACTTGGGTGAGATTCTCTATTTACCACAGCACAACTTTAATCCTACTGAATTCCCCATAAAACATCAACCCACTTTCAAATAGTTACTGACATTGAGTATTTTCAAGTTCTTTCTTGAACAATCATTGTATTGCACTGTTGGTCTTAACTGAATTTGAAGGTGTCAAAACTAACATCAAGAATCCCAGATGGGACTAATTTACTAAGAAAATGTAACCCCATATATAACATATGTTACATTTGAACACTTTCTAAATGGCATTGTGTATTCATAACCTCAAAAGATTTTGATCTGCTGAATGCTGAACACTTTTAGTTCACTACTTTTGTGGGAATATTTATCACTAACTAAACATTTCGGTAGAACACTGACAGAGTGGTCCCAGAGAGGCTGATTGAACACTGACAAGACAACATTCTCCCATCATTCTTGGTGTTGACAGTAGGGGGAAGACAGTCAAGTCTGTCATCTTCAAGGTCACGCGATTCTCCCGATCACTTTCATAGCTGGATGTGTGACAATTGGTGTTTAGTCACACCCTCTCTTCTTACAGTCACTTCATTCTGGTGTGAGTTTGGGGCTGGGAACAAGCCGGCCAGCATAACACAACACGGCGACACCTGATGGAGTGTGTTTGCGAAGGTCAAGACAGAAAGAGGGACAATAGCAATACTGACCACTGCCCAAAATATCACAGGGAGGTGACACAATATTGTTTGAAACAAATTGTTGCTGTAGTCTAACAGATCTTTCGTCTAATATTTGTACACTCTTCATCTTCCTTTTCACATTCCTGTGAATGCGGCTATGAATAAAAGCTTTTCAGCGAAATATTTGTTACATCGATACTATATGGCATAAATCCATAACTGCATGATTTACTCTGGTAAATAATTAAAAGAAAAACATCCATTTTGTGTCTGTATACAATCTATAGCCACTAACATAAAACAGTATCTGGGTCAGGCAACAGACCTAACAAGGAATAACACCATCAGCTTAAAAACAATCCAAAATGGTTTCAGGTTGGCATTCTACATCTGAAGGAAATATTAACCTGTTCTTACAAATCCACAGATCTTTGACTGGGGAGAAATAAACCTGTCAGAGGTATATAATTGTTACCATGGCAACATCAACATTCCAGCAAACTCATTGTTTTCCTCTTTCAAGGTATGGAAAAGAACACTGATGAGCGGTTCTGCCAATACATTAAGCAGGTGCCCCTGAACAGTTAATATGCAGGTGCCCCCAAATACCTTTCTCACACATTCCATAGGCTAGTGTATGTATAAAGTGTACATAGGCCCAGTTTACGATTCTGTCCACATTTATAATCTTCATGTCTACACAACTCCAGTCATAAACCTGTGGTCAGGTGAGTGTGGGGTCAAATTTGACCTGTGGTCAGATTAAAGGGAAACAACGGCCAGGTGAGGTGGACAGGTAAAGACAGCGAAATGACACTTATGAAACAGTTGAAGGAGGGTGTGCTCAAGAGAATAAGAATGACATGATGCAGAACATTTAATAATGAAATGTACCCATATATTACCATATGGATTATGTGGAAAATGAATAAAACCAAACAAACAATTTTCTATCCCCAAGAAGAAAATTAACATAACTTCAATGGCTATAAAAAGCTTTACTCTATATTAACCCAACACTTCCTACATATTACTATGATATATGGAAAGTGAGTTTCTGGTTTTGATATTAGAATTATTAAATACTATGTAAGGCAAATCCTAAAAGTGAATTGAATCAGTGAAGCAAAAAAGCCCAGAAATTCCCATCAGTCAGCATGTAAAATATGTATTTCTGAAAGCTTCAACCAATGACCTTCTTAATGTACTACCCCTACTTGACCTTGACAAGTCATTTCTGTAAATCTTTCTCTAGTCTCTCTTCTAGTCATTCTGCTTGTCTTTCATCAAAGTCTTTCTGCACTATCCACCCACCTGGTCCTAGGCATTAATGCAGCCATACTATGGAAGATGCAAAGAGTGGTCTTCTCATAAGGTGTCCATGTGGTGGATCAAACCTGGACCATCTGCATAACGGGTTAACAGTGACTCTATCAACTGACCTATTCATGTTTGTGTAGTACAGGTAGAGAAATATACTTTTGTTTGTTACCTCACTCAGCAATATTCCAGCAGCATGACGTCTGTAAATAATCAATTTAATCCACAAAATTGGAATACGATGTCATACACCAACCAAGAAAGCAAGCCTGATCACCATATACGGTTAATCGCTTCTTTCAACAAGACTGTGTTGCTGAAGATCAATCCTAACCCAGTTCTTCATGGTATAAACCATGGGGCGGTGGGGTTACTAAGCCTAATGGTTAAAGCGTTGGCTCGTCACGCCGAAGACCTGGGTATGAATCCCACATGGGTAAAATTAGACTAGGCTTAGTTTCTGAATATATATAATTTTGATAGTAACAAACAAGCCCATTTATATTGAAAAGGAGCCCTAGGGAGACCAGAGATTCAGAGGAAATCTAGACTTGCTTTTTTTAGGGCTTTAGCACTGCAGAGAGGGCTTGGCAGTAGGGAAAATAATGTGGTTCAGGGACTGTGAGACAGACCAGGGTACAATGTGTGAAGCCCATTTCTGGTGATTCTCTTCCCCCCCCCCCTCTTGATGTTGCTGGAATATATTGCTAAAGTGGCGTAAAACCAAACTCAGTCATAGTATAAACAAATCATGCATGGCCTTCAGAAAATGCAGAGAATGAAACCCAGATGTTTTGAGTAACAGGTGAACATGTCAACCACTGGACTACCGAAACGAATAGTATCCCTGAAAGCAGGCTGAATTCAAATCAAGTAGAGCAACAGCATGTTGATGTCCAACCCAGATTAATGGAAGGTAACCCTGCTCCTTCAGTGGCATGATGAAGGCCAAGTGGTCAGTTGGAAGAGTTCACCTGTTACTGCAGCTCACCTGACTGCCTCTGTCTAAACAATCAGTGTTAATTAACACTCGAGTGGCTGTGCTGTACAGGGAAAGCTGGTCTCAAGTGTTTGTCCATGGGCCTCATGAACAGTATAAACACAGTACAGTTTAACAAGGTATGGGACATGGACAATGCTTGTTTAATGAGGGAAGTGGTGTTAGTCTGGTTCGTTCAGAGGGTCCATGTACCAGAAACACGGAGGGAAATCAACCGAACAATATTTTGAGTTATTTTGTTGTTTAAGCCAGACCAATTGTTTGTTTTACAGATGTTATCCTCAGAAAACCTAAAGGCAGGAGGGAATTTTTTTTTTTTTTAAATCACCAGTCAAAGTAATATTCCTTCTAAATACTAAAAGTTTTTTACTTTTGGCAATTTATGAAGTGTATATGGGGCAAAAACAATCTAAAAACATTTTTTGTAAATTTACTTTTTTGGCCAATAAAAACATTAGCATTTTATTTTTTGAGCAGGGAAAATTATTTTTATTTTTTTTCTTATTCTTGAAAAGATATGACCGGCGGATCCGTAAAACAAGAAATAAAATTGGTCTGGCCTTATCATGTTTTATTTATAAATAAGATGAAAGATGTTCATCCTCGACTCCCTTACCACTGTTAGCATAGATTAATCATTCATAATACATATAACTTACATTTGATGTATGTCATACAAGAGTACTAAAATCTGTACTTTTCTGATAAGCTTACTTACTCGAAGTAACTATGTCCTCAGAATACATATAGTTTTACATTTCTGTTCTACTACACCATTTAACATCATTTTCTGTTATGCTATTTTTTTCCACGATGGACCACTTTCTTCAACAAAGACAAATCTTCAAAGGTGCTTTGGAAAAAAATACTTCAAAGCTCAGAAAGCAACTTTGACAAAAACATATCTCTCATAAAACACTCCCTCCTTGATAGCGTAAATCACAGGTAAGCTCCACAAGACACTTCATGGCTAAAAAACATCTGCATTCTACAAGTAACCCACCCCTAATCCCATACCTGACATCAATCCCAACCAGATCCCACTCAAACCCAGGTCAGGGTGCTTAGGTCAGTTAGTAATATGTAAATTACCAAAGGTCAAGAGTGCAAGGCCTTACAACTCTCCTACAGCATGGAAGTCCAAGGTCTGTATATTTACTAACATTCCCCACAAGTAATGAAGCTCTATGGGCCTCCACACACATGGCGCTGCCTGGAGTGTATTAACTAACAGTTCCTCCATACAAAAGAACAGCAGGAACCCACTCCAGGGATGGTCCTAATACCTCGTAAGTGAGGTCTAATCCTTCACTTGCTCCTAAATGGTCAGTGTAGGTGTAGGTGTGAATAATCCTTTCCCTGATAGTCCTGACTACTGACTGAAAATGACAGATGAAAGTCAATGTATACTACTCAAACACTGATAGGGATATATATATTCTATCTTTACGTGATATACAAAGTTGATTCTCATAATATGCAAACTATAGTTTACAAATATCTGACATATCTGATTATCCCTATCACAAAATGAGTAGTATAGCATTAAAAATAACTGTTTTTGGATATATCTATATTTTTGTAGAGATAGCAATACCGCAACGTCCCCATTGTCAAAATAAAGAAATTGATCATCCATAAAGTTTGTCATCTCTATACCACCAACTTCTAGAATGCCACTCAAACAAATATGTTTTTGCAGTTGTCTTTTCAAACAACTTTAAGCAGAAAGTGAGTTAATATCTCTAGTCACATCGGCATTATTTTAGAACATATGACATTACTGGACATAGAGATGCACAGTACAGTAAAGGGGATTTTATGTAAATGTACATCATGTATGTTGACAGTTAATATAATACATTTACAAAGTATTCAAAATCTCAATATTCCAGCTTTCACAAACCCAAAATCTTTGAACTAAACAAAAAGAGATGATGACGTACACCATAGTGACGTGTTACCACAGCTGAAACTGATAACCATGACAGTACACACAGGCAGCATGTTTCTTGCAACTTGCAACCAAGTTCTTGCAACCCATCATTCAAACTCAGGATTCTCACAGTCAGACGTCTTACTCAGGTGATCTGCTTCACCTTTACAATCTAACTATCTGCAGATGGTAAACTTTATAGAGCCATTCCCATCTGCCAGAATCCCTCACCCCTTCAGTTCCCTTCCCAAAGGGTGACCCCAGGAGCTCCTCAACACCTGGGGAGATACTGCACCCTCATGTCTGCCTGGATTAATCGGCACTGAATCTGCACATCACAGTGATCACCTTACATTCAGTCTATCTGGTATTCTGAAGTAAAGACTTTAAGACACATCAACAAGGAAACATATGTTGTGGAAGCTGGAAGCTAGTAAAAACTGCATGGTCAATGGACTAAACAACTTCCTCATCTGTTTTTTCCTTAACGGACAAACAGGCTGAAAGCTGCTTTCCTAACTGTGTAAATACTGTAATCGGAGGTCAGAAAATACCGACAGGTACACACATTCTTTAGTGACCAGAGAGTCCACAAAAGTGTTACAGTGTTGGTCTTGCAAGATCACGATTAAGTGTAAACCTTAAGAAGTCTCCAAAACTTAACTTGAGACATGTTGCACAAATAGATTCAGCCAATTGCTGTCATGACAAATCTTGGAACTGGGTAACCTCCCTTGGCACAATATTTGTAGGTAATATGAACGTCCAGTTATTGTTGGGGTTTGTCACTGTCATATAAAAACTCTTTGAAACTTTCATTACATGTGAGTTCATGTGAAGACTGAGTGAGTGGTTTAAGCAATATTCCAACAATATCACAGTGGGGTAAGGTAGAAATGGGCTTTACACATTGTATCCAAGCAGGGGATCGAACCAAGGCCTTTGGCACCATTAGTGAAAGCTTTAACCAGTAGGCTACCCTACCACCCCTGCATGTCAAGAGGAAAACAGTGCAACTTGAAAGCCAAGCCTGACATGCCATTGTCGTCTACTTTCAAATTAGCCAAATAATCACTCTTATTCGTGTACCCTGAATTTTCACAATTTCCACCTCTAGTGTTGAAGCACAAAACAAGAAACAGCTGGAAACCAACATCAACACAAAACTGAATGCTGCCTTCATAAAACTAACACAATGATAATTACTATATAATCTATCCTTTTAGAACGTCCTATATAAAATCATCAGCTATCTCCTAATTGTGAATAATTAGGATAAAGACTAGTATCCACATGTGTGTAACCATCCAAGTATTTCTCTCCTAATGAAGTCCAGTGACTCTCTGCTAAGGTATCAGTGCCCTGTGGACTCTGTGTTAATTAACCCACCCTGAGATCTATGATAGCCCAGCCCATGGCACCAGCAGGTAGACAGGTGCTAATTAAGGAGCACCATATTCTGATCATGATTAATTAATGTATTGGACAAAGATAAATGACATGGACATCAATAATATATGTCATAATCACAACCGACAATAAGTCAATGGGACATTTGGTTCATCATGTTCTTTCACAGATATCCACCATGCATATCTGGAGCACATAATATGACTTATGGATAACAACTTCTTTGTAAAGATGAAGGGGCAAAGCAAACATTGTTACAATGAAACAACAAGAGTCCATTAAAAGCATCCCGAATTCATGTTCTTTCCAGTTCTAAATGCCTATCAATGCAGGGTCTGGGAGAGGGGCTAGTGTTTACACCCTTGTACAGGTGAGTGGATGGAGTGGCGTCAAGCATTACTGAAACATTGTTACAAAAAACACAGAAGTTCTCCATATATAAAGCATCACATAGTCTTGTTCTTCGAATTTGTAAATACCCATCAAATACTTCATGTATATGTTCTCAATCACAATGTACTAAGATGCTAAGTGATGCTAAGATCCTAATCCTACATGATTTTATTACAAGGAAAATTTATTCATATTTGACATATTGGTCCAAATGTCTCTTGCAAAGATCATAAAAAAGCATGACAATCCTACAATATACTACTTACAAGATTTAAGTTAACACTTGATGTTTTTCCCATGAAGAGGCCTATAGCTCATCTGTCATATTTTAAAAATCAGGTGTTCCTTAACCTATTTCAAGTAGTATATTTCATTGCAAGGAGGGGGCACTACATATTCCATTTAATACTTGGGTTACACTTCTTTATATTCTTTTCTGACCCTAACTGAAAACTTTATGAATACTTCACAGGCTTGTATATTCCACATTCCGATGGGTAAATCCGGGATAATTTTGGTAGCTGACTATTGCAACATAATACAATAGTGTACTGCCAAATGGTAAACCCATAACCCAGACTAGAGGCCTGCCAACTGTCATTGAACCATTCAAGTATAACTTCCATTCAAGAGAAGCCCATTCATCATATATTCTATCACTTGTTCAACTTGGAAGTTCGGACAATATCTTCCATTGACTGTCTGGTTTTATTTAAACTGATCCAATTTCAATTCCCTCTTCGAGATCCTGAGAAAATCAGATTTGTTCCCTACCAATGTATGACGTTGGGTGCTGTAAATAACATTGACTTACTCTACAGTGGCCTGAATGTCTAGTACTGTCATAAAACAAACTTACACAGAAAAGTCTAGAGGACAGCATACATGAAGTGAATGAGTGAGTTTAGTTTTATGCCACTATTAGCAACATTCAAGCAATATCAAGGCATGGGACTCCAGAAATGGGCTTCATACATTGTACCCATGTGGGGAACTGAACTCTGATCACCAGCATGACGAGGAAATGCTTTAACCACTAGGCTACCCCATGGCCCCACAGCATACATGGACAAGACCTGTTTATGACAACAGTAGTGGGTTGATTGGAACTAAACACAGGCATGTCTTGAACATGTGAGTGAGTGAGTGAGTGAGTGAGTGAGTGAGTGAGTGAGTGAGGGAGTGAGTGAGTGAGGGAGTGAGTGAGTGAGTGAGCGAGCATATTCCAGCAATATCACAGCTTAGGACACCAGAAATGGGCTTCACACATTGTACCCATGAGGGGAATCGAACCCGGGTTTTCAGCGTGACGAGCGAACACATTAAGCACCAACTACCCCATCGCCCCTTGAACATGCAACCGTACTGTCTCACATGCTGCCCACCTGCAGGACGACAGCATAACAGTGTCATTTTTATGTAAAATGTATTCAGTCACTGTCAGCATAATTTTTAAAATTTCCCCTCCCTTGCCTTGATGTGACAACATGGATGTCAATAAAACAGATTTATAGCTAAAAGTGGTATTTCTTAACTTCAAGTGACAGACACTGCAGTCAAAATATGAAAAGGTGAAACTATTTCGATAGATCATTTCGCCAGTGAAACCAAATATTCAGAATGATGATGCTACCAGTTCGACATTGTTGTTCCTCTCCTAAATATCCCATTCCCAAATCTGCATAGATATGATCTTAATGTTAAAATGAACATAAACACTCCTTTAAGTATTCTTTAAACACAGCACACAGCTGAGTAAGCCAGAATCGGTGGAGTGTCCCCTCATACAGGATCTGTGTCATGAAAAGGTCATCACATCTCCTATCTTAGAAATCTTGTAATTAAGCAGACATTTCCACACACTTGGTTTATTTACTTAAACATCAAAGCTCCGATCTAGGGAGGACTTTAGGTAGTTACCAAGATGGAGTTCAGTTACACATAATATTTGGCTTGTTTGGTAATTGATCATTACCTGGTGGTCCTATGGACTTTTGTGTAATAAAATCAGCTTCAGTATCATTTTACACCCACACCAGACCCAGGTGTATAATTAACAGTGTAATTTAGGACTATCCCATTACTATACACATAAACATTTCTTGTCATCTGGCATTTGTTTTTATGGAGCCTCTCCTACTGTTAAACATAAATATAGCCCAGGATAATGTTACAACATCTCTAACTGAAGGGTTATCATTGCAAAACAACTTTCTTGAAAAGCAATATGATGATTTGAGCTATCTATACAAATAAAATATCTCTGATACTGTGGTATACACAGGTCTTACTCTTTCTTACTTCACCCATTTTAAACGAAATCATTTAGATTTAAAATGTTAACAGAAAATGATGAAAGGGTAAACATCACAATTTCTAAATTGTGTGCTTACCTGAATAAATATTGAAACAGATGTCAAGGAAGAGACTTAAACTGTTAATTTAAATTAATATTCACCTGACTCTTAATCAACATATCTGTGAATAAATGCAATATTGCTGATTCAGCTTAAAGCAACATTTACAGACTCGCTCAACATTTACCAAGCCAACATATTATAGTCTCCATATCAGTTAATTAATTCATCCCACATCCAATTCTAAATATTTATGAATCTAAAGTCTCTAATTCAGTTAATTTCCCTCCCATCAAAGCTCAGTGCTTGAACTTGGTAGTGTTAATTCCTATAGCATGTGCTATCTGACAGCAAAGCCTCTCAACCCCTGTCACACTGACGTATCATCTCCCAACATAAATACGTCATTTCAGTGAATTTGTGTATCATGTTTACATGACCCATAAACAGGGTGGATGCTGCCAGCCATGGTGATCAGTCCCATCAATAAACATTTATATCATACCAGCTATATGTTCCTGTGGGGCAGTATCTGAGATATATCCCCCCAGGACATGCTGCTGACTCACACCAAGTGGGGTGTACAATGAGAATAACACACCGGCATATCTACACTCAAAAGTCCCAACAGCAAATTCAAAAACATTATCTTAGTTTGAGTAAAAATTATATTTTGAACCTCATCCCAACTTGTATCAGGAAGTAATGAACATCTGTTTTATCTTAGAGTAACCAATGTGTAATCAGAATGGTCTGATTTGTTTTATGTTTGTGTGATTTCACTACATGTAAATATTTGTTATTTGTAGTATAGATACATTTAGTGAATCATCACCACAACGTCTGGAATCTGCATATGTCATTAAATACGACATAAATACAACAAAACCCAATGCTAACCAATTCTGAAAAAAGGATTGAACTGTCCAATGTAAATGCAAGTACTAGTGTATGTGTATAATTCTATAAACAAATGCAACATGACACAATCATAATAACCTTAAGTTAGTATCGCTTGAAAAACTGGGTACCTTGGCAGGTTAATGCATGTTCATAAGCCACAAAGTCTGGTATGATGCATAACTCACTGAGTTTGGTTTTATGCCGCTTTTAGCAATATTCCAGCAACATCATGGCAGGGGACACCAGAAATGGGCTTCACACATTGTACCCATGTTGGGATTCGAACCCGGGTTTTCGGTGTGACGAGCCAACGCTTTAACCATTAGGATACCCCACCGCCCCGGTATGATGCATGCATGATAATTGCAAATTGAGCTATGTATACTGATTTAAGAAAAATTCAATGCATACAAGATGAGGGACATGAGAAATGGGATTGAGACATTGTACCCATGTGGAAATAGAACAAGGACCTTCAGTGTGATGAGCGAATGCTTTAACCACTAGGCTACCCAACCATCCATCAATATACCCAGACATTCTCTCAGCATTTGAGTTGGTTGTCTACTCATCTCTAGACACAGTAATAAGTCCAAAATAATACATCATGTTAGACGTTACGAAGCTGGAGTGTTACACATCTTGAAATATTGCTGAAATAGGACAGATGTTGATAACAGCCCATGGATTACATGTACTCATCTCAGCATGTGATGTGCACTCCAGCCATTAATTACCATCATCTGACAACACCCCACACTCATTATCTTTCCCTACAGATAACCTGCCATGACATAAGGCTCATAAAGACTTCTAGAAAGTATTTTTAAAACTTTCATCAAGGAACTCATTAATATACCTGCAACTTATGATCCAACCCTCATCTAGAAAACTCAAATTAGAACAGGAACTTTAAAAAATGTTCTACATGCACTGACTAAAAGTAAAAATTGTTCAAATGCTGAATTACAAGTTGCCGCAACTTTTATTGGTTACCTATTTATGTAGTATACATTAAAACTTCATTTCCATGCTGTGTCCATTGGTTTAATGCAATCTGCAATATTCCAAGTAATATTGCAGGTAATATTCCTTCAAGTAATCAAGCCTAATAATGAAAACAGTGATTGATATTAAGAACATATTCTCACATCAATGTGGTTCCAAGACACGTAGTCAGCTGAATCACCGAGCCCAACAACCAACCTTCAAATCACCTGTCACATAACCAATTTCCTCTAAGATTCCTTGTGAGGCTTTTACAAATATATGTCATAAGTAATCAATGTGGTATTATACTGCACAAAAGGAGTTAAGGAACATCTATTAGCTATTCTTTCCTGATAAAGACCCACTAACTTTGGTTAAGAACTACTGGGTGTTCCTTAACTACCTTAAAGTAGTATATAATGGAATACAGGGAATATACCAATCAACAGTTGAGAATTATAACAGACATAAAGTTTGAAATGATTAATGAAGTCTGTTTATTCCTGCTCAATGTAATGATCTAATTGGGTGGATTAAATTGTTATCACATACTAGGCTACTAATTAACTATAATCTGCACATTAGCCTGATATTGTTTTCCTTCTGTTGAACATAATTACCATCAACACAATCTGAGGCAACCTGACATTCAGTTCAATGGGGTACACACTCCTCCTCAAGTCCTGTTATGCTTTTTCCCCCCAACTGGAGTTGATCTTCACCAATCCATGCTTGCTGTAAGAAGCTACTAGCAGAATCAGGAGGTCAGGCCAATTGACATGGTTGATGTCTGTCATCATATCCCTGCTGTGTATATCCATGTTCATGTCAGTCACTGGATTGTCTGGTCCAGACATGAATATTTACAGACCACTATAATAAACATATGACATGCTATATTTGGGATTACACTTTCTCAGTAAAGTACAGATTATAGTACTATTGTTGGGTTGAGTCCCATCTGGGATTCGAACCCACATCCTCAGAGTCGGGCACCTCATTGCCAGTATACAAAGTCAGTCACCTAACCCGCTCAGCCACCACGGCTTACTGAGAAACAGTAATCCCTGTTTTATAACATATGTTACATTTGACCACTTTCTAAATGGCATTGTGTGTTCATACTGTAATAAAGCATAGAAATTGCTGAATGCGGCCTAAACAACAATCTAAATGAAACATGAATCCATGTATTTGTGTCTATGATACACAAATATTTCTGTATATGTGTTTAATAAGATACATATATTCATGGGTAATGCTGACAAACATGTCAATGTATCTATCAACAAGACCATTTCTGTGCACACTCCTCCTTCAGTCTACATATGTTTTCTCTCCACTAATCAGTGAGAGGCCCGATAACCCAGAACAGATGCACAGGCTGGATACTCCAATACAACAAAAACAGCTGTCCTGGGGAACACAGTTTGGCCTGTCTGGGCCCCACGACAGAGGGGAACATGTAATGCACATGCATCTGACAAACCCCCATTGATGTGTGTTCAGTGAAGGATGCTGCTGGGGTATGGAGAACACATGTGGTGGGCATGCAGTGAGGGGTAGGGATGAAGTAGACTTACTTCAAGGCTGTACTGAATGCTGAGCCCATGATGTATAGTAATTCTATCCTTCGAAGAGGCAAGTCTAGAGAAGGTGACAGTACATCTAAGGACCCCAGCCTGTGGTTTATTATTTTTTTTTAGAAATTATCATTTAAACTATTAATTTTTACCTTAGAGACTTGTGCAAGTCTAGGGATGAAGCTGCATGAGTGTTGTAAATGTCAAGGTGAGGGAGGATATGTTAAAGCAACTTACAGACCGACAATGTTTTGAGAGGCAACTTCAGGAAATCATTACATTAGAAACATCCATAGCATGTCTGAAACTGATGTTTTCACCTTTTCACACACAAATTGCAACTACAGTTACAGAAACGGGCCTATGTTATTTTGTTCTTTAAAAAAATATATTAATAATGTGAAAGGTTTTGTTAAACAACCTAACAGACATTGTATTACATGTAACAGAAAACACACTGGGACTCAGTTCACATTCAGAAAATCTTGACATGTTAAAGACAGTCTCCATCTGTGCTCATGCGTGTCCTCCACTGACAGACAGGGAGACTCAGAGTGAGAGGCTATCCCTAGACATGTCCCCCACATGGGTGTCCATCTCCCCTCCTCCTATACACTGGTCAGAGAAACCAACAGGGTCGGTCAGTGGTAGAGCCATACCCTAACCCTCCACATGTCCCCCACATGGGTGTCCATCTCCCCTCCTCCCACACACTGGTCACACCAACTGGGAGAGACCATACCCTAGCCCTCCACATGTCCCCCACATGGGTGTCCATCTCCCCTCCTCCCACACACTGGTCATCCAAACCATCAGGGAGGGTCAGTGGGAGAGACCATACCCTAGCCCTCCACATGTCCCCCACATGGGTGTCCATCTCCCCTCCTCCCACACACTGGTCATCCAAACCATCAGGGAGGGTCAGTGTGAAGCAAAGGTCAGACACCAGATGTGTCTGTCAGATCCCACTGATGTTATACACACCGACCTTTCAACTAAAACCTGACAAACAGGTCCAGGAAAATATCATGTGATCGGCTTGCTGCATTTATCAGTGAAATCAGGAATTAAACAGGCCTACTTCTAACCCTAGGATTAAGGCCCCTCTCTTCAGAGCCCTCCATGATATATGAGCCCGGTTACACAATGTTTGATTCCCTCCTACCCTCGAGCATCAGGACAAGAAAACTGATACATTTAGACTGCTCAAGTAACTTTCCTTCCAACTGAAATACAGGATGATAAATGTAAACGAGGATCCTGGTCGATGTTACTGGTAGGTCATAAAAACTTCACCTGTGACAGGTTCTGTGAGATAAACTTCACATGTAGATAAAAAAATAGACAATTGTTTTGCCTCATTTGACTTAATAGAGAAAGGTCACATTTAAATGTGGAAGGGTTAAGTTATCCATTACCACACAAGAGTGACACTCAATCTAATATGTACATAATGCAAGCGACCAGAGTGCAGCTACAAGGCCTATGGTAAGTCATTGATAATCATAGGGACATAGGAATGAGCCAGTAGGGTCTTAGCAATACTCCAGCAGTCACAGTGGGAGATACTAAAAATGAGGATCACACATTGTACCAAGGTGGGGAATCGAACCCCAGCCCTCTACATAACCAAACAATTTAACCAGTAAGCTACCCGACTTCTCTTACAAAAGTTGGACTGACTGACTGAGTTTTGTTTTACGCGCCGCTTTTAACAATATTCCAGGAACATCACGATGGGGGACACCAGAAATGGGCTTCACACATTGTACCCATGTGGGGATTCGAACCCGGGTCTTCTGCGTGACGAGCCAACGCTTTAACCATTAGGCTACCCCACCGCCCCTATAAAAGTTGGAAGTGAACGGTGACAATAAACATTTATGTATAACAAACTTCTTTATTGGTTATGCTGCTTCAGGGCTACTTCTTTCACATGAATCTGCCCTGAAAACATTGTTTCACATTTAAGATGCTGTCATCCACAAAAGTTTCATGACATCATTATGCGACACTGAGGCTCTTAATGGACTTTGACTTACAGAGAAAATAGTCCATATTGGAACTGATCTTCACATACAACTTGTGTACCGTTCTCAACTATTTAGTAATAATCATGACCTTTAAAACAGTGTAATACATCTCTCATTATCCCTTTCACTTATCCCTTAATAATTTATGTTATAAACATCAAAGTACAATATTCTGTTATAACAAATTCCTCAAAAGACCTTAATTATTACCACCAGCATCATCAAAGTAACAATTATACAATGTCGGAATAATGTCTTGCTGCTGCATCAAAGTGGCAAGTCCAGTAAAATATATTGTTAGCATTAACCAGGGATTTACCTTGAGTCATGTATTTGAGGGTCCCTGGGACTCATACTCTTTAAGTTTCAGGGGTCCTTGACAACAAAATGGGGGTCCCAGACACTTAAATATTATAATTAATACTGTTATTGTATTGTGTATCACGATAATCACATTGTTACAGTAATTGAATTGCAAATAATACCATAACCCAACTAGTAGGAAACTCAGTGATAACTTATAGTCACTTGATGGAATTTTTACAAAAAGTATTTGGACTTTTTCTGAGTCCCAGAGGACGAGCTAATAAATTTTGTTGCGTCCATTGTCAATTTGTATGCGTATGGGACGCAGGATTACACGTCCTATAAACCCATGATTAACATCATCACAGACATTCCATTATCATGTTTATTTCTATGTCTTGTTGGCATAGAAGTAACGGATCCCTAGAATACCTCCACAGTACCAAAACGATCGATCAGTAGTCTATCTTGCCAAAAATTACTATGACTTATTTCAGCTCAGCAAAATAGAAATATATTTTACAAGACAAGGGACCAAAGTCACGGACTGAGGGTCCCTTTAAGTGGCTGAAAGTAACTTTCTTAGCTTCAACATGATCGGAGTACAGTGTCTCTTAAAATACATCTTGTTAGCATCATCATGATCAAAGTGTTGTATCCTTGAAACATCTTGTTAGTGTAATGGTACATTTTTGGTGCCCTCCAGTGACAACGGGTCCAGGAGCAACAAGGAATGCAAGCTCCTGGTATAGCCACCACTGCATGGCACTGTCTCTAGTATGTATACTATGCTGTAATAATTACTTGCCTCAGAGGAGACACACACTTGGTGCATCCCTGCAACCAAGATCATTTGGCATGCAGCCCATTTCAGCTAACTCTTTTTCATTTTATCTTCGAGAATATTTTTAAAGTCAAGAGATCATTTCCACCCATAGGTGACCTTTAGAAACCTTGTAAAAGTACAACGCCTTTAGATTTTTGATAGTTCAAATGTCAAGTGCTTATTTCCATGGAGTAGGATGTAGTAAAACGTTCAAATTCTAAACACAACAGATCAACATGATTGTACCCTGGTTGACCATAACCTGTTTCTGTAAGTTTTTGTAGCGAAGGAAATTCAATTCAGCAAAGACGTAATCTATGTACGTCAGTGTTTTCAACACACATATTCAGATGTCTCAAGAATAATCATAAGAAAGAAACATGTTCCGAATGTGCTAAGGTTAGAAAATCCTAAGTCATCTACCAGTGAAGGTATCATGGTTTTCACACTCCCTGAGATAGCAGTTTAAGGTGAAAATGAATATATATACTGAGTCATCTGTTATGATAGGCCATATATCAAAAGGCACATGTCACTCCTATGTGAAATACAAAGTTAACACACCCCTTCGATAACAATGTTTAACAAATACGCGGCGTGTAACATTCTCCAAGTGTGTATCAACAATGGGAATGGTCGACTTATTCATTCTGAATAAAATTGTGCAACTATGTAAAATTTCCAATTACGAAGGTTAATATATTGTTTTGTTTACATAAGACCGCCCATCAAAATGCTGACAGCACGTTGTTTTGGATTTAACACGAATGGACGGCCCGACTGTTGTATATTGAGTTGGTGATGAGGGTATTGCAGCAGAATCATTTTCACGTAGTTCACCAGCACTCAACATGTGAAATGCACATGCAATAAAACATTCTGACACATGCGAAGACGATTCAAACACATCGTGCTCCGTATCGGTACGATAATATTCTCACCTTATTATTTTCCAAAGCCTCCGCGGAATGGTTTTCCTTAGCTCCGAAGCAGTTTTGACACTTAGTCTTATTGAAAATGTTAGGCACAAACTTTCGACACTTAGAAGCCATGTTGGGTGTTTACATTCCAAATGGGATGACCACAAGATATTGGCAGGTAAACCTGTCACCAAGCTTTCACACGCTCCGACATACAGGTAGGTTATGTTGCATCCCACATAATCACATAAACAATCAAGGTAAATATCATCAACTGCTAAAAAGCCATCTTATATTTCCGTGGAGGAAAAGCCAATCAAAGAAAACAACGCCGGACTTCTGACTGTCCAGTCGCTATATTCCGACAGTCTATTGCGGTCTTCAGAAGAGTAATTAGCGGAGCGATCAGGAGAGAGGCGGTCGACCTCGGAGGCAAAATATAGTTCCGTGCTGTCGTGGTAGTTGTGCAAAAACAAATGGTTTTGTGAGTTTAGCTGAACATCTGATGGGGTTATGGCAGGAGTTCTACTTGTATGGCATAATGTATAGTGTGACATATGCGTAAAATGCGTGCCGACAAAAACAACGCGCATTGATACGGAGGAGCGTCTGTCGTCACAAAGGGCAGATAATAAACTCAATACTCTCAGGGCGAGAAAACTGGGAGAGAGCTAAAGGATCGGCTCACGTTTCTTAATCTCTTTTTCAATGATAAGGTATTCGGAAACACCGTTACGACATAAACAAGAGAATTATCACTGACTAGTTACACGTGGGTGATACCCCCATTGGTGATAGATAGGTTTATTAATCTTCTTCCATTTGTATTTTTGTACAGCCAAAAGTGAGTGACATTGTCACTGATAACACTATGTGTTGAAGTTTGAATTCAAATTTAAATTTACATGATAAAGCGTCAATCCTCAGTTATGTTTACATTAAAAACACCATGTTTGTAATACACTACACGTTAAACCCAAAACATGTAAGAACCAATAGTTAATGTATAATGAAAACATGGACGATTGCGTTACAGTGTATAGTAACCCGAGAAACTTAATATATTGCGCATAATCTGATATGAGAAATTATGTAAATGTCATGGTTAAAATATACACAGGCAGAGATTCGTTTTAAAACTGACAGTTATGGTGTGTACATCTGTAAATCTTCTAAATTCGCAATAAATCCAGTGTTGTTGGTTAGATAACGTATATTTTTAAGTTAATAACAGAGGAAAACAATACACGTGGAGGAAGGAAGATAAGTGGTGGGGGCGTGGTTGTCAAATGAATTACTTATTTGACTAGTTTTTTTATACATTTCAAATTATTAACTGAGATATGCTCGACAATTCACGACATCTTGTGATCTGTCGAATGAAAATAAACATATTGTTTTATTTTGCCACAGTGTGTTCATGGATCAGGGATTAAGATGCATGTTGCCCTATCCGCAATCTGAGTGATTACCATCCTCATGCGTTGTACAAATGGAAAATGTCAAAAACATACCAATTAACTCATACTCAACATATACAACATATACAACCACCAAGACAGTTATCAACACGTAACAACAGACGGCTGACTGACAATGGACTGTGTATATTACGCAGGTTACCTGTAAATGATGCACGTTTTCACCTGGCAATGACGTAGGTCCCCATCATATCTCAGGTGCTTCATCTTGGCTATAAATTGTTACAGATGAGTGTCCAAGAGCGGATGCTGGCTTGTGGAAAAGCGGGAGCGGTTTTGTCATGTGTTATTGTTTTGCTTTAGTCTTTTGTATTTACCATTAAAATATGTTTAGGTCGTATGGTGGCGGTCTGTGTAAAGTCGAGTCTGTGGCAGACAATCCAGTGATTGATATCCTGAGCATCGTTGTACAATTCGTTTTCGATGCCATACATTGCCATACAGTCAACCAATTATAAGTCACCAGCCTAACAATCATTAAGTCTCCTCATACGACAAGACCCGTAAAGATCCTGGTTAAAATTGATCTTCAGCAACCCATGCTTGTCGTCAAAGGCGACTAACGGGATCGGGCAGTCAGGCTCGCTGACTTGGTTGACACTTGTCATCGTATCCCAATAGCGTAGATTGATGCTCATGCTGTTGATCACTGGACTGTCTGGTCCAGACTCGATTATTTACAGACCGCCGCCATATAGCGGGAACATTGCAGAGCGCGGCGTTAAATAACCAACCAACCAACCTCATATATACGACAATAGATTCTTGAGGACCCATAGTCTAACTCGGCATCACCACGGCAGCTACTGTTATGAACATCCCTACAAATGATTTAGTCATATATGGTGTTATTATACGTGTATTACACACTCTACCATAGAATTTCGTAATTTAAAATGTACTGTGGATATCTTATTTTTTTATACATTGTTTGTGAAAAGAAGTACTTGTTACTTACAACATGCTTCCGCCGGATGTTAACTGAAAGCCCATATAATGAAAAGAACATTCACATCACATCTAAGTACAGCTGCGTTTGGGGGTATATTTCAAGCAGAAAATAGCATATCTTCTTAAGTTTCTATGATAAAGTTGAACTTGAAAAAATATTTTAAAAATATGTGCGCTCTTATAATATGTTTTTATTTTACTCAGACTGTAAGAAAGTTAACATTATGATAAAGATAACGCGCATTCCATAAAATCCAAATTTTCCTTTTCTTCCTTCAGAATTTAGCTGAAACATGTTTTCCATCATTTATACACTCCCGTTCAATACCACAACAAAGTCGACATTATTTATTCATTCCCGATGCAGACACAACTATCAATGTCTTGCCAGGGATATTGGTATGAATGTATGGTAAGCAATCGATATGCATCGTTTAGAGTGAGTGAGTTAAGTTTTACGCCGCTTTTAGCATTATTCTAGCAATATCGAGGCGGGGACACCAGAAATGGGCTTCACGCATAGTACCCAAGTGAGGAATCGAACCTGTGTCTTCCGCGTGACGAGCGAACCACTTGTTTAGAACCTCCCTTGTATCTACATTATATGTGAGTGGTAATGTTGGTGTCCATGTACAGTCATTATGACTGAACTAGTCTTCAATAACCGATGCTTGTCGTGAAAGCCATCCAAAGTGATCGGGTGGTCAGACACGCCCATTTGGTTCATGCATATCGTAGTATACAATTGCGTAGGTCAGTGCTCATGATGTAAGTCACTGGATTGTCTGGTCAAGACTTACTTAATTATGTACCGACCGCCCTCGTATAGCTGGAATAGCACTGAGTGTAACGTAACAGCGAACAAGCATGAGTATAATATCGTTACCTCACTCACGTTATATATGTGAGTGAGTATGGTTTTACGCCGCTTTTAGCAATACTCCAGCAATATCACGGTGGGAACACCAGAGATGGGCTTCACACATTGTACCCATGTGGGGAATCGAACCCGGGCCTTCGGCGTGACTAGCGACAGTATATAGAACATAATACTGGTCTAAGTGTATTATATAGTAGAATTGAGCTAGTGCATCGTAACAGCAAACAAGCATGAGTATAATATTGTATACGTAAGCCGAACACAATCGTTCCTTCACTCAACTTATACAGTAGTATATAGAACACGATACTGGTACAAGCGCATTATAGTAGAATTGAGCGGATGATGTGCCTATTTGTAGGCAGGTATCACTGGCATTTCCCCGCTAGACGAGATATAGATGTAATTATGAATTGTAACCGGCAAAGGAATTCCCTGTAGGAAATGATTTTGACCGAGTTTCTCCTCGCTTCGACGGCGCGTACACCGTGCACTTTTTCTCTGCCAAAGTGACATATTTATGCTCTCACGTATCGGCTATTAAGCTCACACTCAACAGTGCGACAGTCATAATGTTTCCAGTCCTCACAAAACCCCCATTATGTTGACACAATTGACTTAACTCCCGAAACCTGTAGACATTAATCAAATAACTAAAACAAGACAGCACTATATGCGTCTGTTTAAGACAATGTGGGTAGTTATATATATATATATAACGCCGCGGACGAGTCCGTGTTCAGCAGGAACCTGTCAATATTCCGTTCAGTGTCATATTTTTTTAACATATGTGTACTAAATACTGTTGGTTAAATGGCACAGACCCGTGAAGATCGGGGCTAGAATTGGTCTACAGTAACCCATGCATGTCGTAAGACTTCACACATTGTACCCATGTGGGTAGTCTGTCGTACAGACCCTGAAGCAAATATATCCAAGAAAGCCCACGCAAGTCTAGAAAATGTGTCAAGTCTCGATTTCCTCAGCTTCTGAAAATGAAGAAAGTCTCAGGGCTCCGTTTCATTATATTTATTTTATTTTACTATTATATAACGTTTTTCAGTAAAATATGTTCATTTCAGAGACTAGTTGTTAGTCTACCATGTGGGGAATCGAATCCGGGCCTTCGGCGTGACAAGCTAACGCGTTAACCACTAGGCTACCCCGCAGCCCCTGCGGATGATCTTTCATGGATAAATCCTTGTAAAGTCATGATTAGAGGGTTATACGCAATTATACGCTGTGATATTGTTGATATATCTGGCTGATATTCACATTCCTACCATGAACACTGTTCGTAAATGTCATATCACCAAAGTCTGGCAACGTCTTGTGTCATCAAAGGGGCGTGTATAGGCTTCGGCTAAATAGCAGTCACATTATCATAACACAGTACATTATCTGGCACTGGCGAACAAGTGAATGTTGTCTTGATTAAATACTTTAGACCGAAATTTGAAAATAATGCAGTATGGACTAGTGGTGATCCGATTAATTTAAATAATCGAAGATTGGTCGCAGTGACTAAACGACCAAACAATCGATCATGTTTTCTCATAATCGAACACAAACAATTCTGGAACACTTGTTTTCATCAACAATATTTTTCGCAAGGTTGGTTTTGTCTGTTACATTTCATAAGCACTACAAGCGTTCCAAGTCATGATTGAATTTATCTTAAAGACACCAAGAGATTTATGTTCCTAACATACTAGTCATACTTTAAAGATGTGAAATTTTTCCCCAAACCCCAAAATATCTACATGTTTTTTCCTTATTTTTGGTGCATTAACAAATTTCATAAATAACGCTAACCAATTATTTTCGATGATTGATCGGTGGTAATGAACCAATCATCAATTATGAGCTTTTAACCAATTCCCAACACTAATATGGGCACATTATATCTCTTCTACGTCAACTTCGTTGTGCACGTCATTTTGGCAAAGTGACTTCAAGAAATCAGCTCGTCAGTCAACAAATAAATCAACATTGTTTCTCCTCTTGTATGTAAGAAACCTTACATCGGACCAAGTGCATACTGATGCAGCGTATGTTTCGTGGAACGACTGCATTGGCTTTGCCAGTCAATCCTAGTTGACTTTATAACCAACCTTTCCTATAATCATTGACACACCGCATTGGTAAGATTGATTTGTTCAAGGCATTGATTTAACATTCCTATTTACGAAAACCGGATGCCGAGAATAACTGAGTAAAGTGTCATCAAGGTGTTCGTTTCATAAACACAGTATGCGTTTTGTTTTTCCTCACTTGAATTGCGTGTGGGGGAAACCTTGAGCATACTGACGTATTATACAAAGTGTTCATATTACTTCGGAGTAGTCGTTTTCTTTCAAACGCTTGTTACTTTGCAGATTATAATACATAACATGGAACAGACCACTCGCATTTTTCGCATTTAACTCAAGATTTATGGTATATTGAACTACCGAAATTGTGTCCAGGTGCAGATAATGATTTTGTGCGGTCTTCGATTACAAGAAATGCGCTCCACTCCGTCAATAGGACATACGCGATTGTCTCCCCTGAATCATATTTCTTGCTGCATGGCTCTTCTTATCGATGATGGAAAGACTGACTGACTGAGTTTAGTTTTACGCCGCTTTTAGCAATATTCCAGCAATATCACGGCGGGGGACACCAGAAATGGGCTTAACACATTGTGCCCATGTGGGGAATCGAACCCGGTCTTCGGCGTGACGAGCCAACGCTTTAACCACTAGGCTACCCCACCGCCCCCGATGATGGAAAGAAGATGTGGCAAGGTTTGCACGATAAAAAAACTGAAACTAAATATAATCTGATTGTTTCATTAACATCCCCATGACTTTTGCACAGTTCATTTTCACCCGTTTTCACGAGAGTTTCAATATGGTCATTTAAAACTTTCCGCGCGCACGCACACACGCACGCCCTGTTGTTAACTTTCTGGCAGTGATGACTGGGTTCTACAGACGACGAAAGTCGTCTTGAAGTGTGTGTTGTACAGACAATGGCCATACATCTTATTGTGATAACTGGGTCCACATACCACGACAGTCCGTCTCATAGGTTCTATGTACCTCCCCCAATTGTGATGACTGTCATCTATGAACGATTCCCATTTCTGGTTCTGTAGACGGAAATAGTCTAAGTGGTGCTGAAGGGGTCGTTGTCGGCACGGGTACTACAGATATGTACCCCAGGTACGTTTCTGTATACAGGTGCTTGATGTAAAAAGAAACGTACCTTGGCCATAATGAGAATACAGAAACGTACCCTAGGAAGATTCCATTCCCACTGTGTCGTATTCTTGATCGGAACTGTCATACTGTCGTATTAGATACATTTGATTGCGTTATGTAAATAATGAGAATACACAGTAACGGATATTTCGCAATGCACATGAATACCACTCGGAATCAGTTGAACGGGAACAACTACATATGGTTTCGGTTTTGGATTGCGGAATATGGTATGGTACGTTTCTGTATTTTGACTTTGTTTAGGATACGTATCTGTATACAGAAACGTACCTGGGGCACGTATCTGTAGTACCTGTGCCGACAACGACCCCTTCAGCCTAAGTGGTCTATAGATCATCTCATTGTTCTGTAGGTGATAACAGACCATCTGATTGTGACGACTGTCGGTTCTGTAGGCGATAGCACACCATCTCATTGTGACGACTGTCGGTTCTGTAGGCGATAGCACACCATCTCATTGTGACGACCGTGGGTTCTGTAGGCGATAGCACACCATCTCATTGTGACGACTGTCGGTTCTGTAGGCGATAACAGACCATCTCATTGTGACGACTGTCGGTTCTGTAGGTGATAACAAACCATCTCATTGTGACGACTGTCGGTATTGTAGGCGATAACAGACCATTTCATTGTGACGACTGTCGGTTCTGTAGGTGATAACAGACCATCTGATTGTGACGACTGTCGGTTCTGTAGGGGATAACAGACCATCTCATTGTGACGACTGTCGGTTCTGTAGGGGATAACAGACCATCTCATTGTGACGACTGTCGGTTCTGTAGGCGATAGCACACCATCTGATTGTGACGACTATCGGTTCTGTAGGCGATAACAGACCATCTCATTGTGACGACTGTCGGTTCTGTAGGCGATTGCACACCATCTGATTGTGACGACTGTCGATTCTGTAGGCGATAACAGACCATCTCATTGTGACGACTGTCGGTTCTGTAGGCGATAACAGACCATCTCATTGTGACGACTGTCGGTTCTGTAGGTGATAACAGACCATCTCATTGTGACGACTGTCGGTTCTGTAGGCGATAACAGACCATCTCATTGTGACGACTGTGGGTTCTGTAGGTGATAACAAACCATCTCATTGTGACGACTGTCGGTTCTGTAAGCGATAAAAGACCATCTCATTGTGACGACTGTCGGTTCTGTAAGCGATAACAGACCATCTCATTGTGACGACTGTGGGTTCTGTAGGTGATAACAAACCATCTGATTGTGACGACTGTCGGTTCTGTAGGCGATAGCACACCAACTGATTGTGACGACTGTCGGTTCTGTAAGCGATAACAGACCATCTCATTGTGACGACTGTGGGTTCTGTAGGTGATAACAAACCATCTCATTGTGACGACTGTCGGTTCTGTAGGCGATAGCACACCATCCTCCCTCATTGTGACGACTGTCGGTTCTGTAGGCGATAACAGACCATCTCATTGTGACGACTGTGGGTTCTGTAGGTGATAACAAACCATCCCATTGTGACGACTGTCGGTTCTGTAGGCGAAAGCACACCATCTGATTAATGACGACTGTGATTCTGTAGGCGATAACAGACCATCTCATTGTGACGACTGTGGGTTCTGTAAGCGATAACACACCACCATTGTGACGACTGTCGGTTCTGTGAAGCGATAACAGACCATCATCTGTAGGTGATAACAGATCATCTCATTGTGACGACTGTCGGTTCTGTAGGCGATAACACACCATCTCATTGTGACGACTGTCGGTTCTGTAGGCGATAACACACCATCTCATTGTGACGACTGTCGGTTCTGTAGGCGATAACAGACCATCTCATTGTGACGACTGTCGGTTCTGTAGGCGATAACAGACCATCTCATTGTGACGACTGTGGGTTCTGTAGATAACGACCATCTCATTGTGACGACTGTCGGTTCTGTAGGCGATAGCACACCACCATCTCATTGTGACGACTGTGGGTTCTGTAGGTGATAACAGACCATCTCATTGTGACGACTGTGGGTTCTGTAGGTGATAACACACCATCTGATTGTGACGACTGTCGGTTCTGTAGGCGATAAAAGACCATCTCATTGTGACGACTGTGGGTTCTGTAGGTGATAACAGACCATCTCATTGTGACGACTGTGGGTTCTGTAAGCGATAACAGACCATCTGATTGTGACGACTGTGGGTTCTGTAGGTGATAACAAACCATCTGATTGTGACGACTGTCGGTTCTGTAAGCGATAACAGACCATCTGATTGTGACGACTGTCGGTTCTGTAAGCGATAACAGACCATCTCATTGTGACGACTGTCGGTTCTGTAGGTGATAACAAACCATCTGATTGTGACGACTGTCGGTTCTGTAGGCGATAGCACACCATCTCATTGTGACGACTGTGGGTTCTGTAGGTGATAACAAACCATTTCATTGTGACGACTGTCGGTTCTGTAGGCGATAGCACACCATCTCATTGTGACGACCGTGGGTTCTGTAGGCGATAACAGACCATCTCATTGTGACGACTGTCGGTTCCGTAGGTGATAACAAACCATCTCATTGTGACGACTGCGTTCTAAAGACCACGCAAGTCCATCTCATTATCATATGGACGATCAGTATCTTATTATGGGTCTTTAGACGGCGATTGCCCTTCTCATTGTTTTACTGAAACTAACAGACCAACTGTGGCGACTGTGGGATCTATAGACGATAACAGACCATATCATTGTGGCGACTGTGGGTTCTTAGGCGATAAATGGCCAATACTGTGGGGTTATACTTCCGATATCAGTCCACTCATTGTTCCAGAGATGATAACTTCCCATCTAATTGTAAAGAATTGGTTCTAAGGACAATGGCCATCCTGTCATTGTTCTGTAGATGATGACCTCGCATCTCGTAGCGAAGACCGGTCTCTGTAGACGATGACAGTGATTTTTTGTTTTATACTGCTGACGAGATGAAATGTTTCTGATGCTCGAATTCGGTTTGTATTTCTGTAATGCCATAGAAACATTTACTTTTTCTTCTTGTGTACAGTACATACAGGTAATGACGGATTCTACACGTGGGTGGGAATTTCTTTGTTATCCACATCCTGCATATAACTGTAGAGCGAGTGGTGTCTTTTCCAGCGTATTCCGTGTCAGCGTGACTTATAACAACCATGCGCAGTAATGTCAATAATTAAGATCAATAATGTTATATTTACGTCAGTTATTAAGAAGTGACTTCCCCTTTATGGAGTTAAATGTAGCAATAACCTACGTAGAATGAGGGCATAACTCTCTGAACGCCGAGGCCTGAGAATATTTATATTACCAGTGATGTAATACATGTGGAATATTTCATGAAGATTATAAAAAAAAATCATGTTCACAGCGTTTTTCTTATTTGCTCAACTTTGTGATTATGTATCCATTATTAACGAATGCCTCTCAAACAGTTCATTATCATCATGACAGTATTTCAAAAGAGATCTAATGAATGGCAGCCAGATTCAACTCCTGCGTTCCACAAGTATTTCACATCCCCAGAGTCTGTTTATCATATTTGAATGTCTACCCTGTACGTGCGTGCGCGCATGTACATGTCTCAGGTACCGCAGAATATTATCATGTCAGAAAACATGTTCATGAACACAGGCAAAGGCGGGTCCTTAGGGTTTTAGAAGACGGTACTGTGCCTCAGTTTAATTTTGTCAGTTGGCTAGCTTTTTGGATTGTTTAACCAGGGAGACTATATAAGGGGGTGTTGTAGATTATCCCTGGTTTAACACAACTCTCCTAAACAATTACATGTTATCGAGCTTCATATCTGGTTCCAGAGATCATACAATAGATATCATATGGTCTCTGTTGATTCTTATAAAAATGGGTTGGGTACGTTCCTCATACAACCCTCTTCCTCTGCCCCTCCCTCACACACGCCCGCACCTAGTTTCCTGGATATTGTTCATAGATCAAACACTTTTAAACCCTTATAGGGCCCCATCAAGCACCTGTCAGTTGATGGGCAAGACACTGGAACTGACAAATGTGTCACGCATAATTATTTAACAGTTGAGGCAACGCTTACTAAATGCAAAACTTGAACATGAATCAATGAATGAAAATTGAAGATGAAAATTTATCATCGTTTCAACGAAACAAGGAAGTACATCACGTGGGGGATGTGTTTACCATTTTCTCCAGTGGGGACCAGTTAGTGTGCAGTTGTAAAATTCTCACGTTATTCTCGACAGTTTTGTTGTAAGGTAATATATATTTCTTGTTGCCATTTTTCATATATATTTGTATCTGTCTGTATTATGTAAATGATAATAAATTCTGTTTAGAAGATGATGATTTATGTTGCGGCTAGGATGAATTACTGACAAACAACTAGTCCTCTTGAACACAATCATGGCGGCTGCTACGGCTGAAGATGCGCTGCGAGAAGTTTCCAAAGAACTTAAACAGTATACCTTCACACCAGAGCCCATTCCGAGGCTTAGTTGTACAGATCCAAAGGCTGAGAAGTTAATTGCTAATGAAGTAAGTACTGTTTCATTTAAGTTAGACAAGGCAATCGCTGGCATAACGCTTGACAGGGGCCGCATGCCCATTGTTTACATTTTCAACACCTGGATCACACAAGTGACTAACAGTTAATTCTCCCTTGTTGGTAAATGAGGTTAATAAGAAATATATTATGACAGTAGTATCTTTTATTTCATGTTTGCATTCTCATTTCTGGTGCTTTTGTAAATTTGTACGATGCAGGAGACCCGTTCAGCGTAGAGAATATGCGTACGTGACTTAACGCGTGTAGTCAATGGCACAGTCTCCAGATGAAATTTTTGTACTGTATTTGTATAAATGACATGACTCAGATGTCACTTTTCAGCCACAGCATGTTAAATATCACGTACACAGACTTTTTACTATATTTTCCATATATTTTTCTAGAGTGTTTCCCTTATTATATTAATTATTTTGTGAATATTTAAGTCAGAAGTGACTAATGCCAATATTGAATAAGAATGATTTTATGCAAGTTAATGCAGGCGGATCTAACAAAATGAAAGGAATGTATGTTCTCTCACATACAAAAGCTACTAAGAGCTCAATACTTATTTAGTTTAATAACTGATTGGATCTGCAAAATAACAGCACCACTTTCAAGTAATTGTTGTGTCATATTTTGTTTTGTTTGTTTAAATTTATTGGTTGTTTTTAATTTTACAAAATTAATTTACAAAAGTCAAATGTCTACCCTGTACGTGCGTGCGCGCATGTACATGTCTCAGGTACCGCAGAATATTATCATGTCAGAAAACATGTTCATGAACACAGGCAAAGGCGGGTCCTTAGGGTTTTAGAAGACGGTACTGTGCCTCAGTTTAATTTTGTCAGTTGGCTAGCTTTTTGGATTGTTTAACCAGGGAGACTATATAAGGGGGTGTTGTAGATTATCCCTGGTTTAACACAACTCTCCTAAACAATTACATGTTATCGAGCTTCATATCTGGTTCCAGAGATCATACAATAGATATCATATGGTCTCTGTTGATTCTTATAAAAATGGGTTGGGTACGTTCCTCATACAACCCTCTTCCTCTGCCCCTCCCTCACACACGCCCGCACCTAGTTTCCTGGATATTGTTCATAGATCAAACACTTTTAAACCCTTATAGGGCCCCATCAAGCACCTGTCAGTTGATGGGCAAGACACTGGAACTGACAAATGTGTCACACATAATTATTTAACAGTTGAGGCAACGCTTACTAAATGCAAAACTTGAACATGAATCAATGAATGAAAATTGAAGATGAAAATTTATCATCGTTTCAACGAAACAAGGAAGTACATCACGTGGGGGATGTGTTTACCATTTTCTCCAGTGGGGACCAGTTAGTGTGCAGTTGTAAAATTCTCACGTTATTCTCGACAGTTTTGTTGTAAGGTAATATATATTTCTTGTTGCCATTTTTCATATATATTTGTATCTGTCTGTATTATGTAAATGATAATAAATTCTGTTTAGAAGATGATGATTTATGTTGCGGCTAGGATGAATTACTGACAAACAACTAGTCCTCTTGAACACAATCATGGCGGCTGCTACGGCTGAAGATGCGCTGCGAGAAGTTTCCAAAGAACTTAAACAGTATACCTTCACACCAGAGCCCATTCCGAGGCTTAGTTGTACAGATCCAAAGGCTGAGAAGTTAATTGCTAATGAAGTAAGTACTGTTTCATTTAAGTTAGACAAGGCAATCGCTGGCATAACGCTTGACAGGGGCCGCATGCCCATTGTTTACATTTTCAACACCTGGATCACACAAGTGACTAACAGTTAATTCTCCCTTGTTGGTAAATGAGGTTAATAAGAAATATATTATGACAGTAGTATCTTTTATTTCATGTTTGCATTCTCATTTCTGGTGCTTTTGTAAATTTGTACGATGCAGGAGACCCGTTCAGCGTAGAGAATATGCGTACGTGACTTAACGCGTGTAGTCAATGGCACAGTCTCCAGATGAAATTTTTGTACTGTATTTGTATAAATGACATGACTCAGATGTCACTTTTCAGCCACAGCATGTTAAATATCACGTACACAGACTTTTTACTATATTTTCCATATATTTTCTAGAGTGTTTCCCTTATTATATTAATTATTTTGTGAATATTTAAGTCAGAAGTGACTAATGCCAATATTGAATAAGAATGATTTTATGCAAGTTAATGCAGGCGGATCTAACAAAATGAAAGGAATGTATGTTCTCTCACATACAAAAGCTACTAAGAGCTCAATACTTATTTAGTTTAATAACTGATTGGATCTGCAAAATAACAGCACCACTTTCAAGTAATTGTTGTGTCATATTTTGTTTTGTTTGTTTAAATTTATTGGGGTTTTAATTTTGCAAAATTAATTTACAAAAGTCAATATGTACTGTGTTTAACTGAACTATGCTACATTTGAAATGGTTTTTTTTTGGCTATTTCTTTGTTTATTTCAAATACTTCTATACAATGTTATAAAAACCAGCCTTAACTTGTTAACTGTAAAAATTCTCATTTTTTGGATTATAGGCAGTAATTTCTTTCAAACGTTTGTTGGTCGATCCAACCTCAGGGTCAGAATTTTTTTTTTTCTAAGTGTGCCTTAGGGCACCAGGCAAATATTTTAAATGTGCCTTTCAGAAATGTGCCCACGTTTTTAGAATAAATAACTGTAGCAATGATGATGCTCATTTGAAATTTATTGTTAGTAAACAACAAATGTAACCTGTTTTCTGTTATCACTGATATGTCTTCTGTTTAAGATGGCTTTCTTAAGCTTCATTTGTTCTACTTTCCCAACACCTTTAATAGTTAAGAATTTTGTGACAGGTTCACTTGTTCAAGATATCTAACATACACAATTTCCTTTTCAATAACCAAACTATCAGTACTCCCATCACTCTAGATGGAAAAAACAACCACATTTCTTTACATCATCCATCGTAATTCCAGTGATTTCCTGGGCAATAAAGTCAATAAATGTTTTTGCTTGTTTGTCATTTGTGTAAGTGTTTTGTTTGGGGGATTAAATGACTAAAGGTGATTTATGTCTCTAAACATTTAGGCGTGCCTTAAGGGCACCGAGAACATTCTTTATCCGTGTCATTTCAATATTTACTGTGCCATGGCACGCTAATATATGGGGTATTTTGAACCTTGAACCTAATTATTATTATTATATTCTGATGCCTGCAGTGTTATTTCTAAAATCGCCAAAAGCCTATTTTTCCTGATTTTTTAAGTTATTGAAAATATGAAGTTTAATGTACATAAAGTAGGCTGCCAGGAGAGTTTTACCTTGACTTATCAATAAATTTTACGGGTGCTTGCTGGTGATGTAAGGGTCCTTTAAAGTATTGAATTGGTGTAGTGAATTGTACGTTTAGGGGCCGTGGGGTAGCCTAGTGGTTAAAGCGTTCGCTCATCACTCTGAAGACCTGGTTCGATTCCCCTCATGGGTACAATCAGGGTTGCCACAGGTCAGGGAAAAGTCAGGGAAGAAATTATTTTTTCAAGATCAGGGAAAAGTCAGGGAATTTTGTTACCAGTCAGTGAAAATTGAAGTTTTGGAAAAGAAATTTCCTTTGCAGGGCTCGAAAAATTTAAAAATCTGCACTCGTCCTGTAGGGCGAGAAATATGAACTTTCCACTCATCCTTCTAAAATTGTACTTGCCCTATAGATCATGCATCACAATAAATATACAGTCAAATCCCGATGAGTCGAATGTCGGTGTCTCGAATATTATTCATAACTCGAAGTACCTGTCGGTCCCGACCATTCCCTGTTATAGTTGTCATCATTTGAATACGGGTTACACGAATTCGTCTCATAAATACACACGATGACTCGAGAAGGAAATTTGGTCCCATGGGATTCAAACAACAGCAATCTTGTATACATAAGCCGAAGTCAGTCAATGAGAAGTTGATTGCAAACTGATCCAATTAACAAACCAGCGCGGCTCACACCTTTCCGCCATTGACGGGTGAGTTCAAAAGGCAGATTGGTGATTTTACGGAAATCACTGTCTGTGCTAATCAGACTGGAACTCATAAGGTGCCCCTATTAGTGATAGGGAAATCATTAGATAAACAAATGCTTAGGCGGCGGAATTAGGACTGGATCATCTTTTTTTCTACCCTCATAGACATACCTATGTCTCAAATACATTGATAAGTCGAATTTATTACTTGGTCCCCAGCGATTCGACTCATCAGGATTTGACTGTATATTTAAATTATTTTATTTCAAAATGTTTGCTTGGAATAAAACTACAATAAACATTACTAAATTTGTCTTCTGTACAAAATATTTGACAAAATTGAATTCGTTGTCCATTTACGATAGCTGAACTTCAAGGTAAAAGAGCGGATGAGTGGAATTTTCGAGACCTGCTTTGGTCAGGGAAAACTATTTCTTTTCAGACTTCACTGAGGCAACGATTGTATGATTTTGAGTTCCTAGGCTGTATTAAATGTGTTTTTGTTTAGAGATTGGTATTATGAACTTTAATTTACTTGTTTTGGAAGTGTCCACTTGTAGACATATTTTGGAATAACTTCCATAGATGGTTGACACAGATATGTGACCAAATATTCAATCTGAAGCTCTCTGCTGAACTTTTTATATTTGGGTGTGACTCAAATACTGTCACAGCAGGGGCGGATACAGCTTTTTGAGAAAGGGGGGGTGCACACTATTGAGAAAAGGACTGACTGACTGACTGAGTTTGGTTTTACGCCGCTTTTAGCAATATTCCAGCAACATCACGGTGGGGGACACCAGAAATGGGCTTCACACATTGTACCCATGTGGGGATTCGAACCCGGGTCTTCGGAGTGACGAGCCAACGCTTTAACCATTAGGCTACCCCACCGGCCCTGAGAAAAGGAGGGGTGCAAACTTCATTTTCACCCGAGTTTCAATGGTCATTAAACAAACTTTCAGCACAAAAGGGGGGGTGCGCACCCCTGCACCCCCCTCTGGATCTGCCTATGCACAGATACTGTTTTTGACCTCTTACTATCAATGGCTATATTTTTTGTGTATAAATGTTGGTGTCATGGAGTAAAACCACACATTGATGGTTTTGAGAAAGTGTGTGAACAGAGATATTCTATTGAGAAAATTAGTTTCTCAAGCAGAAGTAAACTCAATACATTTTATACAAAGTTTGCATTCTATCATCCACTTTTCAAGTAATCCAGCAAAAGTATAAGTGAAAAGCAGACACAGTGAAAAGCTAGCAGTTTATTTTAAACTCACAACAGTACTAGTTTGAATGTGAGAGTGAATAAGTTTTTTTTTTTTTTAGAAAAATGTCATAATTTCTACCAGTAAGATTTCATACTATACAAAGTCACCCTCTTCCTGGAGGTGATCCTCAATCTTGCAACAGGGACTTTTTGACAATAAAAACATTGAAATTGAAAAAGAAAATCAAAACTTATATGTCAAGAGTTTGCCAGAGGTAATATTTCTGTGTCATACACTTCATCTTGATGTTAGATGGATCTCTGTATTTGTTTGATTACATTTGGTTACTTTGTCCAAAGATTTCACTTTGTCTTAAGTAAAATGGATGGAAAGGTCGGTCGGCTGTCGGGGAGGTTGGAGGCCAAAATTTTATTTGTTTTCTTTTAATTTTGATGAGTGAAAAATCAAATTGCTCAGGGAAAAGTCAGGGAAATTGAACTTTCGTCATCTGTGGCAACCCTGACAATGTATGAAGCCCATTTCTGTTGTCCCCTGCCGTCATATTGCTGGAATATTGCTAAAAGTGGTGTAAAACCATACTCACCCTCTCATTCACTGTACGTTCTCAGCCTGGAAAGAATCAGTGATCATGTGGACAATGGTTATGACTGATGGGTGAAATAAAAGACACAGATAACTACTCATAATGCACTGTAGGTAGGCTCTTGGTATTGTTGTGCGTCTCTCCGAATGCAATATTTTGGGTTTTCTGCTGTTAAAGTAAAAAAGTGACATTTTCAAGGTTGCTTTCAACATTAGACTTCAGTTCATTTCATAAGTTTTCTATAAGCACTTGTGAATGTATTCTTTTGTCATAGTTTTTAGTCATAATTGAGTGCATTGCCATGGAAGTATTGTATTGTGAATGTTGACATGAATTAGTCGATATAATTGGCTGAGGTTAACTCGTGTTCTACTTTCTTCAGCAACCTGTCATCTTAACTGACACAGACCTTGTGAAGTCCGCACACCACTGGAACCTGGATTACTTGGGGTCGAACATTGGCGAGGGTACATACACTGTATACTCCTCAAGTAACCACAAGTTCCTCTACTTCGATGAAAAGAAAATCAGTTATGTGCCTGGTTTTGTCCCACCCACAAAGCACATGGATCTGACCTTTGATGAGTTTGTGGGCAAAGTGAAGAAGAGCAGCTCAAGTTCTGAAAGGTACAGTTGTTACAACATCCATCAACTGGCTTGTGTAGTGTACACTCATATAGTGTGTTGTATTTTCAGTGATACTGCAAAAATAGTATACAGGTTGTAGTCATCATTGTAACCATGCGAAATGGTGTAGAAGGGCTTTGGTGGCCAAGTCTGATGTTGTTAAGTTTCATCCCTTGGTGGTGGTGGAATTGGGTTTAACGTTGTGCTTGAGAATATTTCGCTCATATGACGACGTGCATGCGTGTGTATGTGTATGTGTGGCTGCTTGTACTAGCCCAGACTTAAGCTGGTTTTATAGTGCTAGCCCACTGAGATACCATGCCGCAGTGAAGCATGAATACCCCACTCAGACACATTATACTGACTCCAAGCCGACCAGTCCTTGTTGTACCCATTAATGCCGAGCGCCAGGCAGGGACCAACAAGTACCATATTTTAACGTCTTTTGGTATGACGCAGTCGTGGATCGAACCTGGACCTTCCGCACTCCGGGCGGACGCTCTAACCACTACACCACGGAGGCGGTCTTCATCCCTTGGATGGGCTTCATGAGTGATTATGTATGTTGCACATCAGTCCATTTCTTCAAAGTGAGATCTTTACTCAGATACAAAACCTCTCCATGTGAAGATCTGAGGACACCTCCAAGCAAGGTTGTATCGGGCAAATTTAAACTGTCCCATCTCAAAAGAAGCAATAGGTTCTCCAGCCAATGAGCTGTTTCAGCAATATGAAGTTGAATTTTGATTTGTACAAATGGACACTCAAATAGTATGTAAATATTTCTTTGATGGTACACTCCCTTTTAGGATGTAGATGCCATCGTATTTGGATGCCACAGGATGTATGAGGTTTTCATAATGACATAAGGGTGCTGCTATACTTTCCACTTTTGAAATTGTTGTTTTAGTTTTGGGATTCAGTTTAATATTCTGGTTGGAATGCTTTGCTTACTCACAAAGCGTGAAGCCAGCGAGGAATCTTAGATAATTCAGTTCTGTTAAGGATTTGTTTCTGGTATTTAGAAATAGACTAGCCCTGGCTCCACGGCTGGTTATTCCCAAGTGTGGAGTACATTTGTGTAGTACTAGTTTGGTAAGGGTACATCTCTGTGTACAGAAATGTAAATGTGAAACATATCCTGCATGACATCATTTGAAGTGTATTGAGTAGTGGTACTAAGTCTTTTGTTGTCATCTTGTTATGAATTTTTCATTTTGCTTTACGATGTGCGACTAGACTGTTATTGAAAGAAAATGGACCTGATTATTTACAGGTCACTATCATGTAACTGAAATTTGACTGAATGTGAACATGACACAAACAAACAAGCAAACAAACAAACAAGCAAACATTATTATTTGTAACGTGTTGTACCAGGTACTACCTCCAGCAGGCTTTGAATGACTCCGTGGACCAGCAGATCGTGATGGACTTCATGGGCTTCAACTGGAACTGGATCACGGAGCAGCAGAGGAAGTACAAGTGGGGGCAGCTCACCTCCAACCTGCTGCTCATAGGCATGGATGGTGTGTACTGAAGGTGTCCATGGCCCCATACTGTACTGTACATCAGTACTGTACATACTATCTAGGGATGTAATGATCTTCATTTTTTTATCATCCAAAACTGTGTTCCACAGGAGATATTGCTTGTGTGAGATCATACGATATCTCCTAGAAGATATCATTTTGACAGTAGATTTTGTACAATGCCCTGACAATGCTATGATGTCATGAAATTGATGATGTCACAATGCTATGATATCGCTGCTCTGCAAGTGTAATGGCAGTACCGTGTTCACAGATGTACATTTTTCATTGAAAACTAAAGAAGTGTGATTTTCGATGATAAATAGAATCTCACCATCGTGTCTTCTGATATCAAATATATCAACACTCGTTGATAAAAGTAAAAATATCCTCGGCAAGCCTCGGATATTTGTAACTTTATCTACTCGTGATGATATATTTGATATCAAAAGACACTCGGGTGAGATTCTCTATTTATGTATCCATTGGCTTCAGTCCGAAATACTTCCTGCTTGAAAAGGCACATGGGTATCCTTACAGAAAATGCTCTTGATTGTTGTCTGACAGTAATTGGGGTATGTCCTTTATTCACCAGTAACATCTAAAGCACTGTGCTATATCTTGGACGCAAGCAGTGACAGGCGATTATGGTAGGAGTGTTAAGAGTTAAGTCAATTTGCATTTGTCAGTGTATCTAAACACATTTGAGTGTCAACATATTAAAAACAAAATATTTCTCAGTTTGGATAGAAGTTAAGATCTTCACTTGTTGTGGTTGATGGGCAGCTTTGTCCTCATGACATTGTTTTTCTAATTGTCTCAAGGGGTTTTTGGGCTGCTGAGTTTGGTTAGTTCAGGCCCTTAGTTACAGGGTGTGAAGCATCCATTGGCATGAAATCCAGCGCCCTACTCCACCATCTCACTCAGTCACTCACTACATGGTGTTGGTTGCTATAAAATACCATTAACTTGTTCGTCAGTGCCAGATTCTGTTCTGTAATAGTGTACCGTATTTTCAGGTGTCATCACGCCAGCTCATTACGATGAACAACAGAACTTCTTCGCTCAGATCCAGGGCTACAAACGTTTCCTGTTGTTTGAACCGTCCCAGTTTGAATGTCTCTACCCGTACCCTATATACCACCCTCATGACCGACAGAGTCAAGTGAGTTCTCATGTAACATGTCACATCACTGTTAAAACTTTCCAAAATATTTTAATTGTTGCTTTGTTGAGAATTTCAGCATGGTTAATTTTGTTGTTGTTGTTTTTGGTTTTTGTTGAATGCTGCACTCAGCAATATTCCATGTGTACAACAAATGAGAAGTTTGATACATATATTTGTTGCAGAGAGGGATGTACAACATGTAAAAACATTCATGTGGCCACAGTAGAGTAATTTGTATTATTCTTTTATGTATAAATGTGTAAAAATAGAAATAAATAAATGTTCTCAACTGGTAACAAATCTACAAATTATGTTTTGATTGTATCTCAGGTTGATTTTGACAACCCTGACTTCAAGAGATTCCCCAAGTTTAAAGATGTGAAGGGACACGAGGCAGTTGTTGGACCCGGGGATGTTCTGTACTTGCCTGTGTATTGGTAAGTACCATATTTCCTCTAATAAGCGCCGGGGATAAAGCAGCTCACTAACAATTACGGTAATTAGACCCAGTCAGCGCAAAAGCACCGGGCCTCTAATAAGCGCCGGGCTTGGAACTCTGTTGAAAAAATAAGCACCCAGGTGCTTATTAGAGGAAATACGGTAGTTTCATTGTTGTATATTTTTTCTAATAGAGTTAGACCTCCTTAGTTGAGAGACATTTAGAAGTTGGAGTACTAATCAGGATAAGATTAATGGATGAACAACTTGTTTATTACAGTGAGATGAGATGTTTCGGTGTAGATTCTAGACTGTATCAAGCAAGTGACGTAAAGTCGCCCCTCATTGTAATGAAGTTGTTCATCCATATATCCTATCTTTACTTAGTCAAGCCCCTGTTTAGGAGTGGCAGCCTCCATGATTTAATGGGGGCGATGGGGTAGCCTAGAGGTTAAAGCGTTCGCTCGTCACGCTTAAGACCCGGGTTCGATTCCCCATGTGGGTACAACGTGTGAAACTCATTTCTGGTGTCCCCTGCCGTGATATTGCCGGAATATTGCTAAAAGCGGCGTAAAACTAAACTCACTCAGTCACTCAATCCATGATGTAATGGATAGAGCATCTGCCCAGACAGAGCTGAAGATCATTCATCAGATCCCCAGCCACATCATACCAAAAGTTGTTGAACTATGGTACTATGGTTACTTGTTGTTACCCTGTCTTGTCAGCATTAAGGGTATAAATGGTCAGACTGGAATAGGTATACTGTGTCATTTGTCTGGGCCAGTACAAGCAGCCAAACACACTCACAGATGTGCAGATGTGCATGTATTGCCTAAGGAGAAAGCACATATATCACATGTGTTTCATTGTGGGGCAGGACTGAAAGTCCTAGAAACTCTCAGAAGCCAAGCTGCCAAACACGGTCACCCATCCATGGACTCTCCGAGCTCAACGTTGCTGAAATTCAACTGATTTGTAACCTGAGCTCTGTGCAGAGAACCACATGCTCATTATTGAGTCATGGATTGCAGTAAACATGAATGAAACCTTAAACCCCATTTTACCTCAAATTTTGTTTCTTGTCAGAGGGACACCTAACTGTAGTTTGTAATACGCATTCAACTGTACCGGTAATATACAGCAAGTGTCTGGGACAAGAACAAAGTCAGTTTGTTACAAGTGTGTTTCTTGTAAGTGTAGTTTACTGTGCTGTATAATTGCAGGTGGCACCAAGTGGAGTCTGTGCCTAATAGAGGTGTTACTGTGTCTGTCAACTTCTGGTACAAGGTTTGTATAATTGATAATTACACAGCTTCATGTCAATCTGCAGGCTTTAAGGATCCTGCCACATCACCTTGTGTTTGAATCCAAATGGTCCTTGGCCATTCCGGGGATGTTACTATGTTACCCCTGTTACCAAATCATTTTGGCAAGTTTATATGTCATATCAAGGCTCAAGCTCATTATTGAGATCATGGATTGCAATTAACTTTCTTTACCACTGACCTCAAGAATTTACTGCAGGTCAGTGAATCTTGTTACATGCCATTTTGTAGGTTATGGCCCAGACTGGAATAGATCATGAGTAAAAAAAACATTTAGGATTTTCCTTTCATGGGGCTGCAAGGTTGAGAAGGCAGAACATGTGTAGATGAGAATAAGCCAGTTTCACATTTTAGCTTTTTCATGATCAGTTTTAACAGTCTTGAGAAAAAGTCATGTATATATCTCAGAAAGAGCTGTAGCCTGTGTAATTTTTAATACAGATATTTTATATACTAGTAGTCCATTTTGATAGGCAAACATCAATTTAACCCCAAATCACTGTTTGTTTATTTCAAAGATCTTTTAAGCCCCTATAAAACATTCATTAAACACCTCTACATGATTATGTACATTGTGTTCAGTCTGGTCCGACGGAGAAGGTAGTGTACCCACTGAAGCCCCAGCAGAAGGTCGCCATGATGAGGAACATCGAGAAGATGATCACAGATGCCCTCAATGATGCCAACGAGGTGATTCCTGCACCATACAGCAGTGTTATAACAGTACAACACACATAGAACTGGTTTAGTATACCTAGACTTGAACCTAGTTGAATATAACACACACACCATACAGCAGAGTTATAACAGTACAACACACATATAACTGGTTTAGGATACCTAGACTTGAACCTTGTTGAATATAACACACACACCATGCACGCATGCAAACACACACAGACATGCACGCACATAAGCACACACACATACACACACACAAATGATTTTGTGTACTGATAAAGTGAGCTTTTAAGCCTTAACTTCAGAGCACTTCTAATCCATATTTGAGTTTTTCTGAACTCATATGCGTATATGAAGCACCTTAACAAATTTGGAGGATATCTGTTTCCTCTTTAATATGATGCACTCGCTTCTTGTTTGACAATGATACACAACACAGATGATGAAAGGTGCCTCTTTGCTTCACGTTTTGATTGGTTCATTGGTTTTGGTTTGTTCCATTCCACTCATAATATATGCATGAGCATTAATCAAGCACCACGCACTTAGTTGTATATAAGTATGAAAACATTACATTTTGTTGTATATGCTTTGAAAACCAAATTCTGCATATTAAAATGGTAACTGTGTCATGTTTTACTCTGATTTAAACAAAAATAAATAATTAGGTGTGGTCACCTTGACTATGCCATGACCTATCAGATTGTCAGATGATGATTGTTGGGATTGTATGAACAGAATTGTATACAGAAACGTACCTTGGCCATAATGAGAATACAGAAACGTACCCAAGGACGATTCCATTCCCATTGTGTCGTATTCTTGACGGGAATGGTCATACTGTTGTATTAGATACATTTGATTGTGTTATGTAAGTAATGAGAATACACCGTAACGGATATTTGCGATGCACATGAATACCACTCGCAATCAGTTGGAACGGGAACAACTTCGTGCGGTTCCGATTTTGGATTGCGGAATATGGACTCATCCGCCTTTTAGGGTACCGGGTACGTTTCTGTATTTTAACTTTGTTTAGGGTACATATCTGTATACAGAACTGTACCTGGGGTACATATCTGTAGTACCTGTGCCGACAACGACCCCTTCAGCTGAAGTAGTTGCTACATATTGCTTTGTGAGAACCTTTTAACATTGGTCATGCTCAGAACAGGGAAGATCTAATGCTAATTTCTTTGTTTCAGGTTCCACCGTTTTTAAGAACAATGGTGCAGGGAAGATACACATGAGATATCCGAACCACCAACCATATATCAGCTCTATTTATCACCATCATCATAATCACCTTCATGAAGCTGTCATTTCATCACCTGTTTGTTGATCACCTGTTGACATGTTGAAACTATCTGGTACTGACCAACACTGGGCTATATTCAGTTTTTTAGTTTCGGTTTCGGAAGAGGAGCCAAAGGGACAATCATAAGAAAAACATTCAAATTAATTTTTTTATATATGCCAAGCTGCTCCATATTAGAAACATATAAAGAAAACAAAACTGAAGTATTTGTTGATGTTTACTTCATGAATAATAATTGGTCAAATGTTATGTGTGGAGTCTGGTCAGTGGAAATGTGTTTTGGAGAGAACAAAACTTATATATATTACAAAACATGCTGTAATTTTATTGAATTAGCTTATATTTTCCCCTTTAAACCAACCGTTAAAATATTCAGCTGCCGTATGTTATTTATATTATTTACAGAAGTTTACTGGTTGCACCCCAAATTTAAGTATATAATGCATGACCATAATCACCTGACCTGTTAAGGTATGGTTCAATGGTCAAGTAGATAGTGCATTTGCTTGTTTCTTAGAAGACCTGGGTTATATTCATGTAGAAAATGTGCCATGCCGTTAAAAGTGCTAATAAGGGTAGAAATACTTCAGGTGCTTGTGTTACATAAGTCTAGCTCCATGTCTCCATTGAGATACTGCTTTTGGGGGGGGGGGAGTTCAGGTATACTGGCAACTGGCAATCAAAACAAGTTATGTTCAAGTTTCTTTAACACCTAACTCTTTGTCTGTTAGCTCAAAATTATTGGCAGTTAAACTGCTAACAATTGCCTTAATTTCACAAAACCAATGCCCAGTTTCACACATGGGGGCTAATCACAAGGTCTTGACTTAGACTGGGAGGCACAGTGGGACTGTATTAATACATATTGACAAGGATTCTGATAGAAGCAAACAGTCCTAACTGCACGCTTGTTTTTCATCCATTTTGAAAATTATGCAGTGTTGTTGGAACATGGGTTTATCAGTCCTGGAATTGTCTTGCTGATATTTTATTTATATCATTTTTTCACAGAAATATGTTGCATATCATACAAGGTCCACAGTTACTACTTTGCCATTGTTTTTCACATTGCAGAATTAGTATTAGTCAGTCTTTAGGAAAACAGTCCCAAGTCCTTATCCTTGACCCTTGAGTTGTAATCCCAACATTTTTGTTGTTGTTATTGTTATTTTAGATATATTTTGTTATCTGAAAGGAGTTTAGCACTTTGCCAATGCAGAATGTTTTTATTGCATGAAGAAGTTAAAAGTTTTGACAACACTCAACTCTTTTGGTTTGAAATTGTGTTGTTTTCAAGTAGGTTGGATGTTAATACAGGGAAACTTTGTGTGTTCTTGCTGCAGAAATTGATCTTCATTGTATAATATTAAAGAAACGTTATAAAGACATTACATTTGCCTTAGATACTTTTGACTCTATATGAGTAGTTGTTTTCTAAGTAGCATCCGTGAGTTAAGGCTGTTTGAAATATGTAGAAGAAAGTTATCACTGTCATATTTCTGAATAGTTATGTTCATGGCTTATACATTTTTGAAAAATTTCATGTTGAATTGCGTCAACCCTCTCAATTTTCTCTATTAGAAGTGACGAGAAGCAGCAGCTGATGAGATTTCACTCTCTTATGAAATATATTCTCAAATCTGATAAGTATATTTTTTAATGCGGTGAAACTTGCAAGCCATGTACGTTTAAACAGAAGATTGGTACAGAATCATAGAATGAAGGAATTGTTAGGTTTCCCCTAGCCCCTCCCTACACACAGTCACACACGTCATTGTCAACTTTTGAAAATAAATGTCTCTTTCAGTGACTCAGAGTTAATACAATATGTTAGATGTTTGATTAAATTTGGCCCTGATACCTGGAATTGATGAGGTTGTCGCATACCTCAAGGGAACTATATTTTCATGATTTTATTTTCTGTTTTTCTATGACTTTCAATGTTCATGAATTGCTTTGATTTTACAGGGGCAGATCCAGGAATTTTGGAGAAGTGGGGGTGCACATAATGATAATAATTAGTGTTGATCTCACAATTGATGACTGGTTCATTACAGCTGAGCAATCATCGAAAATAATTGGTTAGCGTCATTTATCAAATTCTCCTGGTTATGTTTGTTAATGCACAAAAATATAGAAAAAAACATGTTCTTTCGTTTTTTTGCAAATTGCACAAAATGCATTTACAAATTTCACATCTTTAAAGGATGACTAGTATGTTAGGAACATAAATTTCCTGGAGTCTCTTAGATAAATTCAATCATGACAAGGAACAAGCTTGTAGTGCTTATGATATGTAACAGACACCTGTGAAGGTCCGGGTTAGAATATTGATCTTCAGTAACTCATGTTTGTCGTAAGAGGCGACTAACAGGATCGCATGGTCAGGCTCGCTGACTTGGTTGACACGTGTCATTGGTTCCCAATTGCGCGCAGATCGATGCTCATGCTGTTGATCACTGGATTGTCTGGTCCAGACTTATTTACAGACCGCCGCCATATAGCTGGAATATTGCTGAGTGCGACGTAAAGCTAAACTCACTCACTGTAACAGACAAAACCAACCTTGTGAAAAATGTTGTTAATGCAAACAAGTGTTCCAAAATTGTTTGTGTTCGATTATGACCAAACATGATCGATTGCTTGGTCATTTAGTCATTGCTTCCAATCTTCGATTATTTCAATTAATTCGACCACCACTAATAATAACAGCATTCTTGTACCACGCATATATCCATGTCTAAGCATGCTCAAAGCGCACAAGCAATCTGATTATTATTACTCCAGATAACCCAAGCTGCCTGAGGCGCAAGAAAGTTAATAGCCACTGGCTCATCCCACCGGGTACCCATTTTCTGCAGGGTAAACAGAGGCAATTTTGAACAAACTCACTTGGACCCTGGCCCCCAACCCCTGGATCCACCCCTGTATTACATTTTGTGGTTTTGATCATGTTCAACCATACAAATTGATGTGTGCTCATTTCTGTGTGCTTATTCCAGCTTATTGGCCTTTGACATACATATTAGAAGCATCAAACAAATATGGCCAACAAGTATCTGGTATAATGTAAGTGTACCCACTTTCCTTAGGAATAACTGATGAAGAATCTTGAATGTGGACTGATATCACCAGCTTCTGTCACCATGGTTACTTGGTTTTTTATGTCATGTATTCTTGAATTGCAGTGTATGTAATTTTGTTTTGACATTTTTTAAGAGATTTGAATTTTGTACTGCAACCAGAAACAGGTCCTTTTACTGGGTCTAACATATGACAGTGTTTGTATATTTTGTGATCTTCCAATTGGAAATTGTACATATTTATGGATAACTTTGTAAGGATTACCAGGAAATTGCAGTGCCAACATTGCAGAACGCTGCATGTATTAGACTTTGCTTTACTTAATGTTTGTGTCTCTTAAGACACACGTTGTATACAAGTTTGCTTGCTTAGGACATAATTTATACGATGAAAATGTTGAATTTTGGAGTTTTGCCAAGGGTATATTTTCATTTCACTCAATGATCATTGTGGGGTGTTTTTTGTTGTTTTTTAAGTTCCACATAATTATCTGAAATGATATAAAACTATTTTTAGCCAGATGTGACAGTATTGTATAGCAAGCATGTGTGCGTCTGTACAGAATCATTTTGATTGCTGTATAAGCTTATACAAGGCTTTGATGATCGGGGCGGTGGTTAAAGCTTTCGCTCGTCACGCCGAAGTCCCAGGTTCAATTCCCCACATGGGTACAATGTCTGAAGCCCATTTCTGGTGTCCCCTGCCGTGATCTGGCCGGAATATTTCTACAATATTTTACTCACTCCTAACAGTGATCATGGGTATTACTATTCAGTTTCCAACCCCGTACAGAAGATACATCAGTTAGAGAAAAGGGATACTTAGAACTTATGATCAAATAGAGATGATTCAGGCCCATTTCTGTTGTCAAACCAGCATTCATTTTGTCCTCTTGCAACTACAAAATGCAAGCAATTGTTATTTTGTCAGAAGGCTTGGCCATTATAAACTGTCTTGTGTGTGGAAAAAAGAAAGGTGAATGCTGGTTACTATTAATACATCCCCCAGTGATTTTAATACAACTAGCAATTATTCTCCTCTTGCTAGAACACTTGATATATGTTGCCAAATAAAATAGAGATGTCAACATTTACAAATTGTTTGTTTTTTTCATTGGATGTTTGTTACTTTAGTGCGATTCAAGTTTGTCCAAGTCATCAGACAAGTGATAACAATATGGCAGCCATATTGGACGAAGAACATGGCTGAATCCAATCCAAAAGAGCCAAAAGAGCTAAAGAGGCAGTTGGAAATAAAAAAATTAAACATGAGCTAATCCTTGAACCGCTCTGGATTTTTAAGAGATATAGATAAATACAGCAGAAACATATTTCAAAAACTTTGTGTTTTGACACAGGTAGGTTTTTGCTGAATGTTGCTCATTTTAGCTGTTTTGATACATGTACAATGTTTTCTTACCCCCTGAAAAAAGTTGGACAAAAGTGTAACCTGCAGATAAGACGACCCTCTACAAACTGCTTTTTCGGCCCTCAAAATTTGACTTAGCTGCGGTAATAGTAATATACGGTACTTGATCCGGCCAGAACCAGTCCAAGCCGGAAGGCACTTCATTGTGCCTCATCATTTGTTGTCAACAGAATGGGGCTTTCAGGTTATGATTCGTCCCCAGAAACATGGTCTTTGAGGAGACTTGATGGATCAGATCAGTGGATAAGATGAGGTTGAACAATCACTGGAATGTCTGGTCCAGATTCAATATTGACAGACCACTGTGATATAGCTAGGACACTGCTGAGTGCAGTGTTAAACAACACACACACACATGTAAGTACTGGGTAACCTGAACAGATTCATTTAAAGGTCTATGGTTATGTCGGGTTAAGATGGTGGTAGGTAATATTCTTGTCTCCCAGTCAGGACAAACAGCAAATAACCTTAGAACTGTTCATATAACTAAACCTTTCCGACGATTTTTGAAACCTCATTTATACCAACTTAAAAATCTAGAACTCCACCATATTACTCATGTGGTTTCCAAAATATTAACACAATACAAAATAAGGACATGATGATGGTGAACTAAAAAGGATTTATTTAGAAAGGGTTAAGTGAGGATCCTAAATGTTGATATGGCAGCACATGTAAACATTCATGTCGATCTTCACTGAGTGTCCATTTCTTCTATTTAGTGAGAGAGAAATAAATGAAATCACTATCTTAAATTGTGACAGATAATTATTGTGATATAATATATATTAAAATTATGCTAGTTGGCAATGAAGCTCTGATTAACCATGTGAATGAAAGCATTTTTAGAAATGTACACATAAAAAGAAAACAAAGAGATTTGAGATTGCAATGGTAATGTATACATTTCTCTACTTTGTTTTGTGTCCATTTGTGAGGTGAGGTGAAATTGGGTTTATCGTTGTGCTTGAGAATATTTCGCTCATATGACGACGTGCATGCGTGTGTATGTGCGGCTGCTTGTACTAGCTCAGACTTAAGCTGGTTTTATAGTGCTAGCTCATTGAGATACCATGCCGCAGTGAAGCATGAATACCCCACTTAGACACATTATACTGACTCCGAGCCGACCAGTCCTTGTTGTACCCATTAATGCCGAGCACCAGGCAGGGACCAACAAGTACCATATTTTAACGTCTTTTGGTATGACGCGATTGGGGATCGAACCCGCGACCTTCCGCTCTCCGGGCGGACGCTCTAACCACTACACCACGGAGGCGGTTCGTGTCCATTTGTGTATTGATTTGATCTTATATAAGAATACATGTAAGTCTTTGGGAGAAGATGTTCTAAGTTGTTATATCTTCTGCCAAGTACTTGTCATGAGAATAAAAAGAAATTCGGAAGGTTTATTTTATGTACTATTGAGGATGTGTTTGTACAACCCATACCTTGCTTTCTGCTAGTTTTAAAACTACAACAGATTTGTGCCAATGGGCCCATGAATGTAAGTCATTTTGTTCAATTGTTGTAAGGATTAAAACTATATAGCCATATTTGTAACACAGATTCACATAATGGTGTCATGCACTTTTGGTTTGGCCATGTCATTTTGGGAAAAGCAATTTGCTGTGCAGAATAGTCTCCCTTTGCTGTTAGAATCCATCTGTTAATCTGTTTTAATCAAACTGCTCAGTTCGTGATTATATATCTGTCAACATTACAATTGAACATAACCTGTTTCTTCTTGTGTCAAAGTTGAAAGTTCTAAAACCGTTGATATGTCAAGAGTAGATTGGTTACCACTACTCTCATTTCACCTTTTCAAATTGAAAGGTGTGACTTTTGTGAGCAAGGCTTGCCTGGGTGCCAAAGTTTTGCATGTGGCATGAATAGGCTACTACACTCATTTACTATGGAAATTGTGTTGTGTCAAATTCAGTATGTAAGAGATGTAATCACATGGTCAACATGTAATGGTAAAATGGGCAAGGAATGGGTTTTTGAAGCATTTTGGAAATTATTGTAAATTTGTTTGCCATCTTAATGAAGACATTATGATACCTTACCGTCACGTTGATGTTATTAAACCATTGGCAGCAAGCAAGTACATTATGCTTAAAGCTTGAAGTAAAAGCAAACCCAGGGAAATAAAACATATTTTTTTGGTAATACCTATTACCACATGACTACATATGAAATTTGATATAAATTCATGCAGAAAATAGTGAGCGTGTGTGTAGATTATATTTTCAAATGATAGCCATGTTTAATCAGATCACACTTTGGGGACATCACAGCTTGGATATTTCACTTAAAGTTTCAACTGCAAAATGCAGTAAAACCGTAAAAGAGTATTTGAATGTTAAGCGATAGCTGGATCTGATATACTCACGCTAATAAGCACCTTAGGGTATATCCTATTACATCCTATTTCAAATACAGTAAAGAATGGCTATAGCAAACTCAAAGGGACCACTAATTTTACTTTGCAAGAACCGTGGTTCATTATACACATTTCGACTTAAATATTACAAGTCTCCAGGACAAAAAGGGGCGGTGGGTTAGTCTAGTGGTTAAAGCGTTTGCTCGTCACGCCCAAGACCCGGGTTCGAATCCCCACATGGGTACAATGTGTGAAGCCCATTTCTGGTGTCCCCCACTGTGATGTAGCTGGAATATTGCTAAAAGCGATCCAAACTCAGTCAGTCAGTCCAGGACAAAAAAGAAAAGAAAAGGTTATATGTCAGTTCATTGCAAGTCTCCACATCCTAGGTATTGGAAATGTAAAGAATATAGGACACATTTTATGGATGCTGGTTAAAAACTGACAGGTAAGGTAATGAAATAAGCACACACAGCTTTCAGTCAGGGGATGAATAAAGACATAAAGAGATAAGACAAAGTCAGTTTTGGCAATTTTCATTTATTGTTTGATTCATTCCGATAGCACCTTTTGAGGGACACATTGACTCCAGACCTCTCATATAAACCTGCCTGGGTCCAGTACTTGCACATGCATCTTTATAACACAAATGCATTTTGTTCAGATTAAATCTTTTGGTAAACTTACTGTGTTGATCGGTGGTACAAAATAAAAAGTTCAATGCATCAATATAATCTAAATTCACATGATTGGCATGATATGTTATTTACGTTATATGCAAAAATCATATAGACCTGTTTCAGTATTTGCGTTACAACTTAGTAATGAGATATTAAATGATAATCAGTGCTGCTTCAACAACAAAATATTATTAAAAAAAATAATCAATAAATATAGTAGTTTTAAAGGGTTTTCATTTAATATGAACACAAAAACATACAAACTTCTTAATACAAAATCTGTTTTAAAAATAAATATTCAAGTAATTATAGCTCTAAAACTCATGCATTCAAGACAGCACTTTTCTAAACATGCACACACACTAAACTAGACACAAACTAACTCCCCTCTGCCTTCACGTAACCAAATATTCATTTGCATTACAATTACATTCACTAATCTAAACAAATTCTACTCAATACACTAAGCCAGCTTTGAGGAACAAACCAAATTTCAAGATCATGGGAAAAATATTTCAAACTTGATCGAAAGTAATTTTATGATTTTCTTTCAGTCAAAAGTTGCTGCATGATATCGTCACTATTTCATAGCGATTCATAAACACATGCTCATCGTATCGCATGGTGACAATCACTGGATTGTCTGGTCCAGATGCAATTTGTTTACAAACAACCTCGTATAGCTGTAATGCTGATGAAACAAATTATGCTCATGATATAGTCACAGTTGTACAATCGACTGCTTTTAGCAGAGATTTCTTATGGATGTGGAAAGGGTTTTGTCGCTTCTATTTACAAATCCTTTCACTAATGCTGCACTCAACTGTGTGTACAAAGTACAAATTATGTTGGAAAGCGCACATTAAATCTCCAAATCATCATGCACTCAACAGTCAGTGGTCTGCCTCATCAACAAGCACAGGTTGCTTAGTACCGAGTCCCTAAATCCTTGTACCCTATTGGTTATTTTCATTTTGTTCAACATGGACTCCAACTATGTGTGAAAAGACAACCATGACGACAGAACAATTATATGTAAGTGACTGATCATATATTTTAGGGGAAGGGGAGGTGCTGGTCATGTGAGATTAGAGGGGATCATGAAATAGTGACACTCCTTAGACCAATCTCACAGGCCCTGCTAAACCAGTTCACTTCACCACACACGTTCAGATCCAAGAAACAAACATGCTTTGCTTCAAAGTATCTTCATAAATACTGGATTAACACTACAAAACACATGTATACTTCATGAAATACACACCAATCAGCGAGTCAAACCACAATCAATTGTGATAAATACTTGCACATAAGTAGTTTGGGCTGGCCAAATCAAAATCAATATACAAAAGAGATCACTACCATGTCTCTAAAGAGAAAAAGGAATGCAAGGTGAAATTTAGCAAATATGCCTAATTTAAAGATATGCATTTTATTCACAAATCAATATCATATACATAAAAAACCCATCTACATTCAGATGTATCCCTTAGAAAGTTAGTTTTGGGAGAACAAACTTATGAGTTACTTGATCAACCGGCTGAGATGAAAATATTAGACAGGCAAATGGAAATTTGTTATTCAAAATAAGGTAGTTTGCTTGTACGCTGTCATTTCTGGTGTAAGTGCTGAGGTAAATGTGTCGCTAAAAGTTAAAAGGACTAACAAATTGAGTCTAATGGACTTGCTTCATTCTCTGCCAAGTAGATGACAAAGTAACAACAATAGAGAGATTATTCCATCGACAAGACTAGCTTCATGCTGTTATAAAGAGCATTGTCACGTTAATATAATTTCTGTAAAAATGTTCAATGTTTCTGATCCAAATGTGGGCAAAACAAACATCTGCAATAAATACTACATTCCAACAACTAATTACTACTGCTGAATACTAAAATACTGTGGATACAGTGCTGCTGCCTTGTGGTTCAAAAGACCCTCTGGTTACAATCTCACTGTGTGACTCCTAAATCAGAGGTAAACAGTCATTATCTAACACTTCTGTGAGTCTCTTACAATATTTACACTTAACACTTGGAAATGATGTACTGTGTCCTAATGGGCCCTTATCATAACTTGTCAGTTACCATAAGGCAATCCTTACAGGGAATGGTAAACCCTCTGATGAAGAATGTCTCTAATTGGGTTTCAGGGTCTTTGAATCAAAATGGCTGACCTGATTGAGGACTATCCAGACTATTACAGTGAATGAGTAGGTAAACAATACTTTGAATATTATTATGTTTTAGATGTTGAAGGAAAGCCTGAGTTGAAGTAGTTCTCAAGTGTAACACTTTACTGAAACCCACAAACACAAGTATGGTTCTGTGACTACAGAACACTCTTCCAATGAGACATTTTGCTGACAACCATACACTTCAGTTGTATACTACTACACTACTACTACTTCTACTTGACTAAATTTAACTGCTTCTTCAGTTGGCTATTGTGTACTTTTCATAACAGATGCACACACTATGTTAATTCACATACTATATTTCAACTGTACAGTAAAATGTAGATCTATATTATAAAACTATTACACCAATAATATAAAAAGTAGGTCTGTTGAAGATCTGAAAAATGGAACATGTTACCGTAGCTTATCTGTTACAGTAAAATGTAAATAGCTCCAAATTGAAATTGACCATGAGTTGTCCATGTCCCCAGACATATGTTTTCAGCTAACTGTTTCTCTGTAAACCTCATCTTGAAATCTCAGTAAACTTACACAGTGAAAATTCACAACCTTAAAAGACTTTTTTTCAAGCCAAAATGGCTCAAAGTTAATCTGTTCATCAATTTGAAATCAGACAGTCTCAAAGAAATGTGAATTCCACACATCTTGAATTTAATTTCAATCCTCAAAACATTTTCCTCATAAAATTAAAAACAATGAAAAGAGAATTGTTGATCAACATTGAAATTAATTTGCGAAAATATGTGTCGATAATATGTGACTTGACTCATTTGCATTTGTGCAATGCATATTGTAAGCTAGCTTCAAGTGTGATTCACAAAAAAAATAATTCTAGGGAGCAGTTAACATTATTTTTTGCCCTATCTTTTACACAAAATAAACACAAATGTATCCTAGAATTAGAAAACCATAAATTTCAGAAATAAAATCCCCACAACATATTACACCTGCAATTACTATTGTGTTGTGAATTCTTTCTGCAGCTAGTGAGAAAATATCTTGAACAGTGTAACTGTAAAACTCGCACCATGGCAATGGATTTCCCGGTGTAGCAGCATCAAGCAGAGCTTGCCTAGTCCTTGTGCTGTTTGGGTTTTGGGCCCTGAGTTCTGGGGACGGCGCCTGAGCGGAACAGAAGCTGCCAGTACCAGAGCAGACCCAGGACACAGAATGAGGTCACCACAAAGGCGTACTCAGCATGGTTGGGAAACTCAGTGCCACAAACTGTATACCAGTCTTTACCACTAGCGGGCTGTTTCTTCACGCAGTGGAAGTCGAAAACATCTTCATCATACTTGCTGAGGCACAAATACTTGTGCTTGGAGAGAGTCTGCAATAGAAGTCAATGTAGTTCAGGAAGTGAAATAGTTTTGTTGGCCATTAAAATATGTAACTGATTGTAATATTTTCTGTGTATTGTTTATATATTTAGCAAAACGGGTCTTGATTAGATTTACAACCTACCGTAATATAGGAGATATATTGCTAACTGGGGCATAAAACAACATTCACACACTATGGAGTGAGTGAGTGACTATGGTTTTATGTCTCTCGGCAATTTTTCGGCAATTTAACAACAGGGACCGAAGGAATAGGCATAGAACATTGTATCTATCTGGAGAAATGAACCCATGCTCTTCCCATGATGATCAAACACTTTAACCACTTGGCAACTCTATAGCGCTCTTATTGTAGATACAGTTGAATTTGAGTCGTTATCTGGGTTCCTTCTTATCACTGCTTCATGAGACCAAACATTCATAATCCATGTGAATCCCACTCAACAGTTACAACTCAAAATAGAACAAAATGCCTCACGTTCATCTAAAATGTGGATGAAAATCGATATTTCTTCATGAGGTAACATTAACAATGATATCAATAACATGGCCAGATAACAACAGATTGGCTATAGCTAGTTGCATCCTAGATCATTATACAACTTGATTACAAAATGAAAAAAAATCATGTGACAAATATTTATTCTTGTCTATTTCCTAAATACACCAAACACAGTTGAAAACAACTTGGAAGCACTGATAGTGAGAACAATGACACCAAAATGCAGACATTGTTTCAATAACCGATAGACATACTTACCATCCCAAATGGAGTCTGGACTGGCAATGTTGTGTTGCAGTTGCCAACTGGCTGGTGGAACCCAGTTGACTGGATTTTCTCCGGCATCGCTGTGAACACCAGGTAGATGTACAACCCATAGTGCAGCAGAACGCAGAGGAACACCTCACTGATAGCACCTCCTGGGAAAACAGGCACGAGGAGTGAATTTGCATGAATTAAGTGAGTGAGTTAAGTTCTATGCCGCACTCAGCAATATTCCAGCTATATGGCAGCGGTTGCATGAACTGATTTTGGGTGACGGAGTAACATGTTCAAAAGTAAGGTTGCAAGTGGATAAGATTGCAGGATGTGCAAGAGTTTTTAAGATAGATATTCTGGGTGGACATGGCCACTAGTCTGTTTTCCTGACACTTTATATCTAGGGCGATATTTACATAAACAGCTACTAGTCCAAAATCTGCATGAGGATTATGACAAGGATCCCCAAATTTTCAGCTTTGAAAACAGCATGGAGTGTCATCTTAATGTGATTTGGATCACAATGACACTGAATTTGGAATTTAATGCAACAGATCCTGACACAACAAAGGGATGTAACTTTGTACACCTTACACACACTCCAAATGGTGTTGATAAGACATTCTTAATTCTAACACCTAAGATACAGTTTATGTCATTATAACAGTCTAACTCTAAGTAAAACTTACGCTCAGTATTATTCATTACACTGCTATACTGAAGGTCGTGTCAACTAACCTTTGAGCTACCTATGACCCTCCAATCAAACGCGAGACAGCTGAATGGATTTAACCAATCAGACAATGGCTACTATTTAGGGTTTGGCGCTGCGGTTCCCTTTCAAAATCAACAATGACTAGTTTCATCTTTTCAATTCTTTCAGAATTCAGTTTGAGTTTGTGTGAAGTGTTTTTTATCTTCTCTTCCCCGGTCGCTGAGACTGATCTCAGAACAAACGAAAATCTGCAAAAACACAGATATTTGACTTGCAGTATATACGCTTAGGGGTTTCTGATGACATGGTTACTATTAGCTCATATTTCCGCAAGATGACATCATGGAATATTGACAAAAACGCTATTTTCAGCAACTGTTTACTCGTTGAATAATGTCGTCCTCCATATGTATCACTCAGAAGCGAACGTGCGGAAAATAGCATTCGGAGGTAAAAGTTCAAATAGTACATTGGAATGTTAACTTTCGCGATTTGGAAAGCTGTGTTCTGATTGGTCAATTCAAAAGATTAGCCAAGACAACCTTCTTCTAGGGTTTGTTAGACTCAGCATAGCAGTGTAAAGAATAATACTGAGTCTAAGTTTACTTAGATTGGTGAGTGAGTGAGTGAGATTGGTTTTACGCCGCTTTTAGCAATATTCCAGCAATATCACGGCAGGGGACACCAGAAATGGGCTTCACACATTGTACCCATGTGGGGAATTGAACTTGGGTCTGCGGCGTGACGAGCGGACGCTTTAAAAAGCAACAAGGCTACCCCACCGCCCCCTTAGACTGGTGAATATAACAGACTTAATGTTCACAGCTCTCACTTAACTATTTGTATTTTCTTTCTCAAAGTGGCACTGTCGTAACTACCAAAAAAACCCACCTACAAACTATGAAAGAATCTTTATCATTAAGGTTAGTTAAGTGATATAACTAAACAGGTAATATGCTGAGACATGAAGTATTTACTTGACTTCTGAGGTCCCCTGGCTCCCTCTAGTGGTGTTCTGTCTGCAATCCACACGAGGATGCTGTAAACTCCCAGCAGCATGAGAACACACACCTCTGTGTGGAGCTTGAAGGAGTCATGTAGTGGGTGGTAGATGGGCAGAAACTGTAGGACTCCCAGAGGCATGGCCAGAAGGCCAGTTGCCACAGCAACCATCAGCTCCAACAAGAACCTTATGCCAAAATACAAAATGATACCTTTTTATACAACAAAAGTTAAAAACCAAAGACAAAGAGACAGAGGGAGAAATCAAAACATTTGTCTGGCTCATGAAAAGCTCAGTAAGTCACATCTGGGTCACATTGAACACTGTGAAATGCTCCCACTAAAGAGAGGTAACACAACATACAACAAGAAGACAAAGTCATCAATATCCCCTGCAATGGCAAATACTCTTTATGAATATGTCTACTAGTTATGATTATGTCAAATGTTTTGGAGTGTATACATCAAAGTGGAAGGAGAGTATTGACAGGTTTTTAAGATCTGCTCCAGACAGGAGCTCTACCACCAAATTCAGTTGAAGCCCAACTTGTTGCCATGGAAATGCAACAAGATGACATCCTCATAGTCACAGCCTAAGTCACGTTTCCATGGAAACCACAAAATATAAAATTCATATCTGGGTGTAATCCCCAAAAAGCACATCAACACATCTAGTGATCATGATTGACAAGCTTGTACCAAATTTTGGAGATCTATCATGAACAGTTTGAGATTCATAGACAAAGTGAACAGCTTACGAACAAAGTTGACATGTGTACGGACAAAGTTTGTTAAGCTATATCCTTAACAGTTTAAGAACGGACAAAGTGTTCGTCAAAGAAGTTATCTATATCCCTTTGACCATATCTTACCAAACCAACATTTAAAAGTCATAAGTGAATTGAAATGAAATTTATGCCTATAATGAAAGTTTTTGTGAAGCCAAAGAATTGATAAAATAGTCCAAATATATGTAGAGAGAATAAGTTTCATAACACTCCAGAATACCTTAATATTCTTATTTGTGAACATGAGGACTATGATAAGGAGTGCAATGACAATACTCAACCAGAGCAAGTGAGTATAGTCTTTTGCTGCTTTTAGAAATATTCCAGAGATATAACTGCTGGAACACTAGAAATGGACCTCAGCAAATATCCCAAAGTGAGAAATCAAACCAAACCTTCTGTGTGGTGACTTTATCAGTGGAATGAGAAAAGTGAAGGTATTACCCAGCAGACTGGAACTTGTTTGCTCTCTGACACAAACAGTTGCGGAGTCCATGGAAAACCATAGTGAAGCCTGCAGCAAAAGTAGCGTGGAAGTAGTAGCTGGTCCAAGGCACGGAGTAGTGGCGGTCGTAGATGTTGGGGTCATCGTCATGCCACGTCCACCACAGCAGCTTGATGCCCATGATGTCGTAGGGAACGTCCAGGATAACAACACTCAGCCCCACTGTCAAGCAATAAGTCAATATATGTCAGGAGCCCTACTGTCAAGCTATACAAACAATACATGTGATGGGCCCCACTGTCAAGCAATAGGAGCAATAGATGTGATCAGTCCAACTGTTAAGCAATAAATCAACACATGTGATGAGCCCAAATGTCAAGCAATACAATCAATACATTTGATGGGAACCCAACTGTCAAGCAATACAAGCAATAAATGTGATGGAACCCAACTGTCAAGCAATACCATCATTATATGTGATGAACCCACTGTCAAGCAATATAATCAATAAACGTGATGAGCCCAACTGTCAAGCAATACAACATATCTGTAAATGGTTCAGCCCATTCTCTCAGTTTACTTAACACAACATCCCTGCAAAGGGTTCGGCCCATCCCCCCAGCTTCTTAATACCACATCCCTGCAAACGGTTCGGCCCATCCCTCAGCTTAATACCACATCCCTTAATACCACATCCCTGCAAATGGTTCGCCCATCCCTCAGCTTCTTAATACCACATCCCTGCAAATGGTTCGGCCCATCCCCTCAGCTTCTTAATACCACATCCCTGCAAATGGTTCGGCCCATCCCCCCAGCTTCTTAATACCACATCCCTGCAAATGGTTCGGCCCATCCCCCAGCTTCTTAATACCACATCCCTGCAAATGGTTCGGCCCATCCCCTCAGCTTCTTAATACCACATCCCTGCAAATGGTTCGGCCCATCCCCTCAGCTTCTTAATACCACATCCCTGCAAATGGTTCGGCCCATCCCCTCAGCTTCTTAATACAACATCCCTGCAAATGGTTCGGCCCATCCCCTCAGCTTCTTAATACAACATACCTGCAAATGGTTCGGCCCATCCCCTCAGCTTCTTAATACCACATCCCTGCAAATGGTTCGGCCCATCCCCTCAGCTTCTTAATACAACATACCTGCAAATGGTTCGCCCATCCCCAGCAGCTAATACCACATTAATACAACATCCCTGCTTCTTAATGGTTCGCCCATCCCCTCAGCTTCTTAATACAACATACCTGCAAATGATTCAAATGGCCCATCCCTCAGCTTCTTAATACCACATACCTGCAAATGGTTCGGCCCATCCCCTCAGCTTCTTAATACCACATCCCTGCAAATGGTTCGGCCCATCCCCTCAGCTTCTTAATACCACATCCCTGCAAATGGTTCGGCCCATCCCCTCAGCTTCTTAATACCACATCCCTGCAAATGGTTCGGCCCATCCCCTCAGCTTCTTAATACAACATACTCGCGAATGGTTCGGCCCATCCCCTCTGCTTCTTTATACAACATACCTGCAAATGGTTCAGCCCATCCCCTCAGCTTCATATGTCCGACAGCCACCGATGCCACATAGTAATACACAGGGTCTGTAACAGGCAGTGAAAACTGTGATCAGTCTGTAGGTTAACATTTGTGATTGATCGATTATCAAATGAAAAACAGCAACAGCAAAATTGTACCAAACATGTTGCATAGTGTTTGACACTATTTACCTGCACACTGCCTTTGTATAAATAACACAAAGGGTGCATTAAAACCTGCAATGTTTGTGTTCTGAGATTTCAATTTTCATATGATGTATTTTAATATAGGTAGGACTCAAGGCCATACTGAAAAACCTATAGAGAAACTGAATACCCAATGATTCAATGAACACATGTGAGTAAATATCTCATAATAGTCATATTATGTTAGAAGTACAATGGGTCTATGACAGGTTTGGGTGATTATCAGAAAATCAAGTGACTCCAACCAAGTGTAGTTGAACTTCATTTGTCCTGGACCCATAAATTAACCCATAAACTATGTCAACAAGTTTCCTGTTATGCGCCTTGGCATTCAAAATGGCCACACACATGTTAAGATGTGAGATTAAGAGTGCCACCAATGAACAGTTCGATGTGCAAAAATATGTTTTGAATCATTTCAGCTGGTCAAAATCGTTGTATTTTCCATTAAATGAATCATTTCAGACGTTCCGCCAGGGCACACTGTAAATACTTTATCTGTACCAAGCACTATTTCGATCCCTGTGAAAATTCACACATTTCTTTTCGCTACTGAAGTGAAAACATGACACACAGGTGAAAATCGCCCCATTCTTTATCCCTTAAGTTTTTACACTGCATTGTATCTAATAGTGGTGGTCCGATTAATTGAAATAATCGAAGATTGGTCGTTAGTGACTAAACGACCAAGCAATCGGTCATAATTTCTCATAATTGAACACAAACAATTCTGGAACACTTGTTTTCATAAACAAAATTTTAACATGGTTGGTTTTGTCTGTTACATTTCATAAGCACTACAAGCTCGTTTCAAGTCATGATTGAATTTATCTTAAAGATTCCAAGAAATTTATGTTCCTAACATACTAGTCATCCTTTAAAGATGTGAAACTTTGCCTAAAAACACCAGAAGAACTACATTTCCCCCCCTTATTTTAATGTGCATTAACAAATTTCATAAATGACGCTAACCAATTATTTTCGATGATTGATCGGTAGTAATGAATCAATCATCAATTATGAGATTTTAACCAATTCCCAACACTAGTATCTAATAACTCTGAGATGGTAGATGGTCCAAGTTGTTTGGTAAAACATTATTTCCATGAAAATTCAGCAGGAAATAAGAGTAAATATGTTTTTATGCTGTTTTAGCAATATTCCAGCAATTTCACCACAGCAGGGGACACCAGAAATGGGCTTCACACATTGTACGCATGTGGGGAATCGAACCCAGGTCTTCGGCATGATAAGGGAACACTTTAACCACTGGCAGTGATAAATCTACAATTTTTAGTGAGTGAGTCCTGGGACTCGCTCAGTTGAAAAGTAATGAGTCCTTTTGAAATTTTTGTGAGTCCCTCAAACTTTACATACATACATACTAACATTTGTATAGCGCTAATGTCCAGCTCAGAAAGAAAAATATCAGCTTGTAAAACATTATTGCTACTACATATCATACACCATTTGAAAGGTCTAATCCTAGCTACCTGTTTATAAATATGAAATTTATCTTTTATCATATTATTCAAATAATGCAACTACAACTTAAATAAGTTAATTTAAATGAAAATGCAAGCTTACACAATTATAATGTCCTGATAAACCACAAAGGAACAAAAAATGCGGCAATTTTTTTCTATTTGTAACATGTCATAATATCCCCTTACCTTTTTCTTTTCTTTTTTTCAATTTTACGTAATCGGAAAATTATTATAAAAAGATTTCTCAAATAATATGTATGGTCGTCTATTTCCCGTTATCAGTGCCTTTCCGCTCGGTAAAGTGATACAACAGTGGAAAATACCTCCGTTTTCGAAGCTTCGTATGAATAACATGTAAGGTGATTCGTTTGATGGCGGCTGTCGTTTGAAAGCTCGGAACATCAACAATATCACTGTACCCTTGCCAAGAGTATTTTCACAGTTGTAACAAGCGATTTTATTGGATAAAGATTGGTTTCTAATGACGCTTTTTCACCACAGTCTGCTATAAGAGTCATTGATTGATCGTAAATCATGCATGTGACCCTAAGGCAGCCAATCATATTAAAGCAATGGATACCGTCCTCGTGAAAACAAAAACTCATAGATTCAGACGGAAGTTTTGGGTAAAATCATGGTATTCTGAACGTGTTACGCAAAAAAATCACCACCTATACATATATTATGGAACTTAGAGGACGTATCGTGCTAGGTTATGACCTGTGACAAAAATGCTTTATGCATATATTTTAGCCATTAAACATCGTGTCCGAGCGCTAAGTCGAGGCGATGAAAGCCGAGATGTTTCTTGAATTACACTACACGATCGCTCAATAAAGATGGAAATAGTAAGTTATCATGTATGTTTGACAACTTTTATGACTAATACTGCTGTTGATTTTATTCTTCAGTTTATTCAATTTGTTTAATTATTTCCACGAAACATTGTTACTTTGCTGTTTGACAACTTTGATATGGACCCGCTGCGGAAGCATCTGTCCGAGAAAGCATGTATGATCAGTGAATATGTATGCATCCACAGGACACACATGTAAAATATTTGTGCATCCTTTCATATTTTCATGCGTATATTACGCAGGAAGCGCGGGTAGATTTATCCCTGCACTGGGCTATCCAACAGCCTCGCAGGAAATAAGAATATATTTTGCTGAATTCCAGAGTTTACTGTCTCATGAATGCCTCATGATGAATCCATTCACCCTTATTCCTACTGTCAAGTGACTACCCAATCAGGACCCCCCAAGTGTGGTGATCACGCTTCAACTTACACAACAAAAGAACTTGGAGCGGTAGTCGTTGTCCCAGTAGCATCACGGATGACTGTGCATGCCAGAAGTTGTCGATGTCAGGGACATAGTAGCTGACACACTCCACCGTCAAACCATGGAACACCGACGCCAGCCATAGCCACCGAAACCTGCCTCCATATCGCATAGCTGAAAGCAAGCAGTCAGCATTAAAGTGAACTGAGTCGTCATTTAATTCAGTAACTATTTTCGAGGGGAATTTTCTTAAAATGTCTGAATGTGAGTGAGTGAAGTTTTATGCCACTGTTAGCAATATTCAAGCAATACCATGATGGGGGACACCAGAAATGGGCTTCACACATTGTACCTATTTGGGGAATCAAACCCGGTCTTCGGCGTGACAAGAGAACGCTTTAACCACTTGGCTACCCAACCGCCCCCGTCTGAATATGTTGTAACCTATCCAATTTTGAATATTTTGTTGTTTAATAGATAGGAATAGTCAAATAAATGAAACATTACTACAAAATGACATTCATACCTTTTAACTATAGTCCGTTTGACATAATTTTAGACCGATAAATTGCTCACTAACACAAAACCTAATAATAGTCACATGAAATCGACAAACCAACTCTGATGATTTGTCTCATAATTTTGGACACCAGAATAAAAAAGTTGTTTAACAAACGATCATTATTTTGTTGTCACTTTTCGCTATTTCTCACGAGGGAGGACCACTTGCTGGTAGAACAGCCAGCTGAGAGTTGTATGTGTGTATGTGATTAATAAATCAAATGTGAATGTCAAAGTAATGATATTACTTGCATTGTTGATTATTTTACCAAACACTCAATAATTACTAAGTGTCTTGACCGAAGAAATGAAGTGCAGTTCTCACCATGAATGAATGTAAGGGAAGCCATGACATAGAAGGCAATCTCATAATACAGGACGCTCTCATGCTTCTTGAGAATTACGTCAGCTTTACGAAATTTAATCCACCAGTTCCACTCCTGAAAATATATATTTGAATTATCATTATTATTCACAACACACTTGTACAAAATGAAATCTTTAAACTTAATTGATTAGTATTATAGTAATAAATATTTTATTGATTGATACTTGGGCTCAGTGTGCAAAATAGCCACTGGCCTGCTAGCCCGTGGCTAGTAAAAATCCAGTCAGGCCAATAAATCTCCACAGTCACTGGCCCGACTGGCTTGTGAATTTTCCAGTCTAAGTAAACTTAGTCTCAGTATTATTCGTTACACTGCTTATACTGAGTCAGTAGAAGGTCATGGGGTGATTTTGTAAATATATCACTCTCTCCAATTTGTTAAGTTATAATACACTTTTAAATTATGCAAAATTATGGCCTGATAAACATGTTCATCATACTAGCAGTGTATTGATGAAACCTGTGTCTACATTCAACCGTGTAACTTTCAGCCATAGCTAGCCTGACTGGCTAGCAAATTTGGAAACTATTTCGCATACTGCTTGGGCTGGCTGAAAATAGGACCAACAGGAGAAAACCTTCTATACCATAGATCCAGGTACTTCAGCACTGTTGGCTGATGTGTGTGGACCTCGGATGGAGTTATGTTGAAATATATTTATCAGCTAAGTTGAGCTAACCCCTTCAATGCAGTCCAACAGAACATAGGCTCAAAGTTTCAACCAACCTGTCTTATGTGTGGAATGTAAAGTAAAGAAACAGGGAAATAATGTATTCATCAAGGCATATAAACCCAAATAAAAAACCCAACATCAGCTGAGTGTAAATCCATGTTGATGCCATGAAAATGACAAAAATACAAAAAATACAAATGATCTAAGAGCAAAAGACAGAGATGCCAACCGTGAATCTAAGGAAAACGGAGTCATGATGGGATGAAAGTCAGGCTTGAGCACCAAAGAAGTTGGGGGTGAGTGGTTGGCTCTGCCATTTTGTTTCACTTTCATACTGACTATGACATGCACTCGGAAAAACTTTGTGAAACGAAACTTCATCATCAATAACACGCAATATACACAATTGACACCCAAAGGATCACACGCTAAGCTTCTGAATGCTTTTACCAGTGTTCCCTCAAATAAATCACCTGTGACTTACGAAATTGTATACCGTAAAATAAAATCAGAAAAATTCTAAAAAATCAGATTTTTTTTAAAGAGAAATCGGAGAGCAGATTTTGCATTTGAAAATCGGAGTAACTAAGCCAAAATCGGATTGGTTGGCATCTCTGAAAAGACACCATTTCAACCTTGATTAAAGAGTGCAGCACACTAAAACACTAAAAATGGGAGTCTGTAGTTACAATATAGGCACTATTCCAGCGCTGTACCCCTGGAGGAGCTTCCACTCTTACAAGTTATACAACTGAGATAGCCCACTCTCCATTCCAGAAAATGTATGGCAGGTAAACAGCAGGTGAAAGCCAGGTGTGATCAGACACGCCTACAAAATGGAGAACCCTGAAAATAAACAGGATCTGCAGAATCATCACCATGTTCCTTGCAGACAGAATACAAAAACATTGAGTTTTTGGACAATCATATTTTCTTGTGGTTAAATATACATCACATTGTCTATTTTTATTTAAAAAACCCCATTAATTCAGCTAAAAACAGCTAACAGCTCATGATAAGTGCTATGGCCTTATCATAGGATTATATTATATTATATGGTCTCTGATAAGTGCTATGGCCTTATCATGCTGCCCTCTACGGCCTTGTCATGCCCTCTATGGCCTTTTCATGCCCTCTACATACTAAAAGTGCTTCCCAAGACAAAGACTAACAGAATACTGGTTATGGGTTATTACTGTCATGTATCTAACACTAACACTTAGTCTCTGAATATATATAATTTTGATAGAAACAAACAATTCATTTTAAATTAAAAAGGACCCCAGTGAGACAGGAGATTCAGAACCTGAAGAAATCTAGACTTGCTTTATTTAGGGCTTTAGTATTGCAGAGTGGGCTGAGTGGAAATGTAAATAATGTAGTTCAAGGACTGAGAGACAGACAAGGCCAAACTAGACGACATCTGTGTCACCCTGGTCATTATCACCTGTGGTGTTCTGCCAACTCATCAGCAACCACAAAGGTCACCTGGACTGCACTCTAGTGACTGATTACACGATTACTGACCTCATGCACACACACACCGAAGCTTATGATCTGCCAGTATTTGATAACCACTCTGTCATGAATATACAGCCTATCATGTGATCAACATTTGTAATAATATTGTAAATAGGTATGAAGTAGGATATTCTATTTGACAATCAGTTAAACAAAACGAATAGCTTAATGTGCTTTATTTTGACCCTGAGTTTGTCATTACAATCAGATCAAGCGGAAAATATTTTTCTTTTCCAACCTTGCTGTACTTGATGAAATAAGCACCTTTGGAGCTTAAAAAATTGAAAAAGCAGGCACTGAAACAATACACAATGAGTATAAATTCCATGTCAAAGTATGAATGTGAGAAAACAAACTTAGTACAGTCATGGCTGAAACTAAAACTCGAAAGCAGTACACAGTAAATGCCACCATGAATTGTATTTTCCTGTTATGGTAAGCAGTTAATAAACACAGTAATCAATATTGTCCTTTGTGATTTCTCACATGAAAACCTGGAAATAGATATCACACTGATATATTATTACTTTTGTTCTCTCGACTAAATACATAATGTCAGAACTTTAGGGCAAAGATGGAAGGAAATTAGTCTGCGACGACATGTTACAGTCAAATACAAACATGACAGTTAGCTGACTTTTGCACCAAATACAAACATGACAGTTCATAAAAGGACATACATCATTTCATACATTACTGGGGCAGTGCGGTAGCCTAATGCTTAAAGCGTTCGCTCGTCACACCGAAGACCAGGGTTCGATTCCCCAAATGGGTACAATGTGTGAAGCCCATTTCTGGTGTTCCCCTGCCGTGATATTGATGGAATATTGCTAAAAGTGGTGTAAAACCCAACTCACTCACTCATATACATGACTGTCTAATGAACTGTGGGGATTATTACTAGGCAGATTGGTAGGTCAGGTGTGCTTACTGGAACAGCAAAATGGAATGAATAGATGAACCAGTCATTATATACTGTAATGATTCAACAGTTTCAATCTCAGGCCTACATATACTTTTGACTGATAACAAATCCTGGCCTACATTTACTTGTAACTGATTTGAATCTATGGCCTCCATTTTGTCTCAACTGATCACAAACATGTAACCCACATTTAACCTCAATTAATTACTACATTTGCTCTCATTAGTCTCAACTGATAACAAACATTTCATCTACATTTGACCTAAAAACCATGGTCTACATTTACCCTTGACTGGTTTCAAACCTTAATCACAAGCACGAGGAATTATGTCATAGAACAAATAACATATGTCATAAAAAGTCTAGGAATGCATCTCATCTCGCTTTTCCAGATTCAAAGAAAAATAATTTTTCAAAATCTTCTTGATGGAAGGAAAGTTAATGAAATTGCAATTGTACGAAACATAGGAATGGATCCAGTGGTTAGTGTTGGTTTACTGAAATGCTATTCCTGGAGATACTGAAGATGCAAGTAAATAAAGAACACATTGAACTTTTTATATGATGTAACATTTTATTATCACCACATTGTCATTCCCTCATGCAGCCATATGGCATCGGACACAATCTGGCCTGTAAGTGACTCATTATCAAACTTTGGCCTTTTGATTAGTGGAACTTATCAATAAGGGATCTGAATATTTATTGACTTCCTGGTTCATTCATGTCATAATCAATGGATTAATTATTAGTCAACAGTCATTATAGTTAGTGCTGGAGCGATTAATCGTAGGATCGGTTAATCGTTTGATCTAAGTCAAAATGAACGATTGTTGATTACAAATAAACTGCAGATCGATTATCTGAAATAATCATTATTTGGATGCACATACAGTCAAGCACCATTATGTCAAACTCTGATAACTCGATATCTCGATATAACATCTCGGTCCCGGCAAAATCCTTCATGATTTATCATTATTCAAGCTCTTTTAACTTGATACAGATGTCTTGATATTTCGGATATCTCGATATAATCTCATGGTCCCAACAAGCAAAATTACCCTTTTAACTCGATATTTGCAAAGAAACTCGATATTCACCTACCTTTCATGGGCAGGTATCCCTCTGAACTGAGGTTGTTTCCACACGTCTACACACGGTCCGGCATGAATCAAAGGGATGTGTAGTGTAAACTAATTAGGGCTAATTGAGTTGAAGGTGTCACTTGTCCGTTATTTAATTAGGATTAACTAAGAAGGAATTAATTAGGAAGTACTCACTGTTATGACTAAACACTACTGATAACGGATAATAGTTTCAAATCAAAACATACTGAGAATATTGAAATGTGATAATATGCCCTGGTCAGATGTCTGGAAGTTCGGTTAACTCGACATTTTTTCTTGGTCCCATGAATATCGTGACAACGGTGCTCGACTGTACATTAAAACGTTTTATTCTACCTTGTCGTGTTATTCTTTACTGAACAATCTGGTCGTCATTGCTTGTTTACTTCTTAAACGGAAGCTGTGTACTACACAAGTGCGCATGTCAGCCAATGGCAATGCTAGATATATTTAGATAGGGGTGTCCCTTTCCCAAAAAGGTCACATTGTCATTGAAATACTACGAGTTGACAGGTGCTAAAAACAACCAGGATGTTAGTTTGCTAACGTAGGTATTTGACTATGAAATGACTGTCCAAACGATTATAATCGATCGATTATCGATCTGACACTAGCGATTATCGATCTGACAAAATGTAACGATAACCAGCTCTCATTATAGTAACTCTGAAAAACTGTAACCCATTATGCAAGTGCCAACATTTGAAAAATAGCATAATCATCGGGTTTAAATTAGCACAAATCCAAAATATAATTCAGAATTGACTTGTGACATAACTACCACTTTTACCTTTAACAAAGAGACAACTCTATAGCAGATCATTTTTGTGATGTAACGAAAAAGAACATTCCCTTTCGGCCTACATTTAGAATTCAGGATCACAAACTTTACAAATTACATCACAATACCTTATGACATAATTTATGAAATGTTGTTTCCAAAAACTATGCTCTTTAATGTCAAGACTGCTGTTGGGTTATCGATTGTGCCTAAGCTCCTCTGTGTTCTGTCGTCTCTATACATATTGCATCGAGTAAACCAAGAGTTGTAGGAGTGTATGCTAAACATAGACAGCGGAGGCGCATTTTATAGCAAGCGCCAGTTTATGAAAGCATTTTTATTTTTAATATATCTTATATTTCGCTTTCAACGTAATATTTAGGACTAAATGAATTATAAATGGGAACTAATATACAGAAATATTTTTTTCATTCAGTAATTTATATCATTACACAAGAATGGAGTTTATTTATTATATTGTATTTTTCGAAGCGGTAAGAATGCATTACACTTGACATTACACTCAGCCATTTTTGTGCCTCTTCGGTCAATGTATTCTATTTATTGGGAACATTTCGAGGGGTTAGGGTTTAGGGTAAGGGACCTAATCCAATAAAGTAGGTAGATGTCCAGTGTAATGCATGTTTACCATTTGTTGTTTTTCCTTTCACATTTTTTATACCTTTTTCACACAACAAAGTCGAAAGTACACATTGAAATGGTTTAATGTAGATAATTTGGGGTAATGGAAATTGGCCTGGAACTTGCGTAAATCCACTTTCACACAGTACATTTGTTCAGTAATGATTCGAAGACTAACTAACCCTCTTGCCATCACAAGACATGCTCATGTCTCCGTCATTCCTTAGTGCAATCCACGTTATCCTTACAATGTTCCCTACAACACGTTTCTGTCACAAAATCACCTGATGATTTTTTAGAATCATGTCATTCATGCATCATGCATACGCCCGATGCCTGATGACATCTGTTTTCTGATGCCTGGCTCGCTCCAAACCACACAGTATCTTGTAGATTTCAGCATCGGAGCCATTTGGCAATTGTCCGTAGATTATGATCACGAGACACCAAGTCTACCTATAAGCTTTGTAGTTGTCCGTGACCTATTTGATGCTTTCCGTTCATTTTCATCTCATGAATGACTTGATAAATTTTCACTTTGTATAACAGTGTGGACTTAGCTCCATTGGTTTGCTGTCCATCTGTCCTACAGATTTCTCACAAAACTGTTGTCATGTTAGTGACACGTGACCTACGACAGAGACTGTCCTCATGAGATTTTGTGGTGCTGAATTCTAAAGGTGCTCAGTATACCCTGAATACATTATCAGATGCTATGATAATACTCTTGATTTTGACTAGTCCAGGTGAGGTGAGGTGAAATTGGGTTTAACATTGTGCTTGAGAATATTTCGCTCATATGACGTGCATGCGTGTGTATTTGTATGTGCGGCTGCTTGTACTAGCCCAGACTGAAGCTGGTTTTATAGTGCTAGCTCACTGAGATACCAGGCCGCAGTGAAGCATGAATACCCCACTCAGACACAGTATACTGACTCCGAGCCGACCAGTCCTTGTTGTACCCATTAATGCCGAGCGCCAGGCAGGGACCAACAAGTACCATATTTTAACGTCTTTTGGTATGACGCGGTCGGGGATCGAACCCGCGACCTTCCACTCTCCGGGCAGACGCTCTAACCACTACACCATGGATGCGGTCGACTAGTCCAGCATACAACTAGACGACTTAGAACTATCCCAAGGTGTGCGATGTAGGCCTTGGCTAGAATATGAGTTTATTTATATGAACTAGATTTTGACTTAATTGTGACATACGTCCTTGAGCTTCATCAGTGGCGGATCCAGAGGGGGGGTTCAGCACGCGTACACACACACACCGAAAATGGCTAAAGACCACATTGAAGTTAATGTTTCACAATGGCAGAGCCATGGTGGGGTTCAGGGGGTTTGACACCACCACCCACGGAAATTTCTGGATCTGCCTATGTTCATTATGACCGATATATATTCTTGAGATACAGAAAAAAATGCACCTCTTTCTAAAGATCTATTGTTTAACCATTTGGAGATTGTTGCAATAATCCTACTCTTGTTTGTCTTTCATTTCTCCATCATCACTGTGAGGAATGATGAATGATTAACATACACGAGTATCACAACAAATGCCTGTCAAAGTATAGTAAGCTTAGATTACCTGTCTATTTGGCTTATTAGTGTACTTTACAGATACAGGCATATATAAAGCATATATACTGTTCAAGGAACATATCCCAAAAGGTTTTGTCAGATTGCAAGTTTTATTGCTAGAATAAACATAACTCACTTACTCAGAAAAAAACCAACGGGATGTCACGGGATGTCACAATGCATGTCACGTATGAACATACATTATTTGGAAGATGGTGTATCATTGTATGAATACAATGTGATCAACAAAATAAGATTTCCTCAATTCCTTTTCAGGTAACATTTGTTTTGTCAGCACAGTGATCATGAGTGATGTCATCCTAACTGCAATTTATGCTTCACATCTTGCATGACCAACTTACTTCTTTAGTCTTTGGTAAATAATCATTGACGGTTTTCCACACAGCATCCATTATGTTGCCACTTTCTGTCGTCTGCGCGCCTATCACAACGTGCTTTACCTTTGACCTTTAGTGGAATATCACCGCTACATTCTAAGCTGGGCCCCGTCTCGCATATCGCAATATAGACGCAAGTTGGCGCGCGCAAAGGGAGCCGGGAACCAGCTTACTTTACATTCCGGCGCAGTCTCCTACCCAGAGTTCCATCGACCTTGATTCCGGCGCAATCCCTTTGCGCGCGCCAACTTGCGATATGCGAGACGGGGCCTAGCTCATTCGTCACCACTCGCCCCTTTCCGTAACCTACTCGGCTTGTCCCGGAATAACACGAGTCGGTCACGAATGTTGGCATGTGACAGCACTTTTCTCTTGTTTGTAAACAAACACGCACATTTGTTATCAGAACTGACTGGCCTAATGCAATCTTTTCGGTGCGCACATCACATTGTTTTACATTGTTATACAGATATTCATGGACAACTGCAATTATCAGTTTATGACAATTTGTATACTTCGAAGTGACTCCATCGCTTGCTCTCGTTGACAGCACGTGGAACCACGCAACCTTTGTAAACAAAAGTTCGCTGCGCAAATCGAAATAGTGTTACACGTTTTTTTATATTTAAAATATGTGTAAACCATTCTATCAAAGAAGTTTAATTAGATGTGTAGACTCGTCAAAAATACAATTATTGAGAAATATATAAAATACTGTATATTGAATCAGGGATAATCTATTCTATTCTTCCTGATTGAATGGACTGTGCAAGATGTGACGAATCGGCACATTCCTCTGAGTATCACGCTGGTCGCATCGAACGCTGGGTAGGAGGGTGTATCAACCAATTTCCCGCTCGTGTTATTCCGGGACTTGTAATCCGAATTCTTGGACATTCGACAATGATAACCGTTGTGTAAACAAACTGCATTTGAATCTCTCACCGTTCATGACACTACTAGTCACTACCTTTATCAAAAACTTCGAATTATGGAAAACACAATTTTGTTAGCTATGTTTTTGTGTTTTCAATATGATGATTTTTTAAACAATCACATAAAGCCCCAAACGATTAAGTACTTGGGGTTATATTTATCAAAGTACGCGCAATCATTACGCGCGTTCTGATTGGTTTGTCGTATTTTATCGCATAACATCACTAGAAACTACATGACAGATTATTTCTCACTATTTCCGTGTTTATATCATAGTTTTTGTTTTGTAAAGTCCTGTTCTGCATTCCTAGTTTCTTTTACCCTAGTAAGCCTACATGATTCCGCATTCCAACACCCGTGAAGATCCGGGGTAGAAGTGATCTTCAGTAACCCATGCTTGTCGTAAGAGGCGACTAACGGGATCGGGTGGTCAGGCTCGCTGACTTGGTTGACACATGTCATCGTATCCCAATTGGGTAGATCGATGTTCATGCTGTCATATACCCGTGTTTTTATCAACAGAAATGGCAAATCGATCTCAGAATAGTCCCAGGTATCATCCGAAGAGTTTCCTGTATGGACTGTGTAAATAGCTTTCCTTCTTCCGTGCATCTTTCCACCCAGTCCAAAGACTCCTTGACTGTACTGTCTTCTAAGACTTATCAAAGGTACATATTCTCTTCAAAATTCCTTTCATTACTTTCCTTTGATCATGTTGATATTACACTACCAAAACTGCTTCATGATGTTCACTGGCTGACTGAAAGTATGAACGAAATGTTTCTCAGTAGCTGGGTATTTTAAGATACATGTAAATGTCCAACATTCAAAGTCTTTTCAAGTTTCTCTCCACCTTTGAACTATGATGGTGTGTTTTATTTTGAGTGATTGTTGACCAGATGCCTTGTCCATTAGACAACATTTTATTTTCCTTTTCCCATCTCATGACAAAATGAACTGTTCAGTTTTATACAGAGAGAATAGGTTGATACAGTAAATAAAATGAAGACATTTATAGATTCTGGGCTTGACGTTTTCCATTTCATCGCAAGCGTGCTCGATCTTGAGAAACAAGCTGGCCATGGGAGTACCGGAATGTTTTGGTGTCTCAGGAAATCTGTCACAACACAAGCGGGCATTACCTTGCTAAAGCGTGAAGTTACGTCTCTGTTCTTGAATGAACGGCTGCACATGAGGCCCAATGATCTCATCCCTGTGTCGCAAACCTGTCGGTCTGCCATTGACAATGACAAGTTGTGTCCGACCATGAGATGTGATGGCTCCCCATACTATAACACTGTCGTCACCAAACTGTCGACGTTGAACAAAGCAAGCATCAGCATACCGTTAACCTCGCCGTCTGTAGACCCTTGCCCTGCCATCTGAGCTGTCAGTGAACAAAACACCATTCCAATCTTGTCTCCTGTACTGCTCAGCTCGTGATTATATACCTGTCAACATTAGAATAAAACATAACCTGTTTTATTGTGTGTGTCAAGGTTAAAAGTTATGTACTGTTATTAATCAGATATTATCATTACTCAGATAATGATCATGATAATGATGAATACAACATTTAGCGATTAAACGGTTTCTTAACATTAGTACAAGAGCTCCGAATGTTTTAGCTATGGGCGAATGTGGCAGATTCCCAGTTTATTTGTCTTCTTTGTTGAGATGTGTTAACTTTTGGCTTAGAGTTACTCGTATGCCTAATCATAGATATCCACGTAAAGCATATGAAATGCTGTAGAGAGAGAGAGAGTACTTTGATGCGACAGAATGGGAATCTTGCATTTCAAATACCCGTATGTCGTTTTCCTTACACTGGGTTATGTGTATGAGACATAAGATGAATTTTGATTTCACACGGTCGCCAGCAATAAATTTATTTTCGAAAAAAGGTGGTTCTTATTTCTCTTTTCGGGATTGAAGTGTTAAGTTGTAGCATACTTTGACGTCGGTGCCTTTGATCCCAAGTGTGGTGTAACCTATAGTTACACCACGCTTTTGCAAGCCCCTCCCCTTTCTGCTCAGTCATTAGCTGACATAGGTCACGCCCACAAAAGGCAATGAATGACTCGCACATTGTTTTACATTTTATTTCACTGTCCTCTGTCAGTGGTTCGGCCTGTTTGACAACTGTTCCGATATACCTTGAGTAGTATAATTTTCGTCATTTGTGCACTTAACACTCGACGAAATGGCAAACAGTCATCTCGTTTCACATTCAAGAAATCTATAAAGTTTCCTTGTTCTCTAATGCTTCTGAGTAGTCCCGTCATTATCAAGTATAAAGTTTTGGCTGGGTAAAGAGTACCATCCACTCTACGTGCCTCCATTACGAACTTCTGACTTAATGTAATGTCGTCAATATCAGTATCCCAACAATCAGTCAGGTTCGAACTCGCCATTTTCGTTATTTACTGTTTTATCGCCAGGACAAACTGAAAAGTGGCGGGAAATTCAAAATTTACCTCACATCCAGTTTGCGACGTCAAAGTACACTGTATGCTACAAGTGAGTTACATCACTGCACACTCGTGATTGGCTCAGTTACCTCACAGTTTTGTGTGGCTTTGATTGACAGGAGAATTTGACAACTCGGGGCTCTGCCCCTCGTGTCAATTCTCCTGTCAATCAAAGCCACACAAAACTGTGAGGTAACTGAGCCAATCACGAGTGTGCAGTGATGTAACTACTACTGACTACCACAAGAAGCAACCGTTTGTTGATCTAAAAATATATGTTTGTATTTTGCTATTGGCAATGTTGATAAGTTACAAATGTGACAGAGTTAATTCCCTTAGTTCAAGGATACCTGATCTTTCAGCCCCTCACAAATGCCAATAGGCTTCCCTACAATTGTGCAACAGAAGTAGAAACTGGATGAATTACGAGTATTAGAATACAAGGATATGCAAGTTTTAAACAGATCAGTTATTTGCAACTTGTCATGTTTGGTCTTTTGTATCTTAAAATTCCTGAAAAGATGTTATTTAATGTTTTCAAACACTGAAAGGTGTGAGGTCATGGTGCCCAGATGCCAGTTCGTTACAAGAAGTTTTGCATGGTAAACAACATGTTGTAATGGTAAAATGGGCAAGGAATTGAAAGCAGTATTGTTCATGTTGTTTTATACATGCCTGGCTTTTTGAAGCATTTTGGAAATTGTTTTATTGTAAATTTGTTTGCCATCTTATTGAAGACATTATGATACCTTACCGTCACGTTGATGTTATTAAACCACTGGCAGCAAGCAAAGTACATTATGCTTAAAGCTTGAAGTTAAGGCAAACCCAGAGAAATAAAACATAATTTTATTATTTTCTGTTATACCATATGATTACATATGAAATTTTATATGAATTCATCAGGGGTGGAAATAACCCATTGCCCGACGCCCGAGTCCAGTGTGTTTTTCTGTCGGGCAAGCAAATTTGTATATCACACTGTACCGGTGTCCAGTTGACTTTCCAATATTAATTATGTTGTTTATTTAAAAAATCAACAAGAAAACGGCCGGTATAGTGGAAAAAATTATCAGTGCAAGTGATTTTACATGTGCCACTGTACCGGAGTACACTAGCAATTTTAAAGTTATTTCCACCCCTGTTCATGCAGAAAATAGTGAGCATGTGGGCAGATTATATTTTCAAAATGATAGCTATTTTAAATCAGATCACACTTCAAAATTCAGGAAAACCGTAAAAGAGTGTTTGAATATCAAGCCTTTGCTGGATCTAATATACCCACGTAAATCGGCACCTAGGTCCTATTTCAAACACATTAAAGGAAGGCTATAGCAAACCCAAAGGGGCCACTAATTTTACTTTGCAAGAACCGTGGTTCGTTATACACATTTCGACTTAAATATTACAGCAAGTCTCCGCTTGCGTCCGAGTGCTTTAACGTTATAATAGTTCACGGCAAAACTTTTATTTACACTATACATGGGGGTAAACCGAACTGTATTTCCTTTCTAAGATGCCAAAGTTACAAGGCGATGACAACTGACATGCACCGTGACGTCGTTTACGAAGGGTACGTTTGATAATGAGGGGGCAGACGAGAATGGCGTGCTGACGTCAAATACAGTGTGACGTCATGCAAAATGTGAACTTTATCGCCTGATAAAGTACTGTCGGCGCCTTTGATCTTTTTGCGAAGCATCTTTGAACGATATGTAACGACAAATGCACACACAGCTTTCAGTCAGTTGATCAATAAAGAGACAAAGTCAGTTTTGGCAATTTTCATTTATTGTTTGATTCATTCCGATAGCACCTTTTGTGGGAGACATTGACTCCAGACTCCAGACCTCTCACATGAACCTGCCTTGGTCTAGCACTTGCACATGCAACTTTATAACACAAATGTATTTTGTTCAGATTAAATCTTTTTGTAAACTTACTGTGTTGATCGGTGGTACAAAATAAAAAGGGCAATGCATCAATATAATCTAAATTCACAACATGTACTATGGCATAATATGTTATACGAAAAAATCATATAAGACCTGTTTCAGTATTGGCGTCACAACTTAGTAATGAGATATTAAATGATAATCAGAGCTGCTTCAACAACAAAATAATTTTAAAAATATTTTGATCTTATGAGAAAAATGAATTTCTTATTTTGACAATAAAAATTCAATAAACATAGTAGTTTAAAAGGGGTTTCATTTAATATGAACAGAAAAACATACAAACCTTTAAATACAAAAACTGGTTTAAAAATAAATATTCAAGTAATTATAGCTCTAAAACTCATGCATTCAACACAGCACACTCAACTAGATACAAACTAACTCCCCTCTGCCTTCACATAACCAAATATTCATTTGCACTACAATTACATTCACTAATCTAAACAAATTCCACTCAATAGCCCTAAGCCAGCTTTGAGGAACAGACCCAATTTCAAGATCATGGGAAAAATCATTTCAAATTTGATAAAAAATAATTTTATAATTTTTTTCAGTCAAAATTTGCTGCATGATATCATCACTATTTTATAGTGATTCATAAACACATGCTCTGTCATTGTATAGCATGGTGACAATCACTGGATTGTCTGGTCCAGATGCGATTTGTTTACAAACAACCTCATATAGCTGTAATGCTGATGAAACAAATATCTGCTCATGATATAGTCACAGTTGTACAATTGACTCCTCATGAATGTGGAAAGGGTTTTGTAGCTTCTATTTACAAATTCTTTCACTAATGCTGCATTCAACTGTGTGTGCAAAATATGCATCATGTCGGAAAGTACTCATTAAATCTCCAAATCATCATCATCATGCACTCAACAGTCAATGGTCTCCCCACTGACCCATAGTTGTCAAGCACAGGTTGCTGAGTACCTATATTTTTACCTGGGATGAAACAGGTGAGACATGTACCTTTAATTAATTCACAGACAATCCCTAATTCCTTGTACCCTGCTGGTTATTTTCTTTTTTGTTCAACATGGATTCAAACTTTGTGTGAAAAGACAACCATGTGTGAAAAGACAACCATTATGACAGAACAATTATCTGTAAGTGACTTGGTCTGTGTATTGGCAAATGAATTGTATTGCAATATATTGTGATTCAGGTACCCGTATTGCAATATATTGGGAACTTAGGTGTTTGACAATAGGTGACACTAATTGTACATGTCGATCTAATTTTCTACATTATAAGACCCTAAAAATATATGTTATGGTTCTGATAACAGTAATCTCGAACTGAGGTGGCATAGTCAGGGATTCTGTTGTGAATGAAAGTCTGTGTAGATTTTAATTTAAACCGAGAGATAATCATACAAACTTCATACATGTTCTTTACACAATGCACCGGTTCTCAGAAGAAATATTACGTATATATATACGTATCGTTTGAAAGCATATTGCGGTATACCGGTATTTATATTATTTAATACCGTGCAGTCCTATAAGTGACTAATCACATAATTCAAGGTAAGGGGAGGTGGTGGTCATGTGAGATTAGGGGGATCATGAAACAGTGACACTCCTTAGACCAATCTCACAGGCCTAGACTAACAACTAGTCTCTGAAATGAACATATTTTACTGAAAAAAGTTCATAGTAAAAAAAAAAAAATATAATGAAAAGCAGCCCTGAGACTTTCTTCAAGGTGAGGAAATCTAGACTTGCCACATTTTCTAGACTTGTGTGGGCTTTCTTGGATATATTTGCTTCAGGGTCTGTACGACAGACTATCACAGGCCCTGCTAAACCAGTACACTTCACCACACATGTTCAGATCCTAGAAACAAATACGGACATGCTTTGCTGCAAAGTATCTTCATAAAAACTGGATTAACACTGCAAAACACATGTATATTTCATGAAATACACACCAATTAGCGATAAATACTTGCACATAAGTAGTTTGGACTGGCCAAATCAAAATCAATATACAAAAGAGATCACTACCATGTCTCTAAAGAGAAATAGGAATGCAAGACGAAAATATAGCAAATATGCCGAATTAAAAGATATGCACTTTATTCACAAATAAGACTGACTGACTGAGTTTGGTTTTACACCGCTTTTAGCAATATTCCCGCAACATCACGGCGGGGGACACCAGAAATGGGCTTCACACATTGTATCACAAATAAGAACATCATATATATATATATAAGATAATCTGCATTCAGATGTATCCCTTAAATTGTTGCTTTCTGGAAAACTCACACAGCAGAGCACACACTTAGGAGTTACTTGATCAACTGGCTGTGATGAAAATATCAGACAGGCAAGTGGAAATTTCTTATTCAAAATAAAGTAGTTTGCCTGTATAGTATGCAGTCATATCTTGAGTAAGTGCTGAGGAAAATGTGTTGCAAAAAAGTTGAAAGGACCAATAAATTGAATCTAATGGACCTGCTTCATTCTCTGTCACCAACAAAATATTCTGCCATGTAGATGACAAAGTAACAACAATAGAGAGATTATTACATGTTGTAGGATTATCACATGTTGTATGTTTTCTGTGCTAAAAAGTCCCTGGTTGGTTGGTTGGTTCGGCACACTAATAATCTTATCTAATCCTACAAAATGCTTGTGAACAGAATTATGAAAATACGTGACATCGGTGGTATCGCCTCAGACTCCAGGAATGGGTCCGACTCAGATCATGTTCTGAAAGGCCCAGGGAAGACAAGTTCAAACTTATTCTAAATAAACTGCTGTGTGCCAACCTGTCCAAGACAAAATCACATGAATAAGGAGGTAGTAACCCACTCTTAAAAAACATTGACCATAATTCTTCCTTCTGTTCAGAACTATCACCTCATGTGATCTGATGTGACTAGCTTCATGTTGCTATAAAGAGCATTGTCATGGTAATACAATTTATGTAAAAATGTTCAATGTTTCTGAACCAAACGTGGGCAAAACAAATATCTGCAATAAATACTACATTCCAACAACTAATTACTAAGTACACAACCCTGTGCACTTAAAAGAACCCACAAATCCGTTGGTTTATGACCAGATGGTGGCCACATGAATACGTGCAAACACCTAGTTGCGGGTACAGCAATGTGCAGTAAACTTGGACAAAGTACTGTGACTATGTGTCCCAGTCCACCCAGCTGTGAATGGGTACCTCGTTAGGATGAAAAAGCCACAATAACTCGGTGCGCCTAGTGGCTGCAAGAGTTGTATACTCCCCAGGGAGTTGAGATTAATAATATGATGAGCCGTTGAGATTGACATCCAATGATCGAGGGAAAAATTACCAGCGCCTTGAGTATGCACTAGTGCGTGGATATGTGCGCTATATAAATATCCTATAATAATAATAAAAAAAATAAAAAAATACTACTGCTGAATACTAAAATACTGTGGATACAGTGCTGCTGCCTTGTGGTTCAAAAGATCCTCTGGTTACAATCTCACTGTGTGACTCCTAAATCAGAGTTATTATCTAACACTAACACTAACATTAACTAACACTTCTGAGTCTCTCACGATATTTACGCTTAACACTTGGAAATGATGTACCAGTAGTTTGTCCTTGTGGGTCCTTATCATAACTTGTCCTTTACTATAAGGTTATCCTTACAGAATATGGTGATCTCTCTGATGAATATTCTAATTGGGTTTCAGGGTCTTTAATAAAAATGACTATCCAATGTTCTGTTCACATATGTGGGATTACAGTGAATGAGTAGGTAAACATTACGTTGAATAGTATTTCAAACATGTCATATCTTGTGAGAGGTTGAAGGAAAGCCTAAGTTGTAGTAGTTCTGAAGTTTAACACTTCAGTGAAACCCACAACCACAAGTATGGTACTGTGTGACTACACAATGCTCTGGACAAATTCCCACACAACATTTTGCTAACAGACATATACTTCAGTGTATACTATTAATTTACACTACTACTACTTCTACTTGATTGTATTTTACTGCTTCTTAACTGGGCTATTCTTTTTCCTAACAGATATATATTTCGGTTTTGGAAATTGGAGCCATCAAACTCGATATTTGAAGGGTGGTCTAACCAATAATAGCAAGGTAAGTCTAGTCACTTAACTTACACTCTCTTTGGTTTTGCTCTATGCAAACATGATATATTTCTTCTTTCTAAACACACATTTTTGTTATGTTAATTCACATACTATATCTCTACTGTGCAGTAAAATGTACATAATAAAAAATTACACCAATAAAAAAAATAGGTCTGTCAAAAACCTGAAAATATGTTACCGTATAATGCCGTAGATAAGCCGATCTTATCTGTTACAGTAACGTGTAAATAGATCAAAAGTAAATTGAACCTGAGTTGTCCATGTTCTTGTGATATGTTCTCAGCCAACAATAACTCTTTCTATGTGAACCTCATCTCGAGATCTCAGGACACTTATATAGTGAAAATCACAACCTTAAAATCAGGGTTTTATGCGACACACAAATGTGTCCAGTATGCACAAATGTAGAAAATGGACACGAAAGGGACGTCCTGAGGGATGTGCAATATTATTCATTGTACCGACAACACATCTATGACTTTGCTAGGGGTTTGGTTGTTTCTTTCAGAGCAGTTATATGCATCATTTCATCCACCAGTCCATATGATCAAGGATTCATTCCAGGCTCTAAACAAATAGTCAAAACATGCAGTTCTCTTCAGTTACTTCACAGGATCCCCAGGCTGCCTGCAAGGACCCCTAAAACTATTAACTAAGGGTCTCTGGGACACCCATGTTTGTGAATTGATGTAAAACCCTGCTTAACATTCAACTTTGTATCATGCAGAATGACTCAAAGTTAATATTTTCATCAATTTGAAATCAGCCAATCTCAAAGAAATGTGAATTTCACACATGTCTTGAATTTATTTTCAATCGTCAATAAATTTTCTTCATAAAATTAAAAACAATCAATAGAAAATTGTTGAAATCAACTTAGAAATTAAAAGGTTTTGCTCCACCAACATGATTTCTTAACCTTTTTATTAGGGTGCAATAAAATGTGTTTTTTTTCCTCATTTGCATTTTTGCAATGCATATTGTAAGCTAGCTTCAAGAAAAAAGATTCCAGGGAACAGTTAACATTCATTCTTTTACCCTATCTCTCACAAAAAATAAACACAAATGTATCCTAGAATTAGAAAACCATAAATTTCAGAAATATAATCCCCACAACATATTACACCTGTAATTACTATTGTGTTGTAAATTCTTTCTGCAGCTAGTGAGAAAATATCTTGAATAGTGTAACTGCAAAAACTCTGCCATGGCAATGGATTTCCCGGTGTAGCAGCATCAAGCAGAGCTTGCCTAGTCCTTGTGCTGTTTGGGTTTGGGGCCCTGAGTGCTGGGGACGGCGCCTGAGCGGAACAGAAGCTGCCAGTACCAGACCAGACCCAGGACACAGAATGAGGTCACCACAAAGGTATACTCAGCATGGTTGGGAAACTCAGTGCCACAAATTGTATACCAGTCTTTACCACTAGGGGGCTGTTTCTTCACGCAGTGGAAGTCGAAAACATCTTCATCATACTTGCTGAGGCACAAATACTTGTGCTTGGATAGAGTCTGCAATAGAAGTCAATTTAGTTCAGGAAGTGAAATAGTTTTGTTGTTGGACATTAAAATATTTATTTGATTGTAGTATTACTGTGGATTGTTTATAAATTCAAACAGGTCTTGATTAGATTTACAACCTACTGTGATTGGTGATATATTGCCGTCTGTGGCATAAAACAATATCCACTCACTATACATTCTCCCTCGACAATAGGGACATGAGCATAGACTAACGATCCCCTCTTAAACAAATAAAATCATTGGACAACAACTTACAATAAAAATCATGTCCAAAACATTAAGTCTTGTTGGTTCCCCATTACTTCAAACACAGTTGAAAACAACTTGGAAGCACTGATAGTGAGAACAATGACACCAAAATGCAGACATTGTTTCAATAACCGATAGACATACTTACCATCCCAAATGGAGTCTGGACTGGCAATGTTGTGTTGCAGTTGCCAACTGGCTGGTGAAACCCAGTTGACTGGATTTTCTCCGGCATCGCTGTGAACACCAGGTAGAGGTACAGCCCATAATGCAGCAGAACGCAGAGGAACACCTCACTGATAGCACCTCCTGGGAAAACAGGCATGAGGAGTGAATTTGCATGAATTGAGTGAGTGAGTGAGTTTAGTTCTATGCCGCACTGAGCAATATTCCAGCTACATGGCAGCGGTTGCATGAACTGATTTTGGGTGAGGGAGTAACATGTTCAAGAGTAAGGTTCCAAGTGGATAAGATTGCAGGATGTGCAAGAGTTTTTAAGATGAGTCTGGGATAGACATGGCCACTAGTCTGTTTTCCTGACACTTTATATCAAGAGCGATATTTACATAAACAGCTAGTCTGCAGAATATGTACATTTGACCAGTGGTGTCAATTCCAGCATGTAGATGAGTGGGTGTCTGTAAGACATGTACAAGAGTGAATGAGTGAATTTGTGTGACTTTTTTAGAGTGGGTTTAGAAGACAAGAACAAAAGGAGTGAGTAAGTGAGCGAGTGTGTCAGACATAACAAGAGAGTGAATTGTGTTTAATTACATTTTGAGCAGTTGATAAGTTGTGAGTGTTCAAGAGTATACTCAAACACAGGGACACCCTGAAACCTGTCTGTTCACATGAGGATTATGACAAGGATCCCTAAATGTTCAGCTTGGAAAACAGCATGGAGGTTCAGCTTAAAGTGGGATGTGATTTGGATCACAGCGACATTGAATTTGGAATTTAACTCAACAGATCCTGACACAACTAAGGGATGTAACTTTGTACACCTTACACACACTCCAAATGGTGTTGATAAGACATTCTTAATTCTAACATCTGAGATACAGTTGATGTGAATATACATGTAACAGAAACTTAATGTTCATAGCTCAAACAATTATGATTATCTAATTGTATTTTCTTTCTCAAAGTGGCACTGTCGTACTACAAAAAAACTACAAACTATGAAAGAATCTTTATCATCAAGGTTAGCAAAGTGATATAACTAAACAGGTAATATGCTGATAGAGACATGAAGTATTTACTTGACTTTTGAGGTCCCCTGGCTCCCTCTAGTGGTGTTCTGTCTGCAATCCACACAAGGATGCTGTAAACTCCCAGCAGCATGAGAACACACACCTCTGTGTGGAGCTTGAAGGAGTCATGTAGTGGGTGGTAGATGGGCAGAAACTGTAGGACTCCCAGAGGCATGGCCAGAAGGCCAGTTGTCACAGCAACCATCAGCTCCAACAAGAACCTTATGCCAAAATACCAATTTTGACCATTTTATACAATAAAACAAAAAAACAGAGGCAGAGAGTAATATCAAAACATTTGTTTGGCTCATGAAAAGCTCTGTAAAACCACATCTGTGTCACACTGAACACTGTGAAATTCGCCCACGAAAAAGAGGTAACACAACATACAAATGGAACAGTTATCTCCCTTTAACCATACCTCACCGAACCAACATTTAAAAGTTGTAAGTGTATTTAAATAAAATTTATGCCTTTTGAGAGTTTCTGTGAAGCCAAAGAATAGAATAAATAGACTTCATATGTAGAAAGAATGAGTATGGTTTTATATCACTTTAGAATACCCTTAATATTTCTATTTGTGAACATGAGGACTATGATAAAGAGGGCAATAACAACGCTCAAGACCCCCTGAGCAAGTGAGTATGATCTTTTGCTGCTTTTAGAAATATTCCAGAGATATAACAGCGGGGACCACACTCCGGCGCAGTGATGACATAGCATAACATTACTGCCACAGGCTAATTTGCATATCACATAACCGGACTTTTCACTTGTTTGTAAACAAACACACATTTTCATAAATAAGAAGACACTGACCCAACGCAAGCGATTTGGTGAGGTCTTCATAATGTTTTACATTGTTACATAACTATTCGTCTACAACTGCGACAGTACGGTTTATGACAATACATATTTATATATTAAACAGGCTGCATCGTTTGCTCTCCATAAGGCTTCAATGACAGCACGTGGAGCCGTACAACCCATGTAAACAAGGATCGCACCGCAAATCGAAATAGCGTTACACGTTTTAGGATATTTTCTCAGTGAAACTAAACCATAAAATTGATGTTTAATTACATATGTAGACTCATCAAAAATAAAACAGTTAAGAAATATGCACATTATATTGAATGGACTGTGTAAGATGTGACAAATCGTCACATCTTTCTGGCCTGTGGCAGAGGTACTATGCTGGTCACATGGAACTCTGGGTAGGAGAGTGAACGGGGACACTAGAAATGGGCCTCAGCAAATATCCCAAAGTGAGAAATCAAACCAAACCTTCTGTGTGGTGACTATATCAGTGGAATGGGAAAAGTGAAGGTATTACCCAGCAGACTGGAACTTGTTTGCTCTCTGACACAAACAGTTGCGGAGTCCATGGAAAACCATAGTGAAGCCTGCAGCAAAAGTAGCGTTGAAGTAGTAGCTGGTCCAAGGCACGGAGTAGTGGCGGTCGTAGATGTTGGGGTCATCGTCATGCCACGTCCACCACAGCAGCTTGATGCCCATAATGCCGTAGGGAACGTCCAGGATAACAACACTCAGCCCCACTGTCAAGCAATAAGTTAATACATGTGAAGAGCCCAACTGTTAAGCAACACAATCAATAAACTGTGATGAACCCCATTGTCAAGCAATACTATGTCATAGTTCTTTGTTAACGAAAACGGACATCTAAATTATTTCTAGCAAAGCAAACCCGATTTGAAAGAACTTGGATTACAGTCAAAAATAATTAATAGCAACAGTTAAAACTGTCATTTTATCTCCTCTAAGGAAGGAAACTTGCACAATTGGAACATGACTCTGTGAAACCACAGGATGGATTGGCTAATATAACTTAGCCGCGAATGGTTTGGCCCATCCCAACAGCTTCTTAATACAACATACCTGCGAATGGTTCGGCCCATCCCCAAGGTTCTTAATACAACACACCTGCGAATGGTTCAGCCCATCCCCCCATCTTCTTACTACAACATACCCGCAAATGGTTCAGCCCATCCCCTCGGCTTGTTAATACAACATACCTGCGAATGGTTCGGCCCATCCCCCCATCTTCTTAATACAACATACCTGCGAATGGTTCTGGCCATCCCCTCGGCTTGTTAATACAACATACCTGCTAATGGTTCGGCCCATCCCCCCCAGCTTCTTAATACAACATACCTGCGAATGGTTGGCCCATCCCCAGCATTCTTAATACAACATACCTGCGAATGGTTCAGCCCATCCCCTCGGCTTCTTAATACAACATACCCGCGAATGGTTCGACCCATCCCCTCGGCTTGTTAATACAACATACCTGCGAATGGTTCAGCCCATCCCCATCTTCTTACTACAACATACCTGCGAATGGTTCAGCCCATCCCCTCGGCTTGTTAATACAACATACCTGCTAATGGTTCTGGCCATCCCCTCAGCTTGTTAATACAACATACCTGCTAATGGTTCGGCCCATCCCCTCGGCTTCTTAATACAACATACCTGCTAATGGTGCAGCCCATCCCCTCGGCTTCTTACTACAACATCCCTGCGAATGGTGCAGCCTATCCCCTCGGCTTGTTAATACAACATACCTGCAAATGGTTCGGCCCATCCCCCCAAGCTTCTTAATACAACATACCTGCTAGTGGTTCTGGCCATCCCCTTGGCTTCTTACTACAACATCCCTGCGAATGGTGCAGCCCATCCCCTCGGCTTGTTAATACAACATCCCTGCAAATGGTTCGGCCCATCCCCTCGGCTTGTTAATACAACATACCTGCAAATGGTTCGGCCCATCCCCTCGGCTTGTTAATACAACATCCCTGCAAATGGTTCGGCCCATCCCCTCGGCTTGTTAATACAACATACCTGCAAATGGTTCGGCCCATCCCCTCGGCTTGTTAATACAACATACCTGCAAATGGTTCTGCCCATCCCCTCAGCTTGTTTCTACAACATACCTGCCAATGGTTCTGGCCATCCCCTCGGCTTGTTAATACGACATACCTGCAAATGGTTCTGCCCATCCCCCAGCTTCTTAATACAACATACCTCGCGTAATGGTTGGCCCATCCCTCGGCTTCTTACTACAACATCCCTGCGAATGGTTGGCCCATCCCCTCGGCTTGTTTCTACAACATACCTGCTAATCGTTGCCCATCCCCGAGCTTCTTAATACAACATACCTGGGAATGGTTCGGCCCATCCCCTCAGCTTCTTAATACAACATACCTGCGAATGGTTCAGCCCATCCCCTCGGCTTGTTAATACAACATACCTGCGAATGGTTCTGGCCATCCCCTCGGCTTCTTAATACAACATACCTGTGAATGGTTCTGGCCATCCCCTCGGCTTGTTAATACAACATACCTGCGAATGGTTCGGCCCATCCCCTCGGCTTGTTAATACAACATACCCGCGAATGATTCGGCCCATCCCCTCGGCTTGTTAATACAACATACCTGCGAATGGTTCGGCCCATCCCCTCGGCTTCTTAATACAACATACCTGCGAATGGTTCGGCCCATCCCCTCGGCTTGTTAATACAACATACCCGCGAATGGTTCGCCCTTCCCTCGGCTTGTTAATACAACATACCTGCTAATGGTTCGGCCCATCCCCCCAGTTTCTTAATACAACATACCCACGAATGGTTCAGCCCATCCCCTCGGCTTGTTAATACAACATACCTGCTAATGGTTCGGCCCATCCCCCCCAGTTTCTTAATACAACATACCTGCGAATGGTTCGCCCATCCCCAGCTTCTTAATACAACATACCTGCTAATGGTTGGCCCATCCCCCAGCTTCTTAATACAACATACCTGCGAATGGTTCTGGCCATCCCTAAACTTCTTAATACAACATACCTGCGAATGGTTCTGGCCATCCCCGGCTTGTTAATACAACATACCTGCGAATGGTTGGCCAATCCCTCGGCTTGTTAATACAACATACCCGAATGATTTGGCCCCATCCCCGGCTTGTTAATACAACATACCTGCGAATGGTTCGCCCAATCGGCTTCTTAATACAACATACCAGCGATTGGTTCGCCCATCCCCCAGCTTCTTAATACAACATACCCTGCGAATGGTTCGGCCCATCCCCTCGGCTTGTTAATACAACATACCTGCTAATGGTTCGGCCCATCCCCCCATGCTTCTTAATACAACATACCCATGAATGGTTCGGCCCATCCCCCCGAGCTTCTTAATACAACATACCTGCGAATGGTTCAGCCCATCCCCTCGGCTTCTTAATACAACATACCTGCGAATGGTTCTGGCCATCCCCTCGGCTTCTTAATAAAACATACCTGCGAATGGTTCTGGCCATCCCCTTGGCTTGTTAATACAACATACCTGCAAATGGTTCGGCCCATCCCCTCGGCTTGTTAATACAACATACCTGCAAATGGTTCGGCCCATCCCCTCGGCTTGTTAATACAACATCCCTGCAAATGGTTCGGCCCATCCCCTCGGCTTGTTAATACAACATACCTGCAAATGGTTCGGCCCATCCCCTCGGCTTGTTAATACAACATACCTGCAAATGGTTCTGCCCATCCCCTCAGCTTGTTTCTACAACATACCTGCCAATGGTTCTGGCCATCCCCTCGGCTTGTTAATACAACATACCTGCAAATGGTTCGGCCCATCCCCCCCAGCTTCTTAATACAACATACCTGCGAATGGTTCGGCCCATCCCCTCGGCTTCTTACTACAACATCCCTGCGAATGGTTCGGCCCATCCCCTCGGCTTGTTTCTACAACATACCTGCTAATCGTTCGGCCCATCCCCCGAGCTTCTTAATACAACATACCTGGGAATGGTTCGGCCCATCCCCTCAGCTTCTTAATACAACATACCTGCGAATGGTTCAGCCCATCCCCTCGGCTTGTTAATACAACATACCTGCGAATGGTTCTGGCCATCCCCTCGGCTTCTTAATACAACATACCTGTGAATGGTTCTGGCCATCCCCTCGGCTTGTTAATACAACATACCTGCGAATGGTTCGGCCCATCCCTCGGCTTGTTAATACAACATACCTGAATGATTCGCCCATCCCTCGGCTTGTTAATACAACATACCTGCGAATGGTTCGCCCATCCCCTCGGCTTCTTAATACAACATACCTGCGAATGGTTCGCCCATCCCTCGGCTTGTTAATACAACATACCCATGAATGGTTCGCCCTTCCCTCGGCTTGTTAATACAACATACCTGCTAATGGTTCGGCCCATCCCCAGTTTCTTAATACAACATACCCACTCGAATGGTTCAGCCCATCCCTCGGCTTGTTAATACAACATACCTGCTAATGGTTCGGCCCATCCCCAGTTTCTTAATACAACATACCTGCGAATGGTTCGCCCATCCCCAGCTTGCTTAATACAACATACCTGCTAATGGTTCGGCCCATCCCCCCAGCTTCTTAATACAACATACCTGCGAATGGTTCTGGCCATCCCCTCGGCTTCTTAATACAACATACCTGCGAATGGTTCTGGCCATCCCCTCGGCTTGTTAATACAACATACCTGCGAATGGTTCGGCCAATCCCCTCGGCTTGTTAATACAACATACCCGCGAATGATTTGGCCCATCCCCTCGGCTTGTTAATACAACATACCTGCGAATGGTTCGGCCCATCCCCTCGGCTTCTTAATACAACATACCCGCGATTGGTTCGGCCCATCCCCCCAGCTTCTTAATACAACATACCCACGAATGGTTCGGCCCATCCCCTCGGCTTGTTAATACAACATACCTGCTAATGGTTCGGCCCATCCCCCCATGCTTCTTAATACAACATACCCATGAATGGTTCGGCCCATCCCCCCGAGCTTCTTAATACAACATACCTGCGAATGGTTCAGCCCATCCCCTCGGCTTCTTAATACAACATACCTGCGAATGGTTCTGGCCATCCCCTCGGCTTCTTAATAAAACATACCTGCGAATGGTTCTGGCCATCCCCTTGGCTTGTTAATACAACATACCTGTGAATGGTTCTGGCCATCCCCTTGGCTTGTTAATACAACATACCTGTGAATGGTTTGGCCCATCCCCTCGGCTTCTTAATACAACATACCTGCTAATGGTTCAGCCCATCCCCTTGACTTCTTAATACTACATACCTGCAAATGGTTCTGGCCATCCCCTCGGCTTGTTAACACAACATACCTGTGAATGGTTCGGCCCATCCCCTCGGCTTCTTAATACAACATACCTGCGAATGGTTCTGGCCATCCCCTTGGCTTGTTAATACAACATACCTGTGAATGGTTTGGCCCATCCCCTCGGCTTGTTAATACAACATACCTGCGAATGGTTCGGCCCATCCCCTCGGCTTCTTAATACTACATACCTGCAAATGGTTCTGGCCATCCCCTTGGCTTGTTAATACAACATAACTGTGAATGGCTCAGCCCATCCCCTCGGCTTCTTGATACAACATACCTGCGAATGGTGCGGCCCATCCCCCCAGCTTCTCAATACAACATACCTGTGAATGGTTCGGCCCATCCCCTCAGCTTCTTAATACAACATACCTGCAAATGGTTCGGCCCATCCCCTCGGCTTCTTAATACAACATACCTGCGATTGGTTCGGCCCATCCCCCCAGCTTCTTAATACAACATACCCACGAATGGTTCGGCCCATCCCCTCGGCTTGTTAATACAACATACCTGCTAATGGTTCGGCCCATCCCCCCATGCTTCTTAATACAACATACCCATGAATGGTTCGGCCCATCCCCGGCTTCTTAATACAACATACCTGCAAATGGTTCAGCCCATCCCCTCGGCTTCTTAATAAAACATACCTGCGAATGGTTCTGGCCATCCCCTTGGCTTGTTAATACAACATACCTGTGAATGGTTCTGGCCATCCCCTTGGCTTGTTAATACAACATACCTGTGAATGGTTTGGCCCATCCCCTCGGCTTCTTAATACAACATACCTGCTAATGGTTCAGCCCATCCCTTGACTTCTTAATACTACATACCTGCAAATGGTTCTGGCCATCCCCTTGGCTTGTTAACACAACATACCTGTGAATGGTTCGGCCCATCCCCTTGGCTTGTTAATACAACATACCTGTGAATGGTTTGGCCCATCCCCTCGGCTTGTTAATACAACATACCTGCGAATGGTTCAGCCCATCCCCTCGGCTTCTTAATACAACATACCTGCTAATGGTTCTGGCCATCCCCTTGGCTTGTTAATACAACATAACTGTGAATGGCTCAGCCCATCCCCTCGGCTTCTTGATACAACATACCTGCAAATGGTGCGGCCCATCCCCCCAGCTTCTCAATACAACATACCTGTGAATGGTGCAGCCCATCCCCTCAGCTTCTTAATACAACATACCTGCAAACGGTTCAGCCCATCCCCTCAGCTTCATATGTCCGACAGCCACCGATGCCACATAGTAATACACAGGGTCTGTAACAGGCAGTATAAACTGAGATCAGTCTGCAGGTAAACATTTGTGATTGTTTGACTATCAACTGAAAAACAGAAACATCAAACTTATACCAAAACTTGTTGCATCTTGTTTGACACTATTTGCCTTAACACTGTCTTTGTATACATGACACAAAGGGTGCATAAAAACATGCAATGTTTGTGTTCTGAGATTTAATATTTTATAGAATGTATAGTAGGCAGGACCCAAGGCCATACTGAAATTTCCATAGAGAAACTGGATACCCAATGATTCAATGAATACATGTGAGCAACTGTCTCATATTGTGTTAAAGACTACAATGGGTCCATGACAAGTTTGGGATAATAGCAGAAAATCAAGGATGGAAATTAACCAAGAAGTTCATTGCCATGATATTATATAGCTCTACACTCCTTCCACCAACTTCTACTACAGTCTGTTTGGGTCAAAATGATACCGATGAATCACAATCTAACTCAAAATCTATTCATGATCAAACATTCATTTCAATGCAGTATGTAATGAAAACATCAGACCAACTCTGGAAAAAAATTTCATAACGTTTTTCTCCAAAATAAAAAAGTTACTTTGCAAACTGTCATCATTTTGTTTTGATTTCCATGTTAAGGTTTATGAGGATAAAGTATCAGTACACTGTTGCAGGAACAGCCTCAAGGGCGGGAAGCACGTGCAATTGTGATGTCACATCAAGCATAGCCAATCAATTTATTGACACAGTACACAAGACAATAAAATTCACTTCTGACATCAAGTCCATTATTTTCAAAGTTTATGATTTTTTTAGAGGTGAACGTGAAAGGGGTCGCCTTAAATATGCCCTTGGTAAATTTGTTAACACACAGCATGTGCAGTTAGGTTGTCTGAAAGACAATTGAAAAGGTTATTGAGACAGCGTGCAACGAGTCAAGCAAAATTTAGGGGGTCGTATCAAAATCTCCACTTTTGAAAGTTGACAAAAAGTCTGACTGTTTTCAGAAAGAGTTAGTAAGAAATGCTATTAGAAACCTCTATAGATAAAATAAGTTCTTTTCCTCATGCATTTTGCAAAAACACATGGATGCAGAACATTCGTTGACTATATCCAAATATCAGTTTTGCAAATTATGCATAAATTTGGGTTTCGTTACAAAAAGGTATATGGGGAAAACAGGCGGGTGCTATGTGAAAGTGCTGACATGGACATGTTGAGATTACCAGTGTTTTTGGATGAAACATGGGTGAACGCCAGCCACACTACAAGCACACAATGGGTAGATAGCTCTACAGAACCATGTAACATGAAACTGATCTGGGCAAGTGTGAGCAACTTATTGTGTTACATGCAGGTTGTAAAAGTGTGGGTTTTCTGCCTGATTGTTCGCTCCTGTTTAAAGCAAAATTCAGAGACAACAGAGATTACCACACTGAAATGACTGGGAAAGTTTCCTTAAATTGGGTGAAAAAAACGGCTGGTATCAGCATTTCCTCAGAAAAGTTGAACTGTTATGGACAACGCACCATATCATGGCATGCAGGATCCAGATGCATAAGCTCCAACATCCAACAGCAGGAAAAGTGATATGGTAGCAGGCTAGAAAAACAAGATGTTCAGTTTCCATCAGAAGCAAATAAACATGCATTGTATGACATAATAAAGTGCAACAAAACAACACCAATCTATAAGGTAGATCAATATCTCAAAGCTGTGGGTCGAAGTAAGCCCTCTGATTGGTCAACACTTGTAAATCGGCAAATTTTTCATTATTAGCAGGAATTTTGAATTTCATCAACTGCTTGACTTGTAAATATTCGGATTTTTTCTCCAGAGATGGCTTCTCAAAAGAAAGCATTGGCTGTAAATGTCTCCTTAACAAACGTTGACCAATCGGGGGCTTGCTTCGACCACATCCCCATTTTGTGCGGACCTATCGTCATCCATTTGTGACTAGGACTTTCAGTTGATGGTCAAAATTGGCTTTCAATCAGCAGTAATAACAATAAAGAATTGGTAGGTGTCATGAGTGGTGATTGAGAAGACCAATCATCAATGATTATGTCTACATTAAATTCAATCGATTTCATGCGATGGAAGCGTTGTGATCGGCTAAGCAGGCGGTTTGGGTACACCGAAGCATTCAGCCTTGTCATGATTTAATCATTTATTGTACTGTGGAAGCATTTCGAGTCGGGGGTCATCTCAATTAAAAAAATTAAATCTTCAATCCTTGCAAAGACACAGGGCCTGTGGCCCAAGTATGGTGATCATGCTTCGACTTACACATGAACAGAATATGGAGTGGTAGTCGTTGTCCCAACAGCATCACGGATGACTGTGCATGCCAGTAGTTGTTGATGTCAGGGACAAAGTAGCTGACACACTCCATCGTCAAACCATGGAACACCGACGCTAGCCATAGCCACCGAAATCTGCCTCCATATCGCATAGCTGAAAGCAAGCAGTCAGCATTAAAGTGAACTGTGTCGTCATTTAATAAGTCTGAGTTAATAAGTAATAATAATAATAATAATGAAGGTAATTATACGCGAGTGAGTGAGTGAGTGAGAGTGAGTGAGTTTAGTATTACTCCGCTTTTGTGGGGAATCAAACTTGATCTTCGGTGTGACGAGCAAACACTTTAACCACTATGCAACCCAACCGCCCATGTGAATATGTTGTAACCTATCCACTTTTTTATATTTTGTTGTTTAATAGATAGGTATATGAAACATTACACCCACAACTAAAAATGGAATTCATACCTTTTAACTGAGATACCTTTTAATTCAATATATATAATTCACAGATTATCAACAAGGATTGATTACTAAATCAAATGTGAATGTCAAATTAAGCATATTACTTCCACTGTTGATTATTTTAGCAAACACTCCATAATTACTAAGTGTCTCGACTGAAGAAACTAAGTGCAGTCCTCCTCACCATGAATGAATGTAAGGAAAGCCATGACATAGAAGGCAATCTCACAGTACAGGAAGCTGTCATGCTTCTTGAGAATCACGTCAGCTTTACGAAATTTAATCCACCAGTTCCACTCCTGAAAATATAAATTTGAATTGTCATTATCATTCACAACACACAAAATTAAATCTTTAAACTTAATTGATTAGGAATAAATAATTGATTAATTGATACTGGGGCTGGCTGAAAATAGGACCAACAGGAGTAAACCTTCTATGCCATAGATCCAGGCACTTCAGCGCTGTTGGCTGATGTGTGTGGACCTCGGAGGGGATTATGTTGAAAACTAATTATCAGTTACCCTATCAATGCAGTCCAACACAACAAAGGCTCAAAATTTCCAGCCACCTGTCTCGTGTGGAAATATGGAAGAAATGTATTCATCAAGGCCTATAAACAAAATAACATCAGCTTTGTGTAAATCCATGTTGATTCCATGAAAATGACAAAAATACAAAATATATAAATTATCTAAAAGGCATAAGACACCATTCAACCTTGATTAGTGAGTGCACTAAAACACTGAACATGGGAGTCTGTAGTTACAAGATAGGCACTATTCCAGCCCTGTGACAGCTAGGTTCACCAGGAGGACACACATTATCCCTGGAGGAGCTTCCACTTCAACAACTTAATTGCCCCACTCTTACAACTGAAACAGCCCACTCTTACAACTGAGATAGCCCACTCTTACAACTGAGATATATGTAGTACAATTAACTGACAGTTTGTAAGAGTAAAATTGAAGTACAATGTGTAATCATTACATCTCAACTGTAAAGTCTGTAAGCATAAATATGAATTACAATATGTTATCAATAAATTATATCTCAACCATATATATCATTAAGCACAAAGCGTCTAAAAAAGAAATACAATATGTAATCATAACATTACATTTCTACTAAGTTTGAGAACGTAGAAATCAAATTAAACATTATTTCAATATATTTCAATACCTTAGGCAAGTGAGTGTTAAAGATTGCCGGGGTAATAATAATCAGATTGTTAGCACTATGAGCATTCACCTAGTGAATCGAGTTTAGTGTATTATAAATGCATGTATTATTATTAGTATTATTATCATTTAAATTCCTCAGCTCGTGACTGTAAAAATGAAATACATGTTTCTGGACAATGCAGAGATGATGTTTGTCACATGCCAAGGAACAATGTACAGGAGTAAGTAGTAGGCACGCCTCCACTCTAGCCACATGCTATTAAATTGGTAAAGCATGTGCAAATCTCCATTCAAGAAAATGTATGGCAGGTAAGCAGCAGGTGAAAGCCAGGTGTGATCAGACACGCCTACAAAATGGAGAATTCTGAAAATAAACAGGATCTGCAGGATCATTGCCGTGTTGCTTGCAAACAGAATACTAAAACATTGGGCTTTTGGACAACCTTATTCTGTTGTGGTTAAATATTTATCATCCATAACTGTGTTCAACTGTCAAAAACCTGATGACATTACAATGCTATGATGTCAGAAATTCGATGATGTCACAATACTATGATAACACTGCACTGCAAGTCTAAATTAGTAATGGAAGTACCGTGTTTAGAGATGTACATTTTTCATTGAAAACTACAGAAGACTGATTTTTTATGATAAATAGAATCTCACCCTCGTGTCTTCTGATATGAAATATATCAACACTCATTGATAAAAGTAAAACTATCCTCAGAGAGCGTTGGATATTTGTAACTTTATCAACTCGTGTTGATATAATTGATATCAGTGGACACTTGGGTGAGATTCTCTATATATCATATTGTCTATTTTTATTAAAAAACCCTGTAATTTAGCTAAAAGCTTGTTCATTATACTCTCGATATGGTAATGATAAGTGCTATGGCCTTATCATGCCCTCTATGGCCTTATCTTACCTTCTACGGCCTTATCATACCTTCTACGGCCTTATCATGCCCTCTATGGCCTTATCATGCCCTCTATGGCCTTATCATACCTTCTACGGCCTTATCATGCCCTCTATGGCCTTATCACACCCTCTACGGCCTTATCATGCCCTCTATGGTCTTATTATGCCCTCTACATAATAAAAGTGTTTACCAAGACAGAAACCAACAGAAATACTAGTTATGGGTTATTACTGTCATGTATCTGACTGAACATAGACTAACGCTTAGTCTCTGAATATATATAATTTTGATAGAAATAAACAATTCACTTTTTTTAAGAAGGAAATCAACTGTAAAATATAAGAATGTAAAGACCAGTTCAACTTCAAGGATAAAGAGGAAGTAGAATTTAGACGAATAACAGCAGAAAAGCTTGGCAAGGGGTCAAAACTATGATAGGAACTGATAAACCACTGGAAGAAGTTTCACTCGGTGATGCATTTTCATTTGTAAATCAACTAAATGGATTCCATACCAGATTTGACAACAAGGATTTTTCAAGATTATTAAAGGAACTGTTGAACAATATGGACAGTGATGATTACAAGCCACCTATATCCGAGGAAGAAGTATTGTTTAGATTTTCGAGAATATATATACTCATGGAAACGAATAAGGGAACACATGAAAGTAAAAGTGTTCTTTATTTATTCCCAGAATTTCACCCACAGTGCAATACATACCCTGTGAATAAACCTGGAAATATAAGGAAATCATCAGGACTGGATGGTTTAAGTGGTGTTCTGCTGAGAGAATGTAGAGAACAATTATTATTGATTTACTGTAAAATTTATCAGCTCTCTTTGGACACCCATATCATACCCAGATCATGGAAGTTATTCGAAATAATACCTGTATTGATCTCTCTCATGTTTTACATGAATGTTATGAACTTTTACCCTCTGGTCCTCTGTATTATGTACTGACGTGCAAACCTTAGCGTTATCAAATGTCTTTTGTACCAGTATCAATTTCTTTGTTGAATAACTGTTAATGTTCTCCATTCTCATATTTTATTACATTTGTATATAATTATGATAATTTCTTTATGTATTTATTTGATATGCATGTATTTATGCTCATTCAGATGTAAGACAAATTCCCTCATGGACAATGAAGAATTATCTTATCTTATCTTATCTTAAATTGAAAGACCGCCTCCGTGGTGTAGTGGTTAGAGCGTCCGCCCGGAGAGATGAAGGTCGCGGGTTCGATCCCCGACCGCGTCATACCAAAAGACGTTAAAATATGGTACTTGTTGGTCCCTGCCTGGCGCTCGGCATTATTGGGTACAACAAGGACTGGTCGGCTCGGAGTCAGTATACTGTGTCTAAGTGGGGTATTCATGCTTCACTGCGGCATGGTATCTCAGTGACCTAGCACTATAAAACCAGCTTAAGTCTGGGCTAGTACAAGCAGCCGCACATACACATACACACGCATGCACGTCGTCATATGAGCGAAATATTCTCAAGCACGACGTTAAACCCAATTTCACCTCACCTCTTAAATTGAAACGGAAATGGGAGATTCAGAACCTGAAGAAATCTGGACTTGCTTTATTTAGGGTTTTAGCATTGACAAACAGGCTGAGTGGAAACGACAATAATGCGGTTTAAGGACTATGAGACAGACAAGACCAAACATGGCAACATCTGTGTCACCCTGGTCATTATCACCTGTGGTGTTCTGCCAACTCATCAGCAACCACAAAGGTCACCTGGACTGCACTCTAGTGACCGATAACTGACCTCTTGCAAACACACACACAGTAGCTTATGATCTGCCAGTATTTGGTAACCACTCTGTCATGAATGTACAGCCCATAATCTGATCAACATTTGTAATAATATTGTAAATAGGTATGAAGTAGGATATTCTATTTGACAAAGAGTTAAACAAAATGAATAGCTTGATGTGCTTTATTTTGATCATGAATTTGTCATTACAATCAGATCATGGGGAAAATATTTTTCTTTTCCAGCCTTACTGTACTTGAAGAAATATGCACCCTTGGAGCTTAAAAAATTGAAAAAGCAAGTAGTTATTAAAACAATACACAATGGGTATAAATTTCATGTCAAAGTATGAACGTGAGAAAGCAAACTTAGTACAGTCATGTCTGAAACTAAAACTCGAAAGCAGTATTATGTTTTTAAACATGGTAAATGCCAACCTGAATGGACCAGTATTTTCCTGTTATGGTAAGCAGTTTATAAACACCGTAATCAATATTGTCCTTTGTGATTTCTCACATGATAACCTAGAAATAGATATCACACTGATATATGTTTACTTTTGTTCTCTCGACTAAATAAATAATGTCAGAGCTTTTAGGGCAAAGATGGAAGGAAATTAATCTGCAACCACATGTTACGTACCAAATATAAACTTTCTAACTTGTTTGTCAAGTGGATATTTTGCACTATAATAAACCGCAGTAGATCATCAATACAGCATTTCATACACCACTGTCTTATGAAACACAGGTATTAGTATTGGTCAGATTGGTAGGTCAGGTCTGCTTACTGAAGCAGGGTACCTGGTACAGCAAATACGATAATCTCCACGATTTGTCTGGGATTCTTTACAAGTGACCCTGGCAGACAATTCAGGACAAAACTCTCATTTTATTCAAAACTTCTTTACACTTATTTAAAAAGATTCAGAGGTAGGTTAAATTTGTATTCTGATATTGCATTCAATGCAATAATATAAAACTAACCATAAAATGTGCTATTTATTTATATTTTCATAAATAACTGACTGACTGTGTTTGGTTTATGCCGCTTTTAGCAATATTCCAGCAACAAGGTGGGGACACCAGAATTGTATTTCACATATTGCATTCGAACCGGGTCTATATAAAACTAACCATAAAACGCTTTAACCACTGGGCTACCCCACCGCCCCTTTCATAAATAAAACACAGGTTACCTCTACAAAGCAATATAATTCGTTACAGTTATTACATAAATTAAGAAACTTCTAATTGAAAACTGGGAATTTAATTGACATCTGTTGCAGATTTGGGGCCAAATATCAAATTTAAGCAGGTGTATATACATCACGGAATCCATTTCTGAGTTGAAAACAAGGTCAGCATATAACTAGTAAATCATCTTGCTAAACCTGCTGGACCTGCAGGTCAAAGTTCAAAAGAAGCTAAGTCTATGCTTTAAGATCATAGGCACAGGTTAATTAGATACGTACGAAATTGATATGGAAAAAGCAATTAATAATTTAGACAGGTGAGATGCTTTTGAATGGTCTGTTGCTTTATAATGCTTTAAAGCATGATGAGCTGAAAATACTTTCTAAAAGTACAAACAGTTGGTACAAGTTGTAAAACAAAATAGCAATAGAGCTATTTCATCTAGAACTAAGAAAACTGAATGAATACTGTTTTAAGACTGCGGCTGCAATATTCCAGCTTCATATTTTAAAAGCCTCCAAATGATTGTCAATATCAGACAAACCACAGATTGATATAATGAGCACAGTCCATGCTGTTGGGTGTGATATGGTCAACCAAGTCACCAAGCCTGACCACACTATCTCATTGAGTCACTTCTTTCCTTGCAAATTGCTTCAGGCATAAGTGAAATGGGATAAACTCTGTACCAGTTGAAGACATTGATCACTATATATACCTAATTCATTATAAGCACAGAATAAAACAGAAAAGGGGGTGCCACAGCAAGATAGATGAAACTTTAGTTAAATAGTTAAAGCATAACATACATACTTAAAAATAAAACTGTTGCAAGAATAGTTTACTGAACAATGGGGAAAATCCCTCAGTTATCTCCCTTTATCACTTTGCCAATCACTACGGTCCTAAAGTCACTTCTTTAATGCTGTTCAAAGTTTCTTACATGGTCAATTTTAAAAGCGCAGCCTGAACCATGTTGCTGTGTCTCGGGATGCTGCAATGGAGGTGGTCCAAAAGGTCAAATCTTGCTAAAATGATGGTTGATTCCTTTTCAAAGTAGCGACAAATGAATCAAAGCAACATGAGGTAGCCGTCAGCTCTCGCTAGTCTCAAGGTTGTGTGCTATTTCCACTTCTGACAGACCCATTTCATTGCTGTAACTAATCATGGTAGGTACCACAATACCTCTCGATGTAGAAATCATCAGACCTTACAGTACACAATCTTTTCGCATTACAAACGGTGCAGCCTAAGGCGTCACCAGAATGCTACTGATTTCATCTGGCTAAAAGGGAACTATAATAAAGATTAAAACAATTTCTGTTAGGCTTTATTGATTGGTAACATCAATTCCACATTTGCCACCTTACTTAAACACAGCTATTGAATTTAATATCAGTCTGGTCTACTGAATCTATTTCAAAGATATTGTATCAAAGCATATATCACTTGATATGGCCTGTTGATTTGTCCTGCCTGTCTTCTCTCATACAGCTCATCAATATGACAGCATCTGGTCATGCATCTTAACTATGCTTGTCAGTCTGACACTGAGTTACACTGAACAATGTACTTGAAACTCTAAAGCAAGTTACCATCATTATATACGATTGCTAAGTCATTTGTTTGACTATTTTACACCCTTGTTCCCCTTCATTAATTGTTGAATTGAAGAATGTCAATACATGATTGACTTTTCCCTTTAATGCATCATATTACATCTTCCTACAAGTGCCTGTTGTCCATGAACATGGGGCCATGGTGATTCCAGAATACAGATTAATGTTTGTTCTCTTTTGGTATGTTCAGACTTTATAAAATAAATTGTCAGCATATTTAAATTTTGCTTCTCCATATTTTATACATTTGTTAAGTAAAACGTTTTCCACGTTTGGCTTGTGTCAGGTATCCCCATTGGTTATGTTCATTATCGGCATGTCTCTCTCCACAGCAGTAACGTTAATCTGATGATGATAAATTATCTCATAACTGGTAGTCATGAGATAAGATTACCCTGTGTCAGTTCAGACAGTAATAATCCACTGATGAAGCAACAGAGAAAACCAGATGCTGTATCCCCATTTCTTTCCATGGATTGTATCAGCTGACACACTTTATGCTGATGGATGCTTCGTGAATACAGATTGTGATGCTGAATGTAACATCAGCGAGGTTGCAAGGGAGGAAACAATCAGCCATGTTGATTTTGTTAAAATGAATATTGAGCCAAACATTTTCTCTCCAGACTGTGCAGAGACCAAATATGACAGTACATCAACCCAGAGAGAAAAATATTCTGCGCTTCCAGTACAAATTATTGTGTTTAGTGCTGTAGCAATTTTCATTTTACATGACTGTCCGATGATACAGACTTCACTTCTGTACTTCCGTTTTGGGTCCAAGTGCCTGTCACTAAATAATCTGAACATCAGTATTGACAGTATGATTAGCAGTGCGGAAAATGTCAACATGCATCTGGTGTAAATTTTAATCAAGTTTCTTAACAGGTGCCCATATTGTTTAAAACTGTATTTTGTCTATTTTTATGAATGTCCATACATGCAGAACAGAACATATTCAGCATTATACAGTTTAATAACAATCCGGACTTTGTTGATTTTGTGGCTGATGATAATTGACACATGAGAATAATCCAAAAATATTGCAGTTGTACCATTTAGGCTATCATTCAAAAGCATAATTACTCCTAATTACAATATTAAAAATGCATACTTTGTTCACTGACACTACAGTATCAGCCCACTTGTGATGAACCTTGATGAAATTTGTAGATGCTTCACACATGCTGGAATGACAAATCTAAAAGGCTCTCACTTTAAGGATAATGAACCCGATACCGCTCTTGTTTCTGTGATCAGATGGTTCAGACCTCCAGCAATTTTTCAATGTGTTTTTATACATATTTCAGAATCCACCTCATGCTTAGTTACATTATTTGACAATATCTGAAACACAATAGACCGATCCAGTCCCGGACGATAAGCCCCGCCCACTTCGTTTTTGACGTTAGGGGGGACAACTACTGACTAATCACAATGGCGTCACCGCCGGCGAAACGTACGTGATTGCGAATGTTGTTGATGAATTCTGTTTGTTGTACTTTGGTATCCGTCGTTCGTGAATGATATTTAAAAAGGAAAGTTATACGTATTTTATTTTCAATATATTTTAGTTGACAGGTTGTATAATTGGCGAGTGAAAATGTAGTTAGATCTACATGCCGATGAAAAATCGTCTCAGCCAGCTGCTGAGATTAGAGTTTATATTTTCTACCAAATAATCTATCCGCAATTCCGTTCGGGTAAGTTATTAGCAGGGGAAAGGTAACTGAATTATGTTGTTTGCTGCTTTTTCTAAAATTTCCCATCGTAATAATATAAAACCGTGGAACACAACCACATGTGCAAGTTGCAGATCGTTTCGGTATCTATAAAAGATTGTCAAAACTGCTTGGCGTGCCACCTTTATTTATTTATCCTTTGTTCAAAATTAGTTACATTAGAAGTTTGTGAAAACATGGGTTTCTACCTTTCAAGGAACAACGCGAGGGAAAACAGTATCCCGTCTACTACTGGCGTCCACCTTGTTTGTCTGTATATATTATCTTGAAAACGTTACTGGACCTGTTAACACAGTATGTTTCCATGGATGTATCTGGATATACCCAGAAGCAAATATTCAGCAGCTAATCTGCAGCTATTCTAAGTAAAATTTCTCTCTTCAAAATCTGTACACCATCTTAAAATGACACTGAATATAAGGAAATCCATTTTTTTAATAATCCTTCCCAATTTATTTTTCTATGTGTACTTTGTTGTGGAATCCTAATCTACAAACCTCCACTTATATAATGGACTTCATGAACTGCCAGCATTTATCTACAGGTATGTCACACCACCATAAACACAAAGAATCCAAGATACAGTCTGCACCTGTACACTGACACATCTTCCGTAAATAGGAAACGTGTGATGCAAAATCTTTGAACAGAGGATCCACAGTTATCCGAACAGTTAACTAGCATTGAAATAGAATGTTACACAACATACAAATATACTGCTTTTTCTTCAGATATATTTAACTGCTAACTACTAATGTAAATAAGAGGCAAAGAATATATTCAAAGTTTAAAGCTTTTGTCAATAAAATTACATCTTGACATTATTGCTTCTTAAACAATGATAATCTTATTAGATCTGAGACCATATCCCTTAGGGACATAACACTAATTCTGATCTATTTCCTTTTCTGAGATACTTACTAGTGTCATCAAAATTATATTAAAGTTGCTTAAAAATTTGGTAAAAGTCAAAACAAAAGTTTAGGAAAACATACATGAAAATGTCCTGAAGCTTTCACCTCCTGCAATTAAACCAGTGTGCAATTTAATATGAATTTAAGCTTATTTTTCCAAATAAGCATCAACAAACCTTGAACAATTTGTCCAAAACCAACATCTTAATAAACACTATTTTGGCTCAGTCTTCAAATATTGGTAACCTCCTCAAAAGCTGATGATTTCTAAAAAGTATTACATGAAATCGGGGTTGAATATTATATGTTTCAATATCCATTCCAGTTACATGAACAGTCAACTTAGAATTCTGTAAGTTATTTGGTTCCAAGACTGAATAATGCCTGGGTGTGACCACAATGTAGCCTTTGTTTTTTTCTTCAAATTCTCTGGATGTTGAAATAACTTTATTATGAGTGATGATACTAGTGTTCACTCTCTGAATAATCTTATTAGTAAACATATTATTTAAAGACCAAATATATCTTAAAACAAACAAGCTAACTTAGTATCAAGTGATTGTTCAGCCATGATATGTAATATAGTGTTTGTTTGCCTAGTTCTGCCTTAATTTCACATGAATCTGATATGTGAGTCAATTAAGTAATTATTTATAATTGATTGGATTATTATCTATTTTATTACCTTTTCCTCGTTTCCTGAAGGAGGCAAGATTCTTAAAGCATACTTTGCTATCATTTCCAGTGAATTATAATTAAAATGACAGAATTATGTTATTACTTCTAAAATGTACCAATGTAACCCACTCACCCCACCCTACATGTAAAAGAATTATGCTGTGACAAAAAAATCAAAACAAAGAATGTTCTCATAGTTAGAAAATAAACTTATATTTCACTGCGTCCGATATTCCAGAAAGTCATATTCTTCTAACATAGTCTTCGTCTCCGATCCACATGGAGTAAGCTAAATCAATTCAAGGTCCCATCTCTTTATAGAAATTCTGAAATATTTAAGACATGGTTTTATAGACACTCATTTGAATTAATTTTGATGTTTTGATATTGCCTGATAGGCAACTGCTGACACTGACAATATTTCTGTTTGGATAAAAGAAATATTACTCCTCGAATATTTTGCACTATCAACAGATACTGTACTGTTCATAGGCCTTCAGATTGTGCTTTTGAAACTTTAAAACATCCTAAAATGTGTGACAAATTTAAGAATATCTAATCGCGAATGCAACCATATCCACCACATTGTTCTTTAATGTAACAAGTTTTTCTATTTCGGTCGACCCTAACCGAAATCAGCTCGCTGTCAGATTTGTTTACATTGTGTCACGGCTTTCTCGCCTGTCTCATTTCAGGTTTATGGTGTACCAACTCAATGCCTAGTAGTGACTAAAAACGTGAAGCAAAAACAATTTTGTAGTTACAAGAATTGCCCGTGTTTATAACACTTGCAAAATCCTAAACTACTATTTGTTGTCATCTATTGGTAATGCTTTTGCACATGTGCGAAAGTGTGTAAATTCGTGTAAATTCTCACCTTCGAAAGCAGGCGTAGGTTCGCGTGAGCAACGGTGCCGACATTTAACTGCTCGTTAGGCCTATCGCATTCCTTGATCCGCCTCAATTTTTTTGTCTTGATCGTAATGGTTTTGGTAAAGGTACACATCAAATCACAGCAATATGTAATAGATATAGCGAGTGTAAATGGCATAATTCATAGCACATCGCTTCGGAGGCATCGTTTGACCCCGGAAATAAGTCTGACAAATCCACACAGCGCGCCCGGCCTGCTGATTGGCCAAAATTGACGCATGCGCCAGTTTTGATTGACAGACTGGATCGGTCTATTCCTAATAATGTGCTGTGTTTTCAAAATTTGATTTATCCATTGAGGTACTGGTTATTTGTTTTGAGAAGGGGCAGCCATTAAAAAATCGTAAAAGTTGGGTTGAGATCACCAAACTATTTTTACTCTTACAAATACAATATGTAAGCAATGTGACAATTTACTGTACATTTTTGGAACTGGTCATATATTAACGGAGAATAGCATGGAGCAAAGTATGATCCTGTCCTTACACCGATTCCATGATAATCTCTTTTCATAAAATTACAACACATAATAGCTTCAGAGAACTTTGTGTAATGAATAATGGCTTCAATGTGTAGAAACTATAAACTAGAAGTTATGCCTATTTACCATGTACATGGGTGTAATATTTTGTTATAGCTATTATCCTATGAAGAAATGTAACCATGAAACAACAGCCATCATCACTCAGTGAAAGGTACTGTATTCACAGCAGAACATATTCAATGATGTAACATTTTAGCATCACCACCTTGTCATTCCCTTGTGCAGCCATATGGCATCTGACCCGTAAGTGACTCATTATCAAAGCCTTTTGACTAGTGGATCATATCAATCAGGGATCTGAATATTTAATGACTTCCTGGTCCATTCATGTCATAATCAACAGATTAATCATCAGTAATTATAGTAACTTTGTAAAACTGGACCCATTATGCAACATTTCAAATAGAGCATGATCAGGGATTTAAATTAGCATAAATCCAAAATATTATTCAGAATGAACTTGTGACATAACTACCACTTTTACCCTTAGGAAGATGGCAACTCAATAGCAGATAATTTTGTTATGTAATGAAAAAAAACCCATTCACTTTCTATCTCTGAATATATTGTCATATGGTCTTATCATACACTTGATTTGACTTCATTGTCACACAGATCCTAGAGCTTCCTTATGACTGACATATTCTGAAGATTAAGAGAAACATGCACCTCTTTCTAAGGATGAATTGTTTAACCATTTGGAGATTGTTGCAATAATCCTACTCTTGTTTGAAATATATTCCCCTAAAGGTTTTATCAGATGGCAAGTTTTATTCCTAGAATAAACATAACTCAGAAGAAAATCAGTGGGAGGAATCAAGATATATTTGCATGTCACAAAAGAACTTACATTATTTGGAAGATAATATATGATCATTAAGAACTACAAAAAATTAAAATAAAATAAGATTTCCCCAATTCATTTTCTGGATTCTAAGCGCAAACTAAAACAACAATATTTGTACACAGTAATAACACACAATAATAGGTTACTGATGTTTAGCCGTGCTTACGGATATTATTATCCTTATAATTCAGTCAAGTGAAGAATGTTGCATAAGATCTCAATTTGATTTTGGTCAAAAGACAACATTTTCCAGGATTTTCCCCAGATTGCCCAAGAACCAGACTATGGCACTAGTTACGTCATTTCATGAAGGTTATTGCGGTTCCATGAAAGTCATGAGCTTACGCTTTAGCCTAAGCCGGCAATTCATCAAATCCCATAAATAGAAAAGACAAAATAACTCGATCAGCGCATTTGTCGTTGCCTTTGACAAGAGATGGGACTCGTGCAGTCAACATGTCATTTGTTTTGTCAACACAGTGATGTCATCCTAACTGCACTTTATGTTGCACATCTTGCATGACCAACTTACTTCTTTAGTCTTTGGTAAATAATCATTCATGGTTTTCCACACAGCATCCATTATGTTGCCGCTATCTGTCGTCTGCGGGCGTATCGCAACGTGCTTTACCTTTGACCTTTAGTGGAATATCAACTAATTTCCGGGTTTTAGGAGTAGTTATTGTTTCAATATTTGTCTGATAGAGAATGTGTAATAGTTTCCTAGTTTCTCAACAGAATATTTCTAAATCCATTTTATACTTGATATAAAAAGTTACATGTACTGCAACATTGTATCAATTCAAATTATATGGTTTAAATTTTAGAAATTCGTTTTAAATACTTCAGGGATCCCTTTCCATGCCAATGACCTCTCGGGTCATGACCCAACGCAAGGTCAATTTATTTTATTGACAGATGTATCACGTCGCTGCATTATCCATGGAGTCGATTAATCAACAAAAATTCGAACCGATGTGTTCTTGTGTTGAAATTCAACGTTGGTATTAGTCGTATAGATTGAAAATTGTATTGATATATGTCGTCGTAGTGGCGGCTAGGTAGTCACGCTTGTTGATCTTTGTCGATCACAATGGCGGACAGTGCTAGTGAGTTGGAGAGCGACACAAGCTCCATTGACGGGGGCCCTACGATGAAACCACCGTCGCCAGCACAGATGGAACAACTGCAAAAGAGAATAGAATCGCTAGGTCAGGAAAACAGAGTCTTGAAGATGGAGTTGGAAACCTACAAGCTAAAATGCAAATCGTTACAAGAGGAAAATCGTGAACTGAGAAAAGCAAGCGTGAACATTGTGAGTCAAATGTCTGTGTTTAGAAACATGACTAATATTTATTTTTCTCACGATATTTGAAAAATAATAGGAAGACAGCTATAGAATTTGATTGAGATGTTGCCATTGAATATTTCCAGATGTCTGGAACCATTGTCATTGTGTTATAGCAACTGAAACTCAAAATATTCTGGTTACTGAATCTTCAAAAGCAATTACCATCTGTTCACACATGTCTCACACATGGCCGGAAAAATACTTTGTTATATCAAGCTGATATGTAGTTCGTTTACTATAATGAATATCCATGCTTGAAACCATGGGATTAGTGTTATTGCCAGTGTCAGAAATACCATTTTGAAGATACTGTCTTCAATGTCAACCAATATGGATGTTGGTGATTCAGGATTCATATTGCCACATTCAATGTCTGATATCAATCTTTGACAATATCATGCCAGTGATCACTAGGAACAACTACATCACAGATTATTTCTCACTATTTCCATGTTTATGTCATAGCTTTTGTTTTGTAAAGTTATGTTCAGCATTCCTAGTTTCTTTAACCCCAGTAAGCCTACAGCATTCTCTATTCCAAAGTCTTTCTCATCGGCTGACATAGTCGGGCATGTGCATTAGTTACCATTGCTATATTCTTGCCAGTTTTGAATGAAGGATCACCTAAGATATCCATTAGCATAATTAATGGTTACATCTATATCATGGATATTTTCTTTTTCAGTATGTTATCGTGTTTGCAATTGCATCATATTTGCCCAAGCAGATTGATATTCATATTCTGAAATACTCTTCTTGACAGATGAATATTGTGTGTAAATGTACATTTAAAACTCAGTAATTGTCAGCCAAATATCATTTGGAGAATGGCAGTTTGACGAAAGTTGTGACTAAGGGCGAACCAATTGTTCAAGATGTTTACTTGCTTTCCATTGTTAAAGTCAAGCATTCCACATTCTATCTAAGTGGATAGGGCGGTCAATCTTGATGACTTAGTTAATATTGTGTCAGCATGATCAGATGGTGAAAACCATTGCTCATAATATCAGTTGTTATTTCACCTGGTTCAGACTCGGTTATTTTCAAACTGTTCTCATGATATAACCCGAATATTATGGCATTAAGCAACCGACAAACACAAAAATAAGGCAGGTTCTCAGTGTTCCAGAAGAATCAGTTCTTGTTAAAATGAACAAAGAATTACATTGTTGATGTACATCTTTATGATTGCATTGACTTTCATGAAAGATATGAGAGATGAAAAAGAATGTTATCATCACTCTCCGTAACTTTAAAATGACTTCTCTCCCACCTATCAATGTGGGTTTGTATATAACAGATCCAATTCTACAGCTGCCTGGTCCTCCCTCCTTTCCTCCCATGTGTATTGCCCCTATGTATACTGGAATCAGCTGATTTCTGTTATTTAGTGGAAATGTGTCAATGAGTGAGATAGTTGGTCTGTCATGTCTATATGCCAGTGAACATTTTCAAAACACCACATAAAATATCATTGTAATGTGGCTGAATTTATCAGCATTATGTGTTTCACTTTCAGTGATTCCTTGATTGCAGGACCTCATTACAACTACATTACTGTCAGAACTGAATATGTTTCCAGCCTGAAATAAGATGATCAAGTATATAGTTACCTTATGGCATTGACAACTAAGAAAACGAAATATCCTCAAAAAAACAAATACCCTTGTGTCAGGTATTATTATGTCTGTTATTAACATGCTCACCCCTTAAATATTAAGTCACTGAATAGTCACTGAAATTAAGCTTATATACCTGTGTGTTTATCAACGGAAATAGAAAATCGATCTCAGAATAGTCCCAGGTATCACCTGAAGAGATTCCTGTATGGACTGTGTAAATAGCTTTCTTTGTTCTGTGCATCTTTCTACCCAGTCCAAAGACTCCTTGACTGTACTGTCTGCTAAGAGTTATTCAAGGTCTCTTTGTACATATTCTCTTCAAAATTCCTTTTCATCCTTTGATATTACACACCCGAACTTGTTCATCATGTTCATGATGTTCACTGGCTGACTGAAAGTATGAACGAAATGTTTCTCAGTAGCTGGATATTACAAGATAACTGTCCAACATTCAAAGTCTTTTCAAGTTTCTCTCCTCCTTTGAATTATGATGGTGTGTTTGGTTTGAATGATTGATGACCAGATGCGTTGTCCATTAGACATGTTAGACAGCATTATATTTCTTTCTCCATCTCATGACAAAATGATCCGTTCAGTTTTACAGAGAGAGAATGAGTTAGTTATTATGTGTAAAATAGTGCTCAGTTTGAATTGTGACGAGTTTCTTAATGGTTATAAAATTTGAATTTTTGCTTTTTCAAACTGTGTGAAATCATTGCATCCTCATGTTATATTCACCATTACAATGCTATTTCTGTGTTGAGAGGAAACAGCAGAATGGTTACAACATGGGTTAGACAAAGCCATGGCCGGAGTCTTTTTCTTTCGATTATCCTTCTGCAAATGCCTTTAACATGTTTGTTTTATGAAACAGTAAGTTGGTAAAATATATTCAGGGCAGTAAACTGCTGGATATATATAGAGGATATTATATGAGTGCCCATGTCATACTATGTTAACGACATGAATGCCTAAATGTTGGTATTTCCCGAGCGAGAGTGAGGGATATACCGATATTAAGGCACGAGTGTCGCAAACATAGTATGACATAGGCACAAATATAATATTCTGTTTATTACCGAAGTCGTCAAATTGAGGAACATAAACACAAATCTACCTTCAAAAACAGGCTGGCTACCCACCGTCGCCGCATGTAGAGCGCAACGTCACAGAAGAAATGTGACGTCATAGCATTGCTCATGATGTCACGTCACCATGACAAAGTGATATTTTGCCCTAGGGCATCGTATGAAAAGTATGAACCCCGATATGTTCTCTATTTCCAAATCGAATTTCAATTGAAGAGGTAGGGTAATGAAAACCAATTCTATTCTCTATTTCCAAATCGAATTTCAATTGAAGATTATAGCGGTGATGAGAAACACCCAAACACCACATCATGATCCTCAAAATCTGTTGGAGTGCTGGGGTAGCCTAGTGGTTAAAGCGTTGGCTCGTCACGCTGAAGACCCGGGTTCGAATCCCCACATGGGTACAATGTGTGAAGCCCATTTCTGTTGTTCCCTGCCGTGGTATTGCTGGAATATTGCTCAAAGTGGCGTAAAACCAAACTCAGTCAGTCAGTCAAAATCTGTTTTTAAGAGTTGAAATGTAACTTTAAGAGTCCTAACTGTAATTGCAATAAGAAAGTTATAGAACATTATCTCAGTGACTGTTACTTTCTAATAAGAATATATTTTTTGTTATTTTGATGCTTCAATGAATTGTGCCAGCAAGTTGTTCATTCACCTTAGGGTGATAGGTTGTAGTTTTCTACTGCAGATTATGTATGAAACAAAAATCTAAAAATTCTGTTTTAAAGTTACTGTATTAACTATATGTCATCAGATTTATGTTTTTCAACATCACACATTTTCGGATGGTCATGTTTATTGTGATTACTGGTGCTATAATGAGAGGGTGACATCCCAAACATATTGTATATATTCAGATGGTAGAGGGGCATTAGTCTAGTGGTTAAAGTGTTTGCACGTCACGCTGAAGACCTGGGTTTGATTCCCCACATGAGTACAATACAATGTGTGATGGTGGCTTGTTTTTCAAGATACAGTTGGAGCGGTGGGGTAGCTTAATGGTTAAAGCGTTGACTCGTCACACCGAAGACCCGGGTTCGAATCCCCACATGGGCACAATATGTGAAGCCCATTTCTGGTGTCCCCAGCCGTGATATTGCTGGAATATTGCTAAAAGCGGCGTAAAACCAAACTCAGTCAGTCAGTCAGTCAGTCAAGATACAGTTTTGAGATGAGAAGTTTTACAGTTGCTCATGTGATTCATGTGTCCATGTTTGTTGTTTGCCACACTCAGCAATATTCCAGCTATATGGACGTCATATGTTCATGAACAACTAATGTTTCCTAAGCATCATGAACAACTAATGTTTCCTAAGCATCGACTGACACAACGCCAGGATAAACCCAAAACGCCAGGATATAGACACTGACACAACTGAGAGATTTTTAAGGAAACTGTCAGCTGAAACCTGGGTATGCATATTGAAACTGTTCCTGACATATTGTTTCCTGATGTCATGCTTCAATACAATGATTCATTTATATAATTATGAATGAACACATACTGTACAGTTTAAAAAGGAATGATAAAATATCTCCCTTTTAATATTTTACACATGTTCTGAAGCCATGGTTGGTGTAATTAACTGAAGTTAAGTAAATATGTGTGGGTTGTGTTTTCAGCCATTCTATTTTATTGCATTGTCAGCTGACTGTTGGGATCTACATCAATAACAACAAAGTGGGTGTTCCCCATGCTTACTGCGAGAGTGGGGTGGTGGGGTAGCCTAGTGGTTAAAGCTTTCGATCGTCACGCTGAAGGACTGGGTTCGATTCCCCACATGGGCACAATGTGTGAAGCCCATTTTTGGTGTCCCTCCGTGATATTGCTGGAATATTGCCAAAAGCAGCAAAAAGCTAAACTTACTTACTCACTACTTCCACAGTTCTCAGTGACAGATTCTTTGCCCTACATTTATCCCAATCTCTGTTTGGTGTGATTGTACTATCTTGTCATGTATCTCGTTAATCCTTAATCATTCTGTATTACTATTAACACAAATACCAAGTGTTTATATGAATCTTGATTGATTTACTTCGCAGTCGTGGCTTCAGATTTCAGCAGGTAGGTTTGGTTTGTTGTTAAATGCTGCACTCCACAATATTCCAGCTATATGGCGGTGGTCTGTAAATAATCGAGTCTGGACCAGACAATCCAGTGATCAACAGCATGAGCATCAATCTACGCAATTGGAATACGATATCATACGATGACATGTGTCAACCAAGTCAGCAAGCCTGACCACCCGATCCTGTTAGTTGCCTCTTACGTCAAGCATGAGTTACTGAAGAACAATTCTAACCCATATCTTCATGGGTATGCAATAGGCAGGAATGCCCCTGTCTGCTTTCATGAAGCATCGGACCCTGTCTTGTGGGTTGTGTGTCTGCTTGCAGAGCAGAAAGTTGGTGGGTTGATCCTAATCACAGACCAAAATACATTAAAAAATAATACTTGTTGTTACTCTGCCTGGTACTAGTTTCGAAGTGGATAAAATAAGGCTTGAAGTCAGTATACTGTGTCAGTGAAATATGGATGTAAGACTGTGGCAAAGTATGTCAGTTGACGTGGCTAGCTATTCTCGAAAGTTTTGTAGCCCTACAAACTTCTAATGCCCATTCGTAACACATTGGCTACAATCAAAGTTAAGAATTCTTAGGACTACGAACGTTTCGAGAATAAGGGCCCAGCACTGTAAAATTGACATTGATTCATACTAGTACAAGCAGCCAAACACGTCGCTATATGAGTTTGATTATATGAATGAAAAATTAAATCCTCTTAGATGTTATTTCTTAACAAAGCATCACCTGTATGTCGTTTCTGCCAGAAATGATAAAATTGTATATTTTTTGTAGAATCCGTCATCTTTTAAGCACCCAGGCTCCATTTCCTCAAAGTTGAGACTATTCATTATGTTTTTGATATTGCTGTCATTCATTAATTGAGGAAATATAGTACACACAGATTCAAATTCATAGTTTTTATCTCCCCACAAACTCTTAACTAAGCACATGGTTACCACACACATATAATAACAGTGTATTGTACATGACTTTCAAACAATACACTCTTTTCATTTATATGTATTTGCAGCTGTAGACTATGCCTCCTTTATTTTAAAGGCTATTTACTTGATGAACATTTTGTAGTCGTGTGTAGTGAGAGCTTTGAGATGGTGTTGTCTCTTAACAGCCTCCATGTACCAAAGTTGATATATAATTCATGTTAATCACATAAATAGCAATAATGCCATGTTATCTCTGTCGTTGTCAGAGTGAAATGCAACACCAGTTATTTCTGCATGTTTGGTATTTGGCATTTTGATCTTTGGCTAGTAAGATTACAGTGTATCTGTTACTGGTTCTGCTCAGTATTTGTGCTTCAGATCACAGACATACAGTGCATCTGTTACTGGTTCTCCTCAGTAAATGTGCTTCAGATCACAGACATACAGTGCATCTGTTACTGGTTCTGCTCAGTAAATGTGCTTCAGATCACAGACATACATCTGTTACTGGAATATTGCTAAAAGAGGCGTAATCCCATACTCACTCACTCACTCACTCACTCTCAGTAAATGTGCTTCAGATCACAGAGATTCAGTGCATCTGTTACTGGTTCTGCTCAGTAAATGTGCTTCAGATCACAGATATTCAGTGCATCTGTTACTGGTTCTCGCTCAGTAAATGTGCTTCAGATCACAGAGATTCAGTGCATCTGTTACTGGTTCTCCTCAGTAAATGTGCTTCAGATCACAGACATACAGTGCATCTGTTACTGGTTCTGCTCAGTAAATGTGCTTCAGATCACAGACATACAGTGCATCTGTTACTGGTTCTGCTCAGTAAATGTGCTTCAGATCACAGAGATTCAGTGCATCTGTTACTGGTTCTCCTCAGTAAATGTGCTTCAGATCACAGACATACAGTGCATCTGTTACTGGTTCTCCTCAGTAATTGCTTCATGTGATCACAGATCACAGTGCAGATTCAGTGCATCTGTTACTGGTTCTGCTCAGTACTGGTTCTGCTCAGTAAATGTGCTTCAGATCACAGAGATTCAGTGCATCTGTTACTGGTTCTGCTCAGTAAATGTGCTTCAGATCACAGAGATTCAGTGCATCTGTTACTGGTTCTGCTCAGTAAATGTGCTTCAGATCACAGAGATTCAGTGCATCTGTTACTGGCTCTACTCAGTAAATGTGCTTCAGATCACAGATATTCAGTGCATCTGTTACTGGTTCTACTCAGTAACATGTGCTTCAGATCACAGATATTCAGTGCATCTGTTACTGGCTCTACTCAGTAAATGTGCTTCAGATCACAGAGATTCAGTGCATCTGTTACAGTAAATGGCTTTCAGATCACAGACATACAGTGCATCTGTTACTGGTTCTCGTCAGTAAATGTGCTTCAGATCACAGATATTCAGTGCATCTGTTACTGGCTCTACTAAGTACTTACATGTGCTTCAGATCACAGAGATTCAGTGCATCTGTTACTGGCTCTACTCAGTACTTACATATGCTTCAGATCACAGATATTCAGTGCATCTGTTACTGGCTCTACTCAGTAAATGTAGGTAGGTTTATTTATGCAGATCATTTAAGTCTGGCTGTACAGGAATTCAGTTGAACCTTAACGATTGATCATATTTATTAGTAGAAATCTGAAACATTTAGAAAATTCCTTTTCTGTGTGTTTCATGTTAGTAACAAGAATTACAAAACAAAAATCAGCAACAGGGCTTGAAACCTCAGAAATTAGCATATCAATCTGTGTTATTGTGAACACACAATACCATTCAGAAAGTGTAATCCCAAGTATAGTGTATGTTCCTCTGTGTTAGTATGCTTTCAAATTTCATTCATGTTTTCAAACCATAAAGATCTGATTTAGAATTGTTCTTCAGTAACCCATGCCTCTTGTAAGAGGCCACTAAAGGGATCGGGTGGTCAGGCTCGCTAACTTGGTTGACACATGTTTCAATTGTGTAGATTGATGCTCATGATGCCAATCACTGGATTGTGTGGTCCAAACTGAATCATTAAGAGGCCGCTCTCATATTGATGGACTATTACTGAGTGTGGCATTAAACTGTAAACAAACAAAACATTAGAATAAAACAAACATAATTGGAAAATTATCCACCAGAGATTTCATTATCGTTTTCCAGGTTATATTTACGGATGAAATTGATTCGTTAGAACAAGAAAAACATTTTATGCATGTTAAGGGTATGTCTCATGCACAGACTGGGTATACACATTCAGTAGAACATTTTAGGATCACAATGTATTTCTCTCAAGAAAGTGCCGTTGAAGTTTACATGATCTACCCTTGCTGGGATGTAAACAAAGTTTTTGTTGAAGTGTGCAAAATGGTGACCTTGAAACCAAGTTAAAGGTCAGAGGGATGAGTGATTCACAAATGTGTGAAATATTTAGGATATGACAAGCAATAGATGACAGAGGACTGCACTAACCAAATATATAACCAAACCAACAGCCCAAACATGCTACTATTCAACAGTTTTCCTTATTTATAAGAGATCTGATGTTAAAATAGCTGTTTATAACAGTAATATTTGGTGTCATTGTACAGACAATAATAATAGTAGGTGCTATGCTGACAGGCTTCTTATGTTTACCACAGCTTTATGGACACCGGTTTACACATGGTCACCACTCAGATGCCAGTGAAAAGCTAGGAAGGGAGTTGTTTTCTTTAGCTGCTGAAATTCTTGAACAAAGAATTTGTCTTAGTTAGAAAATCTAACTTGTTGGATGTTCTCAAAATAATGTGTTGTGTGATGAAAAAACTTGTTTGGCTCTGTCTCTCAGAGATAACAACTGACTTTTTTCAAGTGTAGGCTCAAAAAACTATTCTGTCTTCAACAAAAATTCCAAAGCTAAGGCATGCTCATACTGCTTTTACATCACAGCCTTCAACCATCACAGTACGATGGGGTAGCCCAGTAGATAGGGTAGCCCAGTAGATAGGGTGGCCCAGTAGATAGGGTGGCCCAGTAGATAGGGTGGCCCAGTAGATAGGGTAGCCCAGTAGTTTAGGGTAGCCCAGTAGATAGGGTAGCCCAGTAGTTTAGGGTAGCCCAGTAGTTTAGGGTAGCCCAGTAGTTAGGGTAGCCCAGTAGATAGGGTAGCCCAGTAGATAGGGTAGCCCAGTAGTTTAGGGTAGCCCAGTAGTTTAGGGTAGCCTAGTAGATAGGGTAGCCCAGTAGATAGGGTAGCCCAGTAGTTAGGGTAGCCCAGTAGATAGGGTAGCCCAGTAGATAGGGGGTAGCCCAGTAGTTTAGGGTAGCCCAGTAGTTTAGGCATTCACTATTCCTACATAGGTCCTGAGTTCAATTCCTCACAATAAGTCACATATGTACAATGTGTGAACTATTTCTCTAATATGTGATAAGAGGGACATTAAAACCAACTTTTTTAACAATTTTTTTTATTTAACATTAAAACCAACTTAATTACTTTCTAAAATTACTTACTAACTCACAGCACCATTATCAGTTATCTACGATATTGATAAACACGATCAAGAAACGATCAAGTACTGCATTGTTCCAACTACAAAACTGTCACTACCTGGAATAGTAATAGCCCATTAAAGTAACCCCTTAAAAAGTCTGAAATTCCACTTGCCCTTCGGATACCATTTGCATCAGACAACAGACTCTACTCTACATGTGCATCGCTCGATGCTAGTGAACAACAGTTTCTGCATTCTCAGGTTTTTTCTTCTTTTGGCACGGTACAAATCTCTAACCGTGTTTGCCCAGGGATTTATCTAAAGTTCCAAACTAAGTGCCCTTGGCAGAAATATTTAATTTTTTATGTATTTTTTCCGAAAACCTTTCTTTCAAAGTTCATGTTTTTGACCTGGTACTTTAACATTGCATTGTAATGCTGCATTCATGTAAAGTTGAGCCTTCTCTATACGAATTCTGTTGTCAGTGTAATAGGAGTCACCACAAGCAAACCAGATTAGTTGTAACAGTGTACATACTTGAAATAGGAAATGTTTAATTCACACCAGGGAATTTGTACTGACAACTGCTACAGTATTGGGGCCAAATATGAGCCAAATGTGTCTGAGCAGGTCTAGGTAATCCCCAATTGCCTCAAGAGACCGAGAGTGCATTTGTTTGCAAATGACAATGATTCATCACCACGGATATGATGAAACAGTAAGCAGTTGGTGGCTCATGATTTTTCTCACATGTCTATCATGCTTCTACCGTGTGTGTCAAAGCTTCCAGGAGTCATGTGAAGGGAAATGTTTGAGGTCTTAGTCATCAAAAGCTATGCTTTCATTATTGTGATGGCTTACATCAGTATAATGTGTACATAATAAGTTATATGGTGCAAAGTTAGCTTTTGTTACATGTCCCTACAACATATTACTATTGCATAAAGTACCACACTGCATGCTGTTAAGGTGTACATCCAAGTAATACTTGTTCCAACGTACTTGTTCAAAACAGCGTTAAACCAAGTTCACTCAACTTCTCATGTGCAGTGTGTAAATCCATATTAGTATTTTTATGATTGATATTTACAGGCTAACACACACCAAAAACATTTGGGGCGGTGTGGTAGTCAAGTGGCTAAAACGTTCGTCGTCAAGCCAAATACCCGGGTTCAATTCCCCACATGGGTACAATGTATAGCCCATTTCTTGTGTCCCCTGCAATAATATTGCTGAAATATTGCTAAAAGCTGCGTAAAATCATACTCACTCACTCACCAAAAATCTTTTGATTGAGTGCTTCTTGAAAATTTCGTTACATGACATTGAGTTTAGAGATAAGTAATCTTTTCCTGTACTCTTTTATGAAAATGATTGATAACAATATGTTAAATGGATTAGTAATTTGCTTGCATGTTATGAGGCAATGTTTTGCTATATTTACAGACAATGCAGCATAATCAGTACCATTGTAAGAAAAATAGTTCCTTGGGTAAGCTATTGTTACTGTTAGTGACAAGTATGTTTCTCTACTCTGGACTTCCGCCATAGATTCAGTCTATCCAGGAGTATTATAGACTTGAATAAAGCAACAGATGCAAGTACAATATCTACTCGAGCTGTAAAATATCAGCAATGAAACCTTGAAGAGTGTTTCCCAGAGAGTTCTGATGTCCTATATGTCATACTGACCCAGAGAGTTCTGATGTTCCAGGTCCTATATGTCATACTGACCCAGAGAGTACTGTTTTTGCAGGTCGTATATGTCATACTAACCCAGAGAGTACTATTATTGCAGGTCCTGTATGTCATACTGACCCAGAGAGTACTGTTATTGCAGGTCCTATATGTCATACTGACCCAGAGAGTACTGTTGTTCCAGGTCCTATATGTCATACTGACTCAGAGAGTACTGTTATTGCAGGTCCTATATGTCATACTGACTCAGAGAGTACTGTTATTGCAGGTCCTATATGTCATACTAACCCAGAGAGTACTGTTATTGCAGGTCCTACATGACACACTGACTCAGAGAGTACTGTTATTGCAGGTCCTATATGACATACTGACCCAGAGAGTACTGTTATTGCAGGTCCTATATGACATACTGACTCAGAGAGTACTGTTATTGCAGGTCCTATATGTCATACTGACTCAGAGAGTACTGTTATTGCAGGTCCTATATGTCATACTGACCCAGAGAGTACTGTTATTGCAGGTCCTATGTGTCATACTGACCCAGAAAGTACTGTTGTTCCAGGTCCTATATGTCATACTGACTCAGAGAGTACTGTTATTGCAGGTCCTATATGTCATACTAACCCAGAGAGTACTGTTATTGCAGGTCCTATATGTCATACTGACCCAGAGAGTACTGTTGTTCCAGGTCCTATATGTCATACTGACCCAGAGAGTACTGTTGTTCCAGGTCCTATGTGTCATACTGACCCAGAGAGTACTGTTATTGCAGGTCCTATATGTCATACTGACTCAGAGAGTACTGTTTTTGCAGGTCCTATATGTCATACTGACCCAGAGAGTACCGTTTTGCAGGTCCTATATGTTATACTGACCCAGAGAGTACTGTTATGCAGGTCCTATATGTCATACTGACCCAGAGAGTACTGTTTTTGCAGGTCCTATATGTCATACTGACCCAGAGAGTACTGTTTTTGCAGGTCCTATATGTCATACTGACTCAGAGAGTACTGTTGTTCCAGGTCCTATATGTCATACTGACTCAGAGAGTACTGTTTTTGCAGGTCCTATATGTCATACTGACTCAGAGAGTACTGTTGTTCCAGGTCCTATATGTCATACTGACCCAGAGAGTACTGTTTTTGCAGGTCCTATATGTCATACTGACCCAGAGAGTACTGTTATTGCAGGTCCTATATGTCATACTGACCCAGAGAGTACTGTTATTGCAGGTCCTATATGTCATACTGACCCAGAGAGTACTGTTATTTGTCATTGCAGGTCCTATATGTCATACTGACCCAGAGAGTACTGTTATTGCAGGTCCTATATGTCATACTGACCCAGAGAGTACTGTTATTGCACTATATTTTGACCCAGAGAGGTCCTATATGTCATACTGACCCAGAGAGTACTGTTTTGCAGGTCCTATATGTCATACTGATATGTACTGTTTTTGCAGGTCCTATATGTCATACTGACCCAGAGAGTACTGTTGTTCCCAGGTCCTATATGTCATACTGACTCAGAGAGTACTGTTTTTGCAGGTCCTATATGTCATACTGACTCAGAGTACTGTTTTGCAGGTCCTATATGTCATACTGACTCAGAGTACTGTTGTTCCAGGTCCTATATGTCATACTGACCCAGAGAGTACTGTTTTTGCAGGTCCTATATGTCATACTAACCCAGAGAGTACTGTTATTGCAGGTCCTATATGTCATACTGACCCAGAGAGTACTGTTATTGCAGGTCCTATATGTCATACTGACTCAGAGAGTACTGTTATTGCAGGTCCTATATGTCATACTGACTCAGAGAGTACTGTTGTTCCAGGTCCTATATGTCATACTGACCCAGAGAGTACTGTTTTTGCAGGTCCTATATGTCATACTAACCCAGAGAGTACTGTTTTTGCAGGTCCTATATGTCATACTGACCCAGAGAGTACTGTTTTTGCAGGTCCTATATGTCATACTGACCCAGAGAGTACTGTTATTGCAGGTCCTATATGTCATACTGACCCAGAGAGTACTGTTTTTGCAGGTCCTATATGTCATACTGACCCAGAGAGTACTGTTATTGCAGGTCCTATATGTCATACTGACCCAGAGAGTATTGTTATTGCAGGTCCTATATGTCATAGTGGCCCAGAGAGTACTGTTATTGCAGGTCCTATATGTCATACTAAACCCCAGATAGCATGGTTATTCCAGGTCCTAAACAGTCTTGTTACCCTGTGCCCCACAGAATTGCTGGCATGCTGAGTCCCAGAGAGAAATGTTACTCTAAAAGATTAATGGTATACCGGTACTCAAAGCTTCTTGCATATATCATGTGCAGTATTCATGAGCAGTTTAATGTTTCTGTGCATGCATAAATGAAGAGCAATAAGGTTTTTACTAGTTTATAATCAATGGGACAACAGTTTCTTATATCTTTTGCTATACATATTATGTTTCACATTTTAGATTAAGATCTCCGTGGGATGGATGATCAACATAATTTACCTTTGCTTAATACCAGCAATAAAACATGTAAACAGGATGAAGGAATTTGAGATTTTTCGGTTTAAGGCAGACTTAGAAATGATCACATTGTGATAAGACAGCTCAGGTAGATACATAATAAAAGGAGGGATAGCATAGTGGTTAAAGCATTAGCGTTCTGGTGGAGGGGGTGGGGTAGCCTAGTGGTCAAAGTGTTCGCTCATCACCCCAGTGACCCTGGTTCAATTCCCCACATGGGTATAATGCGTGAAGCCCATTTCTGGTGTCCCCCGCTGTGATATTGCTGAAGTATTGCGTAAAACCATCCACACGAATGTATCAGTGTTTCTCACATGTTGTGAAGTTACACTAGAATGTATTTCTTGTATGTAAACCATACACACGAATGTATCAGTGTTTGTCACGTGTTGTGAAGTTACACTAGAATGTATTTCTTGTATGTAAACCATACACACGAATGTATCAGTGTTTGTCACGTGTTGTGAAGTTACACTAGAATGTATTTCTTGTATGTAAACCATACACACGAATGTATCAGTGTTTGTCACGTGTTGTGAAGTTACACTAGAATGTATTTCTTGTATGTAAACCATACACACGAATGTATCAGTGTTTCTCACAGGTTGTGAAGTTACACTAGAATGTATTTCTTGTATGGTGAATGGACTCAAGGATGTATCTTACATATGATACTAGATTATTGGGTGAAAATACATCAACAGTGTATCTCAGGAATGATTAAAGGGAACAAACAATGGCAGATAAATGGTTGAATGGTGTTTTAGGCATCTTGCATATGAAATGGCAGGAAATGTGCCTTGGGTATTACCTTAGGTGAAATGAAGTGTATAACAGATATGATGAAGTTACACTATAAATGTTGGCAAAATATGGTGAAATGACATGTATGACTGATTTGTTGAAATTGCACTAAAAATGTGCAACAAAATATGGTGAAATGACGTACGACTGATTTGTTGAAATTGCACTAAAAATGTATGAGAAAATATGGTGAAATGTCATGTACGACTGATTTGTTGAAATTGCACAAGAAATGTATGACAAAATATGGTGAAATGACTTGTATGACTGATGTGATGAAATTGCACTAAAAATGTATGACATAATATGGTGAAATGCCTTGTATGACTGATGTGATGAAATTGCACTAAAAATATATGACAAAATATGGTAAAATGATGTGTATGACTGATTTGACTGAACTGTACTGTAAATATATGACAAAATATGGTGAAATGTTGTGTATGGCTGATTTGACTGAATTGTACTGTAAATATATGACAAAATATGGTAAAATGATGTGTATGGATGATTTGATGAAATTGTACTGTAAATATATTACAACATATGGTAAAATGACGTGTTTGACTGAATTGTACTGTAAATATATGACAAAATATGGTAAAATGGTGTGTATGACTGATTTGACTGAATTGTACTGTAAATATATGACAAAATATGGTAAAATGATGTGTATGACTGATTTGACTGAATTGTACTGTAAATATATGACAACATATGGTAAAATGATGTGTATGACTGATTTGACTAAATTGTACTGTAAATATATGACAACATATGGTGAAATGATGTGTATGACTGATTTGACTGAATTGTACTGTAAATATATGACAAAATATGGTAAAATGATGTGTATGGCTGATTTAATGAAATTGTTTTAATGACATTAGACATGCTTATATCTGTATGACAGAGATATGGTAGAGTGCATCGTGTATGGGGTAAAGTGACACTAGATGAAACCGGTTGTTGGAAATGAGCCATGTTTTTGTTATGTTTACAACTACAACAGATGATGCAGCTTATGCCCATCACCAAGGTCGTTTCAGCCACCACAGGGCTCATCCTCCATATTGTTCTTTTCAACAGCTCTGTGTGCATTTACATTACATATAGTGCTGTAGGCATGGGGCTAGGTGGCCTTGGGTTGAGTTAAAACAGTTGACAAACACAGTGGAGAGCTTCTGAAACTACATGTTTTTATGTTCTGGTGAAATCAATGACTGGATCAAGGTCTGCTTGACAGAACTGTTTGTAACATTTTAGGATACAATGAGGTATAAACCAGCAACATGCTGGTGTTTTATAGTGCTGAGTATTTTATAGTGCTGTAATGATGCATCAAACTATGGATGGATTGCAATTGTTGAGTCAATCAATGAGCAGTTAATCAATGGTAGAAACGAAAAACTATTGATGCATCGATAGTATGTGTGACTATCGATAGTTCAGTAAGTACTTTACATGGGTTCAAAAATCCCATCGCCCGATGCCCGGGACAAGTCAGTTTTCATTTCGGGCAATCAAATAATGGTATCTTACTTGTCCGTGGGCTACTAGATAATTTCCACTTATGGTTTCAAACTGCAAATAAACTTTGATTTAATTTCATATCTGCTCAAAATGTAGCTATTAAATTTTGCAATGATAATAAAGTAGAGTTATCTTTCTTTGCTATTTATCACTTTTCAATAAATAGTCCAGTAAACATTAACATCAAATACCATGTTGATTTCTTCTTTCATAATTACATCATCATAATTATGTCATAAAATCAGGGCAAGTGGAAAATTAGTCAGGACAAGTTACTTTCTTAAAGTCACTTGCTTGCCTGTGGCAAGTGGCTCTTTAAAAAAAATTGAACCCCTGAGTTTAGTAGGTTTCAATAAGTTGTGTAAGAGGCACCTATATGGACTCGGGGATCAGGCCCCGATTTCTCGAAACAAACTGAAGTTTTGACTTAAGTTCGAGTTTTTACTCAAATTTTAGAAAACACAGGAAAATGCATTTCACAGAATGAACTGAAATCGGTATTAAACTCAAACTATAGTAGACAATTGTGTTTGGTGGATAGATAACTTAAGTTGTTTGGGCTTTTTAAAAATGCAGTTGAGTTAATAATTAAGCTGTTTGAAATTGTGAAACTCAGTTTGAGGTTTGATTAAAAACTTAAGTTTGTTTCGAGAAATCAGGGCCAGACTCAGTGTCATGGTTGATTCCTTGTCATTGTACCATGATGGCATGCATTGTTTCTCATGATATGATACACTGGAATGTCTGGTCCTCTCTGGCCAATTGCGTAGATCGGTGCTCATGCTGTTGATCACTGGATTGTCTGGTCCAGTCAGGCCAATTGTGTAGATTGATGCTCATGCTGTTGATCATTGGTTTGTCTGGTCCAGACAGGCCATCTACCATATTATACAATGCCGAAAACCAACAATGCAATTAAAATCAAGAGATACACTTATCTTTCTAAGTTAGCACTGTGGTATGACTATCAGTCATCTTTAGCCCTAGAGGGAAATGGTATTGAAGACAGCTATAATTCTGATGTTGGTGTTTTGTGTTTGCAGCAAGCCAAAGCTGAACAAGAGGAGGAGTTTATTAGCAACACGCTGCTGAAGAAGATCCAGTCTCTGAAGAAGGAGAAGGAGACCCTGGCTATGAACTATGAACAGGAGGAAGAGTACCTCACTAACGATCTGTCCAGAAAACTCATGCAGGTGGGTCTCTAGTGGTGCAGGCGGTGAGGTAGCCTAGTGGATAAAGCGTTTTCGCGGGTCATGCCGAAGACCCGGGTTCGATTCCCCACATGGGTACAATGTGTGAAGCCCAATGCTGGAATATTGCTAAAAGCGGCGTGAAACTAAACTTCGCTCTATTGGTGCAGGTAGCTAAGGAGTACCTCATTAAAAGTCTGTACACAAAGCTTGTGCAGGTAGGTCATGAAGTGTGCTTGCCACCCGAGGTACACGTACAGCAGTGACTGCATGATGTGAGTGATCAGGGCTTCAGAGTGTGGCTGCATGAGCATAATGATTTTCGGTGACGTCATACAGTGACTTCATGACATTAAGGAGTGACCATGGCATTGTTTGGTGACTGCATGGCATTAAGGAGTGACCATGGCATTGTTTGGTGACTGCATGACATTAAGGAGTGACCATGGCATTGTTTGGTGACTGCATGACATTAAGGAGTGACCATGGCATTGTTTGGTGACTACATGGCAGTGACTGCATGGCATTGTTTGGTGACTGCATGACATTAAGGAGTGACCATGGCATTGTTTGGTGACTGCATGGCATTAAGGAGTGACCATGACATAGTTTGGTGACATGACATTAAGGAGTGACCATGACATTGTTTGGTGACATTCTGCATGACATTAAGGAGTGATGACCATGACATTGTTTGGTGACTGCATGACATTAAGGAGTGACCATGACATTGTTTGGTGACTGCATGACATTGACATTAATGGAGTGACCATGACATGAGCATGACCATGACATTGTTTGGTGACTGCATGACATTATGCATGACATTGTTTGGTGACTGCATGACATTAAGGAGTGACCATGACATTGTTTGGTGACTGCATGACATTAAGGAGTGACCATGACATTGTTTGGTGACTGCATGACATTAAGGAGTGACCATGACATTGTTTGGTGACTGCATGACATTAAGGAGTGATCATGACATAGTTTGGTGACTGCATGACATTAAGGACTGACCATGACATTTACGTGTCTGCATGACATTAAGGAGTGACCATGACATTGTTTGGTGACTGCATGACATTAAGGAGTGACCATGACATTGTTTGGTGACTGCATGACATTAAAGAGTGACCATGACATTGTTTGGTGACTGCATGACATTAAGGACTGACCATGACATTGTTTGGTGACTGCATGACATTAAGGACTGACCGTGACATAGTTTGGTGTCTGCATGACATTAAGGACTGACCAGGATATTAGAGAGTGACTGCATGACATTAGGCAGTGACCACTAACCTTAAGACATGACACATTGGAGTAACTGCATGACATATGGATATTGTTCCTAGGTAATATGACATGTCAGCACACTAAGTGGCCTTGATTCAAATATAGTAAATAAAGGGGAAGCATGAATATGCTTTTCACCATCAAGGTCATTGAAAGATAGAACTCTACCAAATGAGAGGTATGTTGTCTCATTTCAGGATAGTAATGATGAAGTTAGTGCTTTATGGTTATGTTACAAGGGCAAATATGATGTTTTACTTAACGTTCCCTAAATATTAGTGTTAGTTATTATCTGTATTTACTGTTGGGGTTGAGGGCTTGATCTAGTCTGTCTCACAGTCCCTGACCCACATTAATATTCCCTACTGCCTAGCCCTCCGTGCAATGCCAAAGCCCTAAATGAAGCAAGTCTAGATTTCCGCAGGTTCTGAATTTCCCATCTCACTGGGGCCCCTTTTCTATTTAAATGTTACTATCAACATTATATATATTCAGAGACTAAGCATTAGTCTAGGCTTGATCTGACTCCTTCTGGTATGCAGTAACACTTGACCTTGAACTTGACCTTGACCTTTATGTCAGACTGAAGTTACAAAGGTCAAGTCCAAGACATGCTGCTGAGGAAACAATATGTTCAGCTATATCCTGAAGGATAAGGATGCTTATCACACTGATACTCTGTCCCCACTCACTCCAAGATGTTGTTGACATGTCACCAATAATTTCTTATGAATATCTTGAAATCATGCAATTTAGATAAATGTCAATAAATTCATGTCAGTCATTTGAATCAGTGATACTGAATGGTGTAAAAAATGACAAATTGTGATATTGATTCCAAATAACATTTATCACCATCAAAGATACAGTTATGCTAATAGTCAGTGTGTTGCTGATAAACCTTGGACCTTTGTAAAATGCAATATTTTCCATCCATAGAGACGTTTTGCAGTAAAAATTTAAAAATTCATAGGAGAACATACCAAGGTTGCTCTCCTTAAATGATGTGAGTGTTATTATTCTTGATGGAAGTTATCACCACTATGTTGAGGTGACAAATTTGCATATTGTGTTATCAGTGATCCCTGTTTGCCTTCATATAAGAGGAGTTGTGCTCATTTCCTACAAATGTTAATGGGGTTTTCAAACCAAAACTTCAAATTCCATTCAGTTGGTAATATTTCTTCGCCAAATTTATTGCATTTTGTCGTCGTGATGAACATTCACTCCTAAATGTTTATCAGATCCAGGTAACCATGGTAACCAGCTATAGAGCTCCCCAGTTACAACAGCAATGAGTTTACAAATCTATTTCACATGTAGGTGTATGATCATAGTTCCAGGATTGCTTTGACCCAAATGATATGGGAAAAACAGTAAACTAACTGACAGCTCTGTGTACTGAAGTACTGCTCAGTCCAACTTGAGACCGTTCTTCAAATAACGTTATATTAGTTTTCTAAACAAATAGAATAAACTAAAGAAAAGTGATCACTGTTTTCATGTTGGCAATCAGTGATGTGATCTTTTTTCATTTTTTTTGTCCAAAGATAGTTGTTGGTAGGTGGAAAATTACAAAAAAATATAATGACTTTATATTTATTTCCTGTCCTTTATATATATTTTTAACACTCAAGTATTCCCAAAACAATTCTCATAGTTCATGCACTTCAAAACAAAATTTTGAGTTGAATTCTAAAATTGAAATTCCTAAGCATATTGCTAAAAATCACTGTCCCAATCTTTTGCTTTTTATTCTGTCTCTGCTTAGTATTTAAACAACCCTGAGAGCAATCACTCACACAAAAATATTGTGACAGCATGTGTAGTCTGTCTGTTAGGACAGATTACTGACTGATACTATTACTAACAATCTCATGAAATTGTTAATTTTTCCTTATCCTGACTCATGCTTATTGCTCACCTCATGAGTCAGGATAAGTATAAAATATCAATTTAAATCAGAAAATTACATATTTTCCCCTTATCCTGACTCATGAGGTGAGCAATAAGCATGAGTCAGGATAAGTATAAAATATCAATTTTAATCAGAAAATTACATTTTTTATGTACTTTTAGTATATGACAAAATATTATGGATGTCAACTTCTTCTTTATTTTATACACAACATTTTTGGGCTATTCTTTGCACTTTCATCAGGTGAATGCTAACTAACAGTTGTACATGTATATTTAGTAATGTATATGACAAAATATTATAGTATGTAAGAGGATACATGACTAGTAGATGAATACATAGTGATTTTGAGTATGTATTTACAAAAATTCATCAGGATAATACAACAGATTTAAAAGAATAATTGGAATGTAAAAAGATTAAGATAATGTACAGTGATCCATATAACAACTTTCAAAGTCATTGTGAATGTATATGGGTATAGAGGATACATGATGAAAGAGAATAAAGTATACAAAAGCAGATTTGGTGTTGTTACAGTGGATTAAGTGGGTAAGTGGTGGAAGCCAAGGAGTCTTATTGATGTACAAAAGGGTGGCTGATAGTCTAATGATATACAAAAGCTGGGATAAGATACAAAAGGTAGGGATGATGCTGTTACAGTGGATTAAGAGGTGATTGGTGAGGCATGAGTCTAATTAATTTCCCAGGCATTGGGTAGGTAAACCCCTTTATCTCTGTTCATCTGTGGCGCTAATCTTTTGATGCTGATAGACTCTGAAATCTTGCATCGTTGCCAATCATGGATGTTGATGTTATGATGGTTTTATGTACTGTTGAGCAAAAAACCCCAGAATAATCGCTGTGTGAGTTTTCCTGGAAACGCATGCTATGTCCTCAGGAAGTGATTGTCATATTTATTTGTTTATTGTGTTTTCTTCCACAAGGGTTGGATTGATTATGAAACTTGAAACTACCATGGGATTTGCAAACAAACTTTTGTCAAGACATTGAAGTGAATATGACCTACATATAACTAGGACTGGCGAAAAAGATCGATAATCAGAAATGATGTCATTATAACTCAGAACTGGCACGGACCAGGGGAATCCGACCATTATTAATATTAATGGTTATTGATGAAATAATTTTATAAGCTTTTTTTCTTTCTGCTAAGATATGCCACCAGTTGGTCATAGTGACTTAGATTTAACCCTTGCTGTGGGTGACGTGCGTTGTTGTTGTTGCAGTTGCGACCTTGTTTTAACATCTGTGTGCATTGTTGTTGCAGTTGAGGCAGGAGAAGATTGAGTTGGAGCAAACGCTGGAGAAGGAACAGGAATACCAGATCAACAAGCTGATGAGGAAGATTGAGAAACTGGAGGCAGACACAGTATCTAAACAGCAGACCCTAGAACAGGTCAGTAGCTTGAAGTGTCATCCAGAAATATCCAAACAGCAGACTCTAGAGCTGGTCCCTCCATCACTTCAAATAATGCTATGCCTTTGTGGGACCTGGGTTAGAATCCATCTGAAGCTCTCTGTTACTTGTGAGCATGGGCTCAGTGACTTTATTGCCTTGGTATATGTGTCATCAAACCACAACAGCCCAGTTTGTTACGCCCGAATTCATATCATTTACAGGCTGCCACAGTATTGCTGTTACTATATGGCATACCAATGTTAATAAGAGCTCCTGTATAACTGTATATACTGCATGGCTTCTCAGAACATGGGACCGCCTCCGTGGGTGTAGTGGTTAGAGCGTCCGCCCATAGATCGGAAGGTCGCGGTTCGATCCCCGACCGCGTCATACCAAAAGACGTTAAAATATGGTACTTGTTGGTCCCTGCCTGGCGCTCGGCATTAATGGGTACAACAAGGACTGGTCTGCTCGGAGTCAGTATAATGTGTCTGAGTGGGGTATTCGTGCTTCACTGCGGCATGGTATCTCAGTGGGCTAGCACTATAAAACCAGCTTAAGTCTGGGCTAGTACAAGCAGGCGCACATACACATACACACGCATGCACGTCATATGAGCGAAATATTCTCAAGGACGACGTTAAACCCACTTTCACCTCACCTCACCTCAGAATATGGTGGTATGTACTATGTTGTATCTTGTGTGATGCTTTCTCTCCCTTGTAGTTGCGTAGGGAGAAGGTGGAGTTGGAGAATGCCCTTGAACAGGAACAAGAATCATTGGTCAATCGTCTGTGGAAGAAGATGGATAAACTGGAGGCTGAGAAGCGGTCAGTTCATAGTTGTGTTTTCTGTGACCCTTTCATTTTACATTTTTCGGGGGATTAATGATAGCAATTCAACGTTGTCTTATATTTATAAACCTCCAGTGATGTCGCTCTATTGTCCCGCCAGGGTTAATGATAGCAGTTCAGCCCATTTCTGGTGTCCCCCGCCGTGATGTTGCTGGAATATTGCTAAAAGCGGCGTAAAACCAAACTCAGTCAGTCAGATAGCAGTTCAATGTTGCCTTGGCCTCGGGAAATCAGGTTGGGCTTGTCGGCCCTCCCCAATTCCCTCTGCCGTGGGCTTACTTTTTCAACAAAACCTCGGAGTCGATTTTGATCCTTTATGACCAGTATCAGTTACAATGATGTCTGACCTATGTGTGATCTTTTCATTCAACTAGTGGGGGTGGTGGGGTAGCCTAGTGGTTAAAGCGTTTGCTCGTCATGCCGAAGACCCGGGTTCGATTCCCCACAAGGGTACAATGTGTGAAGCCCATTTCTGGTGTCCCCCGCTGTGATATTGCTGGAATATTGCTAAAAAAAAGTGGCGTAAAACCATACTCACTCACTCATTCAACTATGATGTTTTGTGTGAATGGTAACAGTTCACAGTAATCATGATAATTTCATAATGTCATAATGCGTTCTTTCAACTTTTATAAATATGATGTGACCGTTTGAAAATGAATACTCAAAACTTAATGTCATGAAGTTTTCATAAGTTTGAAGGACTAAGCAGTCTTGTGAATTCAATGCAGGTTACTACAGGAAAAGTTGGACCAGCCTGTGTCGGCGCCACCGTCACCACGAGATATGAACAACGGTGACACAGCACATAACCTGATGCAGCACATTGAGAATCTCCGCGGGGAGACCAACAGACTGAAGAACCAGCTCCGGCAGGCCTTGTCAGAACGTGAGTATGCACAAGGATAGATGGCTCTCTCTTGTAAAAATGTGCGTTCATAGAAGCAAGCAAAACCTCAGTCTCATGTTAAAACTTGTCCAGTGCATCATAATTTTCTCCTTTATAACCCTTGGATATTGTTTTAACACATTTTTATGTCATGTCCAGATACAAGGTCATCCTCAAGGTTGTAGCTTGAAAAGAGTTTGTTTACTGCCAAACTGGACTTGTCGTTCTTAGGGCAGTTCATGGTACTTCTGCTATTATCTGTACTCTACCAGGCCTTTTATTGTATGTCATGTTTGCAAGTGCTGTCACCCATGTTTACAACTAGAAATAATCAAGCAGATGATTAGCTGAAATTGAGGGTAAGGTGATTAAGCCAAAGTGCATACAACTTTCTTATTGAAAGAATCTAGCACAAGGCATGTGACTTAGCTGTCAAGTTGTTTTGTACTAGATGTATATTTTGCCATGCTTGAAATTTTGTGATTACAGAGGAAAAGGCTTTAGTTTAATTGTTATGTTAGCTTGAAGCAGGGTTATTTCATATATTACAAGTAGTATAATGGGTGTGCATTTAGCCAAACTGAAGGTAGTTGTATCACACTGGAAATGAGTGTTGGAATGTAAAGATTTCTGTGACTGCTTCTGTGTTCTGAAAGTACTGTCCCTGTTCTCAATATCAAAAGGCTGTTAAATTTTTATTGTATTGCTAATCTTCACTATTTGTTGTTCTAGTAGCAATTTCTGATGACCTTTTAATTATCTTGAGATGAGCTTATTACAGATTTATGATTACTTAGCCTTTGTGTCTCTGCTTGTATAGATGGGGTGGTGGAATAGCCTAATGTTAAAGCATCACCTTTCACGCTGAAGACCTGAGTTCTATTCCCCAAATGGGTACAGTGTGTGAAGCCCATTTCTGGTGTCCCCGCCGTTGCTATTGCTGGAATATTGCTAAATGCAGTAAAACCAAAACTCACTTTGAAAATATGTATTGCTGAAGTATTGTGAATGTAAACCATACACAAATGTATCAGTGTTTGTGTGAACACTAGAATGTATTTCTTGTATGTAAAACCATCCACAGTATCAATGTATCAGTGTTTGTCACGTGTTGTGAAGATACACTAGAATGTATTTCTTGTATGTAAACCATCCACACGAATGTATCAGTGTTTGTCACGTGTTGTGAAGTTACACTAGAATGTTAAACCATCCACCTGTATGAATGTATCAGTGTTTGTCACGTGTTGTGAAGTTACACTAGAATGTATTTCTTGTATGTAAACCATCCACACGAATGTATCAGTGTTTGTCACGTGTTGTGAAGTTACACTAGAATGTATTTCTTGTATGTAAACCATCCACACGAATGTATCAGTGTTTGTCACGTGTTGTGAAGTTACACTAGAATGTATTTCTTGTATGTAAACCATCACACCACGAATGTATCAGTGTTTGTCACGTGTTGTGAAGTTACACTAGAATGTATTTCTTGTATGTAAACCATCCACATTTAATGTATCAGTGTTTGTCACGTGTTGTGAAGTTACACTAGAATGTATTTCTTGTATGTAAACCATCCACACCAATGTATCAGTGTTTGTCACTGTTGTGAAGTTACACTAGAATGTATTTCTTGTATGTAAACCATACTCAATGTATCAGTGTTTGTCTCGTGTTCTAATACTGTATGGTTTGTGTTCATGATCGGTTGTGAAGTTACACTGAAGCATGGCTCAGTATGCCCAGGAGGCCTGATGCCACATCCGCCTCTCATTGTGGCAGGTGTCTCCCTTCTAATACTGTGGCGGTTTGTGTTCAGATGAGGAGAAGATGGCTCAGCTGGAGCCCAGGAGGGAGCCACATCCGGGGGAGAACCTGCGACTGCAGCGTCGTCTTCAGCTGGAGATGGAGAGGAGGGAGAGTCTCTGCCGCCATCTGTCAGAGAGCGAGTCCAGTCTTGAGATGGATGATGAGAGGTAAGATCAAGTTCAGCTGCAGGAGCATTTGGCACTAAAGATTCTCTGGAACAGACCTGCCTAAAGTCCAGGGCAGAATAACTCGTTATTTCATGCTGTTTGTAAGAGTTCTCTTAGGAGCATTTTGTGGTTACAGTTAGTGACTTGACAGATAGAAGCATTTTGTGGTTACAGTTAGTGCCTTGACGGATAGGAGCGTTTTGTGGAGCATTTTGTGGTTACAATTAGTGACTTGACAGATTGAGCATTTTCTTGTTACAGTTAGTGACTTGTTGGATAGGAGCATTTTGTGGTTACAGTTAATGACTTGATGGATAGGAGCGTTTTGTGGAGCATTTTGTGGTTACAGTTAGTGACTTGATGGATAGGAGCATTTTGTGGAGCATTTTGTGGTTACAGTTAGTGACTTGACATTGTGAGGGTAATTTTCTTGTGTGGTCAGTGGCCCTGCCCCCTTACTTGACTTTTCTACAGGTTGCCAATATATAGCTGAAATATTGCTGATGTGGCATAAAAACGTACTTGTGCACTTTCTCGGACTTTAGAAATGATGTTCATTACATGATATTTAACCTAACATTGGACAGTATGGTTGTAATTTTTCTAAAAATTAATCTTTTTCTTCCTGTGAGTGATTTGGTTTGATTGTTTTGGTCAGATCTCTGAATAAAGGACTGTCTTGCATAGAAGTTATATTTCACCCCATGTAATTGAAGTATTTCATATTTTCAGGCACTTTAACGAGATGAGCAAACAGCATGATATGTCTGGTCACACAGTCCGTCCCCGTACAGTTTCTAGTCCAATACCCTATGCCTCCTCCAATACCACAGCGAGACCACTGTCACCTGGTAGGTATCTAAATGTGCTTAGGTCAGAGCACAATAGTGTATGTTGGCAAGCGCACATACAGACCCCTGTCACCAGGAAGGCATCAGTATCAGAGTCCAGAGGTTTTATTATCACAACAGCAGATGCATTTTGGTCTTATGTCACAATCAGTTGTAGGCATCTTCCTGTTGAGATGAAGACTGGTTGTTCAGTCGCGCTGTCGCCTTACACTGAAGAATGTCCTAAGATAAAATGTGTTGTTCCCTGCCTGGCAGTGAACACTGAGACTCGGTTGACTCGGAGTCTGTGTAATGTGTTCAAGTTGGGTATCCATGTGCAACTGTGGCATGGTATCTCAGTGGACTATCAGAGGTCCACACAAGCACAACCAGACACACACACTCACAGACAGACAGACAGACAATTGTTTATTTACGTCTCACTTCTGTCAGCATAATATTAAACACATATGTAGGAAACAAATAAGAGTACAGAACCACTCAATATGACTTATGAGACACAATAGCCGTTTCAAAATCTTATAACTTACAAGCGTATATAAGATGTAGTAAATGCATAAAAATGGTAACAATTTATGAGTATAGAAAGCATTTCCTTCTCTGTCGTATTAAAAAGCAGGTTTTGGCAAAATAGTAAGAAATATCAGTACTTTGACTAACAAAAGTCAGCATCATGGAAATAACAATATGAAAAAGTTTTTCTTTAATATCATTATATACATCACAGTGAAACAGTACATGAAACTCATCTTCGACACAATCTGTACAATTGAAACATTTCCCATCACTAACATTTAGATTTTCATACCACCTAGTTTCCATTCTTATTGGGGCTACACCGCATCTAAACTTGGCCATAGCTGAACGGTAACATCTTGGCATATTAGAAATAACATAAGGTTCAGGGCAAAAATCATCTTTAAAAAAGTCTATATTTTCTCAGCTTGTTAGAACCCTTTCAACTTTCTTCCTTATTTAACAAATATTTCCAATTTAAAATATATTCTTCCATACATTTACTTTTTACTTTTGTACAAATACATTTTTAACTTGGGCTATAGGATGGATTTAAAACATAGGACATATCAAGGGCTATAAACATTTTCCTGGAATATTGCTAAAAGCGGCGTAAAACCATACTCACTCACACACACACACACACACACACACTTTCTCTCATCTCTCTCATACTCTCTGTCTCTCTCTGTCTCTCACACACTCACACACACACACACACACACACACACACACACACACACACACACACACACACACACACACTGCATGTACATCTATGAGTGAAATGATCTTGAATGTGGTGTTCAACCCAATGACAAGTCACATTGGTTGTCCGTTACAGTGTTTGCAGAAACTGACCATTGTTTGCTATGAGTACTGTTTGCTGGCTGGATGTGCTTCATCTTGCTTGCATGATATGTCAACCATCACTGATGTCCCTGAACCAGGCACCGACAACACCTAATCCATACTTCAGTGTGCAGCATCTACAGCCCCAGCCTTGCTTTGCCTCTGTCACAAATGTTTCTTAAGCGGGCAGGCTTTGATCATCATGTTGCCTTGTGATTTTGAAAGTAATGTGCAACCATCATTCTTGATTGTCTGACCTTTATCAGTAGATATGCATAAATAATTTTGAAAATGTTAACCATTACTAAACAGTGGGTATTCTGTGGGTACCCGTCGCTTACAGTAAGAGTCAACGGGGACTGTGTGTCTCGGTGTCAAGGCCTGGTGATTGTGTACTGACCGGTATTGGTCATGGTATCAACTACCTGCCTGATCCAGACTCAATTATTCAGGCTGACTGAATGTAGCTGTAATATTGCTCCTAACAAAATTCTCAAAAATTATTTACACCTTTCTCCTTTTGATATTTCTTAGAATGGATGACCCTTTTTTTATATCTTACACCTCTATACCTTATATACTGACAATTTTTGTAAAAAAGTCTGAATTCGTAGACTTATGCACTGGAAAGGATAGATAATCAAGCTTGAGTCACTACTTCTCCTCCTCTTCTTCCTCCTCCTGACCCTTCTCCTTCTTCTTCCTCCTCCTGACCCTTCTCCCCTTCCCTGTCTCCTGATCCTCCTCCTCCTCCACACCTTGTCCTCTTCTCAGTTCTCCCCTCTCCTAAGCCACCACCAACCCCTCATCCTCTTTGATTTCTGCTCCTTACCTTCTAACATCTTCCTCACATGCTTCTTCCCTCCTCTTACACATGCTCATCTCTTCCTCCACCTCCTCTCTCTCCTTCGCATTTTCACTAACTGCTATCCTCCTAATGCATCTTGACCTACTCCTCTCCTCCTTTGACCCTGTCCTTCATCCACCTTTTCTTCTCCATTCCATCCCCTTCTCCTTGCCCACTCTCATCCCCATCTTCTCCCCATCTTCTCCCTTCCTCTTCTAGCCCCTCTCAGCCCCCTCTTCTAGCCCTCCTCCCCTTCTCCTTGCCCATCTCATCTCCCTCCTCCTCCTCTTCCTTCCTCTGCCCACTCTCTCATCCCCTCTTCTCCCCCTCCTCCTCTTCTTCTTCCTCTCTTCTAGCCCACTCTCATCCCCCCTCGTCTTCTCCCTCCCTATCCTTCTCCTCCTTGCCCACTCTCATCCCCATCTTCTCCCCTCCTCTTCTTCCTTCCTCTCTCTAGCCCACTCTCTCCCCTCATCTTCTCCTCCTTATCCCCTTCTCCTTGCCCACTCTCATCCCCATCTTCTCCCTCCTCCTCTTTCCTTCTTCCTCCTCTTCTAGCCCTCTCTCCCCTCATCTTCTCCCTTCTCCTTGCCTTCTCATCCCCATCTTCTCCCTCCTCCTCTTCTCCTCTTCTAGCCCACTCTCATCCCCCCATCTTCTCCTTCTCCTTGCCCTCTCATCCCCATCTTCTCCCTCCTCCTCTTCCTTCCTCTTCTAGCCCACTCTCATCCCCTCATCTTCCCTCCCTCATCCTCCTCCTCCTCTCCCCTCTTCTCATCCTCTTCTCTTCCTTGCCCCTCTCTCCTCTTCCCTTCCCTCTTCTAGCCCACTCTCATCCCCTCATCTTCTCCCTCCTCCCCTTCTCCTTGCCCACTCTCATCCTTGTCTTTTCCCTCCTCCTCTTCCTTCCTCTTTAGCCCACTCTTATCCCCTCCCTCCCTCCTCCCATTTTCTAACAACCTCTCATCCCTCTCTTATTCCCCCTTCTCATATCCCATCAGTCATACACCTCTGCCTCTTCCTCCTCAACCATCTCTTCCTCCTCCTTCCATATTTGTCGGTGTGCTCACTCATTGACCCATCATCACACATTGTGTTGTTCTGCTGCCAGGTTTGACGTTCGTAGCTAAAAGTCCCCCAAGTCCGATGAGACGCAGTTTGCCGGGTCAGCCTTTCCACCCTCCCTCACACCCACCTGGCCACGCCCCTGGTCATCAGTCAGGCCAACACACTGGGTCGGTGGCAGCGGCACCTGCGACGGCCCCACCAGCGTTCCTCCCTGGCACATCACCACCAGTGTTCAGCAGCATGCCTATGGTTAATCCCAACATCCATGTGAGTTTCCGTGCGTCATCATTGTCAGCTCCATCGTGGCATTGTTTAGTACTGTGGCATGCATCTCTCTTATTTGCTGCTTTAATTTCCTCCGTAAATATCCGCAGGTACAACATCCAGCTTTGCTGCTGTGACGGAATAAGTCTTTTGTAAATTAGATATTGTACTCAACATGATTAAAACCGGGGTTTTGCAGGGTCAGATTTGAGGACATTTCACCAAGTGGGACTTTCCATGACACCAGATTATACTGTTTCATATTTGACCCGGGGTGGTGGTGTAGCCTAGTGGTTAAAGCTTTCGCTCGACACGCCAAAGACCCGGGTTCGATTCCCCACATGGGTACAATGTGTGAAGCCCATTTCAGATGTCCCCTGCTGTGCTATTGCTGGAATATTGCTAAATGCAGCGTAAAACCAAAACTCACTTTGAAAATATGTATTTATATATCAACCACAATGTTTGGAGAAATCATTCAAATCTGTTTATTCTGGTGGTAAAATCAACAAATTTTCGTGATTCCTTTGTTTTAGAAACTATGCAGATACATTATCTCGGCCTAGGGCTGGCTATCAATATCAGTTATAGAGATCGATAATCATTGACAAAATATTGATTGATTATCGAAAAAAATCAGAGAATTAACTTTGAGCAAATTCTTTTAAAAAGTCTGAAAGGAATAAATATATTTCACATTAATATCGGTGACAAAACAGTGTCCTGAACAGAATTTAGGAGCAGCCCATGAATACAAACCTACCCTAGTGTATTGTATGAGTAAATTAGATCTTAGATTAGCACAAAAGTTTATATTATCGATGACACAATTGTGACACAATATATCGCTAAACATTAATACATATCCTAGGTGGGGCGGTGGCCTGGTGGTTAAAAGTGTTCGCTCGTCATGCCAAAGGCCCAGGTTCGATTCCCCACATGGGTACAATGTGTGAAGCCCATTTCTGGTGTCCCCCGCCGTGATATTACTGGAATATTGCTAAAAGCGGCGTAAAACTAAACGATATGTACATTAGCTTCAGATATTGCCAGCATGTACTTGTTGGTATGACAGGGGAGACAACTCTATCATCCCCACATTATCATATATCCCAGTGTTTAGGACACCAGTTACATTGTGTGGTAGCAGCTGACAAAATAACTGATAAAACATTACACTTGCTAAAATGATAACTTAGATACAAATTTGTTATTTTGTTTTAACTGGGGCTCATCAGTTTGTGTGCAGAGTTGCATCCCTTGGGTATGCCAGAAAGAGATGATTGTTGATTGAGATCCTGGTTCACCGTGATAATGTGTCTGGGGTTGTCAGCACCATATGTGTGTTCATGGCTTCTACACCTTGGGAGTTTGAATCCCAGATTTTCCCTGATCGTAATTGTTGGTTTGTCATCAGAACACCAAACCACAGTGGTAGGCCTACCAGAACCACAGTGGTAGGCCTACAAGAACCACAGTGGTAGGCCTACATGAACCACAGTGGTAGGCCTACATGAACCACAGTGGTAGGCCTACATGAACCACAGTGGTAGGCCTACATGAACCACAGTGGTAGGCCTACATGAACCACAGTGGTAGGCCTACATGAACCACAGTGGTAGGCCTACCAGAACCACAGTGGTAGGCCTACATGAACCACAGTGGTATTCCTACAAGAACCACAGTGGTAGGCCTACAAGAACCACAGTGGTAGGCCTACAAACTGCATCACTTCAAGCTTGAGTATCCTTGTTATACAGAAGTGTTGTTAACAGCAGAGCTTGAGATTTGCTATTTACACCCACTATATCTCGCTAGTATTATTTTGTCATGTATGTTACTGTTGTGTTTATATACCACATCTTGCACATGAACGAATACAAATTCACCTTAAACAGCAGCTCAAGCAGAATTATAAAAAAATATTAAAATAAAGAAATATAATACCCAAAAGACTGGACCAAAATGAGTAAGTATATTGAATACGCAAACAAAACCATCAAATACACAATGTTTATGACATCATGTGAGTTCAAACTAAGATTCTAAGACGATTATTTGGTGCCCATCTTAAAAGCAGTGTTAGACCCAATACTGATGTCTCTGTCATCATTTTCAGAAACCCAGACCCAGCCCAGAAAAATTTGCAAAACCAAGAGCATTGCCGAGCGAGAAGAGCGACCAGACATGATAGTAAGCATGGCGGTCAACAAGCGATTCCACCGATCAAACAAGCCAAACCCTTATCCAATCAACTGAGAGAGTGTTGTCTTGCGTTCTGAAGGTGCTACCTTGCCTTGAATGTTGTTGGTCGGTGATGGAGGTGGACTGACCGCTGCCAATTTTCTTGTTATAGCTGTCAACTATGAAGTTGGAGGCTTGCTGTGGATCTCTATCAAGGCTTTGTGCCAAGTTATCAAAGCTTAGCGGAATGTTTTCTCAATCCCCTGTTGTTGAAAATGATTGAGATTTAGGTTTTGTTTTTAAAACATTAGAAAACGATGGAACAGAAAATCAGTATTTTCCCTTTCAAAAACAAATACAAGGAAACATTACAGAATTCTTTTCGCATTTAGATTTCAGTTGTATGTTGCGATTTCATTTCAAATATGTTGCGATTCCGAAAATTTCTCCTATTTCTTTGATCATTGATGGTCGAGAGAAACAAACTTGTTATTTTTGTGCAGTGTTATTTTCCTACCCCATGTACACGATTACCATCTTGTTCATCTTGATCTTGTGATATAGAATGATGTGGGAGTTTGGGTTTTGTGTTCTCAGTCTTTATTCTAATGGATACAACGTTCCATATATGTATGGGCAGATCTTGTTAAGCGTACATATTTTGTATTTTGAACAATCCTATCATCCCTTCTGCCATTCTATCAGCCTTTGAAAATCCACAAATGCATAAAGTTGAGTTGAGCCTACATTTCCTATGTTGTCGGTGTTATGTGAGGCTTCGTGTATTTATTATGGTAGCTCCACTGTTATATGTGACGATCACATATCAAGCATTGTTGATTGTTTTCAGATGTAATGTATTTGCTATGGTGCCTCGCCATCAGACTTTGTCAAGGCACAGGAAGTCAAAGAAAACCATGTATATACAAACACAGATATATCTATGTTGTTCGTTCAGACATCATCTTAGAGAAGTGCCTCATTTTTAAGTGCCCCTGGTCAGTCAGGGGCAGAATAGCTTTTCCCCCGTACTTATCATAAAATGTCCTTCATACTTGTCATAAAAGTGGAGATTTGTTGGCCACAGTGGTCGGTGGAACTTGATGGACCATTTATTGGTGACAACTTTCCTCTGCCACCTTGTTAATTGAAGCTTGATGTTTGCAATGGTTTGCCTGGTCTGAAACTGGCTGATTGTACGTGGCCAGGTTTGATGCTTAGACAGGTTTGCTTGGTCCCAGACCAAGGATCCTTTGTTGGCTGAAGTGATACAGTTCAATATTTCTGACATGGAAAACCTTCATTTTAATGTGTGATTTCAAGATAAAAGTATTTTTCCTTTTCATAATGCAGTGTTGATATCCAATGGTTTAGTGTTATGTTTTGTAAAAATGTGAAAAAAAACATTACATTTAATTCTGTTTTACCTATTTTGTGTACAATTTTACATGATTCTTAGTTATGATTCTATGTGATTAATTTGGTAAAGACAGATGTGACCTGAGAATATATTTGATGATCTTTAGTTTTCCATTGGATTGTAACGGTATAATAGTGTATTAAGATTAAGTGTGTTATATATTTGATGTTAAGAGTCCAAGATCACAACTTTCTTGGTTTGTTTCCAAAGAATTTTTACACTTCATACAAATGGCCAGGAACCAGTTGTTGGGAAGGGGAGATAAGTGTGGGTGATACTCACGAACATTGTGAAATGCTGATGTTATCAGTGTTCATACAGGGCTTGTAATGCAGAGCAAAATAGCTTCAAGGTATATACTGTCACTTCCAGGGTCCCATTTCAGAAAGCTATCGTAGTGCTACGACTGTCGTAAGCCTATGCTACAGTATAGGAGGTCTGACAGTCTTAGTGCTACGATAGCTTTGTGAAACGGGGCCCAGGTTCTTTTATACACTGTTAAGACCTCGGTAGTGACAATCTGTACCTTGATGCAAGTTTTTTCCATGTTGACCCTGTGATTGTATACACAATGTTGTTTTGTCATGCTAAGGCTTTTTGGTCGATGGATCCATCGACATGATAAATAGCTGTATTAATATATAACTGAAATGAGGTTTCCGATATTTTTGACACCACTGACTCAAATGGTACGAAGAAAAGGGGAAAAATGTATGCAAAATTGCACTCACATGAGTTTGTTTTGAAAAAAAGATTCTTTGCAAACTGCAAAATACATAATGAAATGTTTAAGTCAGAGGGAGGAGAGAAAATGACAACATTCTTGTACCTTGGGACAATGTTTTTTTCGACAACTGACATTCCAAGAACAAAACAAAATTCCATAAAGCCATTTCAACAAATTAATTGACTTTAGATGTAGGTTTGGAAATCAGTGTTCATAGGAATCTCATGACTGAGCATGTGTTTTGGTGAAAGATGAATATGATTTGTATTGAATTTAACGCTTTGGGTTGTAGGTACATCTGTAATGTATGGCCTAGTTCTTTCTTTATCAGTATGGGAAGAGGTGTGTCCTGACGGTAGGGAGAAATACATCCATTGTACCACTGATCTTGCAGCTTTCCTCATCAGACTAATGAGTTATGTATAAAGAGAGTTCCTGAGAAATGTTGTCGTGTTGAAAGACACAGTCATCTCAAAACTTGCATTCCTATGAAACAGTGTTTAAGTATTGTGTTTGCTACTAATCCTGACACCAGAGTGGCTTAGGTTGTAGTTAGTAAGGCATAGTTACCTCCCTTAGATGCTAGGGCTGCTGCAAGGCGACAGCTGTAAATATTACTGATACAGAGAGTGCCTGGTTGGAGAATATGCCTTGATGCCTAGTAGTGCTCAATGGCTTGCATAACAAGGGGAAAGGGGATAGTTAGTACTGAATACTTCTTGAAGGTTGTATGTTGACGCTGTAATAGCCACAAGGTTGGATACATGTCTTCATGTTAGCTGGAGCTGAATACGTCTTGCAGGGTGTATGTACCAGCTGTTTAAGCCTACAAGGTTGGGGACATGTCATCATGTTGAATCCTTCTTGTAGGGTGTATGTACCAGCTATTTAAGCCTACAAGGTTGGGGACATGTCATCATGTTGAATCCTTCTTGTAGGGTGTATGTACCAGCTATTTAAGTCTACAAGGTTGGGGACATGTCATCATGTTGAATCCTTCTTGTAGGGTGTATGTACCAGCTATTTAAGCCTACAAGGTTGGGGACATGTCATCATGTTGAATCCTTCTTGTAGGGTGTATGTACCAGCTATTTAAGCCTACAAGGTTAGGGACATGTCATCATGTTGAATCCTTCTTGTAGGGTGTATGTACCAGCTATTTAAGTCTACAAGGTTAGGGACATGTCATCATGTTGAATCCTTCTTGTAGGTGTGTATGTACCAGCTATTTAAGTCTACAAGGTTGGGGACATGTCATCATGTTGAATCCTTCTTGTAGGGTGTATGTACCAGCTATTTAAGCCTACAAGGTTAGGGACATGTCATCATGTTGAATCCTTCTTGTAGGGTGTATGTACCAGCTATTTAAGCCTACAAGGTTAGGGACATGTCATCATGTTGAATCCTTCTTGTAGGATGTATGTACCAGCTATTATTTAAGTCTACAAGGTTAGGGACATGTCATCATGTTGAATCCTTCTTGTAGGGTGTATGTACCAGCTATTTAAGTCTACAAGGTTAGGGACATGTCATCATGTTGAATCCTTCTTGTAGGGTGTATGTACCAGCTATTTAAGTCTACAAGGTTAGGGACATGTCATCATGTTGAATCCTTCTTGTAGGGTGTATGTACCAGCTATTTAAGCCTACAAGGTTAGGGACATGTCATCATGTTGAATCCTTCTTGTAGGGTGTATGTACCAGCTATTTAAGTCTACAAGGTTGGGGACATGTCATCATGTTGAATCCTTCTTGTAGGGTGTATGTACCAGCTATTTAAGTCTACAAGGTTGGGGACATGTCATCATGTTGAATCCTTCTTGTAGGGTGTATGTACCAGCTATTTAAGTCTACAAGGTTAGGGACATGTCATCATGTTGAATCCTTCTTGTAGGGTGTATGTACCAGCTATTTAAGTCTACAAGGTTGGGGACATGTCATCATGTTGAATCCTTCTTGTAGGGTGTATGTACCAGCTATTTAAGTCTACAAGGTTGGGGACATGTCATCATGTTGAATCCTTCTTGTAGGGTGTATGTACCAGCTATTTAAGTCTACAAGGTTAGGGACATGTCATCATGTTGAATCCTTCTTGTAGGGTGTATGTACCAGCTATTTAAGTCTACAAGGTTAGGGACATGTCATCATGTTGAATCCTTCTTGTAGGGTGTATGTACCAGCTATTTAAGCCTACAAGGTTTGGGGACATGTCATCATGTTGAATCCCTTCTTGTAGGGTGTATGTACCAGCTATTTAAGTCTACAAGGTTGGGGACATGTCATCATGTTGAATCCTTCTTGTAGGGTGTATGTACCAGCTATTTAAGTCTACAAGGTTAGGGACATGTCATCATGTTGAATCCTTCTTGTAGGATGTATGTACCAGGCCTACAAGGTTGGGGACATGTCATCATGTTGAATCCTTCTTGTAGAGGTGTATGTACCAGCTATTTAAGTCTACAAGGTTAGGGACATGTCATCATGTTGAATCCTTCTTGTAGGGTGTATGTACCAGCTATTTAAGCCTACAAGGTTAGGGACATGTCATCATGTTGAATCCTTCTTGTAGGGTGTATGTACCAGCTGTTTAAGTCTACAAGGTTGGGGACATGTCATCATGTTGAATCCTTCTTGTAGGGTGTATGTACCAGCTATTTAAGTCTACAAGGTTAGGGACATGTCATCATGTTGAATCCTTCTTGTAGGGTGTATGTACCAGCTGTTTTAGCCTTCAAGTTTGGGGACATGTCATATTTTGAGAGGCAGGTTTGCAACAGAGATTTGGGGAGGGTCACCAAAAACCCTCACTTCAGGTCAGTCTGTGTTTTGTACATTCTCAGTCACACATTGATATGCTCACAATTGGAATTCCGTCTGTTTTGCAGTACCAACCAGCCACAACTGATGAGCTGCCGTCTTCTAAGTTATTTGCAATTACAATTCTAAATGAACAGTTCCCAATGGATTGTTTTAAGGCCAGATCAAATTTATTTTTTGTTATGGAAAAGTCTGCCAACTTGACCATATTTTACAAAAATAAACTTGTTTAATTTATATGATTTTCATTAAATAACATTTTGTCACCTGCATACTGGCATTTTGTAATGTTTGCAAAATATTAATGTGAATTATAATTGGTTTGGCCTGTAATGAAAATAACTAATATTGACTCACAATTGTTTTCTCATTTGAGTGGTGTCCATTGCTGCTCCATATTGAAGTGCTGCTACGGCAACTGCAACCAGTACGGTACACCAATCCTAATCATGAGAACCTGCATAATTTCTTTTGTCTTTCATTTCAATAATTATGTCGGCTTATGTTTATGTTCTTGTCCCTTGCGATTGATTTGTTTGTGACCAGTGTTGGTGTGGGACATTACAGTATACTTTGTATTCATTCAGCACATTCAGCTAGTTGTTCGGTCTTCAGTAACCCATGCTTGTCGCAATAGGCGACAAAAGGGATCGGGTGGTCAGGCTTGCTGACTGGGTTAACACATCTATCCCAATTGCGTAGATTGATGCTCATGCTGTTGATCATAGGATTGTCTGGTCCAGACTTTATTATTTACAGACCGCTGCCATATAGCTGGAATATTGCTGAGTGCGGCATAAAACTAAACTCACTCACTCACTCAGTTGTTCACTGTATGTGGATATGTCTATAGTTACTCATTGGCCTTGTACACAACCAGGAAACCACAGTTTATCACTGAAGTCATGTGTTAATTCTGATCTCTTGTCTCCAAGGTGTCTATATGTGCATAAGCATTCCTCTATCATCTTTCTAAATGATTGTCAGATTATTTTTCTAATGTATGGCATGGCAGATTAAATATAGAAATATGAAACAATCATTTCCTCGACCTTTTTTAAATTGTAGCAGATGTCAGGTCATTTTGTTATAATAGTATAGGTAAGTGAATTAAAATTGTCACCTTCTGTAGCAGTGTTGGGAAGAATCTGCTCCCCCCAACCCCCAAGGTCTCATTGAACAATGTCCTCTAATAAAGCCATTTTATGCTGTTCCACTTTTGTTAGGGATATTGTGAACTTTCAGTGATACACAAAACTGATTGTCACAATGTGTCAAGTGTATATTTAAATCATATTGCATCTGTTTATCCCTGTAAAATATGAGTAGTATATCTAAGATATTCGTGTCTGGAATGATGAACAGAAAGGTACATTTCTTACAAGATTTTTCCCTTTTTTAATTACATTTATTGTTGTAAAGCTGGCTTAATTGTTTGACCAACTGATACAGTCTAAAGATAAGATATTAAGATGACCCAAAGTTAAATGACCCTGGTGAACTGTCCCAGTACATGGATGTATGGTTATGGAGAGTGATGCTGTCATATCAGTATGCTGTGATAGACATTGTTAATTGGCAAATTGGAGCCTCTCTGTGATGTGTAAGTGTGGTTTGGAGTTTCAAGAGCTCCCTGGAACCTTGACTTTTATAAATTGACATGATTTCAGACTTAATGTGTACATTGTCAGTAAATTGTGTCGTGACTTTTGTTCAGAGCAGCATGGGAAAAGATGTGGACAGTGATACTGTAGATGCATTAATAAACTCCACCACTCATGGTATTAACTCGACTTTCAGGGCATTACCAGGTCTAAAATAACCGTATCAACTATGTGTTATATTTTTCGTAATCTTTAGCAGTGTTAACATAGGAGTTTGTTCTCCGTTGCCATTACCGATAAACGGAAATATTTGTTTCTGGTATAAGCACTGGGTTTCTTCATTTTACGACAGTTAATCTGCCAGAATATACATAAACAACACTTATATTAAAAATGTCATTTATCATTTTTTGAGTAGTGTATGATATCTTGTATAACATATTTTTGATATTATAAGATGTTATGCAGAATGTCATGAGGTTATGATATATTAATACAGATATCATGTATTGCAGAAGCTTTATATGAATATAGGATTTATGGTGATCCTGTCTCCACAAATTTATCAATTTCAACACTAAATTTATTATTCACTGCCACAGTAACGTTTGTGTTTTGTAATATTAACATGGTTACATTACATGGTTACATCACATGGTTACATTACATGGTTACATGTTACATTACATGGTTACATTACAGAGAAAAAGGCAGAATATTCTGTCAACATTTGACGCATCAGCCTAGTTCATAATCAGTATTAGTGTTTATGATGGGAAAGTGTTGTCTATATATATACAGAATAACTAATTTGGTAGTAATGGATGCATCAATGTGATGTTTTAGTCGATATATCAGTGCTGAACTTTATACAATGACATCCCTGTATATTTCTTTCCAAAATAGGGGCTGTGGGGTAGCCTAGTGGTTAAGACGTTGGCTCGTCACGCCGAAAGACCCGGGTTCGAATCCCCACATGGGTACAATGTGTGAAGCTCATTTCTGGTGTCCCCCGCCGTGATGTTACTGGAATATTGCTAAAAGCGGCGTAAAACCAAACTCAGTCAGTCAGTCTTTCCAAAATAGGACTGATTTGGCCAAAGTTTCACAAAGTTTGACGCAGTGATGAATGCTGTTTTCTCTTCTTTCCAAACCACATTCAGAATGGAGAAAGCTTTGTTCTTTGAACATTTCATCATTTTCAGCAAAATTTGCAGCTCAAACCAGCAAGTGGTAATAGGGACACACAATGCGTATTCTTTCTCTCTGTTAACTGTAGTCTCACTGTTGCTTTTGATCATTTGAAATACAGTAAAACCTTAGAACCTTAGAAACATCAAGATGAATAATATTTGGATTAGGGATCATTGATCCTAAGTAAGGTTGTTGTATACAGGCATTACCAAAAGAGCAACCAGAATGCCAGGTTTCCGGATTGATGAGGTCCAGATGTAAAAGGTTTTACTGTATCATCAAGGAATTATGTATATAGCAGCAAGCATTGATTTTTTTCTTGAGTTTTGGGGTCTAAGCATTGCGCTGTGCAGAGTAGCGTACATTAGAAACAAGGATCTGCCACTTGTTCAAAGAGTCAGACCATTAGTATGCTTCTGTTTTGACAATGAGTTCACACATTTTTTAACTCTATTACTCTAGATTTCTTGTGTCCTCTGCCATGATATTGCTGGACTATTGCTAAAAGCGGCATAAAACTAAACTCACTCACTCACTATTACTCTGGGGTTTCCACCCACATGAAACCAGCACACTGCTATTTTATTTTGTTTCTGAGGCCATATCTCATTATGTCCCATGTTTGATGTGACAGATTTACAAACCAAAGATACAACCACCAGGTGATGACTTGTTTCATGTACTTGTTAGTAGAGCGGAATTACCTGAGTTGTACACCGTCCGACAACTAGATATTGTACTCAACATGATTAAAACCGGGGTTTTGCAGAGTCAGATTTGAGGACATTTGATTATACTGTTTCATATTTGACCCGGGGCGGTGGGGTAGCCTAGTGGTTAAAGCGTTCACTCGTCACACCAAAGACCCGGGTTCGATTCCCCACATGGGTACAATGTGTGAAGCCCATTTCTGGTGTCCCCTGCCTTGATATTGCTGGAATATTGCTAAAAGCGGCGTAAAACCATACTCACTCACTCATATTTGACCCACTTAATTTGCTGTTTCAGTAGTGTTCACCAATATATGTGTAGGACATTGTATGACAAGGGTAGCCTAGTGGTTAAAGTGGTTGCTCGTCTCACTAATGACCCAGGTTTGATTCCCACATTGGTATGATAAGTAAGGCCCATTTCTGGTGTTCCCTATAGGATATTGCTGAATATCACTGAAAGGGGCATAAAACTGTTATCAGTCACTCACACCCCATACAAGAAATAGAGAGATGACATGGAAAGGAATTGCATATTGATGATTATGGTACCACCTAGGTTATGATGAACTCCAGGGAGGAACCAACAATCTGATAGTGTTTGGGACTTGGAACTTTTTATGTTGAGTATAATACCACAGTAGCCAGAGTGTGCAGTTAATTCATCGTTTCATGTATGTTTAACTATGGAAGGATTAAAGTCAGTATACTCATGTGATAAAACTATGTAGTTTGATATCAACATTACTTTCTGACAAAGGGAAACAGGTAAATATTTCAGTCATACCACAACATAATTGGTAAATTTCATCCATGTATGTTTTTTCTTTGGGTAATTATAACAAAATTATGTGAAAAAGGATGAAATACTGGTTTGGGTTTCAAATATTATATGACGGATTTCCTATCATAATATGCCCAGAAAATATCTAACATGGTAACTCTGGGTTGTCTGTCATTTTAGTTTTCAGGTTCTTCTTCAGGAAATATTGACTTTATTCCCTCCTAATCTGCAGTATATTTCATACCCACACAGATAAAGATGTTCACAGTTCTTGTACTTGGTATGGAGTTATACTGGATATTACCACATGTAGTTACAGAACCTGTCTGATTGGTGCTGATTGTATCATAGTTATATCCAAAGTTATGACAATGTAAACAGTATTGTAATGCATCTTAGTGTTTCATTTGTGCTGATGTCAACAGTTATTTGTGTTACAATATTATACTCAAGTGAATAATGTTTCTTTTCCTCAGTATCAGTTTTAGTGGATATCATTTTTGTGAGTGATTTTTTGATAACCAAAATAATTGCTAGTTTTGATTATGAAAAACTCTCTTGATTATAAGTTTAAGAACATTCTAATTATGATCATATTTGTTTGATTGTCAGGTTTTAGTGGTTAGGATAATTGATTTAAATTTTAAGAATGCTTTACATATGTTTCAGTTGGTTAAAACATATACTTGGGTTATTTGCTCCCATGTAGGTGGTTAGATTTAGTTGCTTTTATTGAGAAGAAAGAATGTCCAAACAACTAAATCAGGTGTGGGAAATTCAACTATTGTGTATGTGATTCGGTGTCACTTGTCAAACACGTTTGACATTTGGCAGTATGTGTAAATTATTGCAATGTGCTTATATTGAATGTAAATAATTGTACATTAATGGAGCCAATAAATTTTAATACACACTTTGTGTTTGTGTGGTAGTCATCATCATATCATGGACTTACTGTCGTGTAAGTATGTTTTACGTAATAGGGGGAACATGCGACTTGAAACAGCTGTGGAATAATGTGATGTGTCATATGCCATGCAGCAATAGTTTGTATTATTTTTTAGTAATTATAAAAATTACAAAATATTTTCAATCTTACTACATACACACATCGGTCAAATTTTCTAAACATACACATTACATTACTCACCATATATACGGAGGGAACAAATAAGGGATCACATGAAAGCACAAGTGTTCCTTTATATTTTTCCAGGTTTCTTCCCCAGCTGTGTGATACAAAGCTTGTGAAGAAACATGGAATAATGTCATGCAGCAACTCAAAGGGTGGGGTTGCATCCCTTAGTTGTGTAAGGACCTGGTGATCATTACTTTTAATTTCAGACTGCCTTCATCACGACATCATACATGTGCTCATGGGCTGCACCAAAGTTGGAAATGTCGAAACCCTAAGTCACATTGGACATTCTTACCCACACTATGATAACATGTTATGATATCACTAAAATCCTCTAATAAGTAGTTGTGGTAAGTGGTCATACCTTAATATCATATACCTTATCTGTATAATGTATCAATAATGTATCACAATAGTTTCCATTATTTTTTATCAATTATAAAAGATAACACAATATTTTTCAATCTTACAATGTACACACATCAGTCAAAGTTTCTAAACATAAAAAATGACTAATCTCCGTATATTATGAAAATAGATATTCTGGCAGCAATCCTGGTTCACTCGCCTGGGCTGTTTGTTGAGGATGGGTTACATAAAGCCTTTCCATAATCAGAGGAAATTTGCTAAGAAAAGAGTCCATTGTATGGTTCTCATGAATGTGTTTATGAATCACTATCAGTTGATTATGATGGTGTTAATCACTATCAATTGAAGATGATACCAGGTGTTAATCAACCTCACAGTTCATAGTTCATATTACAATCATTGCTCCTGTCATCAGTCCAAAGTCTCTGACCTTCAGCATGTCAATATTCATACCATGATTAAGTGTTTTCAGTATAGGTGCAGCAATACAGAATGGCACATATTCATTATGAAGTGACCTTCAGTTAAAAATGTTTGGGATGTTGCAATAATAATTTCTCATTCTTTGATTGCTGGCTGGAATGCCATGTGTGAAGTTATGCTTGGTGTAGGTCTAGTATTACAATTTGTTTGGTTCTATAATCTCACGAACATAGATCATTTCACTGACATAATAAATGACATACCACTGACATAATAAAGAAAGGTTTTCCAGTATTGGTCAAGATGACATATGGGGCGCAGGTAGGCAAGAGGTCCCATTCACTGCAATATATTTTGCAGTCTTGCTTTTTTTCCCAAAAATGGATTCTGTGCTCTATTCGGACAAAGGACACTGTCAAACAGACAAATGTGATATGGTCAAACTCATCATCTGGATTAACATACTTTCAAGGTTCGATTCAGAATTTAGTGCATTTTGTAAGAAGGAAAGTTTCTTTGTTGCAACAGTTATATTGCATAGTTCCTTGGACTAGATTATTACCTGTTTAGATCATTACATACATATAATTATGTTTCAGGAAGTGTAAATGTGCACAACTTGTTTCACTTGGGCTGTCCTAAGTTGGTTAGCTGTGATATACAGAAATATATTAAAAAACAGTGCTAAAACTAACCTACACAATCCCACTTGTTCACTTAACATCAATATCAGTGTACATAGAAACACCCAACATTAATCAGACTCTAGGAGCCGCAATGAACTTAAATGGCCGAGGGGCAAACGTTACTCCTGGCACAGCCTCCATAGTTGGTGGTTGCTCATCTCCAGGTTGTTGGAACTCGAAACGTTGAATTAATGCTGTGATGAAAAGGAAGAGCTCCATCCTTGCCAGGGATTCCCCAAGACAAACCCGCTTGCCCAGAAAGAAGGGAATGAACTCATCGGGCTTCACAAACTTTCCATTGTCAGCCAAAAATCTCTCTGGCTGAAACCTCTCTGGATCTTTGAAGATTTCAGGGTCCATGAGCACAGAGTCAATGTTGGGCACTATAGTTACTCCTTTACGGAATGTGTAGCCCCTGAATTGTATGTCATACGGGACACTGTGCCAGACTGACACGGGGATGATGTTGGCCACTCTCTGTACCTCAGCTATAGTTGCTTCAACATAGGGTAACTTCAGCTTGTCCGACATCTCTGGCAACCTCTCTTGACCGATGTTCGTCTTAATTTCTTGGAAACATTTTTCTTGAATTTCTGGATATTTCAAGAACAGTAGAACTGCCCATCTTATAGTAGTGGCAGTGGTTTCAGTTCCAGCAACGAACAAATCACCAATCACTTTTTCCAGGTTATCGAAATTAATGGACGACTCGATGTTTTCACTCTCCTTCCGCTTGATCTCTCTAATGTAAGCTGATACATAATCACCAATGTTCGACTCATCATAGTCTTTCAAATGTTCAGCTGCAGACGGTTTTGTCAGATTAGTAACAAAGAACGCCAGATTCGCCAACGTCCTCTTAAACTTGAATGGGTCTCCCGGAATATACCGAGCAAGAGGAATGAAGTTCAAGCCGGCTGTTGCTCCTGCTGACTGAAGGTTTTCATCAATTCTAGAAGTCAGCTCCTTGAAGAATTTGTCCCCGTAGACAAATCTTTTGCCAAACACTACAGATGTGATGATGTTGGAAACCGCCGTGTGTGTCAAATCTCGGAAATCAAACTTCTGTCCTTTCATCTCTGCAATAGCCTCAAGAAACGAGGCTGATTCTTCGTTAATCTTCACCTGCAGCATGTTCTTGCCCATACCAAAGTCTCTCAGCGTGGACAGCGTGAACCGCCTTTGTTCCTTCCAGACTTGCCCGGATGTTCCCAGCACGCCCATGCCGTTGCTTATCTCATCAATCACGAAAACATGAGGACGGTCTGAGAAAACATCACCGTGCTTCACAAAAGCATCTTTTAAGACCTCATAACCATTCATGACGATCACTAACCGATTACCAATGTACACACTAAAAATGTCGCCATATTGTTTGTGCCATTCTCGAAATTTCTTCTTCGGATCTTTCCCAATGGACAGCAAATGGCCGAGAAGTGGTAAGGGGAAGCCTGGTCCAGGGGGTGTCCCTGGCGGTCTCCGGAACGTCAGCCACAGCATGAGGGCACCGACACCACAAGTGAGAAGCGTTGTCGGAATGTCCGTGAACAACATACTGAGCATTGTCGCTTTGATGCTTCCACTGTTTCAGAATAGAGCTACTTGTTTCATATATGAAAAGGGTTTCAAAAACCAGTCGAGACACAGGGATATAGATTTACACACCAGTCGAGATACAGGGCTGTAGATTTACACACCAGTCGAGATACAGGGCTGTAGAATTACACACCAGTCGAGACACAGGGTTGTAGAATTACACACCAGTCGAGATACAGGGCTGTGGATTTACACACCAGTCGAGATACAGGGCTGTGGATTTACACACCAGTCGAGATGCAGGGCTGTGAATTTACACACCAGTCGAGATGCAGGGCTGTGAATTTACACACCAGTCGAGACACAGGGCTGTAGATTTACACATCAGTCGAGATTCAAGGCTGAAGATTTACACACCAGTCGAGATACAGTTTTTGCAGTGATAGCTTCACACACCAGTCGACTAAGTTTTACCTTACGTGTTTACTAGTTACTTAACGGGCACGACTGTAGGGCAAACCGGTCATTCTTTATCTTACCTCCGGCGAACATACAGGGAATGTACAGGCTGGCGAATCGGGAAGACGCATTTTTTTGATTAGATGTAAAGTCCGCGAAACTATCACAGACTGTATGTGTAAATGACGAAACGTGGACTTTGACCATGGAGCCTTTCGTGAAGGACCCTGGCCCAGATATACAGACCCAAGAGTCAGTGTTAAGCTCGGTATCAAAAACAGTCTACTCAGAAATAGTTCCAGAGATGAACTTTCACCTAAATGTAATCAACGTTTGGAGGTCACTTGTACGGGTTGTTTTTTAAATACATGATATACATACATACAGTGATATACATGCATACCAGTCAGTCATATATACTTTCAGTTAATGCTACAGCACTCACTATCAGAAGTTATACTCGAGAACTCATGCAAAAAAGGTGGGACGCCCAAGTAAGAAGAAATGAATTTCATGAATTGAAACCAACAATCGGTTATATTGGGTCGTCAGTCAAGACGTGATGAGGTAGTTTTACGACGATGAATAATTGGCCAGTCGGTTTAATCATGACTATCTGCTGAAAACAGACGGAGATGGACCTCCTATGTGTGTCTCTTGCGATGAAGTGTTCACCATCAAGCATATTCTGCTTGACTGTGTGGACTTTTCTACTGCAAGGGATTCACATTACGAAGCGACAAATCTGAAAGATCTGTTTTCCCGCTTGAGTGGGCATCTCATTGTTACCTCCCTAATGAAAGTTGACCTGTAGCATAAATTGTAAACTATGTAATGTGAATGACGAATTGCTTGCTATCAAATTTGGTGCTATTACATGGCTGGAATAATACCGAGGTGACGTAAAGCCCGCCCCTCCCCACCCACGTGTTTGATTCAAGTGTCAAATTTAGTCTTAATGGATCTAGCGGTAAATGATCTCGCTATTTACACAAAGATCATGACTATATGTCCAAGTCAGCCCCGTAGACTACTCTACATAACCTCCTGACCGTTCCTTCAACCAAAGGAATTCGTAGCTGTGTACGTATTTTTATTGACCCATGACCTTTGGCCTGGTAGCTAGGATGCACTGGTCTGTGAACACAGGTCGATAAAAGTATATTTGTGAACAACTAAAAAATCCTGTGGTTCAACAACGCCACAACAACCGAAAATGACCTGAGTATGCAGATCACGCTGCGTATCGCTACCTAAAGTGCAGCTGTTTATGTCAACAAAACACGCAGCCCAGTTTGTTAAATGAAACGATGAACCCAAGGCGTATTTTGAATGCACATGAATGTCCTTGACACGTAGTTAAATATAACCTAGTGTGTTTATATGCCCTGCCCTGCGTGAACACACTAACCCGAAGCCTCAATACGGTGTGGTGTGAATCGGGGTTAGACAGCAAATAGGGAGATTGGTCCGAGGAAAAGGAATATACGGAGGGACAGAGTAACAATGTTGGACGGATTTTTCATCGGATATACGACTCCGATCCTGGTATCAGGGGTATGCTTGCTTGCACTGTGGTACAGTACCAGACGCCCATCTGGGCTGCCTCCTGGGCCGAGGGGTGTACCAGTCTTAGGCAACCTTGTGTCAATGAAACCGGACTTCAGAGAGCAGTTCCAAGAGTGGAGGAAACAATACGGAGATTTATTCACTCTCTATCTAGGCAACCGTTTAACCATAGTGCTGAACGGATATGATACGGTTAAGGAGGCGCTGGTGAAGAATAGCGATGTCTTCGCCGTGAGGCCCTATGCAGTTGTGTTTAACGATCTTTTCCAAAATAAGGGCGTTATATCAAGCAACGGGGAGGTGTGGAAGGAACAGAGAAGACTAACACTCTCTACACTGAGAGACTTTGGAATGGGTAAAAACATACTCCAAGAGAAGATTAATGAGGAAGTGCAGGTTTGTCTGGAGGTCATTGCAGATCAGAAGGGACACAAATACGACACAGATCCCATCATCCAGACATCTGTGTCCAATATCATCTGTTCTATGGTGTTTGGGAGACGATTCCAGCATGACGACCCACTGTTTATAGAATATCTTAAAAAGACAGACGAGAACTTCAAGGCAGCTGGGAAGCTTGGTGGACTAAACTTCATCCCTTTTGCCAAGCATCTTCCTGGTGATCTGTTCCTTTATCACAGGACTGTTAAGAACATAGCGTTTTACGAGGACAGACTGATAAAACCGTCCATTGAAGAACACCTCAAGGCCTTTGATGAAAATAACATTGACGACTTCATCGCTGCATACATAAGGGAGATGAAGGTTAAGGAGAAACAAGGGGTGGAGACGTCCATTGGATTTGACAATCTGGTGAAAGTCGTCGGAGATTTGTTTATTGCTGGAACTGACACAACGTCGACTACAATTCAATGGATACTGTTGTATCTGACAATGCATCAAGACATCCAGGCGAAATGCTTCAGGGAAATCGAGGACAATATTGGAACAGAGAAACGTCCTGAGATGACTGACAAGCTGAAGCTTCCTTTTATAGAAGCAACCATTACAGAGGTTCAGAGGATCGCCAATATTTCACCAATAGCTGGATTCCACGGGGTCACGGAAGACATTGTGCTCAAAGGATATCATCTCCCAGCTGGTTGCATCATCTTCCCAAACTTAGACTCTATCATGATGGATCCTGAAATTTGGGAAAATCCTGGACAATTTCGACCGGAGAGGTTTCTTAGTGCTGAAGGTAAATTTGTGAAACCCGAGGAATTTATTCCGTTCTCGCTGGGAAAGAGGGCGTGTCCGGGAGAGTCACTTGCCCGGATGGAGCTGTTCCTATTCATCACAGGGCTCGTCCAGAGGTTTCACTTCCTGCCACCGGAAGATGAACCGCCTCTGTCTAAGGAGCCCTTACCTGGAGCAGTGCTTAAACCGCAACCCTTCAAGGTTATGTCTGTACCCAGGCAGTAGATTTGCACTGTGCTCTTTATAACAGAACAGGGATACTGTAATTGTCAACGTATTTTTAGTTAAGAGTCTTTTTGTTGTACGTAAACCCGATCACCAATGGCATTTTCGAAATCATAAATGTTCAATATGTACAAAAACATATAATGGGTGAAGTTTGTGCGGGATCCGTATTTCCAGTGTAGATTACATGTCAGTATACACAGACTCAAGATATAGTCAGCCTTTTGTATAAACTCCATTTACACTTCTAGTTACTTGTGATTTTAGCACCAGAGGATTGTATGTTGTTTTATGCCGCTCTTATCAATATCATCGTAGCGGACACCAGAAATGAGCTTCACACAATATACCCGTGTGGGGATTCGAATCTGGTTCTTCGGCATGACTAGCGAGCACCAATAGGCTACAAATCCAGCCTCAATAGTAAATATGCTGTTACTTGAAAGCCCGTAGGCTACTGAGACATATACAGATGAATGACAGGTGTTTGATATTATATGTATGCTTATAATACGGGGCGTTTTATGAGGTACAACACTGTTTATTCCGGGGTGTGGGTGGGGGTGGGGTGGGGGTGGGTGTGTGTATATTATTGGTTAAATAGCCTAACCCGATAGTCGAATCGGTTTATGCGTATGATCTTTGATCTTATGTTCACCCATTGTATGGGGTGCCTGCATAGCCTTGTAGTTAGAACGTTCACTCATCAAGTAATATTATATAATTATATTCTCATACAGTGAGTCAGAGACCATATTACATGGTCTCTGAGTGAGTAAATACGGCTGTTAACTGAATATCATTTAACTTACAACTTTTAACTTACTTACGGACAACAGTAAAATTATTAACTTAAGTCTGCTTTCTCATTCCGTAGTAATATTGGCGCACGTTATTCCTGAATCTCAATATTGCGAGTGGATTGACTATTCAGGCTTCACCGTGGCTATTCGTCCCTTCAAGTGGACATTTTCCACTCGCCGTCAGTCGATAACAGAGCATAGAGCATTGCGAGACGGTGCGCCAAGTGCAGCGAGCCTTAATCACCTAATATTGACTGCGCGCTCATGGGTCGTTCCAATTTGACGAATTAGGTGACAGGTAAAATGTGTCTCGACACGTTCGTGTGTTTGGGAGATGGTTGTTCATAACACTCTCCCTCGCAGCTGCAGATAGTTAGTATGGATCGGATAATGCAGAACATTTGTGACAATGTTACCACGACCATGGCAGTCGTCGGGTCTGTTTTAGTTGCTGTGTGGATTTACAGCAGCAGACGACACTCACAACTTCCGCCCGGACCGAGATTGCGCTTCCCTTTGTTTGGAAATATGTTTTCAGTAACGCGGGACATTAAAGAAGCATTACAGAAATGGAGGAAGGATTACGGTGATATATTCTGTATATACCTCGGACTGCGTCGTGTCGTGGTGATAAACGGTTATGACATCATAAAAGAATGCCTTGCAACACACGGGCACTTGTTCGTCAAACGACCGAACGTGTTCGTTTCTGAGTATCCCAATCATGGGCGCGGCATTCTGAACACGGCCGTGACAGTTGGGATGGAAGAAAAGCGAATAGCGGAGGTCTGTCTCCGGGATTTCACAAGAGGATCAGGAAAGGATATTTTGGAAATTCGGACTGGCGAAGAAGTCAGTCATTTACTGCGCCTTATCAACGACGAACATTGTCGAAATGTGGATTTACGATCTTTTATTAACTTTGCTGTCACTAATGTCACATGTTCGATTCTATTTGGCAAACGATTCGAAGATGATGATCCAATATTTGTTGAATATTTGAAACGACGACAAGAGAATTTTAGTTTGACGGCCATTTTAGAGTTTATGCCATACCTGCGTTACTTGCCGGGAGATATATTCAATATGAAACGGCTGACCGAAAATATTGCATTTACAGAGGATGAAATAATCAAACCTTCACTAAGACGCCTTGAGAAGGACTTTGATGACCACAATGTGACATTCGTATCGGCATATTTAAAGGAGTGCCAAAATCTGGGCTTACCTGTTAATCACGACAATCTTATTGATATTGTTACAAATTTGTTGATTGCTGGTTCGGAGCCCACAGCTGTTGCTATCCAGTGGGGTATTCTTTATTTCATAGCTTACCCAGATGTACAGGACAGATTTTATCAAGAAATCAAAGATAACGTAGGCTTACATCGTGCTCCAAACATGTCCGACGTAGAAAGCCTTCCTTACGTTCAAGCCACCATTTCCGAGGTACTGAGGTGTGTGAACGTGAATCCTTACGGTGCCAGGCGATTTGCTTCCCGTGATGTTATGTTCCGGGGATACCTTATTCCACAGGACACTCTGATATTACCTGTATTAGAATCAGCGTTGTTTGACCAAGAACATTGGGACAACCCAGACGAATTCAAACCGGAGAGATTTCTGAATGAGAAAGGACATTTCGTAAAGCACAAACAATGGATTCCTTTTTCTATTGGTCAAAGTTCCTGCTTAGGAGAACAATTGGCAACTTTGGAAATGTTCTTGTTTCTATCAGCAATGATTCAACAATTTCAGTTTAGGAAAACAGAAAAGTCCAAGCCTCCGTGTTTCAGATCAGATACAAATTTGTCGTTCACACCTTATCCGTACTGTGTCCAGCTGATTGACAGGCATCGTGCAAGTGAGCGTAGGAATGTCACTCCATCAAGTCATCTTCGTGATACAGTACAGTAAACCAAGCTTATAACGAACTCAAAGGGACCACTATTTTTAGTTCGTCATAACCATAGTTCGTTATACGCATTTTTAAAATTAAAAATTTACAGTGACACTAAGTGTTTAGGACAGAAAAACCCTAAATATTTCATTGTGTGCAAGTTCGTTGTAAGCGTTATAACGTTGTTTGCTGGACATACAATGGTGGCCCAGTTGCTAAAGTGTTCACCAAAGACGTGTTTATTGCCCCAAAATGTACAGTGTCTCAGCCGAGTCTCGTCACTGCAGACCGCCTCCGTGGTGTAGTGGTTAGAGCGTCCGCCCGGAGTGCGGAAGGTCGCGGGTTCGATCCCCGACCGCGTCATACCAAAAGACGTTAAAATATGGTACTTGTTGGTCCCTGCCTGGCGCTCGGCATTAATGGGTACAACAAGGACTGGTCGGCTCGGAGTAAGTATAATGTGTCTGAGTGGGGTATTCATGCTTCACTGCGGCATGGTATCTCAGTGGGCTAGCACTATAAAACCAGCTTCAGCCTGGGCTAGTACAAGCAGTCGCACATACACATACACACGCATGCACGTCGTCATATGAGCGAAATATTCTCAAGCACGACTTTAAACCCAATCCCACCACCTCGTCACTGCATGGGATATTTCGAACAACTTGCACAAAACCATATTCAGTCACATTTTGATCTAGACGCTGTGAGTTTTGGGTGTATTATCACCATTTCGTATATAACCTCGTACATGCCCTGTCTCAGAAGAAGCCTTTTGTTTCTAAGATGGGTTCGGGTGGATTCGGATCAGCGGCTTCTCGGACTGAGATCAGCTCTCAAAACATGACTTCTTCTCTAGGTATTTATAAGGCTGCACAGTTGTATGATGGCGTTCCGTAAATAGTCGAGTCTGGACGAGACAATCCAGTGATCGATATCACGAGCGAGTGTCTAGACCGTCAGCTAGGGTTGGATGACACACATTGACCTATATCGCCGAGTTCGACGACCGCATCCATTATGCCGCCTGTTAAGACGTACGGTTGCTGGGTAACCAGTTCTTACCCGAAGTTGCCACGAGGGTGCCAAGACTGATTTAAGGGTCAGCACACATATATAGACAGCACGAAACGAAGCTCAAACAGCCTACCACAGATTTACCTTACGAGGTTAGGTAAACGTTCAACAAACCGTAGAGATGTACCTGAATTATTTCTGTCAACGGCCTACAGGTGCCGGTCAAAACGGGCCAACCCATTTGGTCTGAACGGTCTGATTTGTTACTGCAGATTTGAATTGTTGTTTGAGAATGTGTTGGTTTGCAGCTGTGAGGTAGAATCTCAGTTCATATATATGCTTCTGTTGAGTAATTTCTTTCAAATGATAATTTATATATGGATCTAATCGTTTTATATTTTCACTCTGTTTATTTTAGTTTTCTGATGTTACCATTAACGTTGTAAAATAAAGTACATGAAACTTTCAATTGTGTCGTTTGATTAGAATATTTTGGGTACATGAGAGTCGAGTTCTGGTTGTGATCTGCATGATTGTCATCGTATCCTGATGGATCTTTCTCCACTCTTTGTCTGGTTACTCACGTGACGAACTGTGAATCAGCTAAAGTCCCCTGTAAAATCCCCAGTACTCCTGCCAGTGGACTCGCCATTTTGTGAAGGTTGGTTACCGGTAGGGATGTCATACGTCAACATTATTACACATATTTACCATTTTTCATGTTAGGGTTTACGAATGAAATCATTCTATGATGCAGAATGTTCGTATAGTTTACATAAGTGTTGCAAGTAAACCTGTAGTTTAAAGCGCGAGCAACAATGGGGGTACGATAACACACAATCAACCAGTTCGGATACTGTAGACTCTCGGTATTACCTGTTGACGTTCATTGTCGACGAATTCTTAAGAAAGTCAAACGTCTCAGTGTCGTTTCTCAGCTGAAGGATACTGTCACTATGGTTCGATGTTGTTTCACACAGACCACCACCGTGATGTGGTGGAACAATATCAGCTGCAGAGAGTGCTGAAGGCGATTCGTTTAACCCCGACTGCATCATACTCTCATACCAGGAGACGTGAAAAGATGCATTGAACAACGCAGCGCTATAATTACACCAAATAATAACTGACACCCCGCGCACACGCATGCACACACGCACACATTCACCCGATGTCATTGTCCACACTTAGGGAGCCAATGGGCTTCCTACGTATAGAAATGTTTTCAGGTCTGGTTAACAAAAGTAACACATGTTAGAGTGAGTGAGTGAGTTTGGTTTTACGCCGCTTTTAGCAATATTCCAGCAACACCACGGCGGGGGACACCAGAAATGGGCTTCACACATTGTACCCATGTGGGAACACATGTTAGAGGTGAGGTGAAATTGGATTTAACGTCGTGCTTGAGAATATTTCGCTCATATGACGACGTGCATGCGTGTGTGTGTATGTGCGGCTGCTTGTACTAGCCCAGATTTAAGCTGGTTTTATAGTGCTAGCTCACTGAGATACAACACATGTTAGAGCTTTCAATTCAAGCAACTCCACTGTTCCATAATACCATTTTTGTTTCATTGTTGTTTAACGACGCACTCCAATATTCCAACAATATGACGGTGGTATGTAAATAATAGAGACTTGATCAGACAATCAAGAGCTTCGATCTACGCATTTGGGAACCGATGACATGCATCAACCAAGTCAGCCAGCCTGACCACCCGATCCCGTTTATCGCCTGTTACGACAAGCGCGGGTTGCTGAAGAACGAACAATTCTAACCCGGATCTTCACGGGTTAATCAGTAGGTACCTCTAACTGTAGTCTCTCGTACAGACCCTGAAGCAAATATATCTAAGAAAGCCCACGCAAGTCTAGAAAATGTGTCAAGTCTAGATTTCCACAGCTTCTGAAAATGAAGAAAGTCTCAGGGCCCCTTTTCATTATATATATATATTATTTTTTTATATATTTAAAAAAAAATTGTTTTATATATTTTTTTTACTATGAACTTTTTTTTCAGTAAAATATGTTCATTTCAGAGACTAGTTGTTAGTCTACTCTAACTGTAACATGGACAAATCCCTTTGGAATAGTTTCCCTGCGGTCGGAGTACATCGTTTCTCACATTATCGATCATTATAATTTATCGTCTGGTCCAGTAGAGCCCATTCACAAGCTGCCGTTCTAGAAATTTTGCCGAATGCAACATACACAGAGACACATACACATATAAGGACATATCTGAGACAAAATCAACAACAGTCACACACGTACTCAATATATATTTGCAATGACATAATGTCAGTGATTATTGATATATACAAATCAACAACAGCAGTGGTGGTCGACAGGGAATTGTCCATTTCATTTTATGGGCATAGGGCATCCACTTGCAGAGTTTTGGGGAGTCTAAGACATGTTATTGCTCCGTATACCCAGTAAAGATTGTTTCCATTAAGATCTGAGGAAAAAAACACCCCGTTCCGTAAACCGCCGTGAGTGAGTATGTCGGTCCCTGACCAACAGAGAGTATTGTACCTGGTATAGTTTGTAATCATGTCTTCGTCCACAGTGCTTCTTTGATATAACCGCGCATGCGTATTGCCACGGCGCAACATTGTCATGCATGCCAATGTACACGCTAAAATTAGCTCCCCAGATGTAACGCCATGGGGTAACATGTTATGGTTAGACGGAACACAACTGGAAAGCATTAAAACATTACTCGAACAAACCCTTCATTTTGTCAATGGAAGGAGCACATTGTCTTGATATGTCTTAATATGTCTTGACACCTTTAAAAAGTCATTTTGAGGTTTTGATGATTCTTGTTGAGGAATATCATAGCATCAAGGTTCTTGGTTGGAATGCATGACCTCTGACCCCGGACGGGATCTCTATCGGGGAGGAAGATATGCTCAGCCGGCCTAGAGGTCGCCATGACGCACATGTACTTCTTCGCGAGGCATGAAATGTTGGGGAAGATCTTTTCCCTCTCATACCACCAGATCAGTGAGGTGCTGGATGTGATCTGCTTCTCCGCCATAAACCGGTCAATCTCAGAGCTCACCATCTCCACCGGCGACATCTTGTCCAAGGGAACGTCATCTTTGTGGCCTACGACATCTGACAGCCAGTCATTTTCAAATTTAGAAGCTGGATGCTTAAATTTCATCCTCTTCTTGACAGGTTCTTCCGAACCAGGGTTGCTGCCATGGACATCCGACCCGTTCGAGATGGAGAACGGAGGTCCCAGAATGATGTTCTGAATGTATTCGTCGTCACTATCAACCTCCTGTTTGATCTGAAAGTCCGTCAGGAAAGGTCTCAGCGCGGCATCATAGAGGAGCCGTCTTGCCTTCTCTCTCTCGACAGCCTCGACATAACGCAGTTCTTTATAACGAGGGTCTAACAGTGAACAGATGAGAAGAAGGTCCCGAATGTTGTCCGCGGAGTATGGCGAACGTATCTCCTTCCATATGGTGTTCCGACACTCTTTAATGACTGGACAGTCTGTTTCACCTCCAAGAAGCGTAATCTCAAGCTTCTTAAGAACCGGTAGTATCATTGACACCGTGACCATTTTCTGCTCACAGAGTAACATGGAGGCGTTGTTCAAAGGTCTAAGTAAGTCTACAAGTTCCTGACACAGTTTCTGGTTATTGGAATCGAACAGAAACAGACGCACATCTTCCTTCTGTAAATCGGGATTCTGGAAAGCCATTTGGATTGACGGCATTTCGTTGATGATCTGTTCAAGCATTGAAAATGTAGAATTCCACCGATCCTCGTCATCAACCTTCAAGGAATTCAAAGTAGGGAGGGATTGCTTCAGACCATCTGCAACACCGGACATAAAGAAACGCGACAGTTTTCTGGCTGACACGATCATACTCTGTATTTCGGGGTGAGCTAATCCTTTCTTTGCCGCAGTGTTGATCGTTTCGGCGAAACAAGGTAAGTGTTTCCATTTCAGCAAGCTGCCGGACCTTAGAACGGTTTCATGGCCTGACACCAGGATAGGATCACATGTTATCCGCCAGTTAGATGCCTGGGTCTTCAGAGTTTCAGATATATACCCAGCTGTTGCATCTAAAGGCAGGTCCACTGTTTGCAACACGAAGGAATTCAGTTGCCACGACCTAGTGATGTAATTAGCAGTGATCGTCAAATATCTTTCCGAGGACGACCAAATGTCTGTTGTGAGAGTAACATGCTCTTGATTCTCAAGTTTAGTCAAAACCTTAGCTCGCCCGTCCTCGTACATCTGAGGCAGGAGGAACTCCTCCAGGTGTTTCCTTGAAGGAACATCTGTCTTCGGATCTAGGGTGTGTAGAAGGTTCTGGAACGCCTGACTAGCTATCGTGGGAAATGGCAGCATGCCGTCAATTATGAACTCCATGATTGCATACGTTAGAGATGAGGCTCTGGGCGACTCCTTTCCACCCCCCGGCCCGTGCGACACCGACATGGATGGAGGAATGTGGACGATATCGTTGACGGCTTGTGGACTTAGAGTGATGACCTGGTCATTGTCAGAGAAACACATAACCTGAGCGACACCGACCTGGTCCTTCTTGAGGTGGTGGTTCACGTAGTGGGTGTGAAGATTTGTGGTGTTGCCGGTGTAGCGGACGCCGATGCGACAGTATTTACAGATGGCTCTTGTTTTGTCCAGCGTGTAACCGTCATCGCTGAGATAGAAGCCGAAGTTCCTCCACACGTCGCTCTTTGCCTTGCCAGGAAACTCGAAGATCTGCCTGTGTCCGCCCTCCATGTCTTTAGTGGTCTTTATGCTGAAAAAAGCGAGAGAGGAATATTCAATTCCGTCATAATTTCAGTGTCATAGTCCATACCTTCTGTTTTCCTCCTTCAGTCAGTGCTGAGTGTCATTATGTAATTATGCAAATATACTGTGTGAATATTGAATGCTAAAGCAGGGGTGGAAATAACCCATTGCCCGACGTCCCAGTCCAGTGTTCTTTTCTGTCGGGCGGGGAAATTTGTATATCACGCTGTACCGGTGTCCAGTTGACTTTCCAATGTTAATTATGTTGTTTATTTTAAAAAATCAACAAGAAAATCGGCCGGTATAGAGGACAAATTATCAGGGCAAGTGATTTTACATGTGCCACTGTACCGGAGTACACTAGCAATTTTATGGTTATTTCTACCCCTGTAAAGGTATCACTTTCGACAGACAATCGAGTATTCTTTCTTTGAGAGGCATTTTGAAGTTGTGAAGATTAAGGAAAACCAAATTCTATGGAAAGTCAACTTCTTTATCACAATGAATGCGACGTTTCGGTGTAGATACTAACACCGTTATCACTTGCTTGATAACTGTGTTAGTACCTTCACCGAGAATAAAGAAGTTTATACAAAACACTAACTGATTATCTACATACCAGACGCCAAATTAAGAATAAACAGAATATTTAACAGTTAATAAAACAAGGCAAATTTATCATTTATTTATTACAGCTGCTGCCATGGAAATATTAAACCAACCAATCAATACCGAATTATTTATCACATGATACTATAAATATTGATTTAATCATTAATTGTTTGGATAAGAACATGCCAAGTCATCTTTTGTAGTGTTTATTGCAAGTATGATTATTTTTTACTTCCAATAATCTATGGCATTCAATCCGAAAATCGAGGTACAGAAAATTACAAAAGAACGTCCACATTAGGACACGCCTACATCTGGTGATGTTCGGTGAAGCGATATCTGTGCATTGCAGTCAATGGTCTTTTATAACTGGTGAAGCATTTTATCCATCATATAACCGTTCCAGCCCAACAACAGACTAGCAGTCGAGCGGATGTGTAATCAGTATAGAGTTTCAAAGCTGGAAGCGATAGATTTTCTCTTGATCCTATTACCATACCATCAGAAAAAAAATCGAAACTCAGAGAACTCGGAAATATTTCCTCATTAACAGAGATGTTTTTCTACAAACTCCGAAATGAAATAAAGGATATTAATTTCAACATATATATATTTCAGTATCTGTAATTATACCGAGTCTCTGCAGGCGGAGATACGCCAACCTGTTATCTGGGTCACAGAGCAGCTCGTCAGCCGTGTATGGCTTGGTTGGAGCTGTCAGGAGTCTGGTCTACGAAACGATGAAATATAGTTTGATCTAGCGAAACACTCACCCGTACGCCACACCTCTCTCTTGACTTCTTCATAAATATACAGACTGTTTATATTTTGTCCTATCTACGTATATCTGTGGAAATTTCCATGCATTTTCATCGATAGACGACAAGAAAACGGAACCCGATAATCGCCATGAGAAATCGATCCTCCTCAGCTCGCTGGCTATACAATAACCGAGGTATTGGTCCCCAGAGCGAGTTGCCTCCCTTTAACTAGAGTAATCATTTCCAGAATTCTCACATGTGTTATTCGGGCCGAGTCACCGGGAGATATTATCAGGTTGTTTGCCTGCGTTCTTTTTCAGTTGTAACTAGGACAGGTTGGGTCGCTGTGACATTGCGCTTGGACGCTGTATCGAAATCTGGCTGTGTGCAAATGACAGGCGATATATTTTCGATTATATTTCAGTTATATTACCTAAAGTTTGTAAACAGTATTGGCACGAGGGAAGATATCAGAAATGGCGTTATCGCCTCAACACGTGCAAGAACCTGATAGTCTGCCGATAATGTCGGATAGATGTATCATGCAACTGTACCTGGTATTTGTCGAGGCTGTAATGGAGACGTCAAAGAACAAGTGTGTACATGTTTATTTAGAAGATTATGTCTCTCTCTAAGCAGAACTTCGTCCGCATGTATATCGACCGATAATATCTCTAAATATATATTTATTCTGTATAAGGGACCGTTCATAATTTATGGCTAGGGAGGTGATGATGATTTTTATGGAGAAGCATGTACAATGTGAATGACTCCCCCCTTTAAAATGTATGTACAAAATAAGTACACACACCCCTGCATGTCATGTACAAAATCAATGACCCCTCCCTACCCATAATTTCTAAGCATAATTTTAAACATATTTTTATGCACAAAATTGATGACACCCCCACCCCCAGTACGTATGTACAAAATTGATGACCCCCTAGCTCTCCAGAACAAAATGGGTGTCCCCCCCTGAAAATCATCATCACCGCCCCTAGTCATAAATTATGAACGGTCCGACCGTAACCACGTTGTCTATATTACACAGACCCATATATTACCTACATCTATCCCCTGATACTTGATAACCCTGACAACCCGTGAACCTGTATAAACGAGTTTCGTTGTATTTGAAGTTTCAATTGTACCATATCTTAAGGAGACCCCGTGGACATGTATAAACGAGTTTCGTTGTATTTGAAGTTAAAATTTTACCATATCTTAAGGAAACCCCGTGAACATGTATAAACGAGTTTCGTTGTATTTGAAGTTTCAATTTTACCATATCTTAAGGAGACCCCGTGAACCTGTATAAACAGGTTTATTTGAACGTTGTATTTGAAGTTAAATTTGAAGTTTCAATTTTACCATATCTTAAGGAGACACCGTGAACCTGTATAAACGAGTTTCGTTGTATTTGAAGTTTCTATTTTACCATATCTTAAGGAGACACCGTGAACATGTATAAACGAGGTTTCGTTGTATGCAATTTGAAGTTTCCATTTTATTGTGGTGATGGATTACTGAGTCCCTACATGCAGGATCAGCGCTCTCATGTGGAAATACAAGTGCATCGTCTCCATAATGTACAGGTTGTAGCCCATTAGTCACACGAGAAACTAACATTAACACAATCAACTTATCTGTATATAATGCACACGTAAGAGTTCAAACTGCATCTAAACTAATTGAACTTATTACATGTTATTGTATTTTCACTCCAGTGTTAAACAGCCAATGTGTTAAAATATAAAGGACTGTTTAATTGTAAACAAATAAGTGTGTGTGTGGTTTTTTAGAAAACAATTCTTTTCTGTTTTGTTGTAAGATTTATAGTTCTTGTTTCGAGTTATATTTTGGTCATTATGTTCAATAAAATAAGATTTGATTTTATTTAATTTTGAAGTCAAATGTTTTATTTTTTCGCTGAGAGGGGCGGGGTAGCTGAACCTGAAGACAGATAATGATATCATATTACTGGTCAATACACTGAACAGCTGACGCACAGACCATAAAGCTGGAATACTGCTGAGTGCGGCGTAAAACTTAACTCAACAACCCACAATTAGACCGCCATAAAGCCGGAATACTGCTGAGTGCGGCGTAAAACTCAACAAAACAACCCACAATTAGACTAACGCTTAGTCTCTGAATATATATAATTTTGATAGTAACAAACAAGCCCATTTAAATCGAAAAGGAGACCCAGGGAGACCAGAGATTCAGAACCTGAGGAAATCTAGACTTGATTTATTTAGAGCTTTAGCACTGCAGAGGGGGCTTGGCAGTAGGGAAAATAATGTGGTTCAGGGACTGTGAGACAGACTACCCGACAATCTGTGAACCATAATCCCTTTCTTTCAATCCTGTCATTGTATACATAGACTTGCACTTAGTCTATGAACATACATAAGTGGGATAGAATCAAACAACTCTATCTAAATTGAAAAGGAGCCCTACTGAGCTAGCAGATTGAGAACCTGAGAAAATCTAGACTTGCTCATTTAAAGTTTCGCATAGCAGAAAGGGTTGGGAGGAAGAGAAAATAATGTGGTTCAGAGACTGTGACACAGAATATGCTATACAAAACAAGGTGAGATTTTTGTCCAGGTTCAAACTTCCATCACTTTTGTTCCTTATCAGCTTAGTTGCTTGCCTCTAGCAAAATTATGCAGTGGCAGTGTCTGACGCAGTAGCCTACGGTGATCATACTGTATGTTGTCATAGCGACCACGGCAGCCATTGTCACATATCACATTTCATTCACGCTCTACGTCGTCCACGTTATCGTGAAATGAAGATTGAACAGGACGACAGGTTTTATTTTACACAGGAATAACTCTCTTGTTCTAATAAGGCCACATAAAAAAAATATTCTTTCTCAATACTTTTTTAAAACATGGGTCGTGCGGCCGGATTATATTTTTACATTTTAAGTTTATTTTATGTAAAAAAAATTCCTTGATTTCTGAGGAAATTTACACCTTTCTCCGATAGAAAAAAAACTTAGGAAAAATCATGTGAAAAATCATGCATATTTTGAGAGTCAAATTTTCTCTAGTGTATAAAAATCAAAAAGATCTTAGGGTTGGGTCGAACTTTTGGGTCTGGCGGTAATGAGAAACAAGAATATGTTTATATATGGCCTAATGTTGCAATGTTTCTTGCAGACGTTTGCCTATCAGTATCTTCATGAAAGATTTATTAGGACAGGAAATGTTCCCATGTCACCTCATGGATTTGAACTCTTGGGATTCATACAAGATCTAACTAAAAGGATAGGGAACTTCGATACAACAGATGACTACTAACCTAACTCTTTTACAAACTTATCTTTCAGCGTGTTTCAATTAAATAAATTGCATCGAGTGTAAATATATCCATTTATTTCAAATCGTCGTTAACCTTATTCGCACAGAGTATTCCCTTAAATAAGATTATATCAATATAACTTGTGGAATAATAATGTTGGAGAATAAAACATTTTATTCAGCTAGTTAGACCACTGACACTATATAGTATTGAGAGTTTAGTTTTACGCCGCTTTTAGCAATACTCCAGCAATATCTCATTTACACCAAAAATAGTGTACGAGTATGTATGTTTTTACGCCGCTTTTAGCAATATTCCAGCAATATCACGACGGGGAACACCAGAAATGAGCCAGAAATAGCCTTCACACATTGTACCCATGTGAGGAAGCGAACTCGGGTCTTCGGGGTGGCAAGCGAACGCTTTAAACACAAGGCTACCCCACCGCCCATGTAAGAAAAGAAGCCAGTCCACTAAATGTCTCTGTTAAGACGTGTGGCTACTTCAGTATTCGCTTGTTGTTTGTCACCGTCACGTTTGATAGCATTGTCATTATGTCATTTACTAATCAAAAGATGTTGAAGAACATCCGATTCATGAATATTACTCTACTTCATCTGTCATGATACGGTACTGTAACTAAAATAACATGAAAAGGTTCAGGTGCCATGGCATGACGGCTTAACTATAGTAATGTGACTGGCCCGCGGGGTAGCCAAGTGGTTAAAGCGTTCGCTCGTCACGCTGAAGGACCGGGTTTGATTGCCCACTTGGGTACAATTTGTGAAGCCCATTTCTTGTGATTTTGCTGGAATATTGCTAAGAGCGGCGTAAAACCATACTCATTCACTCACTAGTAATATGAAAGAATCGTGTTATCTTTAACTTGTTTTGTGTAGTATGTTGATGGCAATTTCTAGAAAACAACACAGTAGTTTGAATCGCGCCATTGTCCTCAGCGGATTGCACACGGCGCATTTTCACCAACCTGACTTGTGTTGTCATGTACATACATTGAATTACATCATCATGATTAACTAACATAAACATGTCTGCTAAGGCATTCCTTCCCCCCATACTACTGGTTTTTCACGAAGACCTAACTAAACCGGCCAAGGGGTCAAGGCCGTATCCGATTTGTCCACCATGTCCAAGACAACTTGTCTCCCGGTTTTCTGTGTTGATGCGTTCACAAAGACGGCATTCGGCGGCAACCCCGCGGCTGTGTGCCTCGTTTCAGCAACCACCACGGTGAATATATGTTTGACCTATTCTCCTGCCGTTTCAACTGTTTTCAGCAATGTGATAATTACAAAGTAGGCCAGTCCTCACTCACGTGGCGACCGTCCAGTTGACCCGTTTCAGTGTCCGTATATGGTTCAGCATTCGTAACTATTCGTGTCATTCCGTGTATGTCACGGAAAGAGGCGAGTAGTTACGAATGTATGGTTCAGCATTTGGCGTTACTCGTCTTTTTCCGGTAAACGTCAAAATTTGACGAGTGACCACGGAGTTGAATTTGACTGGCCCGCGGGTAGCCAAGTGGTTAAAGCGTTCGCTCGTCACGCTGAAGGACCGGGTTTGATTGCCCACTTGGGTACAATTTGTGAAGCCCATTTCTTGTGATTTTGCTGGAATATTGCTAAGAGCGGCGTAAAACCATACTCATTCACTCACTAGTAATATGAAAGAATCGTGTTATCTTTAACTTGTTTTGTGTAGTATGTTGATGGCAATTTCTAGAAAACAACACAGTAGTTTGAATCGCGCCATTGTCCTCAGCAGATTGCACACGGCGCATTTTCACCAACCTGACTTGTGTTGTCATGTACATACATTGAATTACATCATCATGATTAACTAACATAAACATGTCTGCTAAGGCATTCCTTCCCCCCATACTACTGGTTTTTCACGAAGACCTAACTAAACCGGCCAAGGGGTCAAGGCCGTATCCGATTTGTCCACCATGTCCAAGACAACTTGTCTCCCGGTTTTCTGTGTTGATGCGTTCACAAAGACGGCATTCGGCGGCAACCCGCGCGGCTGTGTGCCTCGTTTCAGCAACCACCACGGTGAATATATGTTTGACCTATTCTCCTGCCGTTTCAACTGTTTTCAGCAATGTGATAATTACAAAGTAGGCCAGTCCTCACTCACGTGGCGACCGTCCAGTTGACCCGTTTCAGTGTCCGTATATGGTTCAGCATTCGTAACTATTCGTGTCATTCCGTGTATGTCACGGAAAGAGGCGAGTAGTTACGAATGTATGGTTCAGCATTTGGCGTTACTCGTCTTTTCCGGTAAACGTCAAAATTTGACGAGTGACCACGGAGTTGAATTTGACTGGCCCGCGGGGTAGCCAAGTGGTTAAAGCGTTCGCTCGTCACGCTGAAGGACCGGGTTTGATTGCCCACTTGGGTACAATTTGTGAAGCCCATTTCTTGTGATTTTGCTGGAATATTGCTAAGAGCGGCGTAAAACCATACTCAGTCACTCACTAGTAATATGAAAGAATCGTGTTATCTTTAAACTTGTTTTGTGTAGTATGTTGATGGTACTTCTAGAAACAACACAGTAGTTTGAATCGCGCCATTGTCCTCAGCGGATTGCACACGGCGCATTTTCACCAACCTGACTTGTGTTGTCATGTACATACATTGAATTACATCATCATGATTAACTAACATAAACATGTCTGCTAAGGCATTCCTTCCCCCCATACTACTGGTTTTCACGAAGACCCTAACTAAACCGGCCAAGGGGTCAAGGCCGTATCCGATTTGTCCACCATGTCCAAGACAACTTGTCTCCCGGTTTTCTGTGTTGATGCGTTCACAAAGACGGCATTCGGCGGCAACCCGCGGCTGTGTGCCTCGTTTTCAGCAACCACCACGGTGAATATATGTTTGACCTATTCTCCTGCCGTTTCAGCTGTTTTCAGCAATGTGATAATTACAAAGTAGGCCAGTCCTCACTCACGTGGCGACCGTCCAGTTGACCCGTTTCCAGTGTCCGTATATGGTTCAGCATTCGTAACTATTCGTGTCATTCCGTGTATGTCACGGAAAGAGGCGAGTAGTTACGAATGTATGGTTCAACATTTGGCGTTACTCGTCTTTTTCCGGTAAACGTCAAAATTTGACGAGTGACCACGGGTTGGAATTTGACTGGCCCGCGGGGTAGCCAAGTGGTTAAAGCGTTCGCTCGTCACGCTGAAGGACCGGGTTTGATTGCCCACTTGGGTACAATTTGTGAAGCCCATTTCTTGTGATTTTGCTGGAATATTGCTAAGAGCGGCGTAAAACCATACTCATTCACTCACTAGTAATATGAAAGAATCGTGTTATCTTTAACTTGTTTTGTGTAGTATGTTGATGGCAATTTCTAGAAAACAACACAGTAGTTTGAATCGCGCCATTGTCCTCAGCGGATTGCACACGGCGCATTTTCACCAACCTGACTTGTGTTGTCATGTACATACATTGAATTACATCATCATGATTAACTAACATAAACATGTCTGCTAAGGCATTCCTTCCCCATACTACTGGTTTTCACGAAGACCTAACTAAACCGGCCAAGGGGTCAAGGCCGTATCCGATTTGTCCACCATGTCCAAGACAACTTGTCTCCCGGTTTTCTGTGTTGATGCGTTCACAAAGACGGCATTCGGCGGCAACCCCGCGGCTGTGTGCCTCGTTTCAGCAACCACCACGGTGAATATATGTTTGACCTATTCTCCTGCCGTTTCAACTGTTTTCAGCAATGTGATAATTACAAAGTAGGCCAGTCCTCACTCACGTGGCGACCGTCCAGTTGACCCGTTTCAGTGTCCGTATATGGTTCAGCATTCGTAACTATTCGTGTCATTCCGTGTATGTCACGGAAAGAGGCGAGTAGTTACGAATGTATGGTTCAGCATTTGGCGTTACTCGTCTTTTTCCGGTAAACGTCAAAATTTGACGAGTGACCACGGAGTTGAGTTGGTAGACTGTCTCACACTCCCTGAATCTCCGAGCTCACTTGAACTTCTTAAAGAAAATTTAAATGGAGTTTTTTGTTCCTATCAAACATGTATATTTGTAGAGACTAAGCGTTAGTCTAGCGCCTTGGCAGTTCAAGATATTAGATAATTTTTCCTGTCTCTTGGGCTGAAAATGCATTTCTTTTTCACCAATCACATGGTATATTTCAACCGAACTATCTCTGCTTATCAATCTGTGTTTTCATACCTTAAAGAGAACATTGCGGTATCTCTTTTGCATTTTGGTTTGCGCGATTTTTTTAGGTTTATACTTGAAGGGAGATCCATTTCTGTATAATTATCATTAATATTATACAAAAGGACCTTATAGTTAAAAGAGCTCCTTATTTTCCACCCAGCAGGAATTACATGGGGTACAAAATCTTTCAGGAGCTGCCACGTTCATATACACCCCAAGCCGCAGCTCTTTCAGTTGCAAAGTTGTGGGCACATAGATCAACTTTTGTTCACGCGGTTTCATGGGTCCTTTTATTGGCTGTTGACAGAGATAGTCCTATGTATGAAATAAAACGTAAATGCATGTTTATTATAAAAAGTGTTTATTGTGTACAACATATTAATATCAACTTTAAAAAAAAACAATACTTGAAACAGACTGCTTGAGATCATTTACAAGTTTATCTATTCAAAATATACACGTAGGCTTGTTTCTTTATTAAATATTCTTTTATTTTTATTTAAGATTTAAAACAAAGCAAATACATAAAGTCGATCTTTTATATTTAAAGGCCAGTGTTGAAATTTATGTTTTGCTACTGAAGTTTCTCAGCTTCATTCTGTTATATTTCATCGACAGCAGTTATATTTTATAGAACAGATATCTATATTTTGTTTATCTGAAGCATATGTACTTCGTATATACAACGAAAGAAATCGTTTTCTTGAAAAGTGGATTCGACAAAAACATTCAAAACGCTATCCGGAGACCTTTTCCCGGTATGTGATCTGTGCGTTATCAAGACCTTACTAGCCGTAACATTAGCTGAAACAATGCATAGTAACGGCCCATAAACATAACTATGGTACAGTATCACTGCTTTGTTTGATACCAGCCGCCATTAAACATGAATGTTGCCTGCATAAGTGATGTGATTTTAGCGCGATCCAGGTAGTGCTTATGTCGGTTAGAGTTGTCTCCCTTAGATAAGGAGATGTGTTCGTTTCTGCAAATCCTGAATCATGGATTGTATTAACATAAAACAAGGACTAGTCTTTGGGTGGGGACATTGCTGTCTTTTCTTATATGTTATCAGTATTAAATCTCTTTAGACTATCCATAACAGTTTGGTATTTCCAAATGTCTCATTTTCATATTTAAAATATCAGTTTTTGAATCATCAAAAAATGAAAAAAAGTGTTGTACACGGGTGTAGAAGAAATACTGGGCCAAAAGTAATGTTATCGTAATTACTATTTTCATGTTATTTCAAAGAATCTCACGGAAACATTGATGCAGAAGATCGCAGCTGAACTGAACTTGTCGGAGACAGCTTTTGTTTTCAGTGAAGGAAATGAAGGCAGCTTCAAAAAAGGTAATTGTAATGTTTTACATTGCCTACCTTTTTAAACTGATTTACACCGCTACTGGCGCGTGTATAATTCCAGCTACACCCAGACTACAGACTTTAGTCTGTTAACACCCGTGTCCATGTGTTTCACGGAAGGAGTCAGCGTGTATGTTGTGTATTAACCCTCCATGTTGTGTATTTACGCCGATATACAACTGATGTAGTAGGTCAAATACTGTGAGATGCGGCGAAGATCCAGTTCACTGTTCATGTGTTCAGCATAATTACGACAGTATAACGATGGTTGTACTGATGATAGTACCGCATCACAAGGGTCCTGAGTTCGAGTCAGCGGAAATAAAAAAAAAAAAAATAAAATTTCGGGTCGGCGAATTACACGTGTTCGGGCGATGAGGTACACAGAAATAAAAAAAAACCTGTTGCATTTATAAAAAAGCAGTGTTTATCAATGACCATTTCTCCTGGACACAAAGAAAACACGTGTAAAAGGTGACGATTTTAAAGGTTGTGTTGTAAATTCCAGATTGCAAGTTTGGCCTCCGTTGGTTCACACCCACGACAGAAGTGAACCTCTGTGGTCATGCGACGCTCGGGTCGGCAGCTGTCCTGTTCAACAAGATAGGTAGGGACTTAGTAGACAAGGCAGTTGGGCAGAAAAATCTATAATAATACTGAACAAGGTATTTGATGCAGTGGGGTGTCGGGGGTTAGTATCGCTGCTTGGGTAAAGATAGATTTAGTTGGTTGTGATGCTGATCCGATAGATGTAAAGTTATGGTGGTATATGTCACTGTCAGTGGGAGTGAGGTAAGATGAATGGAGAATGGTCTGGTGGATGGCTGTGGGAGACTAGGGTATGACTGACGACGGACATTGGAACTATATGTATGTGGAGGTAGTTTGTGTGTGCACGTGTGCGTGGCGTAGAGCGTATTTAAATTATTTTTAACACACAGTAACCTACGGTTATAACAATTCAAACCGTTCATCGTTATACGACTTCGACTAAAGCAACAGTTCGCTACATCCGTTATAAACATGAGATTCTGGAGAGGCATATATAAGTTGGTATTCAAGTATAAGACAAAATATTATGGATGTCAACTTCTTCTTTATTGAAACACAACGTTTCTGGGCTATTCCTTGCCCCTTCGTCAGAAGTTGACTACCATAATATTTTGTCTTATACGTTATAAACATGTTCGTCATAAACGTAGTCTCCAGGGACTTGTACTAAAATGCCTCCTTTATCAGGAAATGAGTCACAAGAAATATGTTTCAACACATTGAGCGGGATATTAACCACACGGATTATGTTTGAAACTTTCATCACGAAATAAAATCTCAAAAGAATGTTTTCTTTGTAACAAGCACGCTTATGACTATGACAACCATGTGATACTAAACTGTGAAAAATTATTAGGTCTCCGAAATAACTTTTTCTCATCTCTGATTGATATACTTGATGTTGAAACCTATGTAAATTTTGAAATGTTGGAAGACGACGAAATGCTGTCAACTCTCCAAGGTGCAGATACACAGTTCACACGATCCCTAGTGCGGGACACATACCATGTTGTCATTATAAACTTTGCAAACTATGTCTATCATTTGAAACAATATCTTGAGTTTGTATTTTAATGGAGGCACAAGTAACGCCATCCCTTTGTGAATGTTTCTGTACATATCAATTGTCAACTTTGAATAACATTGTCCTGTTTGTAAATACTATTGTATTGTATGTTTGATTGAATTCATGTATCAATAATCTTCGGATTAATTTCTGGAGGAAATAAAGAATCTCTCTCTCTCTCTAATATTTTGTCTTATACGTTATAAACATGTTCGTCATAAACGTAGTCTACTGTACTAAAATGCCTCCTTTATCAGGAAATGAGTCACAAGAAATATGTTTCAACACATTGAGCGGGATATTAACCACACGGCGTCAGGGCAAGTTAATCTCCATGGACTTCCCCTTGAACCCTTCTGGGAAACAGGTACAGTGCAGCTACTTCATTCAGCCCTCGATTATCCATTGTATGTTATCTCCGTTTGCCTGGATAACTGCGAATGGAGATACAGTTCGTCAGATCATTTACCCTCTGTTCACGTATTACTTGAAGTTGAATACATTTAACAGTGATCTGGTTCTCCTAGCACCTATGGAAATGGACATTGACTGTAATATATAGTTCAGGTTAACGTTTACCATTATGTTTTACCAATACCCAGTAGAAGAGAAAGTAATCCTCGCCACGCATATCTTGAAAAGGGTGCATGAATGGACAAACGGCAAACACGAGTTGCGCGAGTTGTCTCCCTTACACTAGTCAGGCTGGTTCACAAGTAGATGTACGACATACTAGTATCAGTGAACAGGTACACGACTGCATTATATGAACAATTGAACATTCCCTTGAAATGAATATTTTTAAAACTCGTACAAGAAAGAAATATATTACATTTTGTGCTTTTATTACAGGACAGATCTGAAATGGAAAATCTCCTCAAGGTATGTACAGAAGATGCATACAAGAGCAACTCAAACACACACGAGATCCGACTACATGTGTATGTTACAGAACGTTATAGCAAGCGCGCCGAACTTGAGAGCACACTTCTTAAGAACCCTTTGCAGCAAACGTACAGCATCATTATGATGCAATGACGGCGTTGGGTGGTCAAGTGTTTTGAATTAAAGCCGAAGTCCCGAGTTCGATTCCAAACATGGGTACAGTGTGTGCGAACGTTTCTGTTGTTCCCCGTCGCCAAATTGCTGAAATAGTGCTAAAAGCGACGTAAACGTGTATTGTGAAACCCCTTTAATTTGTGAACCCTATCTTTCTCAAGTCTTTGTGAAATTAGGCTACATGGGCACAGACTTGATTCATTACCGTCCGGATTGATGAGGTTTTATTCGACAGCGTAGTTTAATGCGTCTTCAACCCCTTGTTTTGTGTCAGGTTGTTGTAGATCCGTCACTAGTTCAAGATTTGGAATACTCCCCTACAACCAAGAAGCTGGTGGTCCGGCTCTCGGACACCGTGACACGGTAAGTCGGACCAGTTGTTACGCACGCAGTTGTTGAATCAAGTTGTATGCTTCTCTCGAGGGTAATGCGGTCTGATGCAGCATTTTTGTAACACACTACAAAAAGACGTACATTATTAGTTACGCGGTGTTTTGTTAGTTGCGCAGTGTACGGGACTGTGAGACCATTGAAAATTCCGTATTTCCTTCGGCAGTACACCCTTTCAAAACACCGTGTGATGAATTTATTACTCTTAAGGTCTTTTTATTTAGCTTATCTTTAAACAACAACATTCAATCATCGGCAGAATGAGACGCAAAACGTTTCGCCATGATTTTTCCTGAACGGCCATAAAGGGAGATAACTCTGGATTGCTTAGTTTATGGTAAAAATATCGAATTTGAGGTTTTGTTAAACGACAAGTGAAATAGAGAAACATTATATTTTTGGGATATATTTATTGACGCAAACAAATAAGAAATTATGGCAACACTTTTCTTACTCTGTTTATACTCATAATTGTATACGCCAACTCTAAAATTCGAAGCGATCAGCCGTTTGGCAGCCACATTCCATCTAAGGTCAAGGTCATTCGTACAACCCATACGGTGTGTCACATGACAGATATGACGGTGTGTACGGTTCGTACATCCTGGCAAATCCGCCTACGTGGTTTGGTATGCTTTGGTTATTGACCAAACAGAATTTGACAAATTTATCTTAAGGGTAATAATACCTGTTATACTGATTTCACGACCATTATAGCATTTGTGACGTAATGGAGACATCATTGTTGGCATAGTGTAATGACGTCACAGAAAATGTATACGTCATAATTAAATACTGTTGACGTCGCATTTACCTATTTTATATTAGCTTCTCGATAAAAGGGTATAGTTCTTCACTATAACTGATCAAAGTATTCCATAATAGTTTTACTACATTCGTTTATTACCTGTTTGGCTCAAAATATGCATGTTTATATTTGTCCATTAATCCATCTCTTGCATTGAACATAACATCGTTTTTGACGAGTCCTAGTGCAGTTTGTATATGCCATCATTGTAAATATTGACCACGTTGGTAATGGGTTTAAATGTCACCCCGTTGATATTGTCCACGAAAGTGTAATGACGTTCCAAATTATTACTACAGACGTCGTTTGGACACTGTTACATTCCGGATAAGGTGTTTGAAAGCCACGATAGAAAACGACAAAAGTTCACTTGGCTGATAATGGTGGATTATAGAGGATGAAAAATGTGTTCATAAATGAAGTTAATATTTTGGAGCTAATCCTCCTTTTTAAAATAATCATTGCAACTACATCACACCACGTGTCCCTAGGTCCGAGCTGGAGGGCCTCCAACCCCAGATACCCCGCATGGTGGAGAGTGACAGCACGGGCAAAGTGAAGGGTGTGATCATCACACTGAGGGGGTCACAATCTAATGGAGCTGTGGACGCTGAGGGGATGGGGTACGACTTTGTGTCCAGGTACTTCGCCCCATGGGTTGGAATACCGGAGGATCCAGTCACGGGTCAGTTAAGGTTTCTTTTCTTCCGAATAAAAACGAAATATTAGACGCATCGTTTCACTTCAAGGACAGATATTGTTGGTATATGTTTGTTTATGTTGAAGGCAGCATTAAGCAATATTAGGGTTAATCTGCGGTCGTCATCTTGATGTTGGAAGATAAAAATTGTGTTCGAACAATATTATACTGTAGCTGGTATTCTATATATGGCCTTATGTTGGTGGGCGATGTTTGGTGTTACAGGGTCAGCCCACACAGTCCTGGCCAGCTACTGGTCAAAGCAGCTGGATAAACAGGAGCTTTACGGTGAGTCTGTAAATTTACACCACCATTCACCCCTGACGGTAACCTTGGCTTATCCCCGAAGACGCGAGTTGTCACGAAACAGGTTTCTCTTGGTCAGTTGCTGTATCTCTGACCTCCTGCGATGCTTCTGTCCACTGACCCTATTAGTTCGAATGATATTTCATCACATACCATTTGTAAAAGGTCCGTGTAACCTAAACAAAAATATATCGATGGAACATATACATCGTGTTGGATTCCACTTTAGATATTATTTAGATTTGACTATAGTAACCTGTCAGTGATCAGGGTAGGACTTTAGTCCTTTCTTTCGTTTATCAGCATCCTACCGTCAGTGTTAGTACTAGGTTTCTATATCCCTATGGTTGTCTCTTGGGGTGGCAGAATAGCCCGATCCCGTCTGAAAGGGTGGGTTTCCAACAGAAATATAAATCCTATGCTTCCTTTTGTTATTGTTTTAATATTGTTACAGGCGTTGTACAATCACTTGACCTGTTCTCAGAATCTTACAAACTCTATCGGTTTGTATGCACACAATGAAGCGATCATTTCCCGAGAGAAAACGGATGATGGATGACACGGTCTTCCGTAGCAGCACCATATATAGAATGTATACCACTTCAAAAAGTTTAATTTGTGTGTTAAAACTTCTTTTGAATTGTGGATATTTAATATCAACCAGAGCGTTAATATTGCCCATTGCCTGATATCTTTGTTTCCAGCTCGCCAGTGTTCCTCCCGGGGTGGGGACATACACCTAAGGGTGGCGGGGGACCGGGTACACCTGGCAGGGAATGCTGCCATCATTATGACGGGGACACTGGACATATGATGCAGTTTCGATTTGCAGGGAAACGACGTAATTTGTCGTTATATTATACAGTCAGATATAACGAACAATAATTCGGTTGTATTATAGATATTTTAAATAATATACTTATGGATTGTAATGAAAAATGTCATTATTAATTGCTTGATTTAGAATATTTCCGGAGTACGTTATTGAAATTATGATAGATCTAATATTTTTGAAACACAATGCACTGGTCACATAGTTAAACGGTCTATAATGTATGCAAACCAAAGACGGGTAATAAACCTTATACTGTCAGGGAACGATTTTGAAAGAAATTGTTTTCAATTGTCAGTGTGCATGCATGTTTAATAATCAGAACGATATTGCATGTATGTTTTACTTGTGTTTAAAATAGAATATGTGTATTCAAGCTGATTGGTTCACTGTTGGAATACGTGTGTTGATGGATGAGATCATGTTGGTTGTGGGCATCTGTGTATCATCCTTTACGAGGGAAATTGGTGGACACGTGGTTCCAGCCTTTAAGACTTCTCAATGCATGTTGTTTAACATTCTATGTCATTTTACTATAATTGTTCATTGTTTGATTTCTTCTCATAATTATCTCCACCGTTGGTTGTTTTTTGTGCATGTTATTATTAAAAGGAGTGAGCCAAATCATGTTCAGTTGTTATTTATTGAAATAAGAGTGAGTGAGTTTAGTTTTACGCCGCTTTTAGCAATAGTCCAGCAATATAACGACGGGGGACACCAGAAATGGGCTTCACATATACCCATGTAGGGAATCGAACCTGTGTCTTCGGCGTGACGAGTGAACGCCTTAACCACTAAGCTTCCCCCACCACCCCTTACCCGTAAAGCCACGTAAGATCAATACACAAACGCAGGACGAATGTGTACATATAAATTGTTGTTCTGTTCGAGAGGCATTCTAGAAGTTGCAAGTAATAAGATTCACGATATAGATACTTATACCGTTTTCAAGCATGGGCATTCTGCTTGAAAACGGTAAAAAGAAAAAGTACCTATACCGAAACGTTGCATAATAAAAGAAGTTGATCATCCATAACGACTTGTCATTCCTAAATTATTGTATCTACCACAACTTATATTAAAGAGGATAGATATTGAGATTATTATTTGTCACTTGGAAATTATGATTTAATCCAATTATCGTTATCTCTGTGACGTGTGTAAGTCTTTAGTCAACACAACCCTATTTAAGTCAACACCGGTGTCTGTCAAGGGAAGGTCAAGGTTATACCAGGAGGCCCACCATGTCTGAACTCCCAATATTTTTCGTAGATGCCTTCACAAAGACTGCCTTCAGTGGAAATCCAGCGGGTGTATGCTTGGTGTCCAGCAGCAATGCGGTAAACACGTGTATATTCACCAGTCCTAGCTTATATACCATACATTATACACCCTGCTGGGCAAAAGTAGTTCATGACAACACATGACTGAATAACTCCGACCGTGGGTCGGAATACGAAACGGTGGCTCATATAAAGGTATTGGCAAGTGATGACACAGATAATTGAAAGACGAAGACCATATGTACTTAGCTTAAGGAATTTACTGCTCCAAAATAAAAAAGGTAAAAGGTCGACATACCTTATCTTCTATCAGTGATATGAATATAGTGAAAATAATAAAGGCACAATCTGTATGAAGAGACGGAAATCTTATACGGGTTTTGTACTGTGCTGTATTTCCAGAACCTCGAATGCTTTTACTTTGAACAACCTTCACCATATATATGTTCATAAAGGTGGTTCTGATATTAACAGCAACAACAGTGGTAATCGGTTTCATATAATGGAGTATATCAAATGTATATCAGACATGTTATAGTACCAGTTTCAGTATAATTCTATCATCATCATAATCATTCTGCGTAGAGTCTCACGGACGAACAAATGCAGAGGGTTGCTATGGAGATGAACATGCCGGCTACAGGGTTTATATTCAGCGACGGGGATGACGAGAGCTTCAAAACACGTAATGTTGATCGGTGGCATCGTTCTTACTTATAGTATGTTTGCAGTGAAAACGTACCGATGAATTTCACTTTAAATAAAAAAAGTAAATCGATTAAAGCGAAATTAAGATTGCGAATCCTCATAATTTTACCTTGCCAATTGAACATTCAAATCTCAGAATTTTATTCAACTTAGGATAAAAGTTGTTTAACAAACGATCATAGTTTCAAATCGCTATTATTGGTTTGTATTACAAGGGGGTATGCACATTACATGAAACACCGAGAACAAGTAGGGCTGGTCTAAGTTAACGCCCATCACGTACCGCACGTGCATTTGTTTCACTGTTCCATCTACTGCGCTTACCCCCAGGCATAAAGAAGCAAGATTTATTTTGAGCTGCTGTACTAACCTGTAACCTTCACCATCTCTCTGTTGTATTTGACAGGTTCTAGGTTTGGCTTGCGATGGTTCACCGCTGAGACAGAAGTACCCCTCTGCGGACACGCCACTCTAGGCTCTACTGCTGTCCTGTTCAAGAAGCTGGGTAGTCAGATTAAAGTATTTCATAATGGATATATCTTTAAGTATAAAAACAAATTTAAAATATACTGAAAGCATAATAACACCAATTTATAAATATTATAAGGCATTCCCCCCATTGATGTTAAACACAATATGAAAGAAAATATATTTATCATTCTGTTTTAGGTAATGCATCGAAAGAAATTTCGTTTGACATTTCGAGTGGAACGTTAAGAGTGAGCTGTCGGGATAACCTTTTCTGGATGGACTTCCCTCGGAATCCCTCTCAGAAACAGGTGATCGTACTTCAGATTTGTGAAAGGTCTCTGTCTCTGAAAAGAACATATTTTATATAAAATGAAAGTTTTGAATTAAAATTGCAAATACAATCAGGAGCCCAGGGATTTTCTTCATTTTCAGAAGCCGTGGAAATCTAGACTTGCCACATTTTCTAGACTTGCGTGGGCTTTATTGGAGGATATAATTGCTTCAGGGTCTGTACGACAGACTAATTTTCCCCCAGCAACCGCACTCGTCAAGGGATCAGAGTTACTCCCCTTTGACCAGTCTTCTACCGACGAAGCGCCGCTCGACTCTCTCCCTTTCACGAAACCACGCTAAATCTCTGCATATTATTTAATACGTTTGTTTTATTTAACAGAACAGAGCGGAGCTGGAGAACCTGCTAAAGGTGGGTCTAGAAACCTGAAGTCGAATAAAATTGATATAAACAACATTTACGAGATTTATGAGGTTTTTCGTTAACGCGTAGGTTAAATGCATTAATACACGTTTAGACTTTTAATACCATGGCGAAGAAAAACGCCCCATCCTCTCTGCAACGCTTCAACAAACATTCACAGGTGTGTTTAGATTCTGAGTGTTGGACTGTTCCAGGTGGTTGTGGACTCCTCACTCATACAAGATGTGGAATACTCCCCAACAATCAACTACCTTCTGGTCAGAATATCAGACTCATGCTCAAGGTATAACGACACATTGAAGAAACGTACCGCATTAATTACCTTATATATGGGATCGATCCTGACTACTTTCATTTAGCTTATACTCCTCTCCCTTACTAGTCGCCGTGCCCTTATTCTTTATGATACTTACGACACTGGAAGGTGAAGTTTCTTGTCAAGTTTTTAGTTATATGGGAGAAAAATTGGCTCCAGCTTATCCTTCCGTTACTATATTTTTATCTTGAGTCAAAGTAAATTATTGTTGATGTTTAATTTGAATAGACGAGCTTTGTTACTTTCAAAATACATTAAAATCTTACTAACATAATCATTCCACTTACATCATGCCACGTGTCCCCGCAGGTCAGAGCTGGAGAGCATACAGCCCCAGATACCTCTTATGGTGGAGAGTGACAACACGGGCAAAGTGAGGGTTGTCATCATCACACTGAGGGGGTCACAATCTAATGGAGCTGTGGACGCTGAGGGGAGGAGCTACGACTTTGTGTCCAGGTGTTTCTGCCCGTGGTTTGGGGTCCCGGAGGATCACGTGACAGGTCAGTTTCTACACATGTAACGATTTCGTTGGCGTTATATATATCTTACCTCGTGTAAACTCCCGGCGAAGGAAAGCAAACACTTATGTTTGACGGTGGCTAAGAATGGTTAGTAAGGCCAAACCCCCGGGCTTCATTATTCCCATGGGTGCCATGTGCGATGCCCCTTTTCTGACCTGTACTGGGTCTGGCGTTGTCATGCTCATAATGGACTCTGCAACCTTTGTAGAAATGGAAGGACAATTGGACAAAGATTGTCATCCATGAGTTGCCATTAACGATGACGAATGGTGTTTCCTGTCCCCCCACACCGAACGACCACTTGAAGTAATATTCGTTCTCTCCTTCGGCAGTAACCAAGTTGTCTCCCATCTGCTCTGAATACACACAGCCGTAAAGACGACCCTCTGCCAGTCACGTCGCTGCCCATGACGTACAGTCAGGGCCCATCTCAATCTCTGACTACAATGTTACGAAGTCAACAACTTCCCAGTGTAACGGCTGAAAGCCCCAACTATCATACACCTGGTAACTGAGTGTCGATTAACCTTAGTGAGTGAGTGACTTTAGTTTTACGCCGCTTTTAGCAATATTCCAACAATATCACGGCGGGGACGCCAGAAATGGGCTTCAAACATTATACCCAATCGAACCCGGGTCTTCGGCCTGACGCGCGAACGCTTTAACCACAAGGCTACCCTACCGCCCCTCGACTAACCATATACCCCAAGGCATTTATCGCTGATGCCGTCACTAAGTAGTGGTCTTCGTTGAGGGTGTAGTTACCGTGTGACTGCCTGTCCTTGGCCTGTCTGATATCTGCCCGGTCGGTCTGTAACGCCTCAGTTACAGCGACAGGGAGCGATCTAAAGTTCAAGCAGTGTGGACATGGTGGCTCCCTTCTGTGTCATTCCCAGGTCCCGCTCGCATTGTTTGGGTGTTAGATGTGGCATTAGTCTGTCTCACAGTCCCTGAACCACATTATTTTCCCTACTGCCAAGCCCTCTCTGCAGTGCTAAAGCCCTAAATAAAGCAAGTCTAGATTTCCTCAGGTTCAGGGTCTGTTAACATCTGCAATCTGAATCTCTGGTCTCCCTAGGGCTCCTTTTCAATATAAATGGGCTTGTTTGTTACTATCCAAATTATATATATTCAGAGACTAAGCCTTAGTCTAATGTGGCATTTGAAGGTTGTGTTTTTCAGTCCGTGTCGGCGTCTCACATGCCGACCGTATCCGTTATATACAATGATGCCCATGTAGTTTGAGCTGCCCATGCAGCACATGTTTTTTGTTTTTTCCGAATTTTCTACGAAACAATGAACATGACCGTGGGTGTGAGAGCGTATTGCTTTCTGCATAGTACATTTTTTTTGCATTGGTTTCGTTTGAATTTGAATATTAAACGTTTGGCAATTTCATGTTTAAAGTTTCTTTTGGCCGTCAGTCTAACTAACAAGGGTGATAAATTTCAGGGTCAGCCCACACAGTACTGGCCAGCTATTGGTCACAGCAGCTGGACAAAAACGAACTTTACGGTGAGATGTCGTCACGTCATTTATATAACACTTCAGACCGCCTCCGTGGTGTAGTGGTTAGAGCTTCCGCACGGAGAGCGGAATGTCGCGGGTTTGATTCCCGGACGCGTCATACTGAAAGACGTTTAAATGGTACTTGTTGGTCCCTGCCTGGCACTCGGCATTAATGGGTACAACAAGGACTGGTCGGCTCCGAGTCAGTATAATGTGTCTGAGTGGGGTATTCATGCTTCACTGCGGCATGGTATCTCAGTGGGCTAGCGAGTACAAAACAGCCACACATACACGCATGTACGTCGTCATATGAGCGAAATATTCTTAGGTACGACGTGAAACCTTTATCATAACACGTCAATAAACCCAACCGAGAAAACATGCATGTTACAAAATAGATACATCGGCAGTAACGTATATGACGTCATAGTAAATCGCCTTGTCACTGTGCATTGTGGCAGCCTTATAGATATTATCGCCTGAGAGAGAGAGTGAGCTTCGAAAATCGAGGCCCGTTCCAATAGTATTAGGAGGATAATTCCACAATTATCATGACGCCGAATTTTTTAAGAATGCTTATGGACGCCCAGATATTAAAGTTATGTAACTTCTATATACAAAATGTGTGTGAGGAATATTGACACAAAGAACCATTATTATACCTGTCTCTTCCAGCTCGCCAGTGCTCCCCCCGGGGTGGGGACATACACATGAGGGTGGCGGGGGACCGGGTACACTTGGCGGGGAACGCTGCCATCATTATGACAGGGACACTGGAAATATGATGCAACCTCGATTTGCAGGTCAACTACGGTGGACGTCGCGGTTATAATATTTACAATAATTCAGCTTTAAAAAAATGCATACATGAATAATTATGCTTATGGTAATGAAAAGATGTCATTACTAATTGTTTGATTTTGAAATAGAATATGTATATTCTAGATGGACCTGTTGGAATACGTGTGTGGATGGGCCAGATCATGTTGGTTGTGGTCATATGTATATCTTAGATCAGTGTATGAAACTCCCAAAAATTTCAGCCAGACCACAGGGCTGGTTATATGTAAAACTTGCCAGCCCTGACCAAAACTTACCTGCCCACAAAATATCTTCATATACATGTCTAAATTTTAACCCGACCGTCGAGCGGGTGAATTTGAGAATCTGGCAGTCCGTGTTGAAAATAACCCGTCCCTGGCGGTCGGGCAGGCAGGTATTACGAACGCTGTAGTATCTTCGTTTACAAGGGAAATTGGTGGACACGTGGTTCCAGCCTTTAAGACTTCTCAATGCATGTTGTTTAACATTCTATGTCATTTTACTATAATTGTTCATTGTTTGATTTCTTCTCATAATTATCTCCACCTTTGGTTGTATTTTTTCTTCTTTGTGTTGGATCTTTTTGGCGTGTTGATTATTAAAAAAGAGTGAGCCAAATGATGTTCAGTGTTATCTATTGACATTGATCAGCCTCCCAGAAATGTTATCAACTGCAACAAACTAGACCGAGTGGCACGACTAATACTTTGGTGAATAATAAGTGACGAAGCCCACATTATGATATACCCGCACAACCAAGCAAGATCAATACACAAACATACGAAGAATGTGTACATATAAATTGTTATGTCCAACTTATATTAAACCTATAAATGGAGATAACCTATTGTTTCTGTAATTTGGAAATTATGATTTAATCTAATTATCGTTATCTCTGTGACGTATGTAAGTCTTTCGTCAACACAACCCTATTTTAGTCAACACCGGTATCTCACGGGAAGGTCAAGGTTATACCAGGAGACCCACCATGTCTGAACTCCCAATATTTTTCGTAGATGCCTTCACAAAGACTGCCTTCAGTGGAAATCCGGCGGGTGTATGCTTGGTGTCCAGCAGCAATGCGGTAAACACGTGTATATTCATCAGTCCTAGCTTATATACCATACATTATACACCCTGCTGGGCAAAAGTAGTTCATGACAACACATGACTGAATAACTCCGACCGTGGATCGGAATACGAATTCTCTACAAAATTACGCTGCGAGAGGTCCACATACCTTCTCTTCTATCAGTGATATGAATATAGTGAAAATAATAAATATGCATGTTCATAAAGGCTGTAATAATACTAACAACAGCAATGGCGTACAGTGAAAATAATAGAATTTATTAAATGTATGTACAAAATTATTCTGTAAAAGGTCGACATGCCTTATCTTCTTTCGGTGATTTGAATATAGTGAACATAATAAAGGCACGGTCTAGATGAAAAGACTGACTGAGTTTGGTTTTACACCGCTTTTAGCAATATTCCAGCAACATCACGGCGGGGGACACCAGAAATGGGCTTCACACATTGTACCCATGTGGGGATTCGAACCCGGGTCTTCGGCGTGACGAGCCAACGCTTTAACCACTAGGATACCCTACCGCCCTAGGTGAAAAGACGGAAATCTGATCCGGGTTTTGATCTGATCCAGTCTTCACCATATGTATGTTCATAAAGGCGGTTCTGATATTAACAGCAACAACAGTGGTAATCGGTTTCATATAATGGAGGATATCAAATGTATGTCAGACATGTTACAGTACCAGTCTCAGCATAATTCTATCATCATCATAATCATTCTGCGTAGAGTCTCACGGACGAACAAATGCAGAGGGTTGCTATGGAGATGAACATGCCGGCTACCGGGTTTATAATCAGCGACGGGGATGACGAGAGCTTCAAAACACGTAATGTTGATCGGTGGCATCGTTCTTACTTAACAGCTTAACAACTTTTGTCAGGGTATGAAACTCCCCAAAATTTCAGCCAGACCACAGGGCTGGTAGATGTAAAACTTGCCAACCCTGACCAAAACTTACCTGCCGACAAGAAATACTAAATTACTTAGTATAATTAAATTAAAACTTGTAAAATATTCAAAACACTAATACCAATGCAAGAAAAAATTAACTGTTTATTCAGATTTGTGTTTAATGCTTGAATTCATGTTATCACTTCATCATGTTTTATTATCCTGAAATATGTTGAATATCTTCATATACATGTCTAAATTTTAACCCGACCATCGGGCAGGTGAATTTGAGAATCTGGCAGTCCGTGTTGAAAATAACCCGTCCCGGGCGGTCGGGCAGGCAGGTATTTCGAACGCTGCTTTTGTGTAGGACCGCCATATAACTGGAATATTGCTGAGTGCGCCGTAAAACTCAACTCACTCACACAATTTTGTGTAGGAATCAGCTACGGAACATGTTGCTATGATTACGAGCGAGTTGTCAATAAGGACGTTTCGAAAAGCATACATCAGGGTATTTCCTCCCTGGGAGGATCGTTCAACGCGATGAAAGTCGCAGATGTTCTTGAAACCCTTGAGCACAGCAACCGTGCACACAAATCAAAGATCACAATCAAGGTGAAACTCAGATTCGAACCCACACTTTCGTAACGCTCCACAACCCGACTTCCTTGAAATTGTAAAACCCCGAAACTTTGCCATCCTGTTAACTCACTTCGCCATTCTTCTGTACTAACCTGTAACCTTCACCATCTCTCTGTTCTGTTTGACAGGTTCTAGGTTTGGCTTGCGATGGTTCTCTCCAAAGACAGAGCTAAACCTCTGCGGACACGCCACTCTAGGCTCTACTGCTGTCCTGTTCAAGAAGCTGGGTAGTCGGATTAAAGTATTTCATCTCAGATACATCTATGAGTAGAAACACAACTTTCTTGAAAACAACTTTCTGAAAACATAACAACGCCAATAAATAAATATTAAATAATCAATAATATATAAATAATATATAAGTTATTCCCCGTTGATGTTTAACACAGCATGGCAGAAAATATATTTATCACTCTGTTTTAGGTAATACATCGAAAGAAATTTCGTTTGACATTTCGAGTGGAACGTTAAGAGTGAGCTGTCAGGATAACCTTTTCTGGATGGACTTCCCTCTGAATACCTCTCACAAACAGGTGAATTCGTACTCCAGATTTGAGACGGTCTCTCTCGTTCTTTATAAACAAGACCAAAGTGAAACGTAGATATCGGGTCGGAAGACGATGACAGACGATTTGATGATGACCTGAAGGAAGAAATGACAGACTTTTTGGCTACAGCTGATTTGCCCCGAGCTACCGCGCTGTCAAGGGATCAGAGTTACCCCCTTTGACCAGTCTTCTTACCGACCAAGGGCCGCTCGAATCTCCGTTCACACACCTACGCCAGATCTCTGAACATACACAATTTTGATCAAGCAAGTCAGCGAGCCTGACTATCCGATAACGTTAAAGGAGATATATTGAATCACAACTTTAAAACAATTTTCAACTTGTTTTTAGACCAAATCGGTATATGGTCTCTGTTATATCTAATTGTTTCATCGGCATTCCAGAAGTTGGTGAGTGAAAAATGAAACATACAGCTAGTGTTACGACGTAAATTGTAATAAAAACGTAAATTGTAATTTATTTACTTGCGGTAAAATGTAATAAAGGTTATAGGGGTTATTACTGGCTAAAACATACGCGATTCAAGCCCATGCATGACACTCAACTGACTGACTGAGTTTAGTTTTACGCCGCTTTTAGCAATATTCCAACAATATCACGGCGGGGGACACCAGAAATGGGCTTCACACATTGTGCCCATGTGGGGAATCGAACCCGGGTCTTCGGCGTGACGAGCCAACGTTTTAACCACTAGGCTACCCCACCGCCCCCATGACACTCAAGAAAACAACTGATCAACCGACAGGAAAGGGGATAAATTCGATAAGTTAACAAATCTGTTTAATACGTTTGTTTTCTTTAACAGGACAGAGAGGAGGTGGAGAACCTGCTTACGGTAAGTATAGAAACCTGAAGGCGAATAAAATCGAGATAAGCAACATTAACGAGATATATAGTTTTTTGTGGTGAACGCGTAGGTAAATGCATTTTCATGTTTTGACTTTGATATTTGCAAATTCGATTACCATGGTCAAGTGGAACGCATCATCCTAGGAATCCCCTGTGTAAAGGTTCAAGAAACGCTCCGTGATTCACAGTCATGTGTTTAGATTCTGAGTGTTGGACTGTTCCAGGCGGTTGTGGACACATCACTCATACAAGATGTGGAATACTGCCCCTCCATCAACAGGCTTCTGGTCAGATTATCAGACTCATGCACAAGGTAAGGAAACGTTAAACAAAAGTACCGTATTACCTTATATATGGGATCGACCCTTACTATTTTCATTTTGCTTATAGTCCTCTCCGGTAGTAGTCACCGCCCCCTTATTTCTTTTATGACATTTACGAAGTTGTAGTTTCTTTACGTAAACTTTACAGTTAAAGGAGGAATTGACACCAGTAGATTCGTACCTTCCGTTGCTGTATTTGTTATCTTGATTGTAGATTAAATTAATTTGATGTTTCATTAGCAAAGATGAGCTTTATTACTTTGAAATTAACTTAAATATTTGCTGACATAATATTTCCCCACCACGTGTCCCCGCAGGTCCGAGATGGAGAGCATCCAGCCCCAGATACCCCGTATGGTGGAGAGTGAGAGCACGGGCAAAGTGAGGGGTGTCATCATCACACTGAGGGGGTCACAGTCTAACGGAGCTGTGGACGCTGAGGGGAGGGGTTACGACTTTGTGTCCAGGTACTTCGCCCCATGGGTTGGAATACCGGAGGATCACGTGACAGGTACGAATCTGCGCATGTAACCATTTAACTGGCATTATATATATCTTACCTTATGTAGACTCGCGGCAATGGACAGCAAACACTCATGTTGATGGTGGATATGAATGGTAACGCCAAACCCCGGGCTCGAATGTCCCTATGGGTACGAAGAGTGCAGCCCCTTTCTGGTGTCCCTGACGTCATATAGCAGAATATGACCAGAGTACCATTCTCACCCACAACTGGCAATACAACACAGAAGCATATGGTCTGTGCTGAGAAAAGTTTCATTTTAAAAAAAAGATATGGTAATATGACACCTTATTCACCCGAAGGAAATTTGGTTATATCAGCACGAGGGTGCCGTTGTACAAAGCGATCTTATCGCTAATGTGGCCGTAACACCCATACCTGAACATAGACTTAAGGTAGTCTTATCGCTAATGTGGCCGTAACACCCATACCTGAACATAGACTTAAGGTAGTCTTAGCGCTAAGGTGACCGTAACACCCATACCTGAACATAGACTTAAGGTAGTCTTAGCGCTAAGGTGACCGTAACTCCCATACCTGAACATAGACTTAAGGTAGTCTTAGCGCTAAGGCGACCGTAACTCCCATACCTGAACATAGACTTAAGGTAGTCTTAGCGCTAAGGTGACCGTAACTCCCATACCTGAACATAGACTTAAGGTAGTCTTATCGCTAATGTGGCCGTAACACCCATACCTGAACATAGACTTAAGGTAGTCTTATCGCTAAGGTGACCGTAACACCCATACCTGAACATAGACTTAAGGTAGTCTTAGCGCTAAGGTGACCGTAACTCCCATACCTGAACATAGACTTAAGGTAGTCTTAGCGCTAAGGTGACCGTAACTCCCATACCTGAACATAGACTTAAGGTAGTCTTAGCGCTAAGGTGACCGTAACTCCCATACCTGAACATAGACTTAAGGTGGTCTTAGCGCTAAGGTGACTGTAACTCCCATACCTGAACATAGACTTAAGGTAGTCTTAGCGCTAAGGTGACCGTAACTCCCATACCTGAACATAGACTTAAGGTAGTCTTAGCGCTAAGGTGACCGTAACACCCATACCTGAACATAGACTTAAGGTAGTCTTAGCGCTAAGGTGACCGTAACTCCCATACCTGAACATAGACTTAAGGTGGTCTTAGCGCTAAGGTGACTGTAACTCCCATACCTGAACATAGACTTAAGGTGGTCTTAGCGCTAAGGTAACTGTAACTCCCATACCTGAACATGTACTTAAGGTAATCTTAGCGCTAATGTGGCCGTAACACCCATACCTGAACATAGACTTAAGGTAGTCTTAGCGCTAATGTGACCGTAACTCCCATACCTGAACATGGACTTAAGGTAGTCTTAGCGCTAAGGTGACCGTAACTCCCATACCTGAACATAGACTTAAGGTAGTCTTATCGCTAATGTGGCCGTAACACCCATACCTGAACATAGACGTAAGGTGGTCTTAGCGCTAAGGTGACTGTAACTCCCATACCTGAACATAGACTTAAGGTGGTCTTAGCGCTAAGGTGACTGTAACTCCCATACCTGAACATGGACTTTAGGTAGTCTTATCGCTAATGTGGCCGTAACACCCATACCTGAACATAGACTTAAGGTAGTCTTAGCGCTAATGTGACCGTAACTCCCATACCTGAACATGGACTTAAGGTAGTCTTAGCTCTAAGGTGACTGTAACTCCCATACCTGAACATAGACTTAAGGTAGTCTTAGCTCTAAGGTGACTGTAACTCCCATACCTGAACATAGACTTAAGGTAGTCTTAGCGCTAAGGTTGTTTTGTACAACAGCACCCAGGTGTCAGCTTTTTGTTAAACACATAGGTATAAAATAGCATCCCAAAATGTTTAAATGTGGCACAAGAAAATAAACCTGTTACTCGCTGGTATGGATGGTTTCTGGGCCCTGTTTGTTCTCAACACCGGCATATGTAAATTGTAAAACATTGATGTTTATATATGTACTTCCTTTGCTGTACTGGGTCAAGCGTTGTCATGCTGATAAAATCCACGCTACAACATTTGTAGGAATGGAAGGACAATTGGACAAATATTGTCATCCATGTGTTGTCGCATTTCCATTAACGATAACAAGTGGTGTTTTCTATTGCCCACCTTATGGCATGATTACTTGAACGCAATATGCCGCCATTCGTTCTCTCCTTCGGCGGTCACCATGTTGTGTCTCATCTGCTCTGAATACACACAACCGTAAAGACGACCCTCTGCCAGTCACGTCGCTGCCAGCGACGTACAGTCCGGGCCCATCTCAAACTCTGACGACGATGTTGAGCAGTCAATAACTGTCCAGTGTAAGGACAGCAAGCGTCAGTTATCGGTTCCCAATTGCGCAGATTGATGCTCATGCTGTTGACCACTAGATTGTCTGGTCCAGACTCAATTATATACAGACCGCCGCCATATAGCTGGGAAATTGCTGAGTGCGGCGGAAAACTGAACTCACGTTGTTCGGGTGTCAGACGTGGCATTTAAAATTTATGTATTTAAGTCAGTGGGGGTCTCACATGCCGACCGTAGCATGTATATATACCCTGATTGCACGTGTAGTTTCGGCTGGCAATGCAGCACGTTTCATTTCTTCATTTTTTCTACAAAAAGATATTGCTGTGGACGTTTCTCGCTTTCTGCATGCAGGAGCATTGTTGTGCATTGATTTGGTATAGACGTTTGTTTTTAAATTTCAGCAGTTTCATTTTAAAATTTTCTTTTGAGAGTTTATTTTACTAACAAAGGTGATTATTTTCAGGGTCAGCCCACACAGTACTGGCCAGCTATTGGTCACGGCAGTTGGACAAAAACGAGTTTTATGGTGAGACATCGTCACGTCATTTATTACATATGAATAAACCGAGAAAACACAATTCCTTCGTTTTTTCTTGCATATTACAAAACAAGATGTATAGACAGTAAAAACTGTTGTATATGACGTCATAGTAAATCACCTTGTTACTGTGGATAGTGACAAACACCTACCTTACTAATATCATCGCTGATACCACACAACATTCCCACATTAAGGGGCATCGTATTTAATAGACCAGTCCCTGTGTGTTGTTCATCTGCATAATGTATGCCCCACCCCTAGTCCAGCATATAACCAGACGACTTTGCACTTTACCAAAGTGTGCTCGACGTCTAGCCGGCGAATCCAAGTTCTTTGTCGCATAGTTCATATGAATAAACTCGTATTCCAGCCAAGGCCTACATCGATGTAAGCCTTGGCTGGAATCAGTTCTATTCATATGAATATAGCCCCAACCCACCACCGTCCAAATAGTTGACACCTCCCACCCCCCACCTTTTCATTCTCCCTTCCCCAATAATAAATGACCAATCTCTATTTAGGGAGATTTGGATGATATGACAAGTATCGTGACGCCAAAAGAATGCTTATTAACGCCAGATATTAAAGTTATCTAACTTCTATATACAAAATATGTGGGAGGAATACTGACACAAAGAACCATTATTATACCTGTCTCTTCCAGCTCACCAGTGCTCCCCCCGGGGTGGGGACATACACATGAGGGTGGCGGGGGACCGGGTACACCTGGCCGGGAACGCTGCCATCATTATGACGGGGACACTGAAAATATGATGCAGCCTCGATCTGCAGGGAAACGACGTGGACGTTACATGTCACGGATATAATATACAGTCAGATATATCGAACAGTAATTCCGTTTTGTGTTATATATTTTAATTAAATATACTCATGACTGGTAATGAAAAAATTGTCATTAGTAATTTTTTGCTTATATTATTTTTAGAGAATGTTGTGTCATGTAACTGAAATTATGATCGATCTAAATACACTACACCCTCCTACCTTTATGAATTACTTAAAAACTATCAAAGATATGTTAGAAGGTATTAGTTTACAAGAAAGCTTCACAACACTGCTGTATGCAGATCACGAAAATAAATGTCTCAAATGCATTCATATTTAGATGAAATGCATCGTTTTCAGAAGAGTTAAATTGTCCTATTTTCGCCCATGCCGAAATAGACCAATAACAGTGATTTAAACGTCCAAAAGAAAGGTTGAAATAAAATTCTGCTTTGGGACAAAGATAAACCATTTAAGTCACCATTTTCCAACTATTAAAACAAGAAACAACTGTTGCAGAGTGTGTAAAATTGTAAAATAAGCATTCCTATGATTTTAGTCTTTTAAAACATTTTCTGCTGATTTGCATTAGTGAAAACAAGTAAAACGTGTCTTTGATATTGTGAAAAAATGTTTAGGAACTTCGACAATGATCTTTGTTAACATTTTTGCTTGCAAAGTAACATTTTTCCATTTTCTGTTTACACATAGCAATATCAATCGCCAAAACGCAGCAATATTCAAGCAGTATTTGCATCCATTTCACATGTAGAATGATTCTATAGGGTATGAAGAGAGCCTAGAAAAGATGATATGATACACAAGTACGAGAAATATGCCACGACTAACAGCTGAAGAGAGAGAAAGAGCCATTGGGATGGTGCAGATGGGGTCGACAGACAATGCTGTTGCCAACAACCTCGGATGCCATCGTATCACGGTTATAAGACTTAATCAGGGCTTCAGACAGACTGGGGTCGCTGTTGACAGACCAAGAAGTGGACGTCCACGCATCACAACGCCAGTTGAAGATAGGTACCCCCGTCATTAAGGAAGGAGGGTAACGTTTCTTTTTGGCGTTTAGTGTACTTTATTAATACTGAATGCACACACAGATTATGTAAGAAACCGTAAAGTACAGTTAACATCTGAATATTGTATGTTTGTAACAGTAATTATGACGTTATTCTGAATGGTGACGTAATTACACTGTTAGGTCGTGTTGACATTTGTTTCATTACTCACCCGTGGAAGATAGCACTGTTTAATAATTTTACAATGTTATTACACATTGTGTAATAACATCACGTGGTGCCGTACGTATGACGTAAAATAAGTTTACGGTTATGACGTCACAATGCTAATACCTCTGTCACAATAGTATTAGGCCTTTCTTGACTTGCCGAAAGATGAGAGTCATCACACTCGTTGAATTCTTAGGAAAGAAGTACTTTGCTCGATATTGTTTTGCTAATGTTGGGTGAGTAATAAATAAAATACTAAACTATGTCCCGTGTAATACCATATTTATGAAACGAGTGAATGGTTTGGTATCTAACGAGCGAAAGTTAGATACCACTCGCCCGTGTAAGATACTGCAGTGTAATATTTTTACGGCAGTATTACACTAGTGTAATACCGCTAAATGTATGACGTCATAATGGTTACAGTTATGTCGTCACAATGCTAATATCTCTGTCACAATGTTATTAGACCTTACTTGACTCGCGGAAAGATGACTCGAGTCATCACTCTCTAGACAGTTTCTATCAATCTATGTTGGAGAGTAATAAACAGAAAACTAAACTCGCTTCCGTGAAATACCATTTTTATTAAACTCGTGAATGATTTAGTATCAAACTCGCTTTCGCTCGTTTGATACCAAATCATTAACTCGTTTAATCAAAATGGTATTACACTGAAGGTCGTTTGGTATCCTCTATCTATAACTTGACCGTGGAAGATACTGCAGTGTAATATTTTTACAGCAATATTACACTAGTGTAATACCGCTAGACGTATGACATCATAATGTTTTAGTTATGACGTCACAATGCTAATACCTGTCACAATGATATTATATCTTGCTTGACTCGCGGAAAGCTGAGAGTCCACTTTAGGCTGTTTCTATCAATTTATGTTGGAGAGTAATAAACAATACTAAACTCGCTTCCTTGTAATACCATTTTTATTAAACTCGTGAAAGATTTAGCATCAAACTCGTTTAGTATCCTCTATATACACCCGTCGCTATACCTTATGCACGTGGTTTTGAAAATGTGGTGTTAACTGAGGACAGGATCATTTCCATTATAGGGAGAGTTATGTTGTAGTTGGGGGTTCTTTGGTGTTATGTCTATTGTTTCTGTTTTGCTGGACTAAATGTCAGACATAATTATTTAGACTTTTAATTTATTTCATCAATGGGGAATGAGAACGGTCTCATCTCCAATTAGTTTGGATAATCTTCGGAAAAAATACGCTTAAAAATTTCATGATTAAACATTTTATTTTATTAAAATAATTATGTGCTAAATTTTCTTTCTTACTTTTCTAACATCTCAAAACTAGTAAAAGTGATTTTAAAAAAAAGAAAAAGAAAAGATGGTCAGCCGCCAGAGTCCTGCACTCTGTGCCGGAACCCGGGATTGAACCGGGGGCCTTTAGATCTTCAGTCTAACGCTCTCCCAACTGAGCTATTCCGGCCGACAAGAGCAGTTGCTGCAACCACCGGCTATAAATGCACCAAATCAAGGTCGACGTTATTTCATGCAACGGATCGATCTCTCGTGTCACTAAATAACACCACAGCAATAACATTGAAATATTTTACACAATGATTGTAGCCCAAACATTAAAATAGGTCACCACGTCCTGTGGTAAGTGACTGTCGCAATGGAAAGAGATCAGTGGGATTTTATTATCATAAATTATGCGATACTATAATTAGGTGTGTGCACGGGGCGAGATAGTACATGTCATTATGTGTGGCTGTTGGACGTAGCGTTGGTGTGGTGTGAGAGGAATTTCATTCATTCAGTTTCGCTCACAGTCCTGATTGTCCACGGCTATAAATGAAACATGCAAGGCATTAAATTTTAAAACAGTACTGACCGGCGAAGTTATTTTCATAATTTTCAGGTGATATATACAATCAAATTCTAATCTGGTTATTGATATCTAACAAGCTCTTTCAACTGAAGACTGAATGATTTATTTCATACACTAGGAAATATGTAGTAAAACCGTGACTGAGACCAGCTTTGTCAGCAGCAGTATATTAGTATAATAACCATTATATACTCATGCCATTAATTGTTGTCACCCCCTCCCCCACCACCACCCCACCTTCCCCCCCTCCCAATTAAAAATTGAAGAGGGTGACAACCATTATTGGCATGAGTATATAATGTTGTCCCTGTGTTTAATCAATATATGATATCGATGAATTAATATATTAATTTAGATAAAATTGAAATAATTATGGAAAATTATTCAAATTTATTTTAATTCAATATAAAGCTTCTTTGAGCGGCATATTTAGAAGTTGGTGAAACAGATAAAGACAAACTTTATGGATGAACAACATATTTATTTGGGTGATGCAATATATATATGAAATATCAACATCTTGTCAAATCAGTGAATATGAACGAAATAAAAAGCGAGAGGTCATGTACTGTCGCCGGACAAGGCGAACCAGTAATACGACAGTTTGGGAATATATTCACTTCTCAGCGTAGGGTTCAGTTGTCACTAGACTGTCTCACAGTCTCTTTGAGGTAGCCTGGTGGTTAAAGCGTTCGTTCGCTCGTCACGTCCATGACCTGGGCTCCCCACATGGGTGCAGTGTGTGACTCCAATTTCTGGCGCCCCTCTCCGTGCTGGAACATTGCTAAAAGCGGCGTAAAACTAAACTCACACCAATTATCTGAATCTGCGAGCCCCGCTCTTAATGTCAAGAGAAGTGATATATTCCTGGTTGGGTCCCGATGCTAATTACATATTGGCTGCTGTTATTAACACTAGATAGGCTAGAGAGGTGGGCAGCTGAGCAGTCGATATCCATTGTTGGGCAGATGTTCGCTTCAATCTGTTGTTTAATGAGTTGTATCACGACTGACTTATCTACCCAGTCAAACCATATACTGACGTCCTCCGGCTTGTAATGAGAATACCCGCAACTAACATTTCACCTGTTGCTGTTAACCCCCAGACGAACTTCTTGTACTTCCATGGACTTCAGAACATGCGCATCTGTCGATATCAATCTGAACGTTGAACATGCAAGCAGAGTGAAGGCACACCTTCGGCACACCTGTTAGCAGTATTCCAGCAATATCACGGCGGGGGACACCAGGAATAGGCTTCACACATTGCACCCTTGTGGAGAATCGAACCGGGTCTTCGGCGTGACGAGCGGGGGCTTTAACCACTAGGCTACCCCACCTCCCCATCATGCACGTGTTTCATCGATGAATGCAAAACACTGTCACTGTAGCCCATATAGTGTGTATACTTTCAAGTTTCACATCCCTTGAAATAGTTAACCACAAATGTTTCGGTGTCCCAGCTTCAAATGATTGGTGAGGTGCCTAAAGATGGCTGTTTGATGCAGAATATTTCTTCATTTTTCATTTTTCGCAATGAAATATTTCTATAATCCTCAACATGAGCAGAATTTTTTGTGTGCTTTGTTTTGAAAATCATGGTGATGTATTTATAGCAGTTTCGGAAACAAATATTAAACTTTTTTTAAAATGGACGCCTCCCTCGCCCAGATTATCAAACGGTACCAATCAAACAGTCGCGCCTTAAGAGTGAGTGAGTTTGCTTTTACGCCGCTTTTAGCAATACTCCAAAAATATCACGACCGGGGACACCAGAAATGTCTAAGGTTCCTGTTGCTTTCCCCGTTAACTAACACTCAGCGATGTGGTATAATGGCATGGGGTATTTCAATCACCAGGATTCTGCGGACTCTTTTGAAATACACACACACACGCACGCACGCACACACACACACACACTCGTATTATCTTTTCCAAGTATATTGGTAGGCCTTTTGGACAAATGTTGTTTTTTCTTGATCTGAAAACAACTGAGAATGTGATTGACACATGAATGTGTGTGTCTTTGTGTGTGCGCGTACGTGTGGATGTTTGGGTGGGTGGAAGTTTGTATTGGTGGATGGATGTACAATATGCTGTTGCGGTGTGTCAAAATTATAATGCTGGTCAACTGTCCCATGAGGACGCCTCGTGCAACAATTTCTATTCCATTGTATTCTGTTCTATGAAACGGCATCGATGACTCGTCTGCGGCAATGACCCATAAATATAAAATCGCCGAGTCGCTCATTTAGAATTCTCAAGAGATGGCGAAAGTGACCATCTATCTTGTCTAATCGATACTGGACAATCGGCAGTTTCGAAGAACCTGCAGTATTAATGGCCGAACATCAAAAGAAATTAAACATTGATGGTTGCAATGATGGCCGTTATCATTAGACACTCATTTCCCTGCTGTCCAAATAAGGAAGGACAAAGACATATTTGCGATGTCGCAATCCTCCATCGTGGCAGCGAACGGCAAGGCAGATGACATCGTGGCAACGGCCGGCAAGGCAAATGGGACCGTGTTCGTCCGGTACTGGACGTTTCATAGCAATAGTTTTAGGCTATTGGTGATTACAGTTAGATTCATTAGCCCCTTGGGTTTCGAGACAAGGGACCTACAATTCGACCGTCAGGCACGCTCGAACACCCGGCATCACCTGTGGAAGATGGAAACCCGACTGCGTCTAATCGTCACCTTTCGTAGGTTTCCGTAACCCGTGAAAGCCGTTCGGCCTGTCCCGGAATGATGCGAGTTGGTCGCTAAAGGGATGCATCGTTGTTCTTGATTGCATCTTTTAATGTTTCAAAATCCATAATGGATTGTTTATGTAATGCCATATTTTTATGGTTAGAGCATTTGTGATGTCGGGTGACACTTTTTATTTCGGCTTATCTGTATCTGTTTTAACATAAACTATTGATATACTATAGATAGTATTTGGATTTAAGGAAACTAAACGCTATTGACTCATATTACCATGCTCATTATCTTGTTCGAAATATGACATCATTCCGAAAGCTTACATTACTTGATCATGTGATCATCATCTTACGGAGTGAATGAATACGAAAATAAATATTGACTCAAATATAAATCGACTAATCTAATATATTTCATGTCATCATAGGAATCATACACATTTTTTAAAGAAAAGCGACAGACTAACTTCTCGACTTTCTTAGCACGGCCATAGATAAGTCTCAAAAGAATAATCGCAAACATGTACCAACAGAAGGCATTGAATTATGGTAATGTACCGCCTGTATGTAAACGAGAGTTACCTCCCTTCCATTACTTGTATTCAAGCTCCATCCCAGCGCACGACACCTTTGCAACCTTCCGTGGGCATCTGTGACTGGTGCCAGCGGTTGCCCAGGGAGCTTCGCGAACGGACTATCGCTGTGAGGAGCTTGACTTGCATTCCGAGTCCGGCCTAACGAACAGTAGGCCTACTAAAGATGTAAATATATTCGGAAATAACGTGACTTACTTCGGCGTACGTGCAATTAATAAATGCCACCTCAATTTATTACATAGTTTCGTTCGTAATCTACTGATGAAAACCATCAGCGGAAAGTGTATGTTAAAACACAATTAGCCCATGAAGTATTTCTATGATGGATTTTCGTCAATAAATGTCGGAATACCCTTTCATGAAAAATATAGAATAAAAAAATATATGCCTGTGTTGTAAATAAAGCGGTGACAGACAATAGTTCATGTAAACCCTTTGTGTTCTCAAATGTATTTTCTTTTCTATTTCAAACAACGGCATCCTGGTTTAAACATACGCTATCGCGTGTTACTTGTTTGTGTTTAAATCCAAATAACAAAGGACAGTGTGGGAAATATTCTTTTGAGGGAATAATGTGAACGGAATAATAACAATCATCACCTTGCTTCTGTTAGCAGAGATCGTAAAAATCAGAAATAGCCATTATTCTATGTAAGCAACGCAATAATCAAAAGCCCGTAATATTTACATGGATATACGTATGGTGCAACGTATTGATTTTTCCATATTACGTAATGGATTTTTACGCAATAAACCTGGGTTCCGCAATACAAGTGGGCAGTCCGTGTAAGTTTATCGACTAGAATGGGCTTCTGACGCTTCCATGCAGTACATTGCTATCTACCTTCCAGTCCAGTATTGAAATAGGACGTTGAGTCAACATTACAACGCGAAGCTGTAACGAGTGGGAATATAAGCACTCGCTGTAGCAGGAGCCGTGTGTGTATATCGGATTTTTTAGTTGAATCCCAAATGTGAAAGGGATCAGCAGTTTGTTATTGTTGAGCTGGTGGCACCAAGCGACACCTAAAATTACTGAAGCCTGTCATCTGTGACATATTGATTTATAGGAGGAAGCATCAAAATTGGTTGAATCTCGTAATGATATTAGAACCTGTGAAGGAATACAGTTGATTCTTGGTGCACAGTTCTGTGCAGAATCGTCCTTTGTTATGTTTGTAAGGCTGTGGGGTAGCCTAGTGGTCCAACGTTCTCTCGTCACGCCGTAGGCCAGGGTTCGATTCACCACGTGGGTATAATGTGTGAAGCCCATTTCTGTGTCCCCCGCCGTGATGTTGCTGGAATATTGCTAAAAGAGGCGTAAAACCATACTCACTCACTATGTTTGTTATGTAGGCTTCACGTATTTCTGTGTGCACACATTGCATATATTTGCGGTGCATTTAATTCCTGTTTTAATTCGTTTTGTCTGTTTCGAGAAAGCTTTCAAACAAATATTCACTTGAATCTGAGTAAATGGAAAAGAAACTGAAACGCTTATTAATGAAATACAGTTTTATATTTCTGTCTTAAGCGAACCAAAAGATTAGGGGTTGTACACACACAGGTATAAATGTTTATCATCAGCCTCCATAACTTAAAATGGGATCAATAGATATTACTGACAATGGCGTTAAACATGGCTCGCGGAGTCCACAATCACGGAACTATATTGTTTCCCATTCCGCCACGCACTAGCTGTAATGTAGTAAAAGAAGCAAGTCTAGATTTTCAAGAGGTTCAGGAATCCCCTGTTCAATTAAAATGGAGTTGTTTGTTTCAATGAAAAATTCTACAATTCTACATCACAAGTCCAGCGCCTGGACTAGCACTTCCACAGTTCATGATGTATATTATAATTTTGCCGATTCGCATTACAACTTGTTAAAATCAATTTTATTTAACAAACAGTATTGAAGCTGGTCACATTCTAGCATATTCTTCATTTCCTAATAAAGTGACCAAACCGTTAATGTTACAGCATCGTAGTATTTGTTTTTCATCTTTAAATATTTTAAATCTAATACAGTATATATATAATGCCATGTTTCAGTAGGTTGAAGCATACGTAATGTGGGATGACATTTTCATGATATAAATTATGATTATACAAATGTTCAGAAAGTCGCATAACAAAAACTTGCGAAATGACACAGGCTTGATGGTTTTCAGGACACATAAAAAATTGTAACGTTGAATAAATAAGTACAAATACAACACTGGGGAGGTCATGAGTGAGTGAGTTGAGTTTTACGCCGCACTCAGCAATATTCCAGCTATATGGCGGCGGTCTGTAGGGGAGGTCATGAGAAGCAAGACTAGTATAATGGCCAAACGCACATCATGTAATCATAATTTTCTCACACAGACAAACCAATGTGCTCGAGTTTCACGTGAGCCTGGTGTCTAGTCAACGTCTAGTCAAGTCGCTGACAACAAGTGGTATATTGATATACCAGCTAGTGATATACTAGACACCAGTTTCACGTGAGTGGTGTCTAGTCAACGTCTAGTCAAGTCGCTGACAAGTAGTATACTGATATACCAGCTAGTGATATACTAGAAACTAGTTTCACGTAAGTGGTGTCTAGTCAACGTCTAGTCAAGTCGCTGACAACAAGTGGTATATTGATATACCAGCTAGTGATATACTAGACACCAGTTTCACGTGAGTGGTGTCTAGTCAACGTCTAGTCAAGTCGCTGACAACAAGTGGTATATTGAAATACCAGCTAGTGATATACTAGACACCAGTTTCACGTGAGTGGTGTCTAGTATACGTCTAGTCAAGTCGCTGACGGCAAGTGGTATACTGATATACCAGCTAGTGATATACTAGACACCTGTTTCACGTGAGTGGTGTCTAGTATACGTCTAGTCAAGTCGCTGACGGCAAGTGGTATATTGATATACCAGCCAGGCCTAAAGTAGCCCCGTGCAAGGATCAAGGTACGACTACGACGAGGCGGATGTTGACCCAACGCTCTGTCTGTCTCGTGTCACCGCTCCTGGAAGGCAGATCATGTCCTTGTGGGAGACGGGTTGTGGAAAGTGCATTATAAAAATTGATTCCTCCCATCTCACGACGCCTACCTGCCGATTGATTCATATGAAAGCATGCAATGTAGTTCTATACATGGTATTACGGGGCGAGGCGGTACTGGGAGTGGGTAGCTTTGAGAGGGGCAGGTTTGGGCCGTTGGTTGATTAGGGTGACAAGGATGGGACGGAGAGGCCGCAGTCGCTTGGGTTTCATGTGGGGGTAAACTGGTGATCATGGGTTGGGATTGGGTGACATGGGGTAGTGAATGGATAGATGGTTTCCAAATGATTTGATGGGGCGGTGAGGTGTTGGATGGGAAGGCGAAGTGTTTAATGGAGTGACGAGGTGTTTCAAGGGATGACAAGGGGTTTGAAGGGGTGGCGAGGTGTTTGATGGGTGTCGAGGCTGATCTGATGGGACGGCGAGGGATATGATGGAGCGGCGAGGTGTTTGATGGAACGTCGGGGGGGTTTGATGGAGTGGCGAGGTGTTTCATGGGGTGGCGAGGGGTTTGATGGGACGGCGACTTGTTTGATGAAGTGAAGATGGGTTAGATGGAGTGGCGAGGTGTTTCATGGGGTGGCGAGGGGTTTGATGGGACGGCGACTTGTTTAATGGAGTGAAGATGGGTTTGATGGAGAGGCGAGGTGTTTCATGGGGTGACGAGGGGTTTGATGGGACGGCGACTTGTTTGATGGAGTGAAGATGGGTTAGATGGAGAGGCGAGGGGTGGCGAGGGTTAGAAGGGTCGGCAAGCGGTTTGATGGCGAGAGGTTTCATGGGATGGCGTGTCCTTATTGATTTTAGACTGTACACACAGAGGCTAAATGCTCCCTCAGATGAACAAACTTTGAATACAACGTACCTAAACCCACCTCAAAGATACACGTGTATGGATACAACCGAACGTACATCTCCATATAATGCCTGTCTGAAAGGAATTCGAATCAGCTCGACAGACCATTAAAACGTAACTCTGACGACCGTTGCTATTAGTTACTTCAAACAATGACCGACAGGATACCTGCATGTTGTGTATATTTAATGCACGATTGAGGCGAGTATTTATGTACGTAAACAAACCCCTTTGGGACACCGTCATGTTGGACGGCTATTGCACAGCCGAATGCCAGATCCACAGTGGGAAACACGTGGCCTATATAAGTGCTGTTCGGGACCTCTTGCCCCTTCTATGTGCACACGTGCCTCTTTGAATTACTTTCAGAGTTCGTACGGGTATATCCTTTGTGGAAGGGTATTTTTGCTCACTCATGACTATGTTTCCCACCAGTCTAGCAACTATTACGCTCTGGAACAAACATTCATGTTCTCGATCTCTGAATAGAGGTCATTGTGGTATGGACTTTATGACACAATAGGCAATATATTTAAATTTATGCCAAGCCTAGTGGTATTTACGTCCCCTAACAGGCGAGCAGGGATAAAATTACATTGAGCGAAAACGACCCCCTTTAATTCGCATTGAAAAGGACCCTCGTGGCATACAAAACTCAATTTGCCTTACTGGACTCAATCAAAAGAAGGCATGTCGTATGAAAACGTAATTAGCGAGGTCCAGATGTTATCAATGAAATCTACATTATAGGGTGCGAAATCGACAGGAGTTTCCTTACTATAACATATGGAGCGACACATTTTTATTCACGTTGAAATCTTTACCCAAGGTCATGCCTCCACATGAGATGTAAATAACATTGATCAAGGTGACGTTGCCTCCCAGTGCCACCAGAAGTCCCAGCAAGGTATGCGGCAATAACAGAAGTCGTGTGGGAATTACAATCAATAGTATACTCTCCGCTGAAATACGATCGCAAGACCTTGAGCAGATATTACCACCGTCAAGTGAAAGGGTACTAATTTTTTCCTGACATGAATGAAGCAAGGGCCAATCTAAATAATTGGAAGCAATGTCCGTTGAGTTAATGTCCGAATTGAACACGTTTCACATTTCCTATATTCCGAGTGGGCTTGCGTGTCGAACTGATAGCTTTAGTGCCGGAGTTGACATGTTCACGTGGGTGTTGGTAAGGGAACATCTGGCAGGAATATAAGTATACCCGTAGGCCCAAAGGAAATAGCTTAAACACCATCTATATAATTGCACTTGCTTGATAACGGTGTTAGTGTCTACACCGAAACATCGCATTCATTGCAATAAAGAAGTTGACTATCGATAGAACTTGGCTTTCCTTCCTCCTTTACAACTTCTAAACTGCCTCTCACAGAAGATACAAATTGTACGCTTATTATTTTTCGATTTTTGTTAAAATTTCCTGGTTGGAGTGATCCCCTGACAATGTTGACTGTCACCGTGTTCAGCCTTGTAACCACAGGTATATAGTACCAACAATTTGTTAAAGAATATCAGCAAGCCAAGACATACATTAACACGTGACTTTATACGACATACTGGCGTTACCATTGCTGCACAGGATATCACATATATTTATACAACGCAATCACTAAAAACAGAAGTAAACAAGGCTTTTGAATCGGTGGGTTCGGAACTGGATCCTTAGGCCAAACACCGTTTTACCTATTCTCTACAGACGTGTGTCCGACAAGAGACTGCGGTCCAACATGATCTGAACATAAAAAGGGACGTCACTCTAAGGGGGACACAATTCTCTAATCGATTTGATTGGTCGAGAGCAAGTCTGTCATACAGAGTCTGAAACAAATAAATCCAAGAAAGCCCATGCAAGTCTAGATTTCCACAGTTTCTGAAAATGAAGAAAGACTCTGGGCTCCTTTTCATTATATTTCATTTTAATTTCTTGTGAGTGACGCTAAAAATGACACGATAATGAAAGCCTCGTTTTGGAGTTAAGCTGCGATGAGTACCTTTAAAAACTGGACTTGTACACTGTCTCTTTCCCCACTCTGTAACCTACCTATCGTCCTCCTGCATGCAGTATAGATTCTGCAGAGCATTGTTCCTGATCACGGTGCATATGTGTTTTTCACACATAACGCCATATTTTGATTCATTACTGAGATTGTGCGACAGTCGTAAATCACAGAGAAGTGCATATTTTGTTGTTGTTGAAACCCACACAGGCGTGTACAAACCAAGTGACAACCTCGGTCGATTACATACCCCGAGTCGCAGGTTCCCATGCACACCTGTCTCCAGTCGCTTTGAGTTATCTCTGTTTTCCGTGACATGTGTAACAATAAGTAAAAAGTTCAAATACCGTAAATACTGTGGTAAATATACGCCATGAAGGTGACTTAGCTTACTGGGTGTCATCGTACTCCGACGGCGTGAAGCGTTGTTCACAATACCGATCACTGGATTGTCTGGTCCAGATAATTTACAGACTACCCGTGAAGGTCCGGGTTAGAATGAGCCTTCAGTAACCCATGCTTGTCGTAAGAGGCGAAGAACGGGATCGGGTGGTCAGGCTCCCTGGCTTGGTTGACACATGTCATCGGTTCCCAATTGCGCAGATCGATGCTCTTGCTGTTGATCACTGGATTGTCTGGTCCAGACTCGATTATCCATATAGCTGGAATATTGCTGAAATGAGGCGTTAGACAACAAAGAAATCATAAATAAGACGCTGTTGTCTCTGTGTGAACGATCCATGGAACACAGGCAGGCAGGGTGATATTGGCATGAACGTGGCGCTCATTAAACTGCACGCACGTGTGTATGAGGTCTCGCACAATGAACTTCAATAAATCTACATGAGATTTGTCTGTAATTAAGTGGTAAAACAGATTTGACACAAATATTTGCTGTTTGTTCAAAACTTGGAAATGTTCCCCTTAATGTCTTTAGACACTTTTTGATTTAAATACAGCCAATGTTGCTTTATAGTTCAGAAAAATATGTATCTTTTAACACGTAAATATACCTGAGAGTGAGTCCCTCTACGCTGAATGGTTAATGGTGCATGTGGTAGACCACAAATAGTTTCACAAATTAGATGCATTAAATTCTAGTTACAAAATGTAGATATACATGAACAACGTCTGCCGAAAACAGCTCACAATATGCTCTTACATGTCGACACTGCGGGTAAGAAAACATGGGCTTCACACATTCGAAACCTTGTAAATGTATTTTCAAACGGTTATGTCATTGTCTGGTTGTCCAAGACAGTCGGTAATGCTCGTACGTTTTTAAAGGAATTGCGGTAAGCTCCATAAATACATTTTGTCAAAACTGGTATTCAAAATGAATCTTACAAATCGTTAAGAAGTCTTTGCAGTCACTTCTGGAAAGCTACGTGACCTAGTTGTCAGATTTAGATTGTGTTTGTCAGAATTAATGATCAGTTAAGGTAGAAAAATAGGGATCGATAACATGAGAGTACGTGTGTGTGTGTTGAGTGAGTGAGTGAGTTTAGTTTTATTTAGCAATATTCAAGCAATATCACGACGGGGGACACGAGAAATGGGCTTCACACATTGTACCCATGTGGGGAATCGAATCCGGGTCTTCGGAGTGACGAGCGAACGCTTTAACCACTAGGCTACCCCACCGCCCCTGTATATTATGTGAAGAGGTATAGAGAATGACATCAAGTTTATCTTTACATGTCTTACTCTTAATAATCTTATAATTCATTTCCAAGCCCAAATTAATTTCACGTGGAAACATGATGACAGGGAAGACCAGCGAGATAAATTTCATTATTTACGGTAATGTTGACTGTTATGGTAATATGTTTTTCCTCATAAACGACTTTACGCAATTGTATGCATGAATGAACATGTCTGAATCCTCATGACTTCAGCTCGTATTCTTACATTTAATTTGTATTCTTCTATTTTAAACTTTAGGTTGAATGGTTACGATGACAATGAAATCACGCACAAGCTGTATCCAGACCTTTTCACAGTATTCATAAATAGTGACTGGTATCCAGTTGTATTGAAGCCATTAGCGCGACTGCCTGTATTCAAGGAAACAATGCCAGTCCAACGCTTTAGAATCTCAAGTGTAGTATATCATCACTCACTAAAGGTCGACATGTTATGTGATATACTTGTGTGGTTCCTGAATACGTCTTGTGCAAGGCTCTACCCCAGTTGTACAACCAGGTTCAGAATGTGTACTTTAATCTCCTTACAACAACTCCTATTTTATAAGCAAACCTCCCAAGGCTAGTTTATTGTGAGAGTACCTTTAAGAAGGGTAGCCATTTCTCTGCGACTTTTGTATAAAGGCAACGCCACACTGGCGAAGCACAGATTGGTGGCCGAGAAAGGACATCGCTCTCTCGTCTTGTGTTATCGCTTTCACATCTCTTGTTATCGCTTACTCGTAATGTGCTATCGTTTTCTCGTCTCGTGTTATCGCTTTCCTTGTTTCGTGTTATTGCTTTCTTGTCTCGTGCTATCGCTTTCCTGTCTCGTGATATCGCTTTCTCATATCGTGCTATCGCTTTTCTCTATCATGGTATCGCGTTCTCGTATCGTGGTATCGCCTTCTCTACCGTGTTTTCGCTTTCTCGTCTCGTGTTATCGCTTTTTCATCTCATGGGGCGGTGGTGTAGCCTAGTGGTTAAAGCGTTGGCTCGTCACGCCGAATACCCGGGTTCAAATCCCCACATGGGTACAATGTGTGAAGCCCATTTCTGGTGTCCCCCGCTGTGATGTTGCGGGAATATTGCTAAAAGCGGCGTAAAACCAAACTCAGTCAGTCAGTCAGTCTCATCTCATAGTTATAGCTTTCACGTCTTGTGCCTTGTGTTCAGAAATAAGGCAGGGCATGTCTCAGGGTCTATTTACTACATAATCAACCTACACATTACAAACAAGCTGACATCGTACTTTTCAAGTGAATAAGTCGCCCTTTCAGTATCTCAGAGTGAGTGAGTGAATTACTGAGTGAGTGAGTGAGCAAGTGAGTGTCGTTTCAGGCTTCTTTTAGCACTAGTCCAGCAACATCACAGCGGAGGACACCAGAAATGGGTTTCACACAGTGTACCCTATAAGGAATCGATACCAAGTCTTCATTGTGACCAGCGATAGATTTACTAAATATATGTTACAATAATAACAATAAATGTACTTACAATATGTAATAACCTGTCGACAAGGGACAGTAAAACAACAAGATTACCACTGAGTTCTGAAACCTTGTCAGCGCTTGAGTTCAAATATTATATCGCATCGGCATATTTCTGTTATATAGATCCAATAATAACGAATACATTCAGAATACATAAAATGTATAGACAAATACAGTGGACATGAGCATAAATACAAAACTGAATTTAAAACTAGTTTGTCACCATAGAAAGGTATGACTATGCATAAAAACACGTTGTAAAACGGGCTATAAAGTAAGATAGGTCCCGGATGCATTTGTCGGCACAAAGCGACCCCATCCGCCTTGTACCGCCTGAGACAGGTTGTCGTGACGAGGAAAAGCCCTTGTTTCAGCGTCCTGTCATGCAGCTCAAATGTACCGTAAAGATAACAATAAGACCTATCCCATTCATATATAATTAATGTCCCCGGGCGAGAAAATACAAGGGTGTGATATTTTATAGTTTCCAGGTAAAAACAGATCATATGTCTTTTCCTACTGATATGTAATAACTGACGGGGCCAATTTGTTATAACTTTTTGAACACTTTTTTGTATCAATCTAGAAATTGTAAAGTTTCCTAATCTGAACTGTTATTGGGTTTAGTTTTAAATCACTTGGGACAGGCCAGCGAGTTGTCTTGGAGAAACTATTAGTTTGATATAGATTACTGAGTATGATGAGGAGGGGAGACCGAGGTCAATTGTAACACTTTTTACTTAAGTTCTTGTAATTCGATATAAGTCGACCGCTCACAAAGTTTATCGGTACTAACTAATACATTGACATCTTGGCTTTAAACCTCAGTGTCATTTAAGGTTCACGATCATGTCGTTACAAAGTTATTACGTATCAAATGCAATGACTGCAAGTGTTACAACTGACCCCGAGCACGGGGCAATTGTAACAGGCGGATGGGGCAATTGTTACAAAGAAGGTTCGAATGTAAGAATCTGTTTATTTTCCAAATAAAAGCAAAATGAAATGTGGAAAGATGTTACCTTGATCAATTGAGGTGGATATGGATTAACAGTAAACCTTTGTCACCATCGACATTAAAAATGTTTTTAGTTTAAAATTCTTCTTTTCGTATGCACAAAATTTAATACAAAGACTAACACCAAAAACTTTCACCTGAGGGCTGATACTATCAACATAAGACTGAAAACGTTCTACTATGATGAAACTAGTAAAGAACTAACATAAAACCGACATCATAATTTGCTTCATTATCATGACACAAGGGGAAATTACATGGGGCAGTTGTAACACAGTGTTACAATTGCCCCCGATGCTAGTAGCCATGTTTCATGCCAGGTCACATGTTAACAACGTTGGGCTTCTCAAATATTTCTACTTCAAAATAAGTCGTTATACCTCAATTGTACACTTCAAAAGTATATTTCATACCAAGCAACATTTACTGCATTAAGAACGTTTTATTACGTTTTGTGAAAAAATTACTTTCTTATGTAAAAAAGGATTTTTCGTCTACTGTATCTCGCCATGAGCGAGCAGCTGAAAAACGCCCGGATGTGTACCGCAGGAAAGCAAAGGGAAATAACTCTACTCACCTACATTATACTTGAGCGAAAACTTTTAGAGTAATCGCCCTTGTTACAGTTGGCCCGTGTTACAATTGACCCTGGTCTCCCTATATCAGGGTATTTGGACATTGTCCTGTTGTACTATGTTGTACTGTTGTACCGTGGCTTGCATGATGTCCAAGCATTCATGACACAGTCGGAAGGTGTTACATACACACACACACACACACAACACACACACACACACACATATAAATACATACATTTTACATTATATAGCGCTAATATCCAGTCTTCAGAAGAGTGCTCAAAAAGCGCATGCAATGCCGAACAAAGGAGTATTTAATCTGGATTTGAATGTGTCGTGCCTCGCCTATTACATCTTCCTCTGTTTTCTGGTCTTCATGATTTTGTTATGATAGTATATACATAGGGATGACGAATACTGGAAGTGCAGACATCCTTGGCCGTTGGGTGTTGAACAGCAGTGTTGACAGTTATCGCGCGGGCTCTGGGAGATGAGTGGCGGCCATTGCCCGTCCTCGTCGCAGCTTGACTAGTTAATGTATTGTTACACCTGAACCGAAAACAGTGTGAACACAGGATCGTTGCACCTGCAGGTATACCCGCGTCTATACTGTTAGAGCGGTGTCTAGGGGTACATTAAATGGGTGGATGTGATCTTTGTGTTTCCAAGATTTTTTCTCTTCATCATATCTTAAATTATTAGAAATTATAACTTTTAAGGTCTTTACACCATGTGTCGTATACCATGGTCCTTATATCATGTCCGTGTCTTATATTCGGCTATACTGATTATACCTTGTACATGTCTGTGTCGTATACGGTATCGATGTATGTGACTTATACCATGTGCATGTCTGTGACGTATACGGTATCAATGCATGTGACTTATTCCATGTGCATGTCTGTGACGTATACGGTATCAATGTATGTGACTTATACCATGTGCATGTCTGTGACGTATACGGTATCAATGCATGTGACTTATTCCATGTGCATGTCTGTGACGTATACGGTATCAATGCATGTGACTTATTCCATGTGCATGTCTGTGACGTATACGGTATCGATGTATGTGACTTATACCATGTGCATGTCTGTGACGTATACGGTATCAATGCATGTGACTTATTCCATGTGCATGTCTGTGACGTATACGGTATCAATGCATGTGACTTATTCCATGTGCATGTCTGTGACGTATACGGTATCGATGTATGTGACTTATACCATGTGCATGTCTGTGACGTATACGGTATCAATGCATGTGACTTATACCATGTGCATGTCAATGCATGTGACTTATGTGTCTGTGTCGTATACGGTATCGATGCATGTGACTTATACCATGTGCATGTCTGTGACGTATACGGTATCAATGCATGTGACTTATACCATGTGCATGTCTGTGTCGTATACGGTATCGATATATGTGACTTATACCATGTGCATGTCTGTGACGTATACGGTATCAATGCATGTGACTTATACCATGTGCATATGTGTTTCGTATACGGTATCACGATGCATGTGACTTATACCATGTGCATGTCTGTGTCGTATACGGTATCAATGCATGTGACTTATACCATGTGCATGTCTGTGACGTATACGGTATCAATGCATGTGACTTATACCATGTGCATGTCTGTGACGTATACAGTATCAATGCATGTGACTTATACCATGTGCATGTCTGTGACGTATACGGTATCAATGTATGTGACTTATATACCATGTGCATGTCTGTGACGTATACGGTATCAATGCATGTGACTTATACCATGTGCATGTCTGTGACGTATACGGTATCAATGCATGTGACTTATACCACGTGCATGTCTGTCGTATACGGTATCAATGCATGTGACTTATACCATGTGCATGTCTGTGACGTATACGGTATCAATGCATGTGACTTATTCCATGTGCATGTCTGTGACGTATACGGTATCAATGCATGTGACTTATTCCATGTGCATGTCTGTGACGTATACGGTATCGATGCATGTGACTTATTCCATGTGCATGTCTGTGACGTATACGGTATCGATGTATGTGACTTATTCCATGTGCATGTCTGTGACGTATACGGTATCAATGCATGTGACTTATTCCATGTGCATGTCTGTGACGTATACGGTATCGATGTATGTGACTTATACCATGTGCATGTCTGTGACGTATACGGTATCAATGCATGTGACTTATTCCATGTGCATGTCTGTGACGTATACGGTATCGATGTATGTGACTTATACCATGTGCATGTCTGTGACGTATACGGTATCAATGCATGTGACTTATACCATGTGCATGTCTGTGTCGTATACGGTATCAATGCATGTGACTTATACCATGTGCATGTCTGTGACGTATACGGTATCAATGCATGTGACTTATACCATGTGCATGTCTGTGACGTATACGGTATCGATGTATGTGTCTTATACCATGTGCATGTCTGTGACGTATACAGTATCGATGTATGTTGCTTATACCATGTGCATGTCTGTGACGTATACGGTATCAATGCATGTGACTTATTCCATGTGCATGTCTGTGACGTATACGGTATCGATGTATGTGACTTATTCCATGTGCATGTCTGTGACGTATACGGTATCAATGCATGTGACTTATACCATGTGCATGTCTGTGACGTATACGGTATCAATGCATGTGACTTATACCATGTGCATGTCTGTGTCGTATACAGTATCGATATATGTGACTTATACCATGTGCATGTCTGTGACGTATACGGTATCAATGCATGTGACTTATACCACGTGCATATGTGTTTCGTATACGGTATCAATGCATGTGACTTATACCATGTGCATGTCTGTGACGTATACGGTATCAGTGCATGTGACTTATACCATGTGCATGTCTGTGTCGTATACAGTATCGATATATGTGACTTATACCATGTGCATGTCTGTGACGTATACGGTATCAATGCATGTGACTTATACCACGTGCATATGTGTTTCGTATACGGTATCAATGCATGTGACTTATACCACGTGCATATGTGTTTCGTATACGGTATCAATGCATGTGACTTATACCATGTGCATGTCTGTGACGTATACGGTATCAATGCATGTGACTTATACCATGTGCATGTCTGTGACGTATACGGTATCAATGCATGTGACTTATACCATGTGCATGTCTGTGACGTATACGGTATCAATGCATGTGACTTATACCACGTGCATATGTGTTTCGTATACGGTATCAATGCATGTGACTTATACCACGTGCATATGTGTTTCGTATACGGTATCAATGCATGTGACTTATACCATGTGCATGTCTGTGACGTATACGGTATCAATGCATGTGACTTATACCATGTGCATGTCTGTGACGTATACAGTATCAATGCATGTGACTTATACCATGTGCATGTCTGTGACGTATACGGTATCAATGTATGTGTCTTATACCATGTGCATGTCTGTGACGTATACGGTATCAATGTATGTGACTTATACCATGTGCATGTCTGTGACGTATACGGTATCAATGTATGTGTCTTATACCATGTGCATGTCTGTGACGTATACGGTATCAATGTATGTGTCTTATACAATATGCGTACCAAATGCTTTGGCCGGATTCAATGCTTTGTATTCATCCATTCCCCTTGTCATCTTAATCTTTCCTGACAGTATTATTTTATGAAGGTCTCAACCGTCAATATAGCAGCGTTCCACACAACACGAGTAGTCTACATATTCTCGATACGCTTCCGTTTGTTTGGGCTGATATCAAAGAGAAGCTGCACACCAGTCGATAAGCAGCCTGCTCAGGTCTCACACGCTGTCGTCGCCTACAAACGCCCATATTCACCTGACCAGCTACCTACCAGCAGCAATGTCCGCCGTCACACCGCTCGTGGCTGCAGCTTCTCCACGCCAGTACCCAGCGCTGCTTTGTTTTTGCTCGTGTTGCAAATCGCGAGATTGTCGTTACGGCGTCGCTTGATTAAATTTGCTGAAAAACGGTCTGATTACATTCACAAGTGTCGAGCTTTACAATGACAGTGAGACTCGACGCTTAACCGACAATGCATTGTCTTTCCCACTACATCGATCCGCCTCCCAGCTTACAATGTGTCTTTTGTTTGTTGATAACTAAAATCTATAGTTTCCAATCAATATTGAGCCTTTGATGGTATTGTTACACCAAAATCAATTTGTGATTTTATCATTCCCTCCCAAACAACGGGGTCGAAGTGACACTGTTCATCATTAACCGGCATAGGCACACACACACATACACACAGAGATTCTATCTTACATGGCACCCCCTGCAGACATCGATTCTACCTTACACTTCAGTACAACATTACAACACAAGACTCGTCTCTACGTGTGAGAGTGGTGGTACAACAGTCGAACAAAAGTGAAATGGCTAAAATTTAAAAAATATATAATTTATTCAATTAATGGAATTAAAAAAAACTACAACAACGACATGCATATATGTATATAAAGAACCTTCGATACCAGATGGTTTCATTCAGAATAAAATCCGCCAGATAAACATGTTACCGGGTAAATGAATTGTTGGTACCAAACGTTTCCTTTATACAACACGGTGGTTGTGTGTGTGTGTGTGTGTGTGTGTGAGAGAGAGAGAGTGTGTGTGAGAGAGAGAGAGAGAGTGTGTGTGTGTGAGAGAGAGAGAGAGAGAGAGTGTGTGTGTGTGTGTGTGTGTGTGTGGTGTGTGTGTGTGTGTGTGTGTGTGTGTGTGAGTGTGTGTGTGTGTGTGTGGAGGGTGGGTGTGGTGGCGGTTATACCCGACCATCCTCGACGTCAGATGCTGTGGCCATCCGAAAATACCTGTATTACGACAAGTATCGTATATGGGTCATGTTCAAACAGAAGTTGTTCTGAAAGAAACTTGGTTTCAGGCCCATCATATTTTAAAATTAATTACTTGGTATATATCGTGTTTCTTATCTATTCAGAGATTATTCTGTTAGGTGCACATATGTGATAAAGGTAATCTGTTCGTACATCAAGACTGTGGAAGTGTTGATGAGCTACTGCCTTTCTATATGTGCACTGGTGTATAAGTAAACAGTTGCGTTAAAAAAAGAGTGTCAGTGGAGAAGGTCAAGGCCAGCGGAAGGGTAGTAAACAAATGAGACACGTGATACACCTTGACCTTCCTACGCTATGCGCAATGCAAGACATCAGACGCACCAGGCAAAATGATGACAATATGCCAAGACGATAAAAGTAAGGTTAGCGTGCAGCAACAGCGACAGCAGCGGGAGCCACTGCAGCACCAAACCTAACGACGATCCTACTAACAGTCAAGATACAGCTCATGTGCAAATAGTCAGAAAAACAGTATAGGTAGACAAAGATTCTTGAGTTGTTGGAAACATATATTCGACGTGCCGACAGCACCAGTCTGCAGACGCACTGCTGCTCAACTATTTGGTTTAGTGCTGATGCTGAAAGAGTTTACAGGGGACATGTATGTACCAACTTAAAAGGGTTCGACGCCTTCTATTGATTGGTGACATAGTAACACGGGTTTAGACTAGGGTTGAAAGTTACCTTTTTAATTGAAAAGAGTTATTTTGGAGTGTATTGCGGGGAAGATATGGCTTCACATACCACGTGGTAAGCATATGAGGAGGATTATAAAAGGGTATCGAGTTGTTACAGGAACGAAATTGCGCCACGAACCATGCAATAGGGATGTGAAGGGGTTGCTGTGGAATATAAACAGAATAATGGACGGGGTAGGGGTGTAGCAACCTGCCGTTGTACTGTCACTTTGAGAATATGAAGGTTACGCCTGTATCTGGGAAGATGTGGTTATATCCGATCATACTCGACGTCTGTTGATGTGGCCATCCAAATATACGCGTATTACGACAAGTATCGTAAATGGGACATGTATTGACCGAACTTCGGAGTCGTATGCCCGAAAGTGGTTTCGTGCTGGCTGCCATCTTGTTTTCGTTTTAGATTTAGAGTCTATGGCATATCTGTGCATCATAAAATACGTAGTATTAATTCAAAGTAAGTGTTTAGACAGAGGAAGAACAACTAATGATAGGTGTACAGCAAGGCGTAGATGTACGATGTATTATAACTGCCTGGGAGAAGAAGTGCGCACATTTAAAAGAAAGATATATTTATGAAACCCCGTTATTCCGAACGTTTTAATTTGGAAGGGTCACGTCCAGATTGAAGAGAGTTCGGTGTGTAGAGAAGTTTATAGACTAAGGTTTAGTCTCTGAATGCATATAGTTTTCATAGAAACAAAAAATTCCCTTGAAATTGAAAAGTAGCCCTAGTGAGATTGGAGATTGAACCTGGGGAAATCTAGACTTGCTATAGCATTGCAGAAGGACTGGGCGGAAGGGGAAAAATGGGTTCAGGAAAAGTGAGACAGACTAAGTAGTTGATAATAAACCAAGGACGAATACAGAAATACAGTTAATGTAGCCAGGTCTAGCTCGTGACGCCTACATAGGTATTAAGATTAGTTTGGAATGTTGGCAGATATCTTCGAAAGGTAAAAACAGTGGAAATGGATATTTTCCACAGAAATTCACCCCACGTAGTTTCCCCATCACACACCGGCCATCGTTATCCTCTGTCAATACGCACCAGTTACGGCCATATAGTACCACGTCCGAGTGGTCCCATGATGCAACACTAGCCCATACACCGGCAGTAATTGTGATTAACATGGCTGAGTCTACACAGAATACTGGCTCGCTAGTCACTAGTGAAACCACTGGTTTTACACCGAGGACGCCATAGTAAATATTTTATCGCACTTTCAGCCACGAACCTATGTGACTGACCTTTTGTTTCTCAGAACAACTTCTTCCTGTAATCGATAGCACTTGGCCGAATTCGTTAATCCAGAATAGCAGAATGCTCTGGATTAACGAGGACCGAGCGAAGTAGGGTGATTTCTTTAGTGTATGAAATTCAGCACAAAATGCCCATGCCCAAGTGACCAAAGGGACTAAAATGAAAAAAAGGCCCGTGTAATTGGTATTCGATGACGACGTATTTGATAATGGTATAGATGTGTTTCGTACCTTTCATTTACAGTGTTTGGATGACAGTTTCAGCCTAGAACGTTTTGGTAACATTTGCGATTTGTTTGGTCGAATCCTCTTTTCAGGTGCCTACTCACTTTTGTCCTACGTCTATTAACATTCCAAACATGATTTTCGCGAGTGGATAAATATTGTGTCATTTCACCATTAAAAGGTTCAAAAGAAAGGAAAGTGCCCTTACATGACAGTGAATTTTATCCAAATGAAATAGGAAGAGAGTTGTACAGATGCATTCAAGACCTTATCATTCATAATTTATACATTCAGGCAAACAAAGGCGGAAGCAAATTTTTATCAATACATGTACTTTATTTTTAAGCTTTCTTGATATTGAGAAATGAACCCTAGCATACACAAACCTCTATACGCTCTACAGTCAAAATAATATATTCTTATGACAACTTTGGAGAAATGAACAGGCTGATGGTAAACATTTAAAAGTTGTGCCGCGTCTTTAGCAATATTTCCAGTTTGGGTCTTTGATAACACTTGATAATTTTGACCATCTCCATGAACACTCACATAATGTTAGTCTTGATTTTTAATCGTATGTAATTTCTAACCGTTTGTAAGTGAGAAATGTACACAGCTTTCCTTTGTGTAAAGGAGACAACCTGTCATTACATGGTTGCATAAGCGGTATAAAGCTAATAAAGAACATGTATTCAGCTACAATGATTTTGGAATCTTGGAATCCTGTTTATGAGTGAGTGTTTAATGCCGCAAATCCCACACCCTAGCCTACACCCAGGGTGTCTCCTTTCTGTTTATTTGTTGTTTAACGCGGCACTCAGCAGTTGGGAGCCGATGACATGTGTCAACCATGTCAGCGAGCCTCACCACCCGATCCCGTTATTCCCATCTTACGACAAGCATGGGTTGCTCAGGACCCATTCTAACCGGGACCTTCATGTGTTCATCTCTTTCGTGAACATATAATGATGTATTACTATTAGATTATATCAATATTTGTTTCAGATTTTTTAGAAAAATAAATAGAAAAAGGCCAGAATGGAAACCTACAAATAAGTTTCATTGACTATAATACGCATAAAAATATTATGATAAATACATATGCGCACGCACACGCACGCACGCACACGCACATACATTATCCTCCGATTGAAGTAACCGGTTTGGATACAAACCCATTTCAGCATGCTTAGCTCATAATATCCCGCCATAATGAAGATTAGATGACAAGTATCTAGAAATACGGAACGACACACGCAGCGCTTGCCGTGTAATCTCCTCAACAATCGACGACATGTACCAGGGGATGAACTCCGAGGATGCTATAGGTTGCTGCATGGAGTTATCGGGGCCTGGCAGAGCCAACGGAGAGATACAGACACGAAGAGAAATAATTGATGGGCCCAACCCGGCAGGGAAGTCGAGCTTTATTTTGCGGTACACGATCAACAATAGGTGGCATTAGCGCTGGATGGAATGAGGCTTCGGGGGTGGTTACCACATAGTCAGCATGCCCAGGGGGTGGGGCTGCAGTGATAGGCACCATTCTTGCGCCACTGACGAGTAGGCGGGTGTGAGGTTGTAAAGCCAAGGTAATGGAGTTAGGAGGTGTGACACGTGTGTGGGTGTGTGCGTGCGTGTGTGCGTTCGTATGTGCGTGCGTGCGTGCGTGTCAGCATCTATGCACCTAGAAGAACGACATGTTACGAGCAACCCATCCTCGCATTCGTCACCACTCGCCCCTTTCCGTAACCACCAAGAAGACGCTGAGTTGGTCACGAATGCCATCCCCGGTAATGGGGCAGTGTCACTACTGAGCTTGCCTCGTGTTGGATAAGTGAGGGAGTACGATTTTACGCCGCTCTAGGGAAGTGATAAGTGGAACGCTCATGCACGGAGCATACCGTAAAAATATCCTCTTGTCTTGTAGTGGATGGGCTTTATATGAGTGAGTGAGTGAGTATGGTTTCATGCCGCTTTTAGCAATACAACCACAGGGACACCAGAAATGCGCTTCTCACATTGTACCCACGTGGGTAATCGAACCCGGGTCTCCGGCGTGACGAGTGACCGCTTTAACCACTAGGCTACCCCACCGTCCCTGTGTTGGGTTAACATCTCGGAGAGGAAAGTATTCCACAGAAACAAACAGTTGTTCAATTTTCTATAAAATATAACCAAAAAGAGCCAGGAGACCCTCTTAATTCAAACTGAAATTGCAATAATCTATACGTGCACGGGGTGTATTGGATATATTGTTGTTTAGAGGTACCTACAGAGAATGTGCATTGTGAAGGCTCCTTAGCAGCGACGCCTATAGCTCCACGCTTAGCAATGTAAATATCCCCACTTAATCTTAGTGAAATTTCCATGTTATAGGAATGTTTTTACTGGTGGTTTTAGAGGCAGATGACTTACGGGTAGATTGCGGAATGCAGTGACGTATAATCAGACGTATGCTACACGTGGAAGGTGCGTACACCTGAAGACGTTCTCGTGTTTGATCAAGGAGCAGCCAGTGTGTACAGTGTCTGTTTACACTACACTTGCATTACATATTGTCCTCGCAGGACAGGAGTGGCTAAGTGAATGTACACGGATGTCGTGGTGAAATAAGGGATGAAATCAAACTGCTTTTAAAAAATCACATCAATAGGCTGTTGTAATGCCTGCAGAACTGAAGCAGTTTGATTTTATTGACAATACAACGTAAATGACACCTGTTTGGTCCTTACACCCTTCTTCACTTCGCACTAAAGTACCGTCCAGCACGCCCTGCGTCAATGCAGTGAATCAGTAGGTGCGTTAGATTATCAACATGGATTCAACTGAGCATTTCATGCACCCCGGGACAATTAAATTCAACACGACTGAATATATGTTAATGAAGGATAACTCAGGACAAACCCTAGATCAATGAATATTTGTAATTTTGATAGAAACAAACAATTCCTTTTAAATAGAAAAGGAACCCCGATGAGAAGGGAAATCTAGATGGGGCCAGGAAGAACGTAAAAGGAATGTTCAGGGACTGCGAGAGGACGTCATATGACATGCATGTCATGAGGATACACACGATACACACCCTTAGGCTCTATGATACACCGTAACGATAACACAGATGTTGTAAGGCGGACAAAGCTGGCACTGGACGTTATCCACACACAATGCACGTAGAACGACAAATATCTACACCTAAAGTGTAGTACATCAACAAGATAGTCATACTCATCATCATTCATTATTTAAATCTACAACTGAAAGCTGATTTCTCATTTAGGATACATATATAATTAAACATAACCAAATGGACATTTATGATGATGTCATGAATATTTTGGGGATATTCTAACGAAAATTGTGCGCTCAGTCTTCACTGCAAAGAAACATCCCCCAAGAGTATTTACGATCCCTAACGTCTTTTGTTCAGTATATATGCTGTAACGCATAGTTGATAATAGTCATTAAACTCCAGTCAGTCAATAAAACTCATTAGCTTTAACCATGATATGACGTCATTAGGTATTGCAACCCAGGAGGTCAGAAGGTATAAGCAACTCTGGTCAGCCACAGTTTGTTGGTCAACCAAATTTTATTTCGTTCATTGTTTTGTCAACGAGCGTTCACAATTATCAGCATTAATTACATGCCATCTGGTTAGAACTGGAACCACTGAAACAAGAATACGGTTTCGGTGGTGTCATTGCCTACATAACGGTTGCAGGTCCGCTGGGTGTGGTCGTGGGTGGGGTGTTGGTGAGGGAAGGGATGGGGGTAGTGGTTTTGCCCTTGGCTTATCTTTCTACACTACTCTGTTGGACAGACAGACCCACAGGCTTTTCTTTGCCGGAAAGAGTCGGGTCAGACTGACTTCTCTGTACGAGGCATACCTCGGGCAGGTGGCAAAACAAGATGTACCTCCGTTATCTTGAAGCCGTGGATATACATCGTTACACCCTACCTACGTCTACATCACATGCTGAGGTAGTGGTTCACGGGCAAATAGATACTCCTTCACAACACGTGACCCTCCTGTTACCTTCACTGCTGCCATCATTGTGGTCCCCATGTCAAGTAGCCTGAACCGTACGGTAGTATTTTACCTTCCGCCCATCCCTGAACGTCTAGACTAACGCTGAATCTCTGAAATTATTTAATCTTGATAGAAACACAGAACTTGAAACCTGAAATGAACCTGAAGCCCGAGTGAGGTGGCAGATTCAGACGTGGTCCTTAGGTTCTTGACGTGCTTCATTTGGGGCGTTTACATTAACGTGTAGACGTTAATAAGGAAAAATAATAAGGTGCATGTCTGTGATAGACTTGCACAAGTCTCCAAGGTAATAATCAATAGTTTAAATGATAATTTCTAAAAAATATAAATAACAGACTGGCGTCCTGGTACTGTCGCTTATCTAGACTTATTCCTTTAATGGACAGAATTACTGTACATACATGGGCTTAGCATTCAAGTACAGCCTTGGAGCAAGGCTAGGTGTGTGAGACATACTACTTAACGCCATGCTATAGCACTGAATGTAACACGTCTAGACATTAACATGTTAAGCCTGGGCCCCTTTTTAAGATTTGAAGTCGTTGCCGGCGGCCATTTCAAATTTCAAATAAATAAAAATATTTCTCCTAAAACTCAATATTTATTGACACGTATATTTTTTTTTTGAGTATGTGTTCAAAATCAATTCGTGAAAGGTTTTTTTTCAAAGGGCAGCTTGTATCCCTCTCTGGTGTCCCCCCCTCCCTAACACCTCTCTAGATTCACGAAAGCTTATTGAAACACCCGAAGGGGCTGACACGTTTCCCACCAACCAATGCTTGTGAAAAGAGGCAACTAAAATGTCATCGTGGCCCAATAGCGCGGTGACTTGTTCGCAATGTCAACCACTGGTTACGGACATGCGTGATATGCTTGATTATTGCTGCCATTGGCGTTAACCAACATTCACTCACGGTTGTTTACCGAAAACAAACCTAAAGCAGTGCACAATACAGATCTCCCCAGGTGAGGTGACATATCGGGTGCGTGGAGGGTGACCGCGGTCTCATGTCCCCAGGTGGCGTGACGTCCAGTCTGATGACCTCCAGGTGAATGACCCACAGAGCGCTAACCCTAAAGTGACAGACCGGGGGGTTTGTCCAAATTATATTGTGGCATCGTCACAACAGGCGGGAAGCCAATGCTGCCATTGATCGACCCAATGAACAGTTTGAAATTCACTGCCATTCTATGGCAAGATATAAAGCTATCAGTAATTCTGGAAAATGGATTTGTTGGAGAACGCACTGGCGAGATCCGTGTCTGCAGTGGATGAGAGGGTCAGGGGAGGTCAGGTTGAAATAGGGTGTAATGTCACTTTCAAGATTCTTGCACTTAAGTAGCGAAGTGCATGCATGTGTGTGTGTGTGTGTGTGTGTGTGTGTGTGTGTGTGTGTGTGTGTGTGTGTGTGTGTGTGTGTGTGTGTGTGTGTTAAAAAATGATTAAAAAAATGACATAAAACATAGCAATGAATAAAAAACAACAAATCACTAAATAGATGAAGAACAACAACAAAATATTCTCGATTATCCGCCGAAAGAAGCTCCCTTGGGCGTAAAAGGCTAAAGAGCGGCTAATTCAAAATAATCAAGAACGGAAAATCAGTGATGACACCAGGTGTTCGCGAAAAGGACACCAAAAACCATACAGTTCAGAATGACAACCGTTAATAATCACAGTTACCCACTGAGAGCCTACACTGTAATTAAACACTGTAATACATTGCTAGCATACATCAAGCTAGCCAAACCCTCACATGCAATCACATGTACTACTTTTACGACCCTGGCTTAGGGCGGACGAATGAAATGAAATTACTGTCCACGAGTCGGGAGTCAAGGTTTATCAAGTACATTGATCAGAGCTACAGTTAATGATCCGTGGCCGAGGTATTGCTCCCCAGCCTCGTACAGCCAACCGCATGTCAGGCTCGCCGTCCGGCAATGCACCAATGTTGACACGCCGGCCAAGGTATATTGACAACGTCACGTGCGATATGTACACGCACATGCACAATACGCGCGAGGCGAGTATTTTGTTTGCTTGAGAAGTGAGACGTCACGACATGACAGAACATTTTTCAAATCCATACCGAACCTGTGACCTCGTGTCTATGTAATTTATTTATAAGACAGCATGGTTACCTAAATGAGCTTACGCCATGCAATCCCGTCATCAGTGATCAGAGCCCGCAGGACAGTTGGTTAAGAAGACTAACTCTTTGGCTCTGAAAATATATGATTTAAACTGAATACGTTTAAACTGGAGAAGTAGACTAACATCTAGTCTCTGAAATTGACATCTTTTACAAAAAACCCAAACGATTCCAAAATTATTATGATAAAATATAATGAAAAGGAGTCCAGAGACTCCCTCATTTTTAGAAATGAATCTGTGGTAATCTAGACCTGCCACATATTCTAGACTTGCATGGGCTGAATGTATTTGTCTGTAAAACAGACTTACTGGAAAAAGGGCTCAGTGAAGAACTTTTTCAGGTTTCGAATTTCCTTGTTGGTAATTTAGGACCAAATCTCCTATTGCCCCATAAGAGTGAGGTAGTTTGGTGTGAAAATGTATGAGTGAGTGAGTTAGGTTTAACACCATTATGGACAGTATTCCAGTTATGCTTGTTCGTATCAGACCCGTGAAGATCCGCGTTAGAATTGATCTTCAGTATCCTATACTTGTCGCAAGAGGCGACTAACGGGATCGGGTGGTCAGGCTCGCTGACTTGGTTGACACATGAGATCGTATCCCAACTGCGTAGATCGATGCTCATGCTGTTGATCACTTGATTGTCTGGTCCTGACTCGATTATTTACAGACCGCCACCATATAGCTGGAATATTACGTAAAACTAAAGTCCCTGACTCACCGTATCAGCTACATGCGCGGAGAGAGCCAGCCGTGATGGAGATGTCAGTATTTTATCACTTTGAAGAAACCATCGAGCTGACAAAACTAGAACATATTCATCGCCCTTTGCCGCTTCATACAAATTCAAAGTACAACTGATACTTTTCTTGCGCCGTTTATTAAGAAGGTATGTCTTGTTTCTTACAGACGCTGCTCGCTCGTCGTTGCAAACGGTGGTTGAACTGTCGTGATGTCCAATAAAGGCAGATTGACTTACGGCAGTCGTAAAGCTCAGATTGGCTCTTGGTAGGCGGTGTGTATCACGAAAAGTATGGTTTCTAAGGAACTGGATGACGAAGGCACGGTTATTTGAGGAAACGGTAATGGACACGTAGTCTTCTATATATACTGGCCAAGGTTGTACACAGTATGATGTAACCAGCACACCAGATACGTCTAGGACATTAAGGTCATGTGTGTGTTAACTGTTGATGTTTAGGATTAGCGGCCGAGAATGTGAACAAAGAAAATATAAGCTAATTTTCACAGAGTGGATTAAAACGGGATATAATAATGTGTTAAGTACAGCACAACCCCACCCCACCCCACCCCCCTCTCTGTCTTAATCAGTATAAGTACAGTACAACCAGAAATTATTGAGAATTTAAAGATTGTAATTTTTTTTTTTTTTCAATCATTACTCACGTATTAAATGTGAATATTAGCAGAACATAACTCCAGATTCAAAGACAGGTGAACAGTTAGTATTTTGTCAAGTCACCATGGGCAGCAATGCAGGCTTCAATGCGGCGGGGCATACTACTGATCAAAGAAGTTAGAAAGTCGTGGTCCATGCTGTCCCAATATCGGACCACCTCTTCTTTCATTTCAGCAATATTTGTCAGATTTTTCTTATTGACACTTTCCTTCATAAGTTCCCAGACATTTTCTATTGGATTTAGGTCAGGGTTATAGCTTGGCCAATCTAATAATGTCATACTTTGGGTCCGAAACCAGGCCTGTGAATGCTTTGAACGATGTTTTGGGACGTTGTCCTGCTGGAAAATCAAAAAATTTCCATAGAACACGTGAGCAGATGGAAGTAGATTTCCCTCGAGAATATCTGTGTACCGCTCACTGCTCATATTCCCTTCAAATACACAGAGGGACGTTGCCCCTAACACAGATATGCCACCCCACACGTTAAATTTCGAACTGTACTTTGGGCGCTGATACAAAGGTTTTTCAGTTTGTTTGGCCCAGAATTTCAGTGTATTAGGAAACAGCCACACAGAACTTTTATCTGAGAAAATCACATTGTCCCAGTTAAAATTTCTATGCTGTAAGCACCAGTTCAACCTTCGCTCCTTTTGTTCAGGTTTCATGATCGGTGATGGAATTCCTCGACTTTTCTGCCAACCCATTGCATGCAGCTCAGTTCTAATTGTCTCCTTACATACAGCCACAGTTCCTCTATCAATCATATCCAGCCTTAAGTTTTCTAAACTCCTTTTTAGAAACAAGAATACCAAGCCGCCTCCTGTCACCGACAGTCGATTTTCTGGGCCTACCTGCGCCTCCCTGGTGCTCAATGCCATATCCATTTGCAATATTTTTCAAAACACGATAAACAGTGGACAAAGGGATGCCTGTTCTACTTGAAATCACTTTAGCTGATCTGATGTCCTTGTTATAAACTTATAATAATCTAAGATCAACTTCCCCTTCTCTAAATCATCCATACTGAGGATCACTGAAAATGTCGTCTGCTAGCAAGTAAACAAACTAATGAAAAAGGATTAACGGAGTTGTCTCTCTTGAATGAAACCAAGTACTTGATAGCTGGTCAAGGTTGTTTATACTAGAAATCCAATTAAACATATTCCTAAAATTATCAATAATTTCTGGTCATACTATATATAAATACATGGTGTGTGCGTGCGTGCGTGCGTGCGTGCGTGCGTGCGTGCGTGCGTGCGTGCGTGCGTGTGATGTTACAGAACAGGAATGTTAAAGTTTACTGATCCGCATGACACCTATGCCACAGAACAGGGGCGTCGATATGCGGTGGTTCCCACACATAACGTTAACCAATGAAGACCTGGTCAGAATTGGTCTTCAGTAACCCATGCTTGTCGTAAGAGGCGACTAACGGGACCGGGTGGTCAGGCTTGCTGACTTGGTTGACACATGTCATCGGTTCCCAATTGCGTCGATCGATGCTCATGCTGTTGATCTCTGGATTTTCTGGTAAAGACCGCCGCCATTTAGCTGGAATATTGTTGTTAAACAACAACAAACACAGAGAGTTAATACCATCACGGTATTCCAACCTCATCTGCTCTAAGACACGCACAATCTCAGCCTCTGCACTACAACACAGTGAAATCGTTCAGACAATGGCCGTGACGGCCGCCATTGACAGGTGCATATAGTGTGACAGTCTGTGGAAGCTGAGGACAGATGCACCGAGAACGCCGCAGTTGAACAATGCCATCATTTACACTGACTTCAGAAGTCAGTCGACATCTTCGACAAACCTAAAGGACCTCTTTAGAAAGATATCGACCATAAATTACCAGTGCATATTGCCCGAGGTATCATTTCGTTAAAAACTTTGCCAACGACGTTTCGCAATTCGACCCCATAATGCGCTGATTAACAAATGAATTAAGTGAATGAGCCAAGAGGTAGGTCGGAACACCATGGGGAGATGCGCGCTCGCTCTACACCAATATTTGATGACAGAATAAATCATTAAGTTCATTACAAAATCAATAGCGTTAGGATTCAGAAATCGACGTATTTATCGGTAAAATAAAAGGCTGGCGGAACATAATGTTTCGCTTCAATAACAAGAAGAAGATTCATCATGACAGTACGGCCCTACAAACAGCCTCGATGACAGCTGTACTGATGTGTTGATGTATTGTGTGTGTTCATTGCAGCCCAGGACGAGAAGCCACTGGGTAAAAGGTTCCCTGGATTCAGCAATTAACGTTATGTACACTGGCTAGTTTAACGATGTTAGGCCGCGGCGGCACATTTGCCGACATTGTATGACATTAGGTTTCAGCCTTAGGTTGTATCAATAACCTTTGACCTTTATACTCTGGAGGAGTGAAAATAACGATTTTGTAATAAAGAAATATCGACTTTTGTTTAAATTAAAAGCTGTAAAATTATAAAACGATTTGAATTGGGATGCAAAGCGATACGGTGGATCAGATCAGTATTCTCGAGTTAAAGGAGTATGGTGTATATGTCTCGCATGTTTGGAGAATGGGCCGGACAAAACGATAATTTAATTTAATAATTTAAGCTTCTTTGCTTTTATATGCATATTTTTCAGGGACGGTGGGTACGTGTTTAAAAATACTTTTCAGTGAAACTTCAATGTGTCAGGGATGAGCAGCAGAGATATGAATACAGCTTTGTGTCCTGACAGGTTTAACGGTGTCCTACTGCAGAACAAGACAATTAGGTGTGTTGATGACGTGTCAAGTCGACTACAGCCCCACAGAATCTTGTCCCTTCGTCAGCGAAGTACGCCTGTAGCTAGATGCGAACTTTAGACATGGCCATATTTTCAGTATGACTCGTGGAAATAACTAGAAGGATTCTACAGAGACTGACGACCTTGGAAATAGACTTCGCGAAGTGCACTTACGTGACGCCGAACAGTCTTTTCTTGTTAAAGAAGATGTTGTGTTGAGGAACTAGGTCTTAGTAAGTTCGTAATGCGACCGCCTCCGTGGTGTAGTGGTTAGAGCGTCCGCCCGGAGTGCGGAAGGTCGCAGGTTCGACCCCCCGACCGCGTCATACCAAAAGACGTTAAAATATGGTACTTGTTGGTCCCTGCCTGGCGCTCGGCATTAATGGGTACAGCGAGGACTGGTCGGCTCGGAGTCAGTATAATGTGTCTGAGTGGGGTATTCATGCTTCACTGCGGCATGGTATCTCAGTGGGCTAGCACTATAAAACCAGCTTAACTCTGGGCTAGTACAAGCAGCCGCACACACACATACACACGCATGCACGTCGTGATATGAGCGAAATATTCTCAAGCACGACGTAAAACCCAATTTCACCTCACCTCACCCAAGTTCGTAATGCAACATGGAATAGGAGAAAATAATATCTGTTGATGTCTGAGTGGCGTGATTCCACGGAAGATGAGGGCCTCGTTCATCAATCGATGGCAGGGTCCCATGACCTTGATGCCAGTCCTGTTAAAGGGGGTACTTGCTTCAGGTCATGTGTCAGTCCCTGCAAGATTGATTCCGATAATCAAAACACAACTGTTTCTTAACTTTCTTACTGAGATCGTATTACGTATACCAATCTGGCAATTAGGGTCTGGGTTTCACACACGGTACGGGTAACAGAGACAGTGTCTGGGTTTCACACACGCGTACGGGTAACAGAGACAGTGTCTTGGGTTTCACACACGGCACGGGTAATAGAGACAGTGTCTGGGTTTCACACACGGTGCGGGTAACAGACAGTGTCTGGGTTTCACACACGGTATGGGTAACAGGGACAGTGTCTGGGTTTCACACACGGTACGGGTAACAGAGACAGTGTCTGGGTTTCACACACGGTACGGGTAACAGACAGTGTCTTGGTTTCACACGGTACGGGTAACAGAGACAGTGTCTGGGTTTCACACACGGTACGGGTAACAGAGACAGTGTCTGGGTTTCACACACGGCACGGGTAACAGAGACAGTGTCTGGGTTTCACACACGGTACGGGTAACAGAGACAGTGTCTGGGTTTCACACACGGTACGGGTAACAGAGACAGTGTCTGGGTTTCACACACGGTACGGGTAACAGAGACAGTGTCTGGGTTTCACACACGGTACGGGTAACAGAGACAGTGTCTGGGTTTCACACACGGCGCGGGTAACAGAGACAGTGTCTGGGTTTCACACACGGTACGGGTAACAGAGACAGTGTCTGGGTTTCACACACGGTACGGGTAACAGAGACAGTGTCTGGGTTTTACACACGGTACGGGTAACAGAGACAGTGTCTGGGTTTCACACCGCACGGGTAACAGAGACAGTGTCTGGGTTTCACACACGGTACGGGTAACAGAGACAGTGTCTGGGTTTCACACACGGTACGGGTAACAGAGACAGTGTCTGGGTTTCACACACGGTACGGGTAACAGAGACAGTGTCTGGGTTTCACACACGGCACGGGTAGCAGAGACAGTGTCTGGGTTTCACACACGACACGGGTAACAGACAGTGTCTGGGTTTCACACACGGCGCGGGTAACAGACAGTGTCTGGGTTTCACACACGGCACGGGTAACAGACAGTGTCTGGGTTTCACACACGGCACGGGTAACAGAGACAGTGTCTGGGTTTCACACACGGCACGGGTAACAGAGACAGTGTCTGGGTTTCACACACGGTACGGGTAACAGAGACAGTGTCTGGGTTTACACACGGTACGGGTAACAGAGACAGTGTCTGGGTTTCACACACTGCACGGGTAACAGAGACAGTGTCTGGGTTTTACACACGGTACGGGTAATAGAGACAGTGTCTGGGTTTTACACACGATATGGGTAACAGGGACAGTGTCTGGGTTTCACACACGGTACGGGTAACAGAGACAGTGTCTTGGTTTCACACACGGTACGGGTAACAGAGACAGTGTCTGGGTTTCATATAGGACAGACTTCACAACATAGAAACACTGTCTGGGTTTCACATCGACACATGCCACAACACGTAACCAATGTCTTGGTTTCATATACGACATATGTCATAATAGGTACCCTGTCCCTGTATCCGATATCATGCATCAGCTCTGCATCATGCACCCATTTTCAGTATTCGTGTAACAGACTGAGAGGAGGATCACTACGGACTCGTTCGTCTACACATTCCTCCTTTAAAAAATCAGATCAATAGTCTATCTTCTTACTGAATATATTTTCAAAAAGAATATGATATTTCACCATTTGCCTGTGAGTGAAACATGCATTTGTGTTTACGACGAGAGCAAAGAAAACACACAGAAACACGGAGTTAGAATAACTCTGGTTCGCAATATTTACTTATTACTCCTGAACCGCGGCGGACCAAAAATGTCGAACCACCCTTCTTTGTGTTGTTGTCGAGACATAGTAGGTCGTATTATAATCATTAATTATAAATGGTGTATTCAGTCGGGTACGTGTAAACAACCTACTTGTCTCAGAGGTGAGTTTTCTCAAAGAGGAACCACGAGGAAGGCACAATGAACAATGATATAGCACTTAAGTATACTGCTCAGTAGAAGTTAAAGAATACCATTCCTTCATATCATATCATATGACAGTTCCTTCATATCATATGACACATGACTTTCCTTCATATCATATCATATCATATGACATTTCCTTCATATCATATCAAATGACATTTCCTTCATATCATATCATATGACATTTCCTTCATATCATATCATATCACTTTCAAAGGGAGGGTATCGAACCCCCTGACACGCCACGCCCACCCCAGCCCTGGGTCCGCCAATGAGTTTGATTATATTTGTTTTGTTTCCTTAACATTTTGTGATCTTGATGTCTAAAGTGCGTCTGTTATGTCGACATCAGTGGAAATCCATGCATCCTTCCTGATTTCTTTTTACTCGAACCAGTGTTTATATCGATTTCTGCTCGTCGTCTGTCGAGTTACACTTTGATTTGCTCTCTTTCATCAATTCTGGCTGCACACACATCAGTCACTCCATATAAGAAGTACAATACCCCTTTGTCTGTTTAACGTCACAATATAGTTACCCAATGTAATGTAAATTATAATGTGTATCTATTGTAGTGAATAGCACCATTGAAGAGCTGAGCTCAAAGAATAACACTCTACTGTATTCAGCAGCCGACAACATGTCTTAGCCAAATATTACACCTGTCTGTCTAATGGAAAGAAGCAGATAAAGCCTAACGCAGGTTTGTATACTGTGTAAATATATCTCCAGCTTTGACATTTGCATCTTGGTTGTGTAGGTTCTGCCACAGCCATTGTCTCTGCGTAGGGAGTTGCGCACCTTCTCCAGCTCATATGCAGGCGGCAGTTTCTAGCTGTCTTCCTCCAGGCAGATTAGTTCTCGAGATGTGTCGATCTGATGAATGTCAGCCTCTAGCGGCCTTTAGTCCTGTGTGTCCGCTCTCGTAAAGTCCATTGTCAGCTCTGAAGCATCCCTTTGTTACTGCAGGCTCCGCATCATCGCCCCACACGGAAGGAGGAAGTGTGGGGAGCTGCCGGTCGTCTACTGCCAGAGCCTGGTAGCTGAGCGCCACCTGGTGACACCGGAAACTAGGCCACGCATGACAGTGCCAGTGTTGCCCATTGTCATCTTGGTAGGCAAAAAGGTGTCCCTGTGTAGGCAAGCAGGTTGGATCAATCCTACATATCTTCTAAAGCTCAGCTCGACCTAAAATCGCTTGTTGCAACTCAGTACTGAGAGAACAAGGTCATTTCGGCGTAATTGTATTACGATCATCTCCCAGACGATGGCAACAGGGAGATGGGAGCAGATCAATAACGGTTCCTGATTGGCCTAGATTGTGTCGAGCTTACTCTCTATGTGCAGTGTGCGAAGGGCATGCCGGGAAGATGCTCTGGCAACTGTGGAGAGGAATATTGTAAGTGCGCGTGCAATAAGCGGACCTGTGCCTGGGCTGGTTGAAGAGAACTTCAACATTTCACATCGCCTTGAACTGGTTCAAGTGGCCTTGTCCTAGGAAAGTCTCCTTCACTTTCTCCTCGCTCCACCCTCATATTTCGATACAATAAGCTTTAGGAGTGCATCTTGGGTTCCTTCGAGTGCCCTAGACAAATGAATTGAATGTCTTCTGAACGCTTTTTACCTTTTAACCTGCATGTGTTTTTGCAACTGATTGATCAGCAAAACATTAGACAGCAGACAGTCCTTTAAAGACACATGCATCAATGCAAACGGTGGAACAATCGCCCAGTGTGACAAGACAACTACAAAGATAACACGCATTTTGTTTCCATAGCTTTGTCCTCGAATGATAGACAGAGACACTTCAAATATGTTTCCGATGTCGGCGTTCAGTAAGTCTCAACGTAACAACAACGTGTGAAGTTACCACACAACAGTGGTGACCAATGTTGACGACCAAGAGCACGTGCAGCAATTATTGTAGACTAACAGCAAGCCTCTGAAATGGATGTATTTTACAGAAAAAATGGTTTCTAAGTTATATTTATAAAATATAATAAAAAAGAGGCCTTAGACTTTCTTCATCATCATAAACTGAGGGAATCTAAATTGCCACATATTATAGACTTGCACAGGTTGAATTAGGCACATTTGTTTCAGGGTTCGACTAACGCTTAGTCTCTGAGTATGTATAATTTTGGTAGTAATAAATAAACCTATTTAAATTGAAAAAGGAGCCCCAGTGAGATGGGAGATGAACCTAAGTACATCTAGACTTGCTTCATTTAGGGATTTAGCATTGCAGGGTAGGGGAAGTAATGTGGTTCAGAGACTGTTAAACAGACTATTTCAGGGTCCGTATAACAGACTGCAATTATTGTAGCGGGTTTTGTTTCAGTGCCTTAAACTGCCTTTTTGTTACAAAAGTTTAATTTGAATTCCGTGCCAGACTCAAGGTTTGCCACATCTGTTTAAACCCGTAATCAGATAACCCAAATTCTAATTGCAGCAAGCACCTTCGGTTATCGGTAATGTGAAATATACGGACTTCTAGGATTGAAACAATATCACCGTGTGTAATGAGATATGTAATCTTAACAGCAATATTTGTGGCGAAAGATTCACCACACAGAGTTCCCAAGCTAAGTTTGGAAAGCAGGTGTTGGTGGTCTGTTTAGAGAGTATTTACAGGTTTAACATTGTGTGCGTGTGTGTGTGTGTGTGTGAGAGAGAGAGAGAGAGAGAGAGAGAGAGAGAGAGAGAGAGAGAGAGAGAGAGAGTGTTTAGGCAATCACGTGAATGGCCTGTACTACAGTGAGTGAGTGAGTGAGTATGTTGTAACGCCGCATTCAGCAACATTCCAGCAACATCACGGCGGGGGACACCAGAAATTGGCTTCACACATTGTACCCATGTTGGGAATGGAACTCGGGTCTTCGGCGTGACGAGCGAACGCTTTAACCACGTGGCTACCCCACCGCCCCTCCTGTACTATCGGTCGTGCAGGACATGCATACCCTCTTCGCGCACACCTTAACTCATCACTGATTTTATGTGGTGCATTCACTCATTTCTCACACCTATAGTCCCCTTTACACAAAATGGAATCTTTCTTTGAGGATAGTCAAGTCTGGGTATTCCTTTACGGTGACATTTAAAACCTTCGGGAGAACGTGTTGTACAAGATCCCATCAATGGTCGACAGTCTTTTCTGCCTTTGTTGGGTTTGGGTCTGAGCTTTTTCATATCTGTTAATAAAAATTTGGCAGTCAGCGTTGGGTACACAAGTTTCGGGGTGATTCAGAGTAACAAATTACATGCTGTTGGAGATTCAGGGAGGGGGCCTGGCACCCTCCGTAGTAACACGTGGTTGTGTGGTTGATCAGACACGGGGGCATGTCATCTCCAACACCCCAGCTACATTCAGCAGCGAGCGAAACGTAATCGTATCTGTAGATCCCGTGTAAAACATTGAACTGCAGCCAAACTTCAGACTAGAGAAAAAACAAATATTTGGTTTGAGACTTGCACATGTGGGATATTGTTGTGTGCCAGGACAATGAGTTCGTCGCGTTACATACCGTCATAAACAACGTTTCTAGAAACAACAACGTCACTGGAAACACATGGGCGTTGTTTCGTAGCCAGCAGTAATCAGCTGTATGAATAACGAATAAGAGATAGGTACATCGGTGTTTGATAGTATGAATAAAGATTGGAACTTTAATATTGTAATGAATGAATGATTGATCGATCGAATGAATGAATGAATGAATGAATGAATGAATGAATGAATGAATATGAATCGCTTGTGACAAGCATGTGATGTTGGGGACATATACCCCGAAATCCCGATAGGCGTTTTCGCAGAAATTGACCCGAGTTTACCATATATTAAGTGTTTCTTCTTCAAGTAGCATTGCACATTCTCACATGTAACATTTAGTCCCGAGTCATTGAATGTGTGGCACATAGTAACACTGACCAGCTATATGATGTAGACACTAACCAGTAATCATCATCGCCATGTTTAAGCAACCCTAAGTGCATGAAAAGTAACGAGACTTCTAATACAGTACAATCGCCTATGTATATCACATTTAACTCTAAGTGACATTCTCTTATGTGAATGCGCATAAAACTTGTGATCCACACGCAAATGAATGTACGTGTTAATGAAATTGTCTGGCTCTGAGGAAATTAAGAAAAGAATATCGTGCCATCTCTGTTTACCGTTCTTTGGGGACCAACTGCATGACTAGGTGACAACGTCACCTTGGACACAATCTATCGCCGATCTCCCATCCCCTACACAGCGGGCCATGTGTGGTAGAGAAGCATATGAATTATTGGTGGTTTTCCAAGCACAAGTGGCAAAACAGTTAGCTAATTATATGAAAACAGCGCTGATGATCCCCGGCCACGGTGTCTTTACGTTGAAAGGGACACCTGTTCATAGGTGCCGAATTCAGGTGCAAGTAATGCATTTAGAAAATGGAATGTTGGCTTTGTGTTCGCAGATTTATAACATTATTACATTTACATGAATATAGAGACATTTTTTCTTTGCTGAATGTTTCAAGGTGTGGAATCGATCAATATTTCTTCATGAAACTATGTATAAACGTACAACTGGGACTTTTGTTTTTCAGGAATGTTAATATTTTTGCGTTGCCAAAGCAACAAAATAGTTTAGGTAAGTGAAGGTTTCGTTTCAGTCATAAACTGTTGAACATTTCTTCAAGTATATACATCTGGAAATAGATAGGTCCTCCTAACCTGCAGAGAACCTTGCGACTGCATGTGATGAGGACATAGATGGAGTGGGTGGTCAGGCTTGGTGAGGATGGGAAGATGGTCATAAGATCAGTCACTGGATTGTCTGGTCGATACCGTCGACGTCATATACAGTTGGAATTTGCTGAGTAGTACGTATGTCATTAGTCTGGGTGATAGAACTCGGAGTGCGTGTGCACGCGTGCGTGCACGCGTATGTGTGAGTGAGTGAGAGAGAGTGTGTATGTGTGTGTGAGAGACACAGCGAGCGAGAGAGTGTATGTGTGTGTGTGAGAGACACAGCGAGCGAGAGAGTGTATGTGTGTGAGAGAGAGAGTGTGTGTATGTGTGTGAGAGAGTGTGTATGTGTGTGTGAGAGAGTGTGTATGTGTGTGAGAGACAGAGAGAGTGTGTATGTGTGTGTGAGAGAGAGTGTGTGTATGTGTGTGTCAGAGAGAGTGTATGTGTGTGTGAAAGAGAGAGAGAGTGTGTGTGTGTATGTGTGTGTGAGAGAGAGAAAAAGTGAGTGTTATTTTTGTGTCCCAGTTTCGGATGCACGTGAAATATATAGTTCAGCCAAACTGATCGTCACCCAACCATCCACCCACCTCCCTCGACAATGTTGATTGCGGTCATGCTAGGAAACTCGAAGAGGCCTTGAGGAAATGCGCGGGGCAGTGAATTACATTTCTGTACTGCTACAGCATATACTTACAGATCCCAGTGTCGGATGGAGCGCTCATGCATCCTTACATAAGGGAAACGACGCCTTGACGAGACACTCATGGGAAATAGCTCATCGAAGAAATATACACCATATGCCTTAGATCTGTGTGGTTGTGTACTCAGAATGATGTAAGAGAAAGTACCACGTGTCAATTCAGCTGATAGACGGACTGGGAAATATTATATATGTAATATTATGAAAAGAAGCATGAAAAGTGGAAATGCCATATATTCGTGACGAAACATAACGAAAGACAAACAACATTTTCCAGATGGCGAGAGCATCCTTGGGCTTACCTGACAAATATTAACAGTTGTTTCTGCATCTTTGCATATTATATGAAGAGACCTAGTTCTTTTTGGCATTTTCACTAAATATGAAGTGGCACAGTTTTTTGCTTCTTAACAAGATGTGGCACGGTCTTTCTGCTTCCTTGCATGTTTCTGATTCTTTGCAAAGTATTCAAAGTGACCTAGTTTTTCTGCTTCTCTGCAAAGTATACGAAGTGGCACAGTTTCTCTGCTTCTTTACAAGGTATACGAAGCGGCACAGTTTCTCTGCTTCTTTGCAAAGTATACGAATTGGCACAGTTTCTCTGCTTTTTTGCAAAGTATACGAAGTGGCACAATTTTTCTGCTTCTTTACAAGGTATACGAAGGGGCCTAGTTTTTCTACTTTTTTGCAAAGTATACGAAGTGGCACCGTTTTTCTGCTTCTTTACATGGTATAATGAAGGGGCCTAGTTTTCATACTTCTTTGCAAAGTGTACGAAGTGGCACCGTTTTTCTGCTTATTTGCATGATATGTGAAGTGAAACGACCACCCGATCAATTTAGTCAGATTGCTGGGGACTTATTCAAATCAGGGTCACTTAGGGGATTTGGTGTCGTGTGAAACACCACTGAAGAATCGTACGCGCATGCAGCTGTTTACACGTTTTTCTTCCGATTCTTGAGGGCTTTAGGGTTAGGTAGATAACAGGTTAAAGCATTTCCCATGCCTTGGAAATCCGACAACCCACATAACATTAGGCTTTTACCTGGTATCTATGGTCCTTCACATCAAGTATGTCTGTGGTCTAAATAGCTGTGTCATTAAACAGCCCTGCTGTTGGTTACGTTAATGTGTGGATGTGAAATACCGCTGTTCGTTACCTGTGCATATCAAACTGACATAGAATAGGTTCTTCACTTTTAACCTGTTAAGTACTACCGAATGATTTATTACTTTGAATTTTGACACTGACTTTCTATTCTGACTTTGAAAGTTGACGTTTTGGGGCTCGTTTTGTCTGTGGGTTTTTCATCATTAATGTTACACATGAGCAGATTGTATTTCGTACTACAAGAACACACGTTGAACACAGTATCGACTTTGTTGATACACAATAGTTTCAACCCATAAATGCGACTCCGTAAACAAATATTCGGTGTTGCCCATTACTGGGTAGGACAATAAAAACTGATAGCGTGAAATCACGAATTCAGAAAACGTAACCGCCCATGAAACGTAACTACAATTCAGTTATGGCCATTCAAACTTGTTTTCATGAGAGGACGCTCTCTATGCTGAAGGCGTTTCTATCTGCCGCCTGAAAGCCCCCATTGTCCCCACTCAAGTGACTCAGCCACCTGTACCTCCACAAAAGGCTATGGATACACAGCATACTGTATACCAAACGTAGGATATTAGCTGCATGCGTTGATCCAATAGCGACAGTCGCTGATGGTTCGTTGGTGACCGTCTGGTAGGGTCATGGCGTTTCAGAAGGTCGGTTATCCTTCGAGGTAACAGAGCATAGCCAGGCCTGTAATTCATCTGCAAATTGACACGTAACTTAGCTGAGAACACGAGAGGGATGTTTGTCTCTCCGTCGGCTTATTATCGATCTGAAAAAGTGCATTCCCGCGGATGATGAATTTACAACCGATCGCTGATCGGCTAGGCCTGGTGGCTACGGAGGTGGCGTACGATAAGCCATTATGTGAAGGGCGGTCTTGCTGATTGAAAATATATAGGACGGTAATTAGAGATTGGTCGGTATGGGGAGCAGGGTAGCCAGGGAATGTACGTTGTTAAAGTGAGACGTCCAGTGTGAGAGAGTCTTATATGTATACATATGTATATACCCGCTATCTTCATGCACATACAATTAATGTATACCTCCCCATCTTCTTGCTTGTGGTCCTTACATTCCCTATCATCGAAGACGTGATATTTCAGTGCGCGGTCTAGATTTTTCATTTATCAGTTCTATATTTTAAATATTAAAGTTGGATTAAACTTTGTTCTCTCAGTTGGATCTCTCAGCAGTAGTAAAGGTGTTATCCAGTAATTAGTATGACGCCTCTCACCCTCCAGAAAGTCTTGTTGATATGGAACTAGCCGTATAATGTATCATGCTACTAAAACAAACAGGATTTACCCCACTGTTGAAACGGTGTCCACATGTTCATAGACTAAGTGCATGAGTATAAACCGCATGATCTAATGGACGGTGACAAGCACTGGTGTTCAACATGGTCAATAATGTAAGCCAATATGTTGTATATATTTGCCTTCAGCACTTATGACGCCTATCACTAACAGACCCAGCGTAAGGAAATTTCTATACCATTATAAAACAGCGTTAACACAAAGATATCCCTTCAAACTTCTAGACGCAATTCATCAAGCAAACACATCAATATCGAAAGGTTTCATCAACGGCAATGTTCACCCTAATAGTTGGGTCGCCTGTAAATTAAGCAAAGATTATGACACTTGTACAACCAAAATAGCCGCCATAGTACATTGTCAACAATGCATTTTCTTTGTAGTTTTACGATTTCAAACTGTAAAATTTTGTTTTGTGGGCTACTTAAGGAAGTCTCACAGTATTTTCTCTTCCGCTTAACGCTTTCTGCAATGCAAAATCCCTAAATGAAGCAAGTCTGGATTCCCTCAGGTTCAGAATCACAGAGCCCACTGGGGCACCGTTACAATTGAAAGGTTTTTTTTGTTTCTATCAAAACTATATATTTTCAGAGACTAACAATCGCAATAGGTGTAACTACATATATGGACACATGAGAGCCACGACGCTCAAACACAGCAATAAAGCATTTCTGAAGGTCCTGGTATGTGTAGCGGTCTGAACCTAGACGGAGCCCAGTCAGCCGTAACAGTGAAGGGTCGATCGACTCTCTTGCAGCCATCCAGCCTTGAACACAGGCATTCATCATTTCTGTACAAAGAGATGGTGTCGGTAAATAACCTGATGGCATTGTCATGTGGAAACACGAACCAGCATGTGTAAGAAGCGTGATTGTGTACACAGTAGACTGGAACCTCAATACTCCGGACGACGTTAATACTGACACTTCTCTAACCGGACGAATGCGTCTGGGAACTCTGTCATATATGCATATTTATAGTCCTTACCCCAAAACATACTTTTTAATCCGGACATTTGTTATTTACGGGGATTTCACATGGAAAACTTTTGTTCGAATTAATGAGGTTTCGTTGTTTACAAGGGCAGGGGATTGCAGAGACTCCAGGTCGTTAAAGGTTCATTACCTCAGGCCTAATGGCAGTCCCACTCCTACTGGTCCCTCAACCGCCACTCGGTCAGTCTGGTGCTCAGTTTATGATTCAACCTACAAGTTATCGGCGTTACAAAAAGACAGGGCTTACACGGGGCATTATCGACAGCGTCTAGACAGTAGACAGCATGCCGTCTAGACAACATGCCGTAGATCATTTGTCCCTATGAAAGCACTTGCTTCTCGCCAATGTGATCAACGTCTAAGGCCTTCATTACTAGAGACTTCCTTCCCCACAACAGCGTGATACAGCTGCTTCAATGCGGCGTTAAACCTCGTTGGGCGGTGGGGTAGCCTAGTGGTTAAGGCGTTCGCTCGTCAGGCTGAAGATCCGGGTTCGATTCCCCACATGGGTACAATGTGTGAAGTCCATTTCTAGTGTCCCCCGTCGTGATATTGCTGGAATATTACTAAAAGCGGCGCAAAACCCACTCACTCACTCACTCTCATTGTAACCCTTGTAGTTGATACGTGAAACGCCGTTTCTTCACACATTCTACCAGGTAGTTACAGTATCATGTGATACATGAGAAGACATTAACATGGTACGATATAATGATCCATAGCATGTTAACATAGATCTCCAGTACAATGTTTAACTGGGACATCCAGCTGTCTCACTTTCATGTTTTTTGTTGTCTCTTCTAAACATGAACCTTAATCAAAGTTGGGATGGCCTGCTTCAACTGGATCTCCTTGTAAATGGCATTCAAACACCACAGTACACACCCATGTTTGATGTTTTCAAAAAATGAAACCCAAAAACTTTTCATTCTATGTTGACATTAAAGTATGACATTTAACATGCTGCCATGCAATACAGCGAGATGATAACTGGGGTGTGATATATCCCTGTTGTGTACTTGAGTTCTCATAGCCGTGCATACTGGCTTTGTAGGTTTAAAGGTTCAGGACACAGGACTCCACTGAATGTAAACAAGTCAGGTCATTCATCATTGAATAGTTAATGGGGGACACATTGTCACCACACCCAAGGAGAGTCATCTTTAATTATACACATGTATGTCATGAGTTTCGGACAGCCCCGCCCAAAAACGTTTAGATCACGCACACAAACTCACAACCCGTCAACCTTTTCTCCCCACCCCACCCCACCCCACCCTCACCCCATCCGACCTCTCTACCTCCACCCCCGACCACCCCATCCCTATCCAAATCCCCTCATCACCCGCCCTCAACTCTCACCCTAGACTAACGCTCAGTCTCTAAATATGTATAATTCTGATAGTAACAAATAACACCATTTAAATTGAAAAGGAACACCAGTGAGATTTAGGTCTTTAGCATTGCAGGAAGGGCTAGTCGGTAGGGAAATAATATGGTTCAGTGACAGTGAGACAGACCACTCTCATTCCCACACACCAACTTGTGTCTAATTTCGTGAGTATCTCATTCTTCTACCCTGGACTTTCCTTCACATGGCAGTCCCCACCCAGTAACACCCCTACATGACACAACAGAACCCAAGGTCATGCACTTGCAGGGGGCTTCACGAGTTTCTTAAAACCTCTCTCTTTGAACCTTAATATTCCTCACCCTATCCTATCTCACTGACCTTATGAGTCGCTCATTGCCCCACCCATACATCGTGGTGTATCTCACATGTGACATCAAGGTCAGACACTTGCAGACTGACTAGGCGCGCTCCACCTTGAATAAACTGTCATCACAGCTGGAGTCCTGACCCATGTAGGGTAACTAGGTGTTGTAAATCCATCTATTTTATACCTTAACATTCCTTTCAGTAGTTGCATTACAGTTACAACACTTGTGGTGCTATCAAGAAACGCGAACAGGGTGGACGATCGTGATACCAGATTGTATTTAAACAATAACAGGAGTACTGCAGGGTTATCGCATAAACCCTTATCTGTTAAGAGATTTATACAGACTTATCCATGGCACTTCAGAGAGGCGTGTGTTGAACGATTAATAAGCTTCTCAAGCACGCCAATACATAGATCACCGAAGAAAGATATTGGAATATACATCCGAGGGAACCGCATTCCTACAGCTCAGTAGTATATATACACATAAGACCTGCGGACAGGTTGACACAGAACGAGGCATACATTCACCCCTCCTTAAAGTCCTTAAAACACGAAAATAAGAAGTGGTAAAAATGTATTTGCCAGTCTTAAAACAGTCGCCAAAACATTACAAATATCCAAAACGCAACTATGATACCGTATCAAAATGCATAATATACGTGTTCGTGTTTCTTTCATTCTTCGCTACCATCAACCGCCGCCATATAGCTGGAATATTGCTGAGTGCGGCGTAAAATTAAACTCACTCACTCACTCACTCACTCTTCGCTATCATCATGCAAGGTATACATTTTGTTTTGCCTGTCAGTTATACCTACAACAGATAATATGAAACTAATGACCTCACTGGTACTGTTTGTGGGTGATGTTAATCGAAACCATTAGCAACGGGTTTAGAACATGAAATAGACACACATTCAACTGCTGTCAGGTGGGTTTAGTGGAGCAAGACCTCTCCATCTGAAAATGAATATTGTTTGACACTAAAATATTCCAGCTATATCCCGACGTCCTGTAAACAAAATAATTGGTACAAAGCACACTAAAAACACTAACAACGATCCACTGTTTAGTGGTAGGCTCCTACACAATCAGCCAAGTCGTAGAGCCTTTCCACACTATAAGTGATGTGTCCGAACTTTTAAGCGCTAAAATGATGCTACTCTCATACGTTCTCATACGCTCTCATACGTTCTCATACGCTAACAACAGTAGTGCTAAGATCACTCTGCAATGAAATTATTCAAGGGACATTGTTGCGCTGTCGCATTGGCGTCTTGTCGTCCTCACGAAAACAAGCAAAAAGCGGCCAAATGAACCAAAGAGCAACCATTCTTTACACATCTTCAATGGGGCGACAACGCAACATATTGTGACGTTGAAAACCGACGGATTGTCGCCCTTTGGTTGAATAAATAGTATTCAATGCGCGACAATACGACAAATGACCAAAATGTCGCACTTTTGTTAATTTTGCCACTGTTTGCTTGTTTTTTGTAAGGGCGACAATGTCCCTTCTAGGATTCCATACTATTGTTTCTTTATGCATACGAATCGGTATTTCAGGGCAGAAACTAAGTATAAACGAGGAAATGTCGCCTTGATGTGTAACTTAAGCTTCAGGTATATCGATGATCTGATATCGTTCACAGATAATCAAAAAGTGACAAAGATTTAACGTCAGTCGGTATGTGTAGGACAACTTCAACTAACCAACAGTAAACTTTCCTTTTACTTTAAATAATACACCAGCACCAGTCTTTGGTGTCTAAACCTTACACCTTTTGAGATACAAAGATTTCAAAGTGCCTGATATAATTCTTGTTCAAAAGTTTTCAATCTAGGTTACAACAGTCCAGGCCTCAGTAAAGCTTTCAAACAGTTTTATGGAAGACAAATGGGGGACATTTCCAAATTTGATGCAAAATGATGTCTGGTGCAATTCCCTGTATTGACTTGTACATTATCTTACTGTGATTTCTTAGGTGATCGATTGACTTGCCTTTGCACGTGTTTGTGACGGGGGCACCGGCGGGACAGGAAACGATAATCTCTTCGTGAACACCTGGTGTCATCAGTATTTGATAGTGATTCATAAACACATGATCATAAATGGAAATGAGGTGAGGTGAGGTGAAATTGGGCTATAAGGTCGTGCTTGAGAATATTTCTCTCATATGACGACGTGCATGCGTGTGTATGTGTGTGTGCAGCTGCTTGTACTAGCCCAGACTAAAGCTGGTTTTATAGTGCTAGCCCACTGAGATACCATGCCGCAGTGAAGCATGAATACCCCACTCAGACACATTATACTGACTCTGAGCCGACCAGTCTTTGTTGTACCCATTAATGCCGAGCGCCAGGCAGGGACCCACAAGTACCATATTTTAACGTCTTTTGGTATGACGCGGTCGGGGATCGAACCCGCGACCTCCGCTCTCTGGAACGCTCTAACGGACGCTCTAACCACTACACCACGGAGGCGGTCAGTGGAAATGAGGATACAGTCGATTTCTGATAATTATGGAAAGGCGTTTGCCGCTGATGTTTAGATCCTAAACAAACCCAAGCGCCATAATTTTGACACACTACGTGTGTTTAGGATAGTGTTAAACCGGCAATTGTATTTAGGTTCTAACTGCGGGAATGACCCACCCTAAACTCATACCCACGCTTGTCTGGCAGCGACAACCGTGGAGTCACTTAACATACGCTATTACTATCGCGTGATAATCCCAATCTAAACTGTTTCACGAAAGTCATTTCCGCAAAAAATGTTTACGTTTTTGTATGATGAGTAGGAGTGAGATGATTAATTACAATAAAGGGGTTGCTGAAGGACGATTTATATATCTAATAATATTAATCTGGGATGCGTGGGAGAAGTCTGATTAAACAGCAAGCGTCAATTGCATGACAACTGGGAAAACTGCGTGAGACACACGCGCCGTGCGCCACGCACACACATGCATTCACGTCGCTACATAAATGAAATAATCTTGGTAACAACATTTAAACCCCATTTCACCTCACACTTACTGGGCATGACCATCATCATGGGGATTTGATGTATGTGGAAACAATGACCGTTGCTGTTTTAAGGTGGGTTGTTTGTTTGTTTGTTTGTTGTTTAACGCCACAATACTTTCCAGCTGTATGACCGCGGCCTGTAAATAATCGAGTCAAGTCCAGAGAATTCAGTGTTTGACGTCATGAGCATCGATCTGCGTAGTTGAGATACGGTGACTTGTGTTGTTGGTCAAATCAGCGAAACTGTCCACTCAACCCCATCAGTGGACTTTTACGACAAGCATGGATTACTGAAAGCCAATTCTAATCCTATAATTCACGGGTCACAGATGTTGGTCAAGACGGACCTACCTCATGGGAGGAGTCCCTCTGGATCTATCCTCTTCGCTAATCCTATTAATATTCATACCACATAGGAAGACTGTATCAGAGATCACGTTAACCCGTTTACATTCCCCACATGTTTGGAGCTTGATGGTGTGTAATAAACCTGATATATCATGTTTATACGTGACATGGATGCTAAGCACATGTGCTGTGAACCCCTTAATCGTTTTTTTATGAGAGATCTAATCACGCAGACTTTATAAGATTCAGACAGTTTGATGTACGAGATCCACTGGGACGAACGGCGATATATTTTGTATCGTTCGTTCATTCGTTCGTTTGTTCGTGAGTGAGTGTTGCTTGGCGCAAAACTCCCTGCAGTCAAATCCAGGCCAAGTGACTTTGCCTCAGTCAGAATCGCAAAATGGGTCCAACATTTAGTAGATTTCCTATGATTATGTAGGGTGATGGGTTAGCTATCACTACTCACGCAGAAGGTCAGGCTTCGATTCCCAAACGGGTACCCAGCCATAATATTGCTAAACGCCACCACAGCCACTATAGACCCGTGAAGATCCGGGGTAGAATAGGTCTTCAGCAACCCATGCTTGCCACAAAAGGCGACTATGCTTGTCGTAAGAGGCGACTAACGGGATCGGGTGGTCAGACTCGCTGACTTGGTTGACACATGTCATCGGTTCCCAATTGCGCAGATCGATGGTCATGCTGTTGGTCACTGGATTGTCTGGTCCAGACTCGATTATTTACAGACCGCCGCCATATAGCTGGAATATTGCTGAGTGCGGCGTAAAACAAAACCCACTCACTCACCCACTATAATCATGGAGATGGTTTTGTTGCTTTTTATTTGATAAACGAACATTAAGTAAACTATTGTAGCTGTATACAGAGGATGGAGGCGAAAAGGACGAGGGAAAATATACATTAAGGTGGGACACAAGGCTGGCATTAAATAACAGACACCAATAACTGCCAACGTAATTTTGTACCAGCTAGTGTAAAAACTACCATGAGTGGTAAACTTTGCGAGACAACCACATTTAAAAACCTGTACAAGCACCTGACACCTCGCCCACGTGTTATCTGTATCCCGTGACGCCGGCCCCGTCATCGCGACTACGGTATCCACCACGACCGTCTCACACAAGGTGTGCGACAAGGAAGCTCCGTCAGGGGATGGGCGTTAATGCTCTTAGCTCGTTTATCGACATTACCACGGGCTGTCCACCACATGAATACAACAAAAACACAGTACCTGGTGTGTGGTGTCCCTTTATCTGCCTCATGCACTGCGTTATCCAACAGCTGTTGTATCCTGGATGAATTTTATTATGCGTGATACAATTTGATGTGTTCAAAAGCGATTTCTACTCTGTCGTAAATTTCTAGTGGCTCATCCGCACATAATAGTGAGTGAATGAGTGAGTTTGGTTTTACGCCGCTGTTAGCAATGTTCCAGCAATATCACGGCGGGGGACACGAGAAATATGCTTCACACACCGTACCCATGTGGAGATTCGAACCCGGGTCTTCAGCGTGACCCAGACAATCCAGTGGTCAACATGAGCATCGATCTACGCAACTGGGATACGATGACGTGTGTCAACCCTACCCCGTTAGTCGCCGTTTACGACAAGCATGGGCTACTGAAAACCAGTTCTAGCCCGGATCTTCACGGTTCTCGTCACAATGGAGTGAAAACCATTAAATCCTGGACCGTTAGTTTTATTCATTTTTGCCAGATCAACTGAACTGACTCAAAGGGAAGGAAGTGCAAAATACACTCAACGTATTTAACAGTTAGAAACCTGTCCTGATAATTATCTTCTTATTAATTCATCGCAGACACTATGAAAACCTCCAGCCAAAGGTCACATGGTCTCTGCTCGAACAAGAGATGTTTCCCTTAAGAGCAGAAACCAGTCTAGCTGCAGCAGAACTATATTGTTATTTCTGTGTATTCAACCGTATCGACCTGTTTTGAGGCATAATAAGATATGAATGCCTGACATTAACAAATGTAATTTAGTTGTATGTTCATGATATATTTATAGAATCAGAAAATCGAACCATTTCCTTTCGTTATAGTGAAGTACAAAAGAGTAAATCTTGCATCCTGAACGTTCAGAACATCAGACTATATATGTCTTTAAAAGTGTTAACATGCTTCCATCTTACTGAAGTCTCCCTAACGTTGTTGCAAACTGTCTTACGGTGAATCTGGCAGCATATAAACTATTTGCACTACATTTGGAGTCAATTTCTATACACAGACATTAGTTTTCAGTGATGGAAAAATCATAGAGTCTCAGAAGTGAATAGTTTGGTGAAGAAAGCCCATCCACATTAAGAACATAAAGGTCTCGGGTTGTTTCCTTATAATGAAGACTTGCCAAGACGCGCAGATTGTAGCGCTGAAAGTGGTGTATGTACAAAATCAATAAACAGCAGACAGGAAAATAGTTTCTTTCTGAAGTGGAGGCAATCAAGAATGAAGGAAACGTGTGTGTGTGTGTGTGTGTGTGTGTGTGTGTGTGTGTGTGTTTAATGTGCGCAACACGTTGATACTATATCAACATCGTTGACTTGCTCAGTGTTACACGGCTCACTGAAGCTTTTCACAGCATCAATTATTTAAAGTGAACAGATTTTCAGTCTCTACAAGATGAATTGTCTGTTGTCAAATCAGAATCTGACAGCCATGTTCATTAATATTTCAGTTTAGCCGAGTACTGACTGCTAATGACACCTTTTTAAAGTCTTCTGAGAGGTTAACAAAATACGGAGGGTAAAAGTGCATAAAGTTGGTGCCACGGTTTTGAAAACCTTTGGAACAGCCTGGTAGAACCCGTGCCATCCAGTTGCACAACTGTTGCCTCGACACTTACGTGCGGAACATATATCTTGTACCGTGTGTTCGCGTGGTTTTTCATGTGAACGCTTTCCTTGCCTTTGCATGCGTTTGTGTCGGATACAACAAGTGGGGCAGGGTAATAATTATGATCTTTTTACGAACACCTGGTGTCATTACTATTCGATAATGGTTCATAAACACACGTTGCTAACACAGCCGTAATCTCTGGACTTTATAAGGGATTTCTTATTAACTTTAAAATGCTTTTTTGTCACGTTTATTTGGTGAAACTATAAATTACATTTGCACCTGAAGATGTCCGCAAGCAGACACATCTCCTTGTGTGGACTAGTCGGAAATTGCGCAATATACACGTCATTGTAAATCTAAGACGTTATTCATGCACATAAGGAGTTCCGGAAACAGTCAACAAAATAAATGTTTAGCTTTTTTAAGAATTCATAATTCGCATGCATTCCGAATTATCTGTGCTCGGTGCAGAATATTTCAAAATCTCGTTGAATTGGAATATTAGCTACGAGCTGTTTTGATTAACCCGTTCTACCATGGTTCGATTCGTATTTATTTCGACTCAAAACGTTGCGTTTAATTTGATTTATAAAACACATACATACATGGTAGTTGTATTAGGCAATCGGACTACACCAAGGTGATCATGATAAACGATTGAATCAGTAAGCGTCAATGTTCAGAATATTTCCCTGTCATAAATATATTATAGCACACTGGAGGACGTAATGATGAAGGTGTCACATCATGAGTCAGACCTGGGTCTGGAAGTAGTCACGGTCGTCCCAGATAGTACGTCGTCTACGGAGCTCCTGCTGGGTAGATTTATGTAACCATACCGCAAAATACAAGGAATCAATATAGGTCTGGATGATACTCACATCTGCTGCTATGACATAGCGACTGTGGGTTGGGGTCGTATATAAGAAGGATAATATCCATATCAGCTCTAGTGTCATGCCAGCCATTGGTTGGGGTCGTATGTAAGAATGATAATACTCACATCTATTGCGATCACATAGCGGCTCTGGGGTGGATCGGATGTAAGAATGATAATACATCTATTGCGGTGACATAGCGTCTCTGGGGTGGGGCTTATGTAAGAATGATAATACTTACATCTACTGCGGTGACATAGCGGCTCTAGGGTGGGACACATGTAAGAAGGATAATACTTACATCTATTGCGGTGATATAGCGGCTCTGGGGAGGGACACATGTAAGAAGGATAATACTCACATCTATTGGGATCACATAGCGGCTCTGGGGTGGGACGTATGTAAGAATGATAATACTTGCATCTCTTGCGGTGATATAGCGGCTCTGGGTTGGATCGTATGTAAGAAGGATAATACTCACATCTATTGCGGTGACATAGCGGCTCTGGGGTGGGACGTATGTAAGAAGGATAATACTCACATCTACTGCGGTGACACAGCGGCTCTTGGGTGGGCCGTATGTAAGAGTGATAATACTTGCATCTTTTGCGGTGAAATAGCGGCTCTGATGTGGGACACATGTATGAATGATAATACTCACATCTATTGCGGTGACATAGCTACTCTAGCGTGGGACGTATGTAAGAATGAAAATACTTACATCTATTGCGGTGACATAGCGGCTCTGGGGTGGGCCGTATGTAACAGTGATAACACTTGCATCTTTTTTGCGGTGAAATAGCGGCTCTGGTGTGGGACACATGTAAGAATGATAATACTCACATCTATTGCGGTGACATAGCGGCTCTGGGGTGGGGCGTATGTAAGAATGATAATACTCACATCTATTGCGGTGATATAGCGGCTCTGGGGTGGGACGCATGTAAGAAGGATAATACTCACATCTATTGCGGTGATATAGCGGCTCTGGGGTGGGACGTGTGTAAGAATGATAATACTTGCATCTATTGCGGTGATATAGCGGTTCTGGGGTGGGACGCATGTAAGAAGGATAATACTCACATCTACTGCGGTGAAATAACGACTCTAGGGTGGGACGCATGTAACAAGGATAATACTCACATCTAATGCGGTGAAATAACGACTCTGGGATAGGACGCATGTAAGAAGGATAATACTCACATCTACTGCGGTGGAATACGATTCTAGGGTGGGACGCATGTAAGAATGATAATACTCACATCTACTGCGGTGAAATAACGATTCTAGGGTGGGACGTATGTAAGAAGGATAATACTCACATCTATTGCGGTGATATGGCGACTCAGGGGTGGGACGCATGTAAGAAGGATAATACTCACATCTATTGCGGAGATATAGCGACTCTGGGGTGGGACGCATGTAAGAAGGATAATACTCACATCTATTGCGGTGATTATAGCGGCTCTGGGGTGGGACGTGTGTAAGAATGATAATACTCACATCTATTGCGGTGATATAGCGGCTCTGGGGTGGGACGCATGTAAGAATAATAATACTCACATCTACTGCGGTGATATAGCGGCTCTGGGGTGGGACGTGTGTAAGAATGATAATACTCACATCTATTGCGGTGATATAGCGGCTCTGGGGTGGGACGCATGTAAGAATGATAATACTCACATCTATTGCGGTGATATAGCGGCTCTGGGGTGGGACGTATGTAAGAATGATAATACTCACATCTATTGCGGTGATATAGCGGCTCTGGGGTGGGACGTGTGTAAGAATGATAATACTCACATCTATTGCGGTGATATAGCGACTCTGGGGTGGGACGCATGTAAGAATGATAATACTCACATCTATTGCGGTGATATAGCGGCTCTAGGGTGGGACGCATGTAAGAAGGATAATACTCACATCTATTGCGGTGATATAGCGGCTCTGGGGTGGGACGTGTAAGAATGATAATACTCACATCTATTGCGGTGATATAGCGGTTCTGGCGTGGGACGCATGTAAGAATGATAATACTCACATCTACTGCGGTGATATAGCGTCTCTGGGGTGGGACGTGTGTAAGAATGATAATACTCACATCTATTGCGGTGATATAGCGTCTCTGGGGTGGGACGTGTGTAAGAATGATAATACTCACATCTTTGCGGTGATATAGCGGTTCTGGGGTGGGACGCATGTAAGAATGATAATACTCACATCTACTGCGGTGATATAGCGGCTCTGGGGTGGGACGCATGTAAGAATGATAATACTCACATCTATTGCGGTGATATAGCGGCTCTGGGGTGGGACGTGTGTAAGAATGAGAATACTCACATCTATTGCGGTGATATAGCGGTTCTGGGGTGGGACGCATGTAAGAAGGATAATACTCACATCTACTGCGGTGAAATAACGACTCTAGGGTGGGACGCATGTAAGAAGGATAATACTCACATCTACTGCGGTGAAATAACGACTCTAGGGTGGGACGCATGTAAGAAGGATAATACTCACATCTATTGCGGCGAAATAACGACTCTGGGATAGGACGCATGTAAGAAGGATAATACTCACATCTACTGCGGTGGAATACGATTCTAGGGTGGGACGCATGTAAGAAGGATAATACTCACATCTACTGCGGTGATATAACGATTCTAGGGTGGGACATATGTAAGAAGGATAATACTCACATCTATTGTAGTGATATAGCGACTCTAGGGTGGGACGCATGTAAGAAGGATAATACTCACATCTATTGCGGAGATATAGCGACTCTGGGGTGGGACGCATGTAAGAAGGATAATACTCACATCTATTGCGGTGATATAGCGGTTCTGGGGTGGGACGTATGTAAGAATGATAATACTCACATCTATTGCGGTGATATAGCGGTTCTGGGGTGGGACGCATGTAAGAATGATAATACTCACATCTACTGCGGTGATATAGCGTCTCTGGGGTGGGACGTGTGTAAGAATGATAATACTCACATCTATTGCGGTGATATAGCGGTTCTGGGGTGGGACGCATGTAAGAATGATAATACTCACATCTATTGCGGTGATATAGCGGCTCTGGGGTGGGACGTATGTAAGAATGATAATACTCACATCTATTGCGGTGATATAGCGGCTCTGGGGTGGGACGTGTGTAAGAATGATAATACTCACATCTATTGCGGTGATATAGCGACTCTGGGGTGGGACGCATGTAAGAAGGATAATACTCACATCTACTGCGGTGATATAGCGGCTCTGGGGTGGGACGCATGTAAGAATGATAATACTCACATCTACTGCGGTGATATAGCGTCTCTGGGGTGGGACGCATGTAAGAATGATAATACTCACATCTGTTGCGGTGATATAGCGGCTCTGGGGGGGACGGTGTAAGAAGGAATGGTAATACTCACATCTATTGCGGTGACATAGCGACTCGGGTGGGACGCATGTAAGAAGGATAATACTCACATCTACTGCGGTGAAATAACGACTCTAGGGTGGGACGCATGTAAGAAGGATAATACTCACATCTACTGCGGTGAAATAACGACTCTAGGGTGGGACGCATGTAAGAAGGATAATACTCACATCTATTGCGGTGAAATAACGACTCTGGGATAGGACGCATGTAAGAAGGATAAAACCCACATCTACTGCGGTGGAATACGATTCTAGGGTGGGACGCATGTAAGAAGGATAATACTCACATCTACTGCGGTGATATAACGATTGTAGGGTGGGACGTATGTAAGAAGGATAATACTCACATCTATTGCGGTGATATAGCGACTCTAGGGTGGGACGCATGTAAGAAGGATAATACTCACATCTATTGCGGAGATATAGCGACTCTGGGGTGGGACGCATGTAAGAAGGATAATACTCACATCTATTGCGGTGATATAGCGGCTCTGAGGTGGGACGTGTGTAAGAATGATAATACTCACATCTATTGCGGTGATATAGCGGTTCTGGGGTGGGACGTATGTAAGAATGATAATACTCACATCTACTGCGGTGATATAGCGGTTCTGGGGTGGGACGCATGTAAGAATGATAATACTCTCACATCCACATCTACTGCGGTGATATAGCGTCTCTGGGGTGAGACGTGTAAGAATGATAATACTCACATCTATTGCGGTGATATAGCGGTTCTGGGGTGGGACGCATGTAAGAATGATAATACTCCACATCTATTGCGGTGATATAGCGGCTCTGGGGTGGGACGTTGTAAGAATGATAATACCTCACATCTATTGCGGTGATATAGCGACTCTGGGGTGGGACGCATGTAAGAATGATAATACTCACATCTATTGCGGTGATATAGCGGCTCTAGGGTGGGACGTATGTAAGAATGATAATACTCACATCTATTGCGGTGATATAGCGACTCTGGGGTGGGACGCATGTAAGAATGATAATACTCACATCTACTGCGGTGATATAGCGGCTCTGGGGTGGACGCATGTAAGAATGATGATACTCACATCTACTGCGGTGATATAGCGTCTCTGGGGTGGGACGCATGTAAGAATGATAATACTAACATCTATTGCGGTGATATAGCGGCTCTGGGGTGGGACGTGTAAGAATGGTAATACTCACATCTATTGCGGTGACATAGCGACTCTCGGGTGGGACGCATGTAAGAAGGATAATACTCACATCTACTGCGGTGAAATAACGACTCTAGGGTGGGACGCATGTAAGAAGGATAATACTCACATCTACCTGCGGTGAAATAACGACTCTAGGGTGGGACGCATGTAAGAAGGATAATACTCACATCTACTGCGGTGAAATAACGGTTCTGGGGTGGGAAGCATGTAAGAAGGATAATACTCACATCTACTGCGGTGATATAGCGTCTCTGGGGTGGGACGTGTGTAAGAAGGATAATACTCACATCTATTGCGGTGATATAGCGTCTCTGGGGTGGGACGTGTGTAAGAATGATAATACTCACATCTATTGCGGTGATATAGCGGACTCTGGGGTGGGACGCGTGTAAGAAGGATAATACTCACATCTATTGCGGTGATATAGCGACTCTGGGGTGGGACGCATGTAAGAAGGATAATACCACATCTACTGCGGTGATATAGCGGCTCTGGGTGGGACGCATGTAAGAATGATAATACTCACATCTACTGCGGTGATATAGCGTCTCTGGGGTGGGACGCATGTAAGAATGATAATACTCACATCTGTTGCGGTGATATAGCGGCTCTGGGGTGGGACGTGTGTAAGAATGATAATACTCACATCTATTGCGGTGATATAGCGACTCTGGGGTGGGACGCATGTAAGAAGGATAATACTCACATCTACTGCGGTGATATAGCGGCTCTGGGGTGGGACGCATGTAAGAATGATAATACTCACATCTACTGCGGTGATATAGCGTCTCTGGGGTGGGACGCATGTAAGAATGATAATACTCACATCTGTTGCGGTGATATAGCGGCTCTGGGGTGGGACGTGTAAGAATGGTAATACTCACATCTATTGCGGTGACATAGCGAAATAACGACTCGGGTGGACGCATGTAAGGATAAGGATAATCTACTGCGGTGACATAACGACTGCGGTGAAATAACGACTCTAGGGTGGGACGCATGTAAGAAGGATAATACTCACATCTACTGCGGTGAAATAACGACTCTAGGGTGGGACGCATGTAAGAAGGATAATACTCACATCTATTGCGGTGAAATAACGACTCTGGGATAGGACGCATGTAAGAAGGATAATACCCACATCTACTGCGGTGGAATACGATTCTAGGGTGGGACGCATGTAAGAAGGATAATACTCACATCTACTGCGGTGATATAACGATTGTAGGGTGGGACGTATGTAAGAAGGATAATACTCACATCTATTGCGGTGATATAGCGACTCTAGGGTGGGACGCATGTAAGAAGGATAATACTCACATCTATTGCGGAGATATAGCGACTCTGGGGTGGGACGCATGTAAGAATGATAATACTCACATCTATTGCGGTGATATAGCGGCTCTGAGGTGGGACGCATGTAAGAATGATAATACTCACATCTATTGCGGTGATATAGCGGTTCTGGGGTGGGACGTATGTAAGAATGATAATACTCACATCTATTGCGGTGATATAGCGGTTCTGGGGTGGGACGCATGTAAGAATGATAATACTCACATCTACTGCGGTGATATAGCGTCTCTGGGGTGGGACGTGTGTAAGAATGATAATACTCACATCTATTGCGGTGATATAGCGGTTCTGGGGTGGGACGCATGTAAGAATGATAATACTCACATCTATTGCGGTGATATAGCGGCTCTGGGGTGGGACGTTTGTAAGAATGATAATACTCACATCTATTGCGGTGATATAGCGACTCTGGGGTGGGACGCATGTAAGAATGATAATACTCACATCTATTGCGGTGATATAGCGGCTCTGGGGTGGGACGTGTGTAAGAATGATAATACTCACATCTATTGCGGTGATATAGCGACTCTGGGGTGGGACGCATGTAAGAATGATAATACTCACATCTACTGCGGTGATATAGCGGCTCTGGGGTGGGACGCATGTAAGAATGATGATACTCACATCTACTGCGGTGATATTGCGTCTCTGGGGTGGGACGCATGTAAGAATGATAATACTAACATCTATTGCGGTGATATAGCGGCTCTGGGGTGGGACGTGTGTAAGAATGATAATACTCACATCTATTGCGGTGACATAGCGACTCTCGGGTGGGACGCATGTAAGAAGGATAATACTCACATCTACTGCGGTGAAATAACGACTCTAGGGTGGGACGCATGTAAGAAGGATAATACTCACATCTACTGCGGTGAAATAACGACTCTAGGGTGGGACGCATGTAAGAAGGATAATACTCACATCTACTGCGGTGAAATAACGGTTCTGGGGTGGGACGCATGTAAGAAGGATAATACTCACATCTACTGCGGTGATATAGCGTCTCTGGGGTGGGACGTGTGTAAGAAGGATAATACTCACATCTATTGCGGTGATATAGCGTCTCTGGGGTGGGACGTGTGTAAGAATGATAATACTCACATCTATTGCGGTGATATAGCGGCTCTGGGGTGGGACGTGTGTAAGAATGATAATACTCACATCTATTGCGGTGATATAGCGGTTCTGGGGTGGGACGCATGTAAGAATGATAATACTCACATCTACTGCGGTGATATAGCGGCTCTGGGGTGGGACGTGTAAGAATGATAATACTCACATCTATTGCGGTGATATAGCGTCTCTGGGGTGGGACGCATGTAAGAATGATAATACTCACATCTATTGATGTAAGAAGGATAATACCACATCTATTGCGGTGATATAGCGGTTCTGGGGTGGGACGCATGTAAGAATGATAATACTCACATCTATTGCGGTGATATAGCGGCTCTGGGGTGGGACGCATGTAAGAATGATAATACTCACATCTATTGCGGTGATATAACGACTCTGGGGTGGGACGCATGTAAGAATGATAATACTCACATTTACTGCGGTGAAATAACGACTCTAGGGTGGGACGCATGTAAGAAGGATAATACTCACATCTACTGCGGTGAAATAACGACTCTGGGGTGGGACGCATGTAAGAAGGATAATACTCACATCTATTGCGGTGAAATAACGACTCTGGGATAGGACGCATGTAAGAAGGATAATACTCACATCTACTGCGGTGGAATACGATTCTAGGGTGGGACGCATGTAAGAAGGATAATACTCACATCTACTGCGGTGAAATAACGATTCTAGGGTGGGACGTATGTAAGAAGGATAATACTCACATCTATTGCGGTGATATAGCGACGATAGGGTGGGACGCATGTAAGAAGGATAATACTCACATCTATTGCGGTGATATAGCGACTCTGGGGTGGGACGCATGTAAGAAGGATAATACTCACATCTATTGCGGTGATATAGCGGCTCTGAGGTGGGACGTGTGTAAGAATGATAATACTCACATCTATTGCGGTGATATAGCGGTTCTGGGGTGGGACGTGTGTAAGAATGATAATACTCACATCTATTGCGGTGATATAGCGGTTCTGGGGTGGGACGCATGTAAGAATGATAATACTCACATCTACTGCGGTGATATAGCGGTTCTGGCGTGGGACGCATGTAAGAATGATAATACTCACATCTACTGCGGTGATATAGCGTCTCTGGGGTGGGACGAGTGTAAGAATGATAATACTCACATCTATTGCGGTGACATAGCGACTCTCGGGTGGGACGCATGTAAGAAGGATAATACTCACATCTACTGCGGTGAAATAACGACTCTAGGGTGGGACGCATGTAAGAAGGATAATACTCACATCTACTGCGGTGAAATAACGACTCTAGGGTGGGACGCATGTAAGAAGGATAATACTCACATCTACTGCGGTGAAATAACGACTCTGGGATAGGACGCATGTAAGAAGGATAATACTCACATCTACTGCGGTGAAATAACGACTCTAGGGTGGGACGCATGTAAGAAGGATAATACTCACATCTACTGCGGTGAAATAACGACTCTAGGGTGGGACGCATGTAAGAAGGATAATACTCACATCTACTGCGGTGAAATAACGACTCTGGGATAGGACGCATGTAAGAAGGATAATACTCACATCTACTGCGGTGATATACGATTCTAGGGTGGGACGCATGTAAGAAGGATAATACTCACATCTATTGCGGTGATATAGCGACTCTGGGGTGGGACGCATGTAAGAAGGATAATACTCACATCTATTGCGGTGATATAGCGGCTCTGGGGTGGGACGTGTGTAAGAATGATAATACTCACATCTATTGCGGTGATATAGCGGTTCTGGGGTGGGACGTGTGTAAGAATGATAATACTCACATCTATTGCGGTGATATAGCGGTTCTGGGGTGGGACGCATGTAAGAATGATAATACTCACATCTATTGCGGTGATATAGCGTCTCTGGGGTGGGACTGCGTGTAAGAAGGATAATACTCACATCTACTGCGGTGATAATATACGCTAGGGTGGGACGCATGATATCTATTGCGGTGATATAGCGGGTGGGACGTATGTAAGAATGATAATACTCACATCTATTGCGGTGATATAGCGGTTCTGGGGTGGGACGCATGTAAGAATGATAATACTCACATCTACTGCGGTGATATAGCGGTTCTGGGGTGGGACGCATGTAAGAATGATAATACTCACATCTACTGCGGTGATATAGCGTCTCTGGGGTGGGACGAGTGTAAGAATGATAATACTCACATCTATTGCGGTGATATAGCGGTCTCTGGGGTGGGACGCATGTAAGAAGGATAATACTCACATCTATTGCGGTGATATAGCGACTCTGGGGTGGGGTGGGACGCATGTAAGAAGGATAATACTCACATCTACTGCGGTGAAATAGCGACTCTAGGGTGGGACGCATGTAAGAAGGATAATACTCACATCTATTGCGGTGATATAGCGACTCTGGGGTGGGACGCATGTAAGAATGATAATACTCACATCTATTGCGGTGATATAGCGGCTCTGGGGTGGGACGTGTGTAAGAATGATAATACTCACATCTATTGCGGTGATATAGCGGTTCTGGGGTGGGACGTATGTAAGAATGATAATACTCACATCTATTGCGGTGATATAGCGGTTCTGGGGTGGGACGCATGTAAGAATGATAATACTCACATCTATTGCGGTGATATAGCGTCTCTGGGGTGGGACGTGTGTAAGAATGATAATACTCACATCTATTGCGGTGATATAGCGGCTCTGGGGTGGGACGTATGTAAGAATGATAATACTCACATCTATTGCGGTGATATAGCGGCTCTGGGGTGGGACGTGTGTAAGAATGATAATACTCACATCTATTGCGGTGATATAGCGGTTCTGGGGTGGGACGCATGTAAGAATGATAATACTCACATCTATTGCGGTGATATAGCGGCTCTGGGGTGGGACGTGTGTAAGAAGGATAATACTCACATCTATTGCGGTGATATAGCGACTCTGGGGTGGGACGCATGTAAGAAGGATAATACTCACATCTACTGCGGTGAAATAACGACTCTAGGGTGGGACGCATGTAAGAAGGATAATACTCACATCTACTGCGGTGAAATAACGACTCTAGGGTGGGACGCATGTAAGAAGGATAATACTCACATCTACTGCGGTGAAATAACGACTCTGGGGTGGGACGCATGTAAGAAGGATAATACTCACATCTATTGCGGTGATATAGCGGCTCTGGGGTGGGACGTGTGTAAGAATGATAATACTCACATCTATTGCGGTGATATAGCGGTTCTGGGGTGGGACGTATGTAAGAATGATAATACTCACATCTATTGCGGTGATATAGCGGTTCTGGGGTGGGACGCATGTAAGAATGATAATACTCACATCTACTGCGGTGATATAGCGTCTCTGGGGTGGGACGTGTGTAAGAATGATAATACTCACATCTATTGCGGTGATATAGCGACTCTGGGGTGGGACGCATGTAAGAAGGATAATACTCACATCTATTGCGGTGATATAGCGGCTCTGGGGTGGGACGCATGTAAGAATGATAATACTCACATCTATTGCGGTGATATAGCGACTCTGGGGTGGGACGCATGTAAGAAGGATAATACTCACATCTATTGCGGTGATATAGCGACTCTGGGGTGGGACGCATGTAAGAAGGATAATACTCACATCTATTGCGGTGATATAGCGACTCTGGGGTGGGACGCATGTAAGAAGGATAATACTCACATCTACTGCGGTGACAGAGTGACTCTGGGGTGGAACGCATGTAAGAATGATAATACCCATATCAGCTGGTTATTGGCTGGGATCGTATGTAAGACGTGCAATACACGTATCAACTGCAGAGTCAAAGCGGCCCTGGGTTATACTCTTATGTTAGAAAAAATAAACCACTAGGACTGGTGAAGTCGCTGCTGCCATAAGTCTGAGAAACTGATCTTCAAAACCTAATTTCGCATTGTTGTACAAACGGTAAAATGCATCATTAGAACATAAATAGGCAGTATCAACACACGTTCATGGAAGGGATAGTGTTGAAGTTGATATAACACCAACTCAAGGAAAGGTTGAAGATCTATAAACCCCTCTGTAAATGTGATGTAGCGCTGTATGTTGGTGACACGAGGATGCGATTCACCTTGTTTAACATGACTGGGTCTCGGAAGTTCTACATCTGATACACCTTCTATGGTTGGTGGATCTATTCATGTGATACCATCTCAGGACAAAGCGATTTGTTATATAACACCAGACCAGCTTGTGTGTAGTGTGTCGGGGTTCGTGTTCTAGATCCATAACACCATCTCAGGGATGTGTCAGGGGCGTGCTGTGGATCTATAACACCATCTCAGGGTGTGTGTTCTAGATCTATAACACCATCTCAGGGTGTGTGTTGTAGATCTATAACACCATCTCAGGGTGTGTGTTCTAGATCTATAACACCATCTCAGGGTGTGTGTTCTAGATCTATAACACCATCTCAGGGTGTGTGTTGTAGATCTATAACACCATCTCAGGGTGTGTGTTGTAGATCTATAACACCATCTCAGGGTGTGTGTTGTAGATCTATAACACCATCTCAGGGTGTGTGTTGTAGATCTATAACACCATCTCAGGGTGTGTGTTCTAGATCTATAACACCATCTCAGGGTGTGTGTTGTAGATCTATAACACCATCTCAGGGTGTGTGTTGTAGATATAACACCAGGGTGTGTGTGTTGTAGATCTATAACACCATCTCAGGGTGTGTGTTGTAGATCTATAACACCATCTCAGGTGTGTGTTGTAGATCTATAACACCATCTCAGGGTGTGTGTTCTAGATCTATAACACCATCTCAGGGTGTGTTCTAGATCTATATCACCATCTCAGGGTGTGTGTTGTAGATCTATAACATCATCTCAGGGTGTGTTCTAGATCTATAACATCATCTCATGGTGTGTGTTGTAGATCTATAACACCATCTCAGGGTGTGTTCTAGATCTATAACACCGTCTCATGGTGTGTGTTGTAGATCTATAGCACCATCTCAGGGTGTGTGTTCTAGATCCATAACACCATCTCAGGGTGTGTGTTCTAGATCTATAACACCATCTCTGGGTGAGTGTTGTAGATCTATAACACCATCTCAGGGTGTGTGTTGTAGATCTATAATACCATCTCAGGGTGTGTGTTGTAGATCTATAACACCATCTCAGGGTGTGTGTTCTACATCTATAACACCATCTCAGGGTGTGTGTTCTACATCTATAACACCATCTCAGGGTGTGTGTTCTACATCTATAACACCATCTCAGGGTGTGTGTTCTAGATCTATAACACCATCTCAGGGTGTGTGTTGTAGATCTATAACACCATCTCAGGGTGTGTGTTGTAGATCTATAACACCATCTCAGGGTGTGTGTTGTAGATCTATATCACCATCTCAGGGTGTGTGATGTAGATCTATAATACTATCTCAGGGTGTGTGTTGTAGATCTATAACACCATCTCAGGGTGTGTGTTGTAGATCTATAACACCATCTCAGGGTGTGTGTTCTAGATCTATAATACCATCTCAGGGTGTGTGTTGTAGATCTATAACACCATCTCAGGGTGTGTGTTCTACATCTATAACACCATCTCTCAGGGTGTGTGTTGTAGATCTATAACACCATCTCAGGGTGTGTGTTGTAGATCTATAACACCATCTCAGGGTGTGTGTTCTAGATCTATAACACCATCTCAGGGTGTGTGTTCTAGATCTATAACACCATCTCAGGGTGTGTGTAGATCCATAATACCATGTCATGTAGATCTATAACACCATCTCAGGGTGTGTGTTGTAGATCTATAACACCATCTCAGGGTGTGTGTTCTAGATTCTATGTATAACACCATCTCAGGGTGTCTATGTTGTAGATGTATACGCACCATCTCAGGGTGTGTGGTGTGTGTTGTAGGTGATCTAGATCTATATCACCATCTCAGGGTGTGTGTTGTAGATCTATAACATCATCTCAGGGTGTGTTCTAGATCTATTACATCATCTCATGGTGTGTGTTGTAGATCTATAACACCATCTCAGGGTGTGTGTTCTACATCTATAACACCATCTCAGGGTGTGTGTTCTAGATCTATAACACCATCTCAGGGTGTGTCTTGTAGATGTATAACACCATCTCAGTGTGTGTGTTGTAGATCTATAACACCATCTCTGGGTTTGTCTTGTAGATCTATAGCACCATCTCAGGGTGTGTGATGTAGATCTATAATACTATCTCAGGGTGTGTGTTGTAGATCTATAACACCATCTCAGGGTGTGTGTTCTACATTGATAACACCATCTCTGGTGTGTGTTCTAGATCTATAACACACCATCTCAGGTGTGTGTGTTGTAGATCTATACCATACTATCATCTCAGGGTGTGTGTGTTCTAGATCTATAACACCATCTCAGGGTGTGTGTTCTAGATGTATAACACCATCTCAGGGTGTGTGTTGTAGATAGATCTATAACACCATCTCAGGTGTGTGTTGTAGATCTCATATCACTATCTCAGGGGTGTGTGTTCTAGATGTATATCACCATCTCAGAAGGTGTGTGTGTTGTAGATCCATAACACCATCTCAAGGTCTTGTAGATCTATCACCATCTCAAGGTGTGCGTTGTAGATCTATAACACCATCTCAGGGTGTGTGTTCTAGATGTATAACACCATCTCCGGGTGTATGTTGTAGATGTATGACACCATCACAGGTGTGTGTTGTAGATCTATAACACCATCTCAGGGTGTGTGTTCTAGATGTTTTACACTATGTATGACGGATCTACAAATACAGTGATGGTCTGTATCTATCTATGACCCTATTTTACTTTGTACAGGCGTTTCAATAGCCTGAACTGTCTGTTCATGACTTCTATCACCGTGGGGTTAAGTGTTGCTCGAACCTTGTTGTTAGGTGCAACACAGCAGTAACGACATTCCTTCCTAGCTGTGATTGTATACAACAAGATGTGCAGTTGGATAAATATGTATAAGAAACAGAGGGTGAAATGTGGTAAGCATTACCACCGCTAATCACCAAAACGGCGTCTGGAACTGCTCGACTTGAATTCCACGACGTCGGAACACCAGTCGACGATAAAAAAATAAATGTAATCACGCCTCGTTTTAGTAGCAAAAAGGCATGTTGTGTAGCAGATAAAAGAACACATGGAATCTGTTGTACATGCATTATTTACCTGTAAATACTCTGTTTGTTTTGTTTGGATACTTAACACCATACATATCGCCTCCAGTACTGAACAATGCTATGGAGCTGCATGTTTTTTGTACTTGTGAGAGCGAATTAAACATGGTGTAGGCGTTTAAAAAATAAAACAAATTCAAAACAATGCAATAATATGCATACCAAGTGACTGATTTGTTTGGGTAACCCGGTCACAATGGTGCAAGGAAGCGAGCGGGGAAAGAGGCGGTTTTACTCGACTACCGCATGGAACAGTGCTTTACATCGTGGTGTTGTCTTAACCTTAATGATGAAACATCGTTGCTGCAGTTGCTGCTGAGCGGCGTCCCTGCGGTATCTTAATATCACAACCACAACAACCTGACACCTCGTCAATAATTGGCCGGAGTAGGTGTATATTTCACGCGTATGATTCATTATCTTTGCTGTAATTTTCCAGATTGTCATTTCTCAGGTTTCAAAGGTTTCAAATCAATATGAACAACCTTCCTACACTTCTTCTGTGCTTCATGAATATTGTGTGGACATTATAATATAACCTCGGTGCTTTTAGGATTTCTTCTGTTTGTTAAAACACTGGGAATAAGCCTGGCTTCTGAGATCACAGTTGTGTGGCACAGTCATTCGTCACTGCTGTGCGGCACAGTCACTTGTCACTGTTGTGCGGCACAGTCACTTGTCACTGTTGTGCGGCACAGTCATTCGTCACTGTTGTGTGGCACAGTCACTCGTCACTGTTGTGTAGCACAGTCACTTGTCACTGTTGTGTGGCACAGTCACTTGTCACTGTTGTGTAGCACAGTCACTTGTCACTGTTGTGTGGCACAGTCACTTGTCACTGTTGTGTAGCACAGTCACTCGTCACTGTTGTGTATATTGTAGTCCCTATACATTTTATACATTACATTGCTCATCGGTGGCCGTTTTATCATTTGGTTCATTTGTGTTGTGAATTTATTATTATAAGATAACCAACTGTTTACCTGTGCATTCATTCCTGTTTTTTCCTCGCCTTTATATTCCTTTCTTGTGGGTTTTTCTTGTTGAATAAGGTAATGAGATCACGCTATGTTGAGTGAGTCGGTGAGTGTGGGCATGGTTGTACTTTCTGACGGGAATACTCCATCACTATCACTGCAGGGGACATACGATCTCACAAACTTTATCCACTGATCATTAGCTTGCGCTTTATCCACAGGGCTATCTAGTCGTCCTTTACGACAAGACTCACTGACTGACTGAGTTTAGTTTTACGCCGCGTGAGTGAGTGAGTGAGTGAGTTCGCCGCTTTTAGCAATATACCAGCAATATCACGACGGGGGACACCAGAAATGAGCTTCACACATTGTACCCATGTGGGGAATCGAACCCGGGTCTTCAGCGTGACGAGCGAACGCCTTAATCATTAGGCTACCCCACCGCCCTTAACGACAAGAAGGTAAAACCGTGATTAAATGGAGGGAATGTTGTTACAAAAAAACACAAAACAGAACATATAACACGTGAGCACATGGGAAGAATCAGCCTCGATTAACTGTCGAACAGATTCCACTATTGCTGTGATTCGATGAATTAACTAATTCAGTGATGATAAGGAAAGAAAAAGGAAAAAGATGTCAATGTCAATAAATATAATTAGAGGAAGAAGTGTAGATTGCAATTGAGGATTGTTGGTGCAACAACAACAACAAAAAACCAGCTGGTGTCATTGCCTTGAATTTGTCTGTGGGGATGCACCATACTTGGGATATCTCACTCAGTTCAGTGTGGTTTTGTCGCTTTGCTGACTGTGCATGTCACGTTGACCCGATAGACAACATGTCACGTTGACCCGGTAGACAACATGTCACGTTGACCCGGTAGACAACATGTCACGTTGACCCGGTAGACAACATGATACATTTCAGAATGACATAATTTGTTCAATACAGCGGTATCCACACAATGCCCACCATTTATCATGTCAACGTGTCAATATTATGTCGACGTCCTATATGCGGCTTACTAGTTATTACATATTACATAAATAAAAGAAGCAATACCCCTTCCATGATCAAAAGGCATTCCTGCTGGAAACAGAGTCCGCTGTACGAATCCGACTTTACCAAATGCATGTGTTGATAAATCATAGTCAAATAGTGATGAACCAGATGTTCGCGAAAATGTGAACCTCAATCATTGCATATATCGCACATATATCCAAAGGGATGACTATGTTCACTTAAAAACATGGGAATTTGTGAAATAGTCGAAATAGGGAATTACATCAGACATTATTTATGTCACAGATGCTTTAAACTTTGACATGCCATACATACATATCTACCATAAAACGCTTTTGGAATCTATGGCCTTTAAAGCTGTCACCTTGAACAAGAATTTTACAGTTGAGTTGAGTTGAGTTGGGTTTTGCGTCACATCGGCATTATTCCAGCCATATAGTGACGAGAACAAGTTTGCATTAATAAATATTGTAAGTACATACTCGGAATGAGTTTTATTTCAAAAAGATATATTCATTACATTGTCATTCAAAAGCAGAAAAAGTATTAGCACCAAATTTAAAGGCAGGCAATTTGTTGGTGACATTTCACAGTTACAATTTATGATAGTCACATTTCACAGTTACAATTTATGATACAGATCAAATTTTACAGTCATATGATGCTCCTTTTAGTTCTTGGCAATGAGGGCGGTGGGGTAGCCTAGTGGTTAAAGCGTTCGATCGTCACGCCGAAGACTCGGGTTCGATTCCCCATATGGGTACAATGTGTGAAGCCCATTTCTGGAGCATGCTCATTACTGTTGACATTGCGCAGATCGATGCTCCTGCTGTTGATCACTGGATTGTCTGGTCCACACTCGATTATTTACAGACCGCCGTGATATTGCGGGAATATTGCTAAAAGCGGCGTAAGACTAAACTCACTCACTCTTGGTAATGCGCATGAACGAGTGAGTTTAGTTTTACGTCGCACTCAGCAATATTCCAGCTATATGGCGGCGGTCTTTTAATAATCGAGTCTGTACCAGACGATCCAGTGATCAACAGCATGAGCATCAATCTACGCAATGTCAACGGCAATGAGCATGTTCCATTGTAACACAAAAGTTGTGAAATGTACTCACCAAGAATTGAACCTGCTGGAATATTAAGGGAATTTGACTTTTGGAAAGTTCGTTATTCAAGATATTGTTTACAAAAAAGTAACCTGCACGATATATTCTTGTTAACGAGATTCTTCACTATTCATAAATGAATCATAAAGTACATCGCTTCATATGTAATTCAAATGGTGATATGGAAATCGAAATCGACGTTTCCATTCCATATTTTTGATATTTTGTAATGATTAAGTTTCGTGTTTTAATATTCACGTGTTAATGGCATAATGCATTACTGACATACAATACGTGGAAGTAAGAGTCGTTAACCTTTAGCAAGCATGGACAAAACACTCCCTGTACGCAAGAGGTATATAATTCATATATTTCGAGAATACATTTCTCAGCTTTAAATTAATCGCTAATGTAATTTAGAAGCGAGCAAATGCACAGTGTTCACACAGTGGGAAAAGTATTGATTCGGACATCTTTGGTAGATATTTTATACCAGGGAAACGTGAGGGGACAGACCATCGGAGGGGAACGGTTTCCCGATATTGCTGCACAGGAAGCAACCCAAGCTTATAGATAGAACTGTTCATTGCACTGAAAAGATGTCAGCCCGACCTTGATGCGTTGCCAGTGAATGCAATACCACACATTATGCGCTAACGATGGAACTAGCCTAGCATAGTAATACGGCCCGGATCTCGGGACGGAGGCGACTGCTCGTCACAAGTCGTGATTTGAATCAACTGGATCTTTGACTTGTAGTCTCTGCGCTGAAGGTATACCGACTGGGATCGGTCTATGTTTGAGGTCGTTGCATCTGGTCTGAGTGAGATGACGTAAGATGGGTTTAAACAGCGCGTTCAATTTATTGCCATTTATATTGCGAGGTGATAGTCGATCATACAGGCCCTATACAGTTATTCAATATCGTCCATGCAAATCTATGATTGTTGGTAAACCTAGCTTAGCGCAGTCTCAGGCCCCTCAACAGAATAATAACATTTCTCATTATATAGAATTATGGAAATAAATAATTCCAAATCCTCCAAAATCACCCCCACACACATGGGACAAACCACCACCACACCCACCCCCCACCCCCACTGTGATACATTATACAAACAAATATGCTATTATCATCATATCCGTAGTTCGTTTTACACATTTCGACTAAACTTTACAGCAAGTGGTTAGGACCCCAAAAGCTGTTCGTTATTTCTGCCGGTTCGCTAATCAAAGCGTGTTCGTTATGAATCTAGTTTACAGTATATGTATTCGTTGTTGTAAACGAGCACAAGAACATGGACTTTCCTGTTTCAAAGAAAAAACAACGATAAATATCTTCTGACAGTAGGCAAACGACACATGAAACTTGTACGCGTAAACCGTCAAATAGAAATGGATGTTTAATAACAACCATTGACAATTTTGCATAAAATGTTGGCGAAATTAGCGTTACCCGTAGCAACGTCCCTGGGAGCATACAAGAGTGATTAAGTGACACATTTTAATCGAGTGTTTGTATACTTGTTTAGAAGCTTGGTATGGATATCACAATTACCTTCATGTATATTCCAGTAATGTTGTATATATATATACAATATAGAAAGTGTCAACCTGTATTCATACATTGTATATAGGTAATTAGTATGCGCATGCTGATGGTGACAAGTGTGTATTATGTAGTTCACAGTGTGATGCATTTGAAAGAGCGGTATTGTTACCAGTATCTGACGTCGGGCATGCAGAAACCTGTAGTATTGTTTTCTTTCAAGCGATACATGTTCTAATGTTTAACTGAAACCTAAGAAGCAGCAATCGTATTATGTGTAGGTGCCAAGAAGACTTGCCAGTTTCCTACCGTTACGAAACAACACATCCAGAGTGAGTTAACGTTTTACTGGAACCGTGGTTAGTTCAGCCATATGACAACAAAACTATTCAGAAGGCATATTGTCGCACACTACTTTCACAACTGGTGTGTCACGATCAATCACATAATCACACAACACATTCACGTAAACACACAACACAGGACATTCACATAATCACACAACACAAGACATTCACAAAGTGACACTACACAGGACATTCACAATGTCACACCACACACAACATTCACATAGTCACACAACACAGACATTCACATAGTAACACTACACAGGACATTCACAAAGTCACACCACACAGAACATTCACATTGTCACACAACAGGACATTCACACAGTGACAGAACGCAAGACATTCACATAGTAACACAACACAGGACAGTCACACAACACACAACATTCACATAGTCACACAATACAGCACATTCCCAAAGTCACACAACACAGCGCATTCACATAGTCACACTACACAGGACAGTCACACAACACAGGACATTCACATAGTCACACAACACAGCACATTCCCATAGTCACACAACACAGCGCATTCACATAGTCACACTACACAGGACATTCACATAGCCACACAACACAGCACATTCCCATAGTCACACAACACAGCGCATTCACATAGTCACACTACACAGGACATTCACATAGCCACACAACACAGGACATTCACATAGTCACACAACACAGGACGTTCACATAGTCACACTACACAGGACGTTCACATAGTCACAAAGCCACACAACACAGACAAAGACACAACACAACACATTCAATGTCACACACAATGTCACACCACACACAACATTCACATAGTCACACAACACAGGACGTTCACATAGTCACACTACACAGGACATTCACACAGTCACACTACACAGGACATTCACATAGTCACACTGCACAGGACATTCACAATGTCACACCACACACAACATTCACATAGTCACACTACACAGGACATTCACATAGTCACACAACATGGGACATTAACATAGTAACACAACACAGGACATGCACACAGTGACACTACACAGGACATTCACAAAGTCACACTACACAGAACATTCACATTGTCACACAACAGGACATTCACAGAGTCACAGAACACAGGACATTCACATAGCAACACAACACAGGACATTCACACAGTCACACAACACAGCACATTCACACATTCACACAACACAACACATTCACAAACCACACAACACAACACATTCACATAGTCACACTGCAGAGGACATTCACAAAGCCGCAGAACACAACACATTCACAAAGCCACACAACACAACACATTAAACAAATCCACAGAATACAACACATTCACAAAGCCACACAACACAACACATTCACAAAGCCACACAACACAACACATTCACAAAGCCACACAACACAACACATTCACAAAGCCACAGAACATTCACACAGCCAAAGAACACATCTAAACCTTCAAAAATTCCGTTTTTAAAATCCATATGCTTATACAATAGCCACGTGTCAGACACATATGCATAGAATACACACGTGTAATGTAAGGTGTTAACAGGTGTTGCAGTGAAGTAGGTAAATAAATAATAACTACTCGTATGGTGTGAAAATGCGGTTAAGTGATATTGACTCGCTCTGCAAAATGATGGTATAGTCGTTGTTGTACACAGCTCCAGCCTGGGCAGCAAACATTATACTATAGCGCTGGTTAAAATATGCACTAATCAATAGTTTACTCTGTTACTCCAGTTTCCGGGGCATTTCTCATTATAAGCTTTCTTCATAGAGAAACTCGTGATTTCACTTCGTTGTTTGGTTCTGTATCTTTGTTTTTATCATGAGTGAAGGTCATCGGTACCCGTGTTCATCTCGTTGTGATTACTCATTTACATGCGTTACCTTACCTAAGCAAAATAGGGACTTAAGCCCCACGTCAGTTAGCTGGATAATAAAAGACGGTCTTGGATCTGTATATTCTGCTGGGCATGTCTAAATGAGCTGGTTCTCAAGTCAAAACGTTTCTGGTTGTGTTCGCGACCTTATGCCAAGGATCCAGCTGACAAAGATCCCATTACATAACCTGGAATAGAGTTGGGTTTTTGGGGTTTTTTTTGTTGTTGTTTGTTTTGTTTGTTTTGCGTTTTATTTGTTCTTAACGCCGCATCCAGCCATCAGTCAAAACTCCCGACCAGATATCCCAGTGACTGATATATTAGCACCGATCGAGCGAAGGTATGGTTTGTTGTACATTAAATCTCGCTCAGATCCTGAAGGTGGTTATAACTAAGTGGTGCGTCAATATGGGTCTCAACAGTTATCACAAAGGAGCATATGTTGAAATGCTGGAATTCTACTCCTAACAGAACGAGTGAGTGAGTTTGGTTTTACGCCGCTTTTTGCAATATTCCAGCAACATCACGGCGGGGGACACCACAAATGGGCTTCACACATTGTGCCTATTTGGGGAATCGAACCCGGGTCTTCGGCGTGACGAGCAAACGCTTTAACCACTAGGCTACCCCACCGCCCCCTAATAGAACGAAATTTGATACACGTGTATCCGTTGACAGTGGTAGATAATTACATTTTTAATTAGATAATAATTACAAAATAGCAAACGGTCTTAAACTGTTTCAACGAGTTTGGTATTTTGAGAGATGACTATGTTTTACGAAAGTTTGGATGGTTTTGGTCCAGGTGATAAACATCATGAACGTCGTGACCAGCGAACCACGCCGTCGGGTGACACGCAACCCACCAAGTCAACCATCTTGACCACCCGATCCAGTTGTTCGTCTTTCACGTCCAGCATTGGTGGGTTGATCGTGTTGTCACGCTGAATCCAGTCAAGGGTCGAACGACTTGGAGCGTGTTCTTGAGTTTTGAGTTCTACAGGTCTACATATGCATAACATGCCAGTAACCAATTCTCATTCATAAGATGCAGAACATACAAGTATTGAAAAATCAATCTAATTCTCATTCGTAAGGACATATCGGATACGTTCAATAACGCCTAAACGTTTTTCTCATTTGGTAAAATATTGTGATGTTGTTTGCCCCTAAAGAGCCCCTACCATGCTCAAAACGTTCAAGAGGCCTTGGTGCCATACTTACGGTCATATACCCCATCAGCTGATGCTTTGATAATATCAGCTGACAGACTGATAATATCCGACGTTTCATTTTATAATATCTGTTGGCGCATTGATGATATCAGATAAGGCGTTACCCATATCAGCTGATGCTTTGATAATATCAATAGATGCTTTGTTAGCATCAGCTGATGGATGTAGTAATACTATCAGCTGATGATCTTTGTAATATCAGCTGGTGCACTGACATTATCAGCAAATGATATGGGTAGTATCAGCTGACACATTGGTAATATCAGATGATGCATTGATATTATCAGCTAATGATTTTAGTAATATCAACTGGCACATTTGTAATATCAGATGATGCACTGGTATTATCAGCTAATGGAATTGGTAATATCAACTGAGACACTGGTAATAAGCTGATACATCAATATCATCAGCTGATGCACTAATATGGTACATATCGACTTTCACAATAACGGGGCCGGTGGGGCAGCCTAGTGGTTAAAGCGTTCGCTCGTCACGCCGAAGACCCGGGTTTGATTCCCCACATGGGTACAAAGTGTGAAGCCCATTTCTGGTGTCCCCCCGCCGTGATGTTGCTGGAATATTGCTAAAAGCGGCGTAACACCATATTCACTCACTCACTCACTCACTCCACAATAACGTTGCATAACACTCTCGTCAACAACAGGTTGGCATTTACGTACACTAACAGTATATTACTGACATAATAACATGCCAGCGTGGTTTGTATCCAGGGAAAGTTCGAAGGTTAAATTGGTGGTAATTGTGTGTTTTAGGGTACTCTAACACAAACCACGAGCTACTTATGTGAAACCCTGCGTAATAGTACCAGCTGAGTACCACCATTCCATATAATTACTATCGTTATGAAATGATCCGTAAGACAGAATAATTGCCCCATTAATCACAGAAGCAGAAAGTAATAACAAGAGTATTTGTGTATAAAAAACAGCGGGGCGTGACATTGATTTAGCGTCTAGTACTAGGTCATTGTCTCAGTCACGACGTGAATGATTTTTTCTGTTGTACAGGAATCGTAAACATCTGATGTAAAGCTGACCTTGAACAATCATCGACCTGCAGGGATTGCAACCCGTGTGCGATGACTTGGAAATAGAGAGGATGTAATAGTGGCTGGGAGACAGAGAGGCTTCACTTGAAGAGCAACACTATTTTAAAGGCAGTAGAGTGAGTTTTACTCCGCTTTTAGCAATATTCCAGCAATATCACAACGGGAGACACTAAAAATGGGTTTCACACAGTGTACCCATGTGGGGAATCGAACATGGGTCTGCGGCGTGACCACTGGGCTACCCCACCGCCCCTAAAGTCAGTAGAGCCAGTTGATTAAATTTTCTCCTTTTTCTGCTTATTCCAATGGCCCTTGAAGATCCGGGTCAGATAGGTCTTGTCGCATGAAGCGACTAACGGGATCGGGTGGTCAGGCTCGCTGATGCATGTCATCGTATGCCAACTGCGTAGATCGATATTCATGATGTCAATCACTGGATTGTGTGGTTCGATTCGATTCGAATATGTACAGAACGCCGTCATATAGCTGACAAATTGACGATGTACGATGGATCATTCATGATATATGTTGCACAACCTCCTTGACCAGAAGCCTTCAGATGAGCTCTGTGGAATAAGTGTCCATGGTAAACCGTCATGATAAGTCTACTGGATAAGTGTCCATGGTAAACTGTCATGATAGGTCTACTAAATAAGTGTCCATGGTAAACCGTCATGATAAGTCTACTAAATAAGTGTCCATGGTAAACCGTCATGATAAGTCTACTGAATAAGTGGCCATGGTAAACCGTCCATGGTAAACCGTCATGTCCATAAGTAAGCCTACTGATAAGTGCCCATGGTAAACCGTCATGATAAGTGTCCATGGTAAACCGGTCATGATAAGTCTACTGAATAAGTGTCCATGGTAAGTAGATAAGTGCCCATGGTAAACCGTCATAAGCTTACCGTCATGATACGCCTACTGGGATAAGTGTCCATGGTAAACCGTCATGATAAGTCTACTGAATAAGTGTCCATGGTAAACCGTCATCATAATAAGTCTACCGTCATGATGATAAGTGTCCATGGTAAACCGTCATGATAAGCCTACTGGATAAGTGTCCATGGTAAACCGTCATGATAAGCCTACTGGATAAGTGTCCATGGTAAACCGTCATGATAAGTGTCCATGGTAAACCGTCATGATAAGCCTACTGGATAAGTGTCCATAGGCCTACTGAATAAGTGTCCATGGTAAACCGTCATGATAAAGTGTCCATGGTAAACCGTCATGATAAGCCTACTGGATAAGTGTCCATGGTAAACCGTCATGATAAGCCTACTGGATAAGTGTCCATGGTAAACCGTCATGATAAGTGTCCAAGGTAAACCGTCATGATAAGCCTACTGAATAAGTGTCCATGGTAAACCGTCATAATAAGTCAACTGAATAAGTGTCCATGGTAAACCGTCATGATTAATCCTACCAGATAAGTGTCCATGGTAAACCGTCATGATAAGTCTACTGAATAAGTGTCCATGGTAAACCGTCATGATAAGCCTACTGGATAAGTGTCCATGGTAAACCGTCACAATAACATGTTTTCATGGTAAGCTACCTTGATACGTCTCGTCCACAGGAAACCTTTGCTCACATGATAAACCATATTCCTCATGGAAAGCTTCCAAGTAAGGCTCGATGATAAGCCTCCAAGATAGACCACGTGGTAAGCCACCTTGGCGAGTTTCAGACATCTTCCAAAGGTCAAGCCGGTGAGTTACACACAAGGAACAAATGGTCACATGTATTTTTATATTTTTCAGATTTACAGCTGCTTAATTAAATTTTCTTTAATTCATTACTTGAAACCAGTGAACTATTCCTCGACAAAAACCGATTTGCTTGCACACTGATTTATTTCAAAGCATGGACATCGCTGCTGCATGGGTTACACACTATTTCAAGACATGAATCGTGCAGCGCGCATCACGCACGCGTGTAAAATCTGGTAAAGTAACAAATAATTTTGAAAGGTCACATTTCCTGTAGCTGTTGGTCCGTCGATAGATCGATATCAATGGAATCAATCGTTCTTGTGTTAGACTCGGGTCAGTGACCTTGTCACGTGACCCACTGTTAAGCTGGACGACAGGCAAGATTACTGGGCTGCCTGCAGAACACAACCGGCTGAGGACAACTGGAATCGTGGCTGACATTTGGAAACATTAACACAATAAATTACTTCCCTTGTCGGTGTGCACTCCGGGTCTGGGGGGAAATCTCGCCTTCAGCAGAGTAACAGTGGGATGTTCGTTACTGTCTGCGGCAAAGGGATCACGTTGTGCAAGAGGCTGGCGTCATCAAATATGTCTGTCTGGGTGGCAACAAGAAACAGGTCATCGATGGTGACGTCAAATGTATTAATGCACATTAACATTGTTTTAGCAAACTGCCATGCATATTCCACTTCCATGTTCGTGAGTTTTAGGCCATTAATGGCCATGTGCACTGGCATCCAAAAGAAAGTATTTATTTGAAGTCAGACTGTACATTACTGTGAAAGTGACAGCCACGTTCCTCTTTGTCGTCACCTGTTGTGACATACCTTTAGATTTGATGCGAGTGATCGCTTATGGTCCTGATCCAGTGGGTGAGTGAGTTTAGCTTTACGCCGCACTCAGCAATATTCCAGCTAAATGGCGGCGGTATGTAAATAATCGAGCCTGGAGCAGACAATCCAGTGATCAACAGCATGAACATCAAACTACGCAACTGGGATACGATGTCATGTGTCAACCAAGTCAGCGAGCCTGACCACCCGGTCCCGTTAGTCGCCTCTTACGACAAGCATGGGTTACTGAAGACCAGTTCTAACCCGGATCTTTACGGGTATGGTGGCGAACCAAATACACCACCAACATTACGTGTTTGCTACATTTACCCAGCATCAAGCATGGCTGTATACTGTCTTGTGCCCCTCAGTTCCTATTGTCATGGAGGGGAATGTGGGGGAGGTATTTCACAGGCTCCTCTCACATTGCATTCAAGTTGGATTCGAATCCGGGTTTGCTGTGAGAAGAGAGTGTGTAGTGAGAAGACTGAAAACGTGGGTTCTTTTGCGTCTGAATCTCAATATGTGTTTGTGAAATACAATTTCTCCGATTAAAAGAACATTTATCAAATTTAAACAAAACGATGTTCTTCAGTCTTCTCTTTCAATATTTATTTAACAGAAGCCTCACAATTCAATTCAAGCAATTCATATAACTTTAATCAGGGTTGACTTAGGGAATCAACACTAGATATAGGCAGGCATGTACAGCTTGTTCAGCTTGACCTGATCTAATGAATTACGTGGCCGTGTCACAACTGGTTGGGTCTATTATTGTGAAGGGGCGCATCTTTGTCAGTTGATTGTCAACATGTCCGAACAGCCAAAACAAAGTTGCCTTTTGACATATCAGTGTCGAGAAATCGCCAGCAATGTCCTAACTTTCTTTAAACGTAAAAAAAGAAGCAGAGGGGCAGAGGGTGGTGCTTCAGATGGAGGAAATGGAAGAACTGTAGTTTGCATGAAGCTGTCGAGGATAACCGAGCCAGACTGCCAGGACCAGCTCCATACCTAATGATGACAAGCCTGTGCCATATCATTTCGTAGCCAATGACGCATCTACACTCAGAATTTGAGCAACTATATTGACAAAATGCGCTTTATAAATATTTGGTGTGTGTGTGTGTGTGTGTGTGTGTGTGTTACTTGTCTCCTGCTGGCGATGTTCGTTCGCAAGACAGAAAGGTCACACACCGTCCCATAATAACCGCAAATGTGAACTATGACGTTTCAGCAATAATGCCTGTTAATTACTGAATTACTATTCTCTAAATTCGTTATGTAAAGAAACTCAATAAAGATAGTGCTTTTATTTCTTCTCTTTTTTAAACACACTTACTTATGCAAAAACATAACATATTTACAAGTGAAGGAATAAGTTAAAGATATGTACACCCTCAGTGTCGGGGGTCATGAGAGAAGTGTCCATATCCTTGGGGTAAGGTGACAGCCCAATACTACTGTCCGTTGAACCTGAAGAAATACCCTTCTCCCTCTCCGAGACCTCTGTCTCTATCCCTCTGTCTTTGTTTCTTGTCCGGTCTCTTCTTCAAGTCTTCTATCCACTGCTGGGCCTGTTCTTCCTCTGGTTGTAGAACCGCCTCCGTGGTGTAGTGGTTAGAGCGTCCGCACGGAGAGTGGAAGGTCGCGGGTTCGATCCCCGACCGCGTCATACCAAAAGACCTTAAAATATGGTACTTGTTGGTCCCTGCCTGGCGCTCGGCATTAATGGGTACAACAAGGACTGGTCGGCTCGGAGTCAGTATAATGTGTCTGAGTGGGGTATTCCTGCTTCACTGCGGTATGGTATCTCAGTGGGCTAGCACTATAAAACCAGCTTAAGTCTGGGCTAGTACAAGCAGACACACATACACATACACACGCATGCACGTCGTCATATGAGCGAAATATTCTCAAGCACGACGTTAAACCCAATTTCACCTCACCTCACCTCCTCTGGTTGTCATCTTCTTGGCAGGCATCTTGTTGACTGTTCGCTGTCGAGTTGAGGAATGTGGGGACTGGCGATGGGCACGCTTTTATGTACGCACTGCCGAGTGCGCCAACAATGCGTGAAGTAGGCGTGCCCAATGCGTATCAATTTCATGACATGCGCAAACTATTCGTGCCGTGTGCAAACTATGCGGGAACCCGTCGTGCCATGACCACGTGAACATGTCGTACAACAATACGCAAGTCCCGCCCGCCCACTTCACGACAATTTAGAAGGCGTGAACTTTGCGCAATCTGTCGCGACCATGTCGCACACAGTTCATGATCAAAGCGAGCCAATGCGTGACACTGCGTGTCAATGCGAGCAGGGTCGGAAATTGACACCCTTTGATACGCATCGCCCGCAGTGTTTGCGAGTAGGTTGCGCAATGTTCACGACTAGTTCACGCAAGTGACGCGAAGATTATGCGCACCAGAAATTTTGAACATTTCAAAATTTTCTTTGCGCACTGGTACGCAGCCCCGCACAGTTTATGCACACTTCACACCAGTTTACGGCGAATTTACTCATTGGCACGCAAAATTGCGTACCAGTGCGGGGACAAAATTCGTGCAAGTGTCAGGGTGGCTTTTGGCAATATTCCAGCAATACCACGGCGGGGGACACCAGAAATGGGCTTCACACATTGTACCCATGTGAGGAATCGTACCCGGGTCTTTGGCGTAACAAGCGGACGCTGTAACCACTAGGCTACCCCACGCCCCGAATGAATGAATGGATGAATGAATGAATCCATGCATGCATGCATGCATGAATTAATGAATTAATTAATAATAAATATGATATTTCAGCCATTAAACTCTTGAATGCTAATGCTTGGTCTCTGGACATATGGTTTTCAAATGTCATTTGGGATGAACGAATGAATGAACCATTGGATGGATGAATGAATGAATGGCAAATTGCCATTGCCATAGAAACAGAGATATAATCATGGTCTGAAGCGCGTCCTAAATTGGGCTTTATTTCGTTTACCGGTATTTCGTAAAGAGATCCCTTGGCACTGTCTTTGTACAAAGGGGGAATACTGCATTCGTCTCAGTATTCATGTCTGACTCTCATCTGAAGACGGCTGTTCTGGAAAGCAGACTGTGCTTGATAAATATGATATATCAGCGATTAAAACGTTATAGCGAAAGTGCTGCATCGATCGTAATTCTGAAAGGCTTATACAACCAGAAATTATACCATATCCCATTCTACAGCGGAGTTCTAGCGCCACAACTCTCGTAAATCTGAAGTAGAAGATACGACAGGCGCATACTGCACTATGCTTACCTCCCTACAGAGATTCCAGGATCATATTGTCCCATGCCTGTCTCCCTACAGAGATTCCAGGATCATATTGCCCCATGCCTGTCTCTCCACAGAGATTCCAGGATCATATTGCCCCATGCCTGTCTCCCCACAGAGATTCCAGGATCATATTGCACCCATGCCTGTCTCCCCACAGAGATTCCAGGATCATATTGCCCCATGCCTGTCTCCCCATACAGAGATTCCAGGATCATATTTGCCCATGCCTGTCTCCCCACAGAGATTCCAGGATCATATTGCTCCCATACAGAGATCTCCAGGATCATATTGTCCCATGCCTGTCTCCCCACAGAGATTCCAGGTTCATATTGTCTCCCCACAGAGATTCCCATGCCTGTCTCCCCACAGAGATTCCAGGATCATATTGCCCCATGCCTGTCTCCCCACAGAGATTCCAGGATCATATTGCCCCATGCCTGTCTCCCACAGAGATTCCAGGATCATATTGCCCCATGCCTGTCTGCCTCTCTACAGAGATTCCAGGAACATATTGCCCCATGCCTGTCTCCCCTACAGAGATTCCAGGATCATATTGCCCCATGCCTGTCTCCCCTACAGAGATTCCAGGATCATATTGCCCCATGCCTGTGTATGCCCTACAGAGATTCCAGGATCATATTGCCCCATGCCTGTCTCCCTACAGAGATTCCAGGATCATATTGCCCCATGCCTGTCTCCCCACAGAGATTCCAGGATCATATTGCCCCATGCCTGTCTCTCCCACAGAGATTCCAGGATCATATTGCCCCCCATGCCAGGATGTCTCCCTACAGAGATTCCAGGATCATGTTGCCCCATGCTGCCTGTCTCCCTACAGAGATTCCAGGATCATATTGCCCCATGCCTGTCTCCCTACAGAGATTCCAGGATCATATTGCCCCATGCCTGTCTCCCTACAGAGATTCCAGGATCATATTGCCCCATGCCTGTCTCTCCACAGAGATTCCAGGATCATATTGCCCCATGCCTGTCTCCCACAGAGATTCCAGGATCATATTGCCCCATGCCTGTCTCTCCACAGAGATTCCAGGATCATATTGCCCCATGCCTGTCTCCCCACACAGAGATTCCAGGATCATATTGCCCCATGCCTGTCTCTCCCATATTGCCCCATGCCTGTCTCCCCTACAGAGATTCCAGGATCATATTGCCCCATGCCTGTCTCCTACAGAGATTCCAGGTCTCCCCATGCCTGTCTCCTCCCAGAGATTCCAGGATCATATTGCCCCATGCCTGTCTCCCCACAGAGATTCCAGGATCATATTGCCCCATGCCTGTCTCCCCACAGAGATTCCAGGATCATATTGCCCCATGCCTGCCCACAGAGATTCCAGGATTCCAGGATTCCAGGATCATATTCCCCCCATTCCAGGCCTGCCTGTCTCTCCACAGAGATTCCAGGATCATATTGCCCCATGCTTGTCTCCCTACAGAGATTCCAGGATCATATTGCCCCATGCCTGTCTCCCACAGAGATTCCAGGATCATATTGCCCCATGCCTGTCTCCCCACAGAGATTCCAGGATCATATTGCCCCATGCCTGTCTCCTACAGAGATTCCAGGATCATATTGCCCCATGCCCCATTGCCCCATGCCTGTCTCCTACAGAGATTCCAGGATCATATTGCCCCATGCTTGTCTCCCTACAGAGATTCCAGGATCATATTGCCCCATGCCTGTCTCCCTACAGAGATTCCAGGATCATATTGCCCCATGCCTGTCTCCCACAGAGATTCCAGGATCATTGCCCCATTGCCCCATGCCTGTGTCTCCTACAGAGATTCCAGGATCATATTGCCCCATGCCTGTCTCCCCACAGATTCCAGATCATATTGCCCCATGTCTCCAGGATTCCAGGATCATATTGCCCCATGCCTGTCTCCCCACAGAGATTCCAGGATCATATTGCCCCATGCCTGTCTCCCTACAGAGATTCCAGGATCATATTGCCCCATGCTTGTCTCCCTACAGAGATTCCAGGATCATATTGCCCCATGCTTGTCTCCCTACAGAGATTCCAGGATCATATTGCCCCATGCTTGTCTCCCCACAGAGATTCCAGGATCATATTGCCCCATGCCTGTCTCTCCACAGAGATTCCAGGATCATATTGCCCCATGTCTCCCCTACAGAGATTCCAGGATCATATTGCCCCATGCCTGTCTCCCACAGAGATTCCAGGATCATATTGCCCCATGCCTGTCTCCCCACAGAGATTCCAGGATCATATTGCCCCATGCTTGTCTCCCTACAGAGATTCCAGGAACATATTGCCCCATGCCTGTCTCCCTACAGAGATTCCAGGATCATATTGCCCCATGCTTGTCTCCCCACTCCACAGAGATTCAGAGATTCCAGGATCATATTGCCCCATGCTTGTCTCCCTACAGAGATTCCAGGATCATATTGCCCCATGCTTGTCTCCTCCCATATTACAGAGATTCCATCCAGGATCATATTGCCCCATGCTTGTCTCCCTACAGAGATTCCAGGATCATATTGCCCCATGCTTGTCTCCCTACAGAGATTCCAGGATCATATTGCCCCATGCTTGTCTCCCTACAGAGATTCCAGGATCATATTGCCCCATGCTTGTCTCCCTACAGAGATTCCAGGATCATATTGCCCCATGCTTGTCTCCCTACAGATTCCAGGATCATATTGCCCTATGCTTGTCTCCCTACAGAGATTCTTGGCGAGGGATTAGGATGTGCTTATCCCCACCCCCACCCCCGACCACACCCTATCGCTCTACCCCCTGATGAGAGCTATGCTAATACGGAAATACTTTACGTCATCTGTTGAATCCATTTCAGCACGCAATTTCCAGTCTGATGAATAAATTGTCGCACATTATCGATTAGTATTCGCTATATCGTAAACAATACATACGCTTGGGAGTTAATTTTACTAAATGGCTATCACGTGCCAACCAGCGTGGCCGGAATGAAAATATATCTAATGTGCAATTTCTGAATAAATGTCAACCCGCAGCGTGCAACCTAGAGAGGGCTGGTCTTCAACAAGCACGGTAACGTCGTGGACACAACAACCTGCACGCTACCAGCACATCATGTCTACCTGAAAAATACTCGATAATTCTAGCCGCCGAAGGTGACAGCCAACATGACCAGGATTTTGAGTTAGGTGTAAACTCCTTACTGCGATGATTTCCCAAGGCTGTGCGCCAAGCTGACTCCTAACAGTTCTCGTCTGATCGCGCCTCATTTGCGTCTCGTGAGATTTTAGTTTTTAACGGCTGAAAAGTCTCATCCAATGAATATCTGCCAAATTATTTCTTAAAAGGAGAACAACGCTCAACAGAATATATTAGATGACGTTAGGAAACCACCTCAGGTCAGGTCTAAAAGGCAGGGGATCAACTCTCAAGGGGGTGCCCTTTTTGTCCTTAGTACTATACACATGCTCTTCGACAGAGACGACTGACTGGACCGGGTGGTCTGGTTCGATTTCGTGTTTGATGTGCGTCATCCCAATTGCAAAGATCGATGTTCGTGATATTGATCACTATTCTCTGATTATTTACAGACGGCCATCATATAGCTGGAATATTGGTGCATTAACACCAACAAACGAACGAGGCTAATGAGCTTCAGAGTTACCGTGGCAGTGTCGGACGACGTAAAGGTCAAGACGTCAAATGAGACCCGTGAGGCCGTTCCACAACCCTCTGGTGATCGTAACTCCCATACTCTAACATACACTTCGGGAGTTTCCAGTTGATTTGTATGGGGAATTGCTCTTCTAACAGTATATTTTCCCAAAACTATCCAGAAAAATACATATTTACTATGCATCGTCAAACAATCTATTCAAATTCACTATTAACACAAAATATGTCGTTTGGGTATTTTTCCCAAAACAAATTGTTCATATTTTTCGCCAGTGTAAACAAACCATTTTGGGGGCGTACTTCTAAGCAAACTAGAAATCAAAAGGGTGCTCCCTGGCCTAAAGACTGTCGAAGCTCTACTATTGGGAACGTGTTTCTTTTAACTTCACAAGCCGGGTTGATTTTAGACTGACATTTAGTCCCAGAAATAAAGTTGTCTTATTTAAAAGTATGCATCTACAAAAACTGAAAATGAGACAGTATTTAATTTATTATTTAGGGTCTGGGGGGACGGACTAGGTTGATTGTTTGCCTTATTGTGTGTGTATTCACTGAATGTACTGCCTACCGATACTTAGAAACTTATATACTTATCTCTTCGCGTGTCCAGATGACATGTATATATCTATCTTGTTACTTACCTCTATGTATATAAATAAATTCGCTAACAATAATAACTTCACAGACTGGTTATCTAATAATCATTAACACACAAAACTGTAGAAAACGACAGCTACTTCGTATACATGACATTTTCAGACGAACTATGACATTTACTTACGAGACAGACATATTCTCCTGCAAAATGTACCCGACCTCAAAGTTTTTAAGAGAGTTTGGACTGAGAAAGGAATCACGCTCTGTTTGATATGCATGGGGTCGACTGCTGTACAGACTGCTGTAACAGAGCTGAAATGCTGTCTGGGTCGTCGGGTGGCCTAGTTAGCTGTTCCTTTAACACCCCTCGTCACACACCACACCACCTACCTACCCCATGCATGATCGTGGTCCTTTCAGAGGTTACTGGTAACTTGTACAGCCTTCCGTAATATAGCTCCACTATTGTGAAACTAACAACTCTCTTGATCGGGTGGTCAGGCTCGCTGACTCGGTTGACACATGTAATCGTATCCCAAATTGTGTAGTTCCATGCTCTTGCTTTTGATCACTGGATTGTGTGGTCCACAGTCGATTATTTACAGACCGCCGCCTTACAGCTGTAATATTACTGGAGTGCAGCGTTAAACAACAAACCAACCAACCAATCCTCAAGCAATCAGTTGTCAGCTCTCGAAAAAGAAAACAGACTCAAAACGCAAATATACCCTCAATGCTACACCGTTTTGTATGCATTCAGTTGCGCTCGGAAATGACAGGGTTGCCATGACAGATTAACTGTGTCAGTGTTAAACATTTAGTGGTCATTAACTTCTTGTCATTAGGGGGGCGGTGGGGTAGCCTAGTGGTTGAAGCGTTCGCTCGTCACGCCGAAGACCCGGGTTCGATTCCCCACATGGGTACAATGTGTGAAGCCCATTTCTGGTGTCCCCCGCCGTGATATTGCTGGAATATTGCTAAAAAGCGGGGTAAAACCATACTCACTCACTCACTCTTGTCATTAGTGTATGCACGCACTCATCTTGTTTGTGTGTTTAACCGTTATTCTCTCTAATAGTTCACCACGTCACAGGGACAAAAGTAAAGGTGAAGTTCGGTGTCCAGAGATGAGACTGTTATACAGACCCCTGTCGGCGTCTCGGCTATGTTTGAAATGACCCAACTATGTAACTGGTCAGACGGAACCCCTGGCTCTCCCCAAGGACATACCATCAACCAGTGATGGAGGGCAGTAGTTAGTTATAGTCCTGGCATTTACTGCTGTTTATAGGCACTGTTCATCTTCAACGGAACTTATGCCATGTATGGTGTAAATATATAGAACGTCATACTAGTGCATTTGGATGTTTTGTATTGAACGAGAAGATGTCATAGGAACAGAGAAACAACGAGTTCAAAAAACGAGTTGTTTCTCTGCTCCCATGACATCTTAGCTTCAATACAAAACATCCAAAGGCACTAGTATGACGTTCTATATTTATTATATATACCCTCTTATCTTGCATTAATCTGTTACTTAATAAGTAGAACCGGCAGGGGTTCAATACGGAATCTGGGGTGCAATACCAGTTGACCACGTCATCTGTATTGCACCCCGGTATTACTATCCTACGTTTACATGGGTATATAATAACAACTGGTATAATCACTATTTGATAGTGGTTAACACATGTTTATGATATAGTCGGAATCCTACAAAAGACTCTTATGATGATGGAAATGGTTTTCTTTTCCTCTTATAAATATTGCTTTGCAATACACTTTACCAATTTGTAAATAGGGCAATTTTCAGCCGCTGCGTAGTTGGTTAGCCCGATGTTAAGTGGGACCATGAAATATAACCTGGCAAAAGAACATATTCGCCGATGTTTGGTGGTGACTATAGGACACAAACAAGAAGCGTTTATTCAATGGCGATGTATTTTGGACTTTTGCAGTGTTTTGGCGACTGTTTCAGCCAGGTAAAGTCCAATTCTCAAATGTATACTGCTTTTGTCCCTCAGTTTATGTCAAGTACTCCATAACTCCCGGAAGTCGCAGAACGTATATTACACAAGATTGTTGATCAGAATTCTCCAGTTATCATTAAGTTAAATACCCGTACACGATATATACTTATAAAGAGAAATTTGGTGGAAGGTTTCGAGAGATCCAGAGGATTCTCCCTCTTGGAATAAATTAAAGTGTGTTTTGTTTTCTTTTTTTCGTATTTATGCAGAGAGTAGGTGATAATTTAAAACAGGCGTGGTATTCGTCAGTTAATGAATCCTCCTAGTGTGTATTCTATAAGAATATAAGATTTTGTTAAATGTTGAAAGACACCTTGTAATGATATTCCGACACACCTAGGGCTCGTACCTCTAAGTTCAGGTGTAAATATAAGATTGCAGTTGAAACTGGTAGATATACTGGATATATAAAAGATAATAAATGATTACTCGTATGTCCATATTGCAAATCTAGGGGCTATTCATATATTGAATATGGATTCCATCTGTCTTTTTAAAGTAATTAGAAAAAACACCTATACAGGTAAATATATTCTTGAACCTTATTCCATGCATACTAATAATAGTTTTCAAAATGAAAACCATGAGGTCATCTATAACATTGGTATATTTCTGTATTAGGTCAATAAAATTATCAATGCCAGAAATTAAAAAACAAAATAATCCGAAAATAAGATACATGTATGTAAATGCGCACTATAAGTGTTAAATCTTTCTGTATTTTGGTTCAAAAGCCTTATACCGAAAACAAAGCACCACATACCGTGGTCACTCCTCTCGTCATGTGACATCCTCGAGGCCAGCAGATCTACCCCCGGGGCCTGCTCTGTGAACAACAGCAGCCCCGACATGTCACACTTACAATAGCCATGCCACAATGTAATTATTATGATTGACAGCCTCGTCAAGTTATAAATGTTAGATACATCTTGAGAGGCTTTTAGTAGCCATTATGCGTGTATTTGACTGCTATTAACCTACTTATTAGATGTATTAGTGCCTCGGGAGGTGCATAGCGTGTATTTAATCGTTTATACTATTTACTGGGTCGTTGTTCTGTGTTTATGTCCATGTTAATCCACCTGTACGGTGGAACGCTGAATAAAGCCGTGAAGTCAAGGTGTCACTGTGTCATCTGGGACTGGGTCCACTTGTACATAAAGTACAGTCAAAATGTGACAAAACCTCCAAATAATTGGTACAGAAATGATTTTAGTGTTTTCAACATGTATAACTAATGAGTATTAAAAAGTCCTCCCTTCAAATATGATGCTAAGTCCTATTGTTTGGGGTAAAAAGTTTAAAAATTGAAATCTTCAGTAAATAATTTTTAAAATCTCATATTGAGACAAAAATTTACCTTTTTAAATATATTTTCAAAGAGTACACAAGGTACTACCAATAGATGAAATAGAAAAGTCAAATAATGTTATCCGAAGTCCTATTTTGGGGTAAAAAGTTAAAAAATTGAAATTTTCAGAGAATATTTATTTTAAATTTCATATTGAGACACAAGTGTACTTTTTATGGATATGTTCAAAGAGAACACAAGGTATTACTAATACATGGCTTATAAAAGTCAAATAGATGTATGCTAAATGCTATTATGGGGTAAATAATTGAAAAGTTAAAATTTTCAGAGAATAATTTTTAAAATCTCATACTGAGACCCAAGTGTACTTTTATATGCATATTTTCAAAGAGGACACATGGAACTACTAATACATGGACTGGAAAAGTCATTATTTGAATAAAACCATAGATAAAAGACTTTTCAGAGCATATATTTTAGGGTAAAATATACACAACTTCAGGAACATGCAATTTAGTTCCTCCTTTTGCCTCATCAAAGTTATAATTAATCTGAAAGGGAAATATCCTCTATCAATATGGAGAAGCTGTTATATCTCTAAAACTAACACATATTCATTCATAAACTGTGAACAGAGAGAGAGATCAAGTTATGAACTTGAGCCCTGAGCTATTTTAAGATGTTGAAATGTGTATTTATTGTTTCCTTGGCAATACGTTTGACTTTGTCCATGGTAGTATTCTTGCAACGGCTATATCCAAAGCCAATAGGAGTTCAACTAAGAAACTAAGTGGTGCCTTTGCTCTCCGGGTATTTGTCCATGACACTAGGCTTAGGTTTACTAAAAGAAGAGTGTATTTTTTGCTAAAGACTGAAATCCACATTAATATTTTTCTGCTGTAACCTCATGGACCGATTGAAGTACAGGGGACCAGATCATGCATGACGGAACTTCCATTCCATGTCAACATATGGGTGACAAATTCTCACAGTAAATCATTACAGTGTCCTATGTGAGATATTATCTGTCAAATACAACCAGCTGACTTCCACTTGAATATGAATCTGTAGATTACTTGACTCTGGTTAACCTAATATATGTGGCTTGTCGAAATGTGTACCGACATTGTCTTGACCGCTCACAAACACGTAAGTTGAGCAAATAAAGTCACCTTCTTGGCAAAAACGTCATCAGTATGCGTTGATCCACGTTCTCAGATTGATCTACATTATCTGTTGCAAATTGAATGAACTGACCCTGTGTACACCCATTTTCGGAAGCGTTGCGCTTAGCTCCTTCTGTAACTAGAGATTGTTATAATGAACAAGATATTAATTAACATATGGTTGGCTTGAACTTTAGTGATGGTGACCCTGAGCACCAAGGGCTTGACAGAGATACCCTTGGTCTCATAGCCTGTATATTTGAATAATATTGAGTATCATAAGGTATTACTAATACATGGCTTATAAAAAGTCAAATAGATGTATGCTAAATGCTATTATGGGGTAAATAATTGAAAAGTTGCAAAATTTTCACAGAGAATAATTTTTAAAATCTCATACCATGAGACCTACGTGTACTTTTTATATGCATTTATTTTCAAAGAGGACACGTGGAACTACTAACACATTGGACTGGAAAAGTCATTATTTGAATAAAACCATAGATAAAAGACTTTTCAAGAGCATATATTTTTCTATGCTTTCAAGGGTAAAATGTACACAACTTCAGGAACATGCAATTTAGTTCCTCGATTTTTGCCTGATCCACAAAACTGAACTCACTCACTACAAGGGCGGTGGGGTAGTATCATAGTGGTAAAAGCGTTGGCTTTTCGTCAAACGCCGAAGGCCCGGGTTCGATTCCTCACATGGGTACAAGTGTTAAAGCGTTTGCTCGTCAGCCCATTTCTGGTGTCCCCGCCGTGATATTGCTGGAATATTGCTAAAAGCGGCGTAAAACCAACTCACTCACTCACTCACTCATCCACAAAACCATTCTGTACCAATTGTTTGGAGGTTCAGTGATTTTTTCCACTAATTTTACTGGACTAATAGCGCTACCACGATCGTTGATTGGTTGGTTTGTTGTTTAACGCCGCAATATTCCAGGTATATGGAGGTGGTTTGTAAATAATCGAGTCTGAACCAGTGATCAACAGCACGACCACCGATCTACACATGGCTACGATGACATGTTGCAACCAAGTCAGCGAGCCTGATAACCCGATCCCGTTAGTCGCCTCTTACTACAAGCATGAGTTACATTGGGTTAGAAGATCAATTCTAAACCGGATATTCACGGGTGCTACCACGATCGTAACTCCCATAGTTTAACATAGATGTAAGATAGTCGTCAAGCTAAGTCGGGTTATACAAGAGGTGAGGTGAGGTGAGGTGAAATTGTGTTTTACGTCGTGCTTGAGAATATTTCGCTCATATGACGACGTGCATGCGTGTGTATGTGTATGTCCGGCTGCTTGTACTAGCCCAGACTTAAGCTGGTTTTATAGTGCTAGCCCACTGAGATACCATGCCGCAGTGAAGCATGAATACCCCACTCAGACACATTATACTGACTCCGAGCCGACCAGTCCTTGTTGTACCCATTAATGCCGAGCGCCAGACAGGGACCAACAAGTACCATATTTTAACGTCTTTTGGTATGACGCGGTCGGGGATCGAACCCACGACCTTCCGCTCTCCGTGCGGACGCTTTAACCACTACACCACGGAGGCGGTCCATTATGCAAGAGGATGCAGCGCAATAGCTGTCATATGTGTTTGTTTGCTGTGTACTATAATGCTATACACAACAACATGTCAGCTATATGACATATATATGTAAATATCGAGTCTTGACCAGACAGTCCCGAGATTGATATCATGAGCATCGCTCTGCTCATTTGGGATACGATGACATGCATTAACCAAATCAGATCACCCGGTCCGATTAATCAACTCTTACTACAAGTATAGGTTGCTTGGACCTGCTCTTGTCCGGATCTCCAAGGAGCTTGTGTACTATGAATACTACAGGAGTGTATAAAATACACCGTATGTTTGTTAGCTTATGTTTTCGTCATTTGACCCGTGAAGATCCGGGTTAGAATTGGTCGTCAGCATCCCATACTTGTCATCTTTTCCCAATTGTGTAGATCGATGCTCATGTTGTTGATCACTGGATTGTCGGGTCCAGACTCGATTATTTACAGACCTCCGCCATATAGCTGGAATGTTGCTGAGCACGGCGTTGAACGTTCGATAACAACCAAACAAAAGCAAAATCTTTGCTACCTAAAGTCACATTCAGCAATATTCCAGCTATACGACTGTGGCCTGTAAATATTGGAACCAGCTATACGACTGTGGCCTGTAAATATTGGAACCAGCTATACGACTGTGGCCTGTAAATATTGGAACCAGCTATACGACTGTGGCCTGTAAATATTGGAACCTATACGACTGTGGCCTGTAAATATTGGAACCAGCTATACGACTGTGGCCTGTAAATATTGGAACCAGCTATACGACTGTGGCCTGTAAATATTGGAACCAGCTATACGACTGTGGCCTGTAAATATTGGAACCAGCTATACGACTGTGGCCTGTAAATATTGGAACTGACAATACAGTGGTCGATATAGTGAACAACCAGTCTGGATACGATGACCACCCGGTCCATTGTTGCCTCTTACGACACCCTGTTCTTACCCGGAACTCCATGGGGGTAGATGTTCAAGAGATTAACACGTGAGGTATACTCATGCCAATAATGGTTGTCACCCCCTTCAATTTTTTTTATTGGAATAGGCACTGTTCCGAAACGACAGAAATGGTCAGCTGTATCTGAAATAACCGTTTCCCCAATACAAAATCAAAACGGAACATTAACAGCTCCAGTTAAAATCCACATCGATATTGGTAACAAGCGCCATGTATCGTTTTCATTAAATTATTTTGTACCTACTACGGTATTGAGCATGGCACTATCAAATCGTGTAGCCGTGTCCGAACCCTGTGCTAACCAAGCGTTCAATTGTCCAAACAATTGATCGCATTGTAAACTCCTCGCAGTGTCACGTAACCAAACATAGATGTCAGCGGGCGCTCCACTGGATACATCTACAGGGCCATGTTCGATTGGATCAACACGAGACACGGTAAGGTCAGAGGCAGCTGATGATTGTGCAGAACTCTAGATTGCTGATCCTTCATGTCTGGATACAGAGGTCAAGGTCAAAGAATATTTGGACAATTGATGATATAAACCACAAGGATGGCGGACGTCGGAATGAAATGTTATTCCTCTCTTCAGGAACAACTTGATTGATGAGGATGCCTTGATAGCCCAATGAATGATTGAAAGAGGCAAACTGTGAATCGATTGATGACGTAGACTAGTAAGCTAAACTTGAAGGTTCTGATATTATTGCGGAAATGCCAACATGCACCGTCTCTATACTTGGGACCATTATTCTTATCTGTGAGTTGTAATCCCACGCAGGGAATGTTAGAGTTATAGTGGAGTTATATATTAGATATTGGTGCTGACATGTACACGCCCACTGGTAGTTAGTATTGATATCGTGAGAACCATTCGTAGTAATCTTGATATGAAGACGGTAAATGTTGATATGAAGACAGTCATTTGTAGTTAGTATTGAGGTCAATAGAACCGCTGATTGATTAAAGCCATTTGTATTTAGTGTTGCTATTAACACATATGCTTGTAGTAAATCTTTATATAAGGACACCCACTTGTAGTAAATGTTGATATGAAGACACCCAATTGTAAATGTCGATATGAAGACACCCACTTGTTGTAAGTGTAGATATGAAGACACCCACTTGTTGTAAATGTTGATATGAAGACACCCACTTGTAGTAAATGTTGATATGAACACCCACTTGTAGTAAATGTTGATTGTAGTAAATGTTGATATGAAGACACCCACTTGTAGTAAATGTTGATATGAAGACACCCACTTGTAGTAAATGTTGATATGAAGACACCCACTTGTAGTAAATGTTGATATGAAGACACCCACTTGTAGTAAATGTTTCTTCGAAACAAATCCCAGAGCGAATCCAGATGCTCTTGAACCTTAAGTCCCCATGTGGTTGGGTCAATTTATAGCCTTGCTACTCATGTAGATGACAAGAACACCAAAACTTTCCTAAATATTTTATCGCCATCACCAGCAAACACTCTTTTTAAGTAATAGCTTTTTCCGCTTTAAAGATGTCTTGTCGCCTACGCTGATAGAACACGTTCCATATGTTGATATCTTTATATATCTACCTTCTCCCACTTGTCAAGTAATGTTGTTTAAATGTACTGTTGTCTTTGCATAAATCTTATTGAACGTTGTCTTTATTTGTGGTGTGTGAAGCCCATTTCAGGTGTCCCCTGCCGTGATATTGCTGGAATATTGCTAAAAGCGGCATAAAACCCAACTCACTCACTCAGTTAATGTGTGTCTTTGTTTGCAAGCAGCAATATTCCTGCTGTTTCATGGCGGTCTGTCAATTATCGAGTCTGCACCAGAAAATCAAGTGATTGGCCTACGATGACCCACATCAACCAAGCCAAATTCTAACCCAATCTTCACGGATCGCTTCATCTGTGCACAAGGAGTTTCATTGTGCTGCTTAATGAAGTCCAACCCAAAACCCACGCCCCCAATATCGCCCGTCCCTGGTTAATTTACCACTTAGTTAATACTGATGAGATTCCCCGTTGTACAAGTAGACCCAGATGAAATTTGAACGTGTACAATGATTTGTATGCACACTAAGCTTATCGACCGCAGCCCTGTTTTTCCGCTACAACAAATGCCATATACCAACAGTCCATACTCTCAAGTCATGCCGGGTCCGTACAATGCATTATTCGCAACCAGGGCATCTCCTGTAGACCACCGGACTCCAGATCATCCTCTCCATCCCAACCATTCAGCTACAGCCTCAATGGGGGATAACTTGAAAGAGTTCCGTGTTCAAGAGGGTGTATGATTTTTCAAGCACATATGTTTTCGATTGCCCTGCAATGCTCCTCGGAGCTATCTAATCCCTGCAGTGTGTATTGATTCCCTCCGAATTTCGTCGCTTGACATTTTAAACTATTGCAATACAATGTGCAGGTATTACTAATGTATTGTAACAGGGTATCGGATTTCTAGCCGGGTAGACAAGTTACACGGTATGCCTGTATCGGTCTTGACGCTCGATGTGTCCACATCTTTGGGAATGTAGGTATGTTGCCATTTCCTTCATGCATTTGTGTTTAATGTTGTAGTTTGACAGGACTGAGTACCATTGTATGTGTGAATAAGCAATATTATATAAGACTTGCACTTGGAAGTCACCATGCCAACCTGCTCTCTGCTGCCTCTTCTCCGCCATGCAATATTCCTGAACAAAGTACTGTTTTGTCAACATACGGAAGGTAGACTCTCAGTCCCTGGATGGGTAGGAGAACATACAATCTCAGTCCTGGGGTCGATACTGCAGGACAAGATATACTGTTGGGTGGGTACTGAAGGTGGAGGTCCTCAGGTGGGTACTGAAGAGGGAGACTGACTCTCAGGACTGACTCTCAGTCCTTGGGTGGGTACTGAAGGAGGAGACTGACTCTCAGTCCTTGGGTGGGTACTGAAGGTGGAGACTGACTCTCAGTCCTTGAGTGGGTACTGAAGGAGGAGACTGACTCTCAGTCCTTGGGTGGGTACTGAAGGGTGGAGACTACTCAGTCCTTGGGTGGAGTACTGAGGTGGAGAGGTGGGTACTGAAGGAGGAGACTGACTCTCAGTCCTTGGGTGGGTACTGAAGGTGGAGACTGACTCTCAGTCCTTGGTGGGGTACTGAAGGTGGAGACTGACTCTCAGTCCTTGAGTGGGTACTGAAGGAGGAGACTGACTCTCAGTCCTTGGGTGAAGGGGTACTGAAGGGTGGACTGACTCTCACTGATTCTCAGTCCTTGGATGGAGTACTGGAGACTGACCTTCAGTGCTGAAGGTGGAGACTGACTCTCAAGTACTGAAGGAGGAGACTGACTCTCAGGTCCGGGAGGTTGAGACCTGACTGACTCTCAGTCCTTGAGTGGGTACTGAAGGGTGGATGCTGACTATCAGTAATGTGGGAGACTTGTGATGGGCATGACATAATAGAATACTATTGTAATTTGAAAGGATCGGTTGGTTCGTAACTTCTTTTGAGTAGTATACATCAACTAGCAGTTGATAATCCTTAGGACACACATGTAATGTCTCAGTCATTTTTGAACGACCAAACACAGATCAAACTCAGGTGCCAGATCTAGAGCATAGTCACCATGTAAGCTGTCTGTTGGTGTTTAGTTAGTTACTACTCGTGACTACGCCGGACTCAGCTGTATGAGCTTGCACCACTGGTAGCCTTCTTAGACAAGCATGAAGTAGTACTTCCCGTAAGTAGGACGAGTTCAGAAAATCACATTAGGGCAAACATTTACTGACTGGTGGCACACAATCGCATTAAATGCAGATCTTAGTTCCCGCTGCCGCTTAACAAGGATCAGAGGACATCCCATTACGGATCACGTCAGAATTACCTTCCATCTGACCATTCAGGCATTACAAAACGGTCTCCTGTTCAGTTTTTATATTTTGAATCGAGAACTTTGTCAAAATATTTTATAATCGTAGTGTGGAATGAAAGCGGCCAGTCTGAATGTAGTGCCTACAGGCTTGAACATCTGCTGCTGGCTAGTGTTGAGTATTGTCCGTCATTTCATTGTTCTGGACAGATCACTTCTCAGATCTTTGTTTAGTGGTATTGCACTAAGACATACTTATAATGAGATTGTGTGACACAAACATTTAATTTCTCGGTCCTGAAGATTAATGCCCCTAATCAATATATAAATCAATTATGAAGGGTTTTTAATTTCAAACTAGGTTCTGTATCCAATCGTTTTTGACGAAGATGATTATCGTTGTACCCACTTTCGTCAGGGATTTATCTGGACCCTCTCAGAGGCCAATATTCGTCCCAAGTCTGCAGAAAATGATTCTAAATATTCAAACTGTCTGTTGTTTCCTTCGAATTTGCTAAATATGTAGAATCATTTAATCAAATTTTGAACAATATCACCATTTTGTCCCAACTACTTTGCATTTATTAGGACTCCTGTATAATTTCAGATCGTCATCGCGAACACAAAGGCTTGTAACGCAAAACAAAGTAGCATCAAGGTATAAGTCCTTGACGGGGTCTTAACACTATATAAATGGATATATATAGTGTTAAGACCCCGTCAGTGACAATATATATCTTGATGCCAGCGCTACAAGGTACACGTGTAGTGAACACGTACACGTGCCTCAGTCATGTATGCATGGACAAAACGGATATTTCATTTCAGTAGGAAATCTTCCCCAAATATAAATCACGATTGATGTCAAAAGCATTGCAATCTACTTCCCTTGAATAAGGAAACGTTAGAACCCGGATATAAACGTGACTGGGGATTTCTATTAAAATACACGGAAGGTATTGAATTGACAAAGGTGTCAGTTTTTCCCCCATTAGCCTGAGACAAAGTGAGGGAAAATAAGGTTGATATGTAGGAACACAGAAGGGGCTGTAGGAGTTCCTGAACTGACGGATAGATCATCAGCTTAGTTGTTGTCCTTCCTGACCACAACTATCCGGTGTCCAGGCCTGGCTCTGGACGGAGCGGACGACGGACAAGTACATCTAGGTCTGTTTATGCAGGCCGTATTGGCAGAAATCTTCAAAATTATAAGCTTTATTGTAGATTGTATTATTCTGTGCACCGAATTACACTTCACCTACGTTAACAAGATATTGCTTCCTGATAGCCTGTCTGCTTTATGCTGGTTAGCAATATTTCACCTGAACCGTCAAAAAGAAGAAGAAAATTGGCTTGGGTCAAACAATCACAAACGTTATCAAAACATTAGTTTGCTGAAAACAGTCGCCGAAACTCTGTGTTAAAGTCTACAGATATGATACTCGACCCATAAACATCCGGATTAGAACTGGCCTGCAGTAACACATGCTTGTAGTAAGGCGACTAACAGTATGGCTCGCTGGTTTGGAGTATGTCATCGTATCCCATTTGCGTAGATGATGTCGATCACTGACTTGTCTGGTCCAGTCACGATCATTTACAAACCGCCGTCACATAGCAGGAATATTGCGGTGTTAAACGGCAAACAAACAAACAAAGATACCCGTATGAACGATTTGTCATCATATAACAATTTCTTGTTCTTTCACATTTAGCCCCCATCAAACATGAGCACATACTTTCTTCTGCAAGGCTGAACAAATGCATGGCTGATTCTAGGATTCTATTGGGTACAGTAACATCTGTCAAAAACGTCACCAGGCCTCACCACCCCATCCGAATTATTTGCCTCTAACGTGAAACATGTCTAGGGACTATGATCTTGACTTCCAACAAGAATGCCCAGTGTAGGAATGCTTTAAATAACACACCACCAACATCGCAGATACTACGTAGAATGCTCCAGCCTTAAGTTATCTGCCACTGAACTCTGTCCTGTTTACAGACAGTGCCAGTCACAGCCCATAAAACACAGTCCATTAACAAATAGAAATTCTTTGTGATGCAAACTCTGTGATCCCCTTCATGCTCGGCACCATATTTGTTTGTATATAGTTATTTATTACAAGCCCAGTATTGGGTGTAGAACTACTCTGGAATACCTGCTGACCCATGTCCTCAGTGCCAGGACCTGACCCTTCGTTTGGTATTCTGTAGGTGAATGAGTGAGTGAGTTTTACACTGCACCTAGCAATATTCCAGATATATGGCGGCGGTCTATAAATAATAGAGTCTAGACCAGACAACCCAATGATCAACAGCATGGGCATCGATCTATGCAAATGGGATATGATGACATGTGTCAACCAAGTCAGCGAGCCTGACCACCCGATCCCGTTAGTCGCCTCTTACAAGCATGGGTTACTGAAGATCAACTTTAATATTGCTGAATGCAGCGTTAAACAACCAACCAACCAACCAACCTCCCCTTTGAAATATTTTGCTAATACATTATATAACCACACGTTGTTGTTGAAACGAAAGACAGTCTTTTGATCCAGGGCAGCAAATGCGGGCAAAAGATATCCGCAAACCCTAATACTTTAATTACATCACAGCCATTCACTGAAAACAGGAGCGGCTCTCTAGTACACTGGTTTATCTGTTTCTAGTGGCTTGAGAATGGCACTGTGGCCAAACGGGTCCATAGAATTACCATCCCTTCGGTCAACGAGTTAACATGTTGTGGTTTACACGCTAGTGAAGGCCATCGGCTCTCGTGGCCTTGCGGCGATGTCTAACACAGACCGAGGTATAGCCTGCCAAGGCGGGGGCACTGTTCTTAGCTTCTGTGAGACTGCCACCAGGACATCTCGTAGCCTCTCGTATCGATCTCGTCGCACGCGCTGCAGAACAATGACCTAGATTGGACAGGATATGCCGTGCTCTCAGGCACATCCGGGTGATTCTTGGGACACGTGATCTAAATTGGCGCTCAGTGAGGGTGGGTGACATTTGGAAATTTAGCTATTTTATCAGATATGTTACAGACAAGTTGATTCATGCACTGCTTTCACGCACGACTGATATTAATACTGATAACTATATCGATACTTGCTGTGGCGTGACTTCCATCAAGTATGGCCGTCGACAAGGCTACAGCACCCATTAACAACCGAAATGCCTTATGTCATCTTAGTTATGGCGCAATATTTAAATCCTGTGATAATTAAGGATAGTTACGTTGAAACCACACGTTTCTCTTGACATTCACAATGAAACTCAACCACCAAAATACATCACCGTGATGATTTTAAAAACTTGAAAATCAGCATTCGCTGAAGACATCTTCGTTGCGTGTCATCCACACAAAACCGAAGGTGGTGGAACACGAAATAAAATGGTTAAAACGGCACCAGATGCTCTGTGATAAGACACTTAATCTCTTTTGCATATTTTTTGTCAAGCGTGTGAAAAGGTCGGGCGTTGTGATAATGATCACGTAATGGTATAATGGACGGACACAACAATCAGTATGATTGAAACATTTGTTTACCATGCCTACAGGTGCACTTCACCTCCTGTAGGGGTGCTGTAATGGAGGTGGGCGGGGGCGTGGTGGTGGATACAGATGATTGTACGTCGAAGGATCCTAGTACCATGCAATTCATCCAAACTATTTTAGACTTGAAAAAGGCAAGAAAATCCAACATGTGGCATTTGTGACAGGATGGACAGCAATTATTTAGAGCTTACAATGAACTGACTGAATATACAGAGAACATTTTCAGTTAGCCTTGCTCCAAGGGTGTACTGAATGCTGAGCCCATTGATGTATAGAAAATTTATCCTTCGAAGAGGCAAGTGTAGATAAGCGCACAGTACCAGTCTGTTATTTATAAATAATTTTTAGAAAATATTTAAACTATTAAATATCACTTTAGAGACTTGTGCAAGTCAGTGTACAGTCACTGTTAACACATTATGGTTGACATTACAGTCAGTCTGCATGGATGGAATTGAAACGCTCACAGTTGTTATCACACGTGTCCGCCATTGGCTTCAAGATACCCGCATATAAAATCTTGCTGAGTTTGTTTGACGTCGGGATACGCAATTCTCTGAATGATTGTATTAAGTCACGTATGTTAGCAGGAGGGGTAGATCGTGTCCTAGTCTGACGATCATGGTGGTCCAAGAGATGTTCAGATATGTCAGGAGAGGTAGCTGCTCAGGGCGTCGACGTTCTTGACCTACAGCAGGAGGCGGACGATACCTGCTGTATGAACCTTTGCGTTTTATGTTGCAACAGGATATGTGCATTTGGTTGTATAAATGGAAGCGCATCTGTGTGTGCTTAGCTTCTCTTTGAAGCAGCGTTGTGTTGTGAGATTAGCGTTCATCATATCACGTTCCGTCTTTTCGTGACCTCAAACCAGTGTCCAGATCATTATGCTGTCACCTCCAACAGACACACCATAGAACGTTCCCGACGATGAAACACACCTTCTCTGAAACTCTAACTTACACCCTGAAGAACTGGAACCTTCTCTCATCATGACTCGGCCAATTCCTGTTGTGCCATCGATGCACAGTGATGTTAGTGATTCCCGGGCCGATTAGTCCCGAATACCATGGTAATTCAGTCGTCTGGGTACAGTGAAGCGGTTGACAATATGTCCTTGGCAGACGATACTGATGACGTCACTGTGGATAAGATGCACATTTCCGTTGGGTGTGGTGACCTGTCCTGGGTATGGCCACTGTCTGCCCTCCGGTGTCATGGCAGCAACTTGGTGATTGTAGTAGCATGAGTGCAACTTACCGATGATATCGTATCTGGCTTTAAGCTGTTAGAACCAAAAGCTGATTCTCTGTGTTACTCATGTTACTCTTCAAAACAAAAACAAAAGAAACGCATAAGCCATTGTTAGAAGAACTGATTGCGTTAGCAATTATTTCATGTAATTTCCATGGTAAAAACGTAAAAATTCACACGTCTGTAGACAAAGAGTTTGCCAACACTAGATCAACCTTTATTGTTGTGTTCCTGTTTACTGGAGTCCACAAGATGGCGTCAAAGTCAGTACTTTGTACGGCCACCATTGGCTGCAATTACTGCACGGCACGGGGCAGTTGGGTAGCCTAGTGGTGAAAGCGTCCGCTCGTCACGCTGAAGACCCGGGTTCGATTCCCCACATGGGTACATGTGAAGTACATTTCTGGTGTTCCCCGCCGTGATATTGCTGGAATATTGCTAAAAGCGGCGTAAAACCATACTCACTCACTCACTACTGCGCATGCACGGCACCGTCTCGGCACAGACTGGATAAATGGACGAAGTCGCACTTGCGGAATTCTTCCCCACTCTTCCTGCAATGCGATGGCCAGTTGTGGAAGTGTCTGATCCGTAGTTTGACGTTGACGTACACGTCGATCGAGTTCATACCATAGGTGTTCTATCGGGTTTAGATCTGGTGATCGGGAAGGCCATGGCAAGACAATGACGTTAGAATTGGCAAGGTAGCGGACCATGATGCGAGCTGTGTGTGAAGTAACGTTGTCATGCTGGAACAACTCCCTCTGTCGGTCCATAATCGGAAGCATGTGACGTGCAAGGACTTCGTTGATGTACTGATTTGTTGTCAAATTCCCCATAACCACCACAAAATCAGATCTTTGTGTGCTGGATATCTCACCCCACACCATGACACTGTCTACACCGATTCTGTCGACCTGTCGAATGCAATAGTGGCAAAACGTTCATTTCTCCGACGGTAAACACGCTGCCTTCAATCTCGCCGGTGAAGATGAAATTGTGATTCATCACTGAACCAGACTCGCCTCCAGTTTTAAGGTTCCGGGCTCTATGACACCACCGCAAGCGATTGCGCCGATGGAAGTCCCTAAAACAGGGGCGACAACTGGCCTTCTTGGTCGAGTCCCCACTTCACGCAATCAATTCTTGAAAGTTTGGTCGGAAATTTTCTCAAACCAGGGATGCGTTGTGCAGTCTCCACGGCTGTGGCAAGACGATGACACAGGTGAGCAACCCGGACGTAACTAGGGTGGTAACTCCTGGACGGCCGGCTTCTCGGGCGGAATTGGCCCGCAGGAAACGATCCCAAAGGCGAGAAATGGTGCTCTGATGAACGTTGAAATGTCGGGCAAATGCAGATTGAGACTCCCCAGCTTCAAGGCGGCCTATGGCGATGTTTCGATTAGCGGCACTCAGTCGTGGCATGATGATGTCCTCTTTTCCAGGCAAAACAAATGGCATAATTAAACACAACGTTTGCCTTTTTATAGTGATTGAAATCGCATGCTTTTCCGCTTAATTGCACGTGCATTTGCCTTGCATGTTTTCTTGGTGACGTTTTGGCGAATATTTCTTCAAACGCTTCTAAAACAAGGGGAAAAGTTAGAATTGCCGCGTTTTGGCGCTGAAGCTGTTTACAACCACACAAAGATGACGTTTTGGAAAGAAATAGTATATTTGTATTTTTTTGCCACAGCTACATGAGTCAATATTCTCAAAATCACCTGTGCGTTTGTTTATATGAAGAGCGTACTTTCTGCACTGACGAATGCCATTTTCATCAGGTAATCACACCGCATATGTATTTCCAATAGTAAGTTACTAACGGTCATAATATTCCGGCAATATCACGGCTGGGACACCAGAAATGGGCTTCACACATTTTACACATGTGGGGCATCGAACCCGTGTCTTCAGCGTGACAAGCGAACGCTTTAACCACTAGGCTACCCCACCGCTACTTTATTAATAAAAATCCCTGCGATCTGCTATCATAAAGTCAACACAATTTGTCAGTTTGTATGAAAATAGTGATCAAAAGGCATTATCGAAATGATGAAAGAAGGAGATATGGTAACAAGACAGCAAGTTGGATGTCATATCGATGGATACAGTATTTTCAAATCTCAAAAAACAACAACCAAAACCCATGAAAGTATGGAAGTCCAAGAATTAACAGCACTATTAAATATTAAATTAAAAGTAATGATTTTTGCAATCAGGAGTACAATGCACCATAAGCATGGAATCCTTGTCTGATAATCATGAACTTATTCCCCTGATAACATAAGACCAGGGAGCGGTCAACGATCATCCAAGAGGTACGCGGGCACTTGACCTCGGTCTGCGTCGACCGGTGAAGTGCCACCTGATTACCATGAAACAGATGCATCGTCGCGGGTTTGATAAATCTTCCAAATCAGATCAATAACGCCACTTTTGAAAATATGAATTCACAACTTAAACCCGACGTCTAGCGAGGCTTTATAATAAGCACTGAGTCTCAAGTTGGGAGGGTTCGTAGGGGGCAGTAGAGAAGAGATGTGTTTAACCTTTATCATCACAGCTTGACCCGTATCGGGCAACCCCTGACCACGCGACTCACAACCTTCCAACAATCAGCTGATTCCGTCTCAGACTCAAGCTTTGGCGTTAATCTCGGTTGATCAGCGCCGACTTCCTGACTTACGATCTTCAGCCGTGGCCGGTCCGCTCGCAAGTAATCCGCAGTTGTTGATGGCACTGTAGGGATTACTGAGATATCGTGGTGTGCCCAGTTTGACAGCTGCGGCATTGTAATCGTGATTTCGTGCGGCAATATATGCGATCGGAAAACCTTGTGGCGGTGTGAAAAGAAACAAAATTAACATTAAAAAGTAACACAATATAATATGCTAATACTATTATATTAAGCCTAAAAAATTTCGTCGCGGTTTTAAATGCTTGTTTTCTATATCATTCGGTCAAATCCTAACGATTCGGAGGTCCCGTACAAAGACCACTCTCCGTTGGCTCAGGACTTGGTAGGTATTCATTGTCAAACATCCCAAGTAGATTTACAGTGTTTCCCTATGTTTCTGTATTCCTATAGCTGAAAATCATAAACAATGCATACTACTGAAGAAGTTGAAGAACATCGATATTGCCATATGACTAGTGTTAATGTCATGATATTTTATACATGAATAAATCACGACACCACCCACATAGATGCGGCTGCAAATAGCTCTGTTCTATAAGCTGGTAAACACTCGTCACATGAAGAGTGCTGTTATAAGTTATATTTGAAAAATAGAAACAACTGTGTTGTATTCTTTGGTCTAATAAATATAGTTTTATAACAAGACATATTTTTGTTCTGTAACATTGACTTTCCGCGCGTCAAACGCATGCACCCAACAACCCAACGAATGTCAAATCACTTTGGATTCATAATGGATTCAGCCATTACAGCCTGTCAACCTGTTCTATCATTCAATCAAACATACGATCAATCAATGTATCCCGTATGAGGCTTTGGGCAGACTACAAATGTTGTAATATATTTAAAAATCCCAAATAAGCAATATTTTATTCTATTTTTTAATTTTTGATATTGATTTTATACGATAGTACTAGTACTGAACATTCGTGTAGTCTTAACGCTCAGCATGAACGCTTGTGAATTTAACTCGGTAACGAAATCAGACGTATAGCAATTACACAAATTCTTAAATACACTCAGTCCTATTGCATAAAGTCAAAAATAAAAATAGAAAACTATAGGAAGTATTCTGAAACTATGATGATAACACGGTGCGAATAAACATGTGTTTATCATAAACACGAATAACGACATTGATGCATCCCTATGAGAGCCAGAACAGAACATATCTAAAGTATTTATGATGTACGTTATAACATACCGGACATTCCTAAAGAAAATGAAATTCATCTTCAACATTATTATTGCATGTTAACACAAAATCGACAGTGTCCAGTTATACACCTGTAGTATACCTGTGACGCGTTTAGGCGAAGAACAATCAACGCAGACCAGATACACGGAGACTGCGAGTCACGCGATGCCTATATTAGGCCCTGCACTCATACACAACATGTTTCTAATTAATTTTCATTCTTAAATGCCAGGATCACCATGTTTTTGAAACTATATTTTTGTGCCTAAGTTGTTTTCAAAAAGAAAGAAAAAAAGACAACTATTTTTAATCCAGCAAGGAAGGAGTTGAATGTACACGTATGGATTTTGAAACTGTAAATTGAACTGTAGTACCAGTGTATACAGAGCACCCTGTCGTCCAACCATCCCATAGCAATGCCTAAGATGCGGAAATTTAAAAACAGTTGCATTCTGAACCTTTGTATCAGAAATAGAGTTATCTTATTTAAAAACAAATATTTACAAAATAAAATAAATAAACTCCAAATAGAGCCCAGACAAACGTTTAATTTCAACCAGAGTGGCAATCTAGACCTGACCAATCATTCTGGACTTCAGTTGGTCTCCATATTTAATTTCCCTTGGGTCTGGGAGACAGACTATCGGAACCCGAAAAAGGCATTGACAAAAAGGCAGAAAGGCTATGGTGTTTAGCGACCCACACGCCGATGAAAAACATTTCTTTTTCTCCTTTTTCTTTTTCCTTTCTCACCAAAGGATGCAAATGACCAACTATGTGTCGGGATCTCCAACCGACTCTGTCTTTGAGAATGATTAAATTACTACAGTACCTGAGTGTGAATTTCCACCGAAATACAACATAGCAGCGTTTATTATGTATATAACTTCTGTGTTAATTATCCATGTATAAACGCTTAGTGTATGAATGTTCTGGTAGTGACGCATACAGACACAACGCAAAAAGTAGGACCATATCTAGACTTGCACGAGTCTCTAAGGTAATACTAGTAATTAATAGTTTAAATGATAATCCTCAAAAATATAAAATATGCGTACAACATACTGGCGTCCTTACTGTCCGCTTACCTAGACTTGCCTCTTTAAAGGATAGAATTACTACCCATGGTGTTAGCATTTAGTACAGCCTTGGAGCAAGGCTAGAGTATATCCTCCACGAAATAACGTGTCATGTCGACACAATAATATGAAATGGTTTAACAAACAGACCTAGGTTAGATATTACCGATGTCTGTGGCAGGTTGATGTTATTAGGCGAGTTTGCCCGACCCAGCTGACGAGGTGCGCAGCTACACACGTGGGGATGTTGATCTAGCTCCGTTGTGTTTCACTTACGTTCCTGCTACACACATAACGCTCGTAGTCAAACATAGCACCAGATGCACTTGGAACTACAACAATGACCTGCCTCGACCTTCACCTTTCTATGCGTGCATTAGGGTTTCCCACACGATGCAATGACAACAACGCTGGCGATGCCGACAAACACGTCGACGTATGTAGCGAAGTGGTGTCGGTGCATAATTGGTACCGAAATGTTGTGATACAGTACCGTGCAGAAACATGTGTCAGCAGAGGCTTCATGTTGGCGGTGAAATGATGCGATACAGTACCGTGCAGAAACATGTGTCAGCAGAGGCTTCATGTTGGCGGTGAAATGATGCGATACACTACAGCACACAAGCATCAACGTATTGTAATTTGAATATATTGAAGGTATATTTAGGTGGGGGGTGATTATCCTTTGATTTTCAGGAACTTTGACAAAACATCACGTGTCCAGTTGGCATGGAACAGATGAGCAGGAGAGTGAGTGAGTATGGTTTTACGCCGCTTTTAGCAATATTCCAGCAACATCACGGCGGGGGACACTAGAAATGGGCTTCACATATGGGGAATCGAACCCGGTCTTTCGGCGTAACGAGCAAACACTTTAACCACCAGGCTACCCCACCGCCCCAGATGAGCAGGAGAATGAAAGATGTATGGGTTCGATATACGCGATAATTACGACTATTCTCAACGTGTCGTGTTGTGTGTGGGAATATACAATAATATACAATTATACAGTCGGAAAATGAGTGTAAAATAATTACCTTTCCAGGACAAACTGCTCCATATATCAACTGCCTGGAAAGAATATTTAATATATACGTCCATATTTGGCGGTGACTAAAAGGAAACAAACAATAAATGGTTATATGATGGTGGTGTTTTTTTATATACGAGTATCAGAGTCGTGTTTTCGGAACCTACATCTGCGGGGTTTCGGCCGTTATTTTCTGCCAAGTAACGTTTTGAGAACTTTTGCAATGTTTGGGTCAAATTCAGTTTCCAAGCGTAAACTTTCTTTTGCCATGTAGTATACGACTTGTGAACATTTCTTTACGAAAAACAAGTTAGTGACTCCACAGCAACAGTTGGCAAACACGTTTTAGTTATTGGTGTCGTAAATGTAACAAGGTTCGATCTAATTGTATCACGGACTTATTCTCATCGTCAACTTCATTGTCATGGTAACATCTTTAACAGTTTTATGTAAAACATTTAATTGTTACTTAAAGTGATAATATTAGATAATATAATACTGCAATATGTGAATGTGATTATATGACCTGTTTATTAACTTCTGTGCAGAATACTCTGGGAAGATGGGCCAGGCATAATGTCATATAGGAAGGTCTTATTCAAACTCATTGTTCAGTGCGTGAACCTCTAAGGGTTCGGGATAGGGATATAGGTCCCCGGCAGCCTGTGCTTGTCCGTAGGGTGCTGTTGTATAAAACAATCTTAGCGTTGTCCGTACGGTGTGCTGTAGATGTATGGGAAACAATCTTAGCGTTAAGACCTAGCGTTAAGACTGCCACGAGTAGATGTTAAGGTGTGGGAGTTACGGCCACCTTAGCGTTAAGACTGCCACGAGTAGATGTTAAGGTGTGGGAGTTACGGCCACCTTAGCGTTAAGACTGCCACGAGTAGATGTTAAGGTGTGGGAGTTACGGCCACCTTAGCGTTAAGACTGCCACGAGTAGATGTTAAGGTGTGGGAGTTACGGCCACCTTAGCGCTACGATCGCTTTCTTGCTTGGTTGTTTGTTTGGGGTTTTTTTCAACGCCACACTCAGCAATATTTCAGCTACATGGCGGCGGTCTGTAAATAATTGAGTCTGGACCAGACTATCCAGTGATCAACACCATGAGCATCGTTCTACGCAATTGGGTTACGATGACGTGTAAAAATCAATTGCATGTCAGCGAGCCTGACGGTCACCCAATCCCGTTAGTCGCCATCTTACGACAAGCATGGGTTGCTGAGGGGTGACGATCGCTATGTACAGCGGCGGTCAGACCAGATGGTCAGAGGTCAATGCTCATGATGTCTATCACTGGTTAACTGGTCAACATTCAGACAGAGTGGTCGTGATTTGAAAGTAGTATTAAAACGAGCGTTAAACGATATACAAATGGTAATTAAAGTGTGTCACAAGTTTGGCTATCAACTTACAGATTTCCATTGCGTAAGAATACTTATAACATATTGTCATGAGGAGATTTTCGAAATGGGTGACAGTTTGCCGAGGTATTTGTCTATGACGCTAAGCCTATGATCGCTGGCTCCAATCACAGATTCCAAGTTACTGTGTTAGGTTTGTAAGAGCCATACCCGTACTTAAGGGTTTCACCAAATCAGCAACAGGTCTCTACAGCCGACATTGTACCCTTGTACCCAGCTTCATCTACCCGTATTGATGAAATCCACTGAACTATATATTACCTTTTCAAATAATCATCGCAATTTACCACTTGTAGGAAGCATCTGCTTCAAAATGTTAATTATTATGAAATTATTTTATGCACAATTTTACAATATATTTAATATTTTATATTCAGATATATCATATCATATACATTTTATATATTTATATCTTTAAATTATACCTATAGTATATAGTATTATGTATCATTTTACCTTATTTTATCAAGTATTTAGTATTTTGTAAACCATATAGTCTCTCATAACCCTTTTGGGTGGCAATTGTACTTTTACGTTTTAATATTCAAATTGCTGTATTTTAAACCATGTTGTACAATTGGTGAGACTTTAATACACTATATTGTATTGTGTTGTACTATACACGTGCAGATTCGCAGCCTGTTTTAATAACACCTTAGGTGGTAATTTATTATTAGGCTGTTAGTTTATTTTAATTCAAATAAAATCATAGCTTAACTCTCATAGATAATTAGTCGTATTATTTATTTATATATCTCTTTTGTCTCCAAGCTGTGCGATATGGATGACGTCATCGAACGAATCGCAAGAGAATCAACTTGTGCGACACTTCGTGCATATACCATTGTGGTTCCATGTAACCCTGTAACAGAGGTAGGTACCTCGTAATGTTCGAAGATTTGTATACCCGTGTATGTGCAGTTATTGCAGAGACTGTAGCCGCTATATGGCTGGAATATTGCCGATGTGACGTACAACTCAACTGTTAGCCTGTTAGTGGTGTGTGCATAGAGTCGTCAATACAGCGCCTTAAGGGACTTGGATAATGGACATGTATATGGTTTTTTAGTGAGTCGTCTTCAGTGACATCACGGCGTGTCATCTGGATGTGGGAGGAGGTACCGAAGTAACGTAGATCGTAGACACCAACCACTTTGTTGGAACCAACGAACGGAGCTAAGGGGATCACAAACCAAGCATTATAATCAAAGCGAATAGGAAGTTGGAACCACAGCAGTCGAATTCTGGCTCTATTGAGAGCTCAACGAATTATGGTACTTCACATTCGAGGGCCATCTGTTCTGCTGCATAAAGGTGAGTGAGTATGGTTTTACGCCGCTTTGAGCGATATTCCAGCAATATCAAAGACGGGTACACCAGAAAAGATTGTCTCACAAAGTTTCCATACAGCTCCACATATTAATCTGAATATATGGGAGAAAATATTTATAATCCAGTCAAAATTATTCTGGAGAAATAAATGCTTTCTTACCAACAAGCCAAGTGTTCATTACAGAGTTCTTTTGGTCGTTGGTGTAGATTTTGGTTAAGCGACACGACACCTTTGTGGAACCTCTTTAAGTTGCATTTAGAAGCTGGTATGACGAAGAGGAACACATTTATGGACAGACAACTTCTTTATTGCCATACATGCGACGTTTCGGTGTAGATCCTTACATCCTTATCAAGCAAAAGACGACGCATCTATTGCAACAAAGACGTTGTCTATGTAAAAAATGTTACTCTTCACCTTTGTGGAACATAAATCATTGCTGAAGATAATAACATGAACATTAGCCCCTCATGGACGGCATGATCTTGGCATTCAGGTCAGTCATATGAAACAAATATATTGTGTGTCTATATATTTATGGCTAATGGCTTACATTATGTAAAAGGGATGAAGGTTATCGGCGAAGATGACCTTGAAGATCAGGATATTATTATCAAGTGAATCATTTCAAGACTTACGATAATTCTTTTTCAAGATGAAACTTAGTTATATTTGTTATCTTATAGCAATACATGGAAACTAATGCAAGATTAATGGTTGAATTCAACACTGTCGATAATGTCTGGTAAACAAAACCTTGCCATTTGAAACCGTAAAGGTCATTTATAGACAAAAAACATCTGTCCTTGTAATGTCACACGGAACACTTACTTATCATTCCGTTTATGTATTTATAGAAAACCAAAGAAAGGATAAAGTGAGAGTGTGCGAGAACACATATCAGTGAACGATAACAGAGATACAAGACCATGTACTAGCTTGTAGTAAGAGAGTGAGTTTAGTTTTATGCCGCTTTTAGCAGTATTCCTGCAATGTCACGGCAGGGGACACCGAGACTGAGACACAAGACCATGTACTAGCTTGTAGTAAGTGAGTGGGTTTAGTTTTATGCCGCTTTTAGCAGTATTCCTGCAATATCACGGCAGGGGACACCGAGACTGAGACACAAGACCATGTACTTGCTTGTAGTAAGTGAGTGAGTTTAGTTTTACGCCGCTTTTAGCAGTATTCCTGCAATATCACGGCGTGGGACACCAGAAATGGTGCTTCACACAGTGTACCTGTACTGGCTTGTAATTCCTATTAACGAACATCGGTCGCTGATGCCACGCAACAGTTTCATCGTAAAATATAATCTTCGAAAAGCCATTTATTGTTTGTTTATTTTAATTGTTTATTCAGCATCTAGCATGGATGTGTACGATTTTTTCCCACTGTGTATGTGCAGATGGTTTAATTTCTTTTGGATTCATTGCAGCTCATCGGAGCTGATCGGTTCAAATATACTCATGCCAATAATGGTTGTCACCCAATTCAATTTTTTTAATTGGAGAGGGTGTGTGGGGTGGGGGTGTGAGGTGTGTGTGGGGTTGGGGTGGGGAGGGGTTGACAACCATTATTGGCATGAGTATATATTCAGTTATATTCGGTACGATGAACATGGTTAGTGAAGACTGCTCTGTCTCGGGGCTGGGGGGTCGAATGTGTGTGTTATTTGTATCACTGGCATCAGCTTAGTTTTGGAAGAGTGAGTGAGTGAGTGAGTTTAGTTTTACGCCGTGTTTAGCAATATTCCAGCAATATCACTGCGGGTGATGTTTGGTAGGAAAACCCTAGTACAAGCTCAAGATGTCTACCACAAACAGGCGTGTGGAGGCGATATTTGTTTGTTAGTTGTTTGCTTATTGGTTAACGCCATTCTTCACGGCAGTCTGTAAATAGTCTTGACCACACAATCCAGTGACTGAAAGCATAGGATCCGCAACTGGAAAACAATGCTATGTATCAACAATGGCGGCAAAGCCTGACCACCAGATCCCGTCAACCGTCTCTTACGACAAATGGGTTATGGAGACAATACATATTATACTAGGCGCTACTCAGGGTTGGAATTCACTAGTGGGTCCTGGTATGACGATGGGACGTAACCCTTGCTTATTAAATCACTTACAAGATGTTTAGAAAATGTCCACCATATTAAAATTAAATATAAATACTATTCATAAATATAAAACTTCTAATTTGAAACATTTGCGAGAAGTCAAAAGAATTCAAACTATCCACACCCATATTTCAAATTCTCAATCCACAGATTTCAAACTATATACACATATTTCAAACTATCTACAGTATTCTACACCCATATTTCAACTATCTACATATATATCATATGCCAGCAAAGTCAAAGATATTTTTCCTGAGCTATATCAGCGTATGTTTAAAAGTTTATCTTAATGTTCCCTATTAACCTTCGTGTGTGGAAATGTCAGCTGAATGATGGCAGTATTGTGATGAAAGTACCAGGAATCGGAACAAACTGCCAAGTAGTCACGTGACCCACTTGTCAATTACTATAAGGGGGGCTGCAAGAAATTATATCATACCACAATGTGACTAATAGCAGATGTACTGCAGGCGGGAGTGTGCGATGAGACAACCCCCAGATGTAGCCGTAGACAGACAGTGCCCAACACGGAGGATTAGTGGTCACAGCTTTACTTACTATCGGACATTCCACCATGGCAACGGAAAAGGAAGATAAACCTACTGACAAAGATGAAAAGGATGAATCTGAAGGTGAGATTAAAAGTTTCCCAAGTTGCCTCAGTTGCGTATGAGAACTACGGGACGGTTGCGCCAAGAACCTGTTGACATAGACTGTGACATCTCTATATATGGTGTTACGGGAAGGGATGTTTGTTTGCGTTTTGTTTGTGTGTGCTTTGCATGTTTGTTTATCTTTTTATCTGTTTCAATATCAGTACATGTGAGTTGCATAGAGAGATAGTGATTTTGATAAAGTTTGATGGAATGTTAGTTTCATTTTTCAAGATGGCGTCGTTTTCAAGATGGCCACTGATGCATCAAGCAGACGACAGTTTTGTTGTAATATCAATTAACTAGATATTTTAAGGACACTTTTGGAGATGGTTAGACCGTGTTTATGTGTATTTGTGTTTAGTGTGTGTCACTTGTGTGTCAGAGTAAGATTAGCGATGTCAAGGCTAATGATCCACACACCGCACGACACTAGTGCATTTTCAGAATTAACTGTACTTTAGTTCAGTGCAGTCAAGGCCATCAACTGTGTTGTTTTATAGCTTGCTTGTATCCGCTACCATTATAAGGTAACTGTCATTGTCAGTACACGCATCTGCGCCTCACGGCGTTATATCGCAGATACCCCGGTTATACCGCGCCTGTGATATTTGATACAAGTGCACGTGTGGAACGTTGGACCCTTGACAAACAGACACATGGGAACCGATAGTTGTGTTTTGTTGTGTTCGAGCGATATGTACATACCACGACCAAGAGTACCGAGTGTATTAGGAAAATAATTATTCACGCTCAATATCGACGTGGCGTAAACAATGTGGGAATCGTAATTGTGGTTTGCTTTTTTCAAAAAGAATGGTAGCGAAAATATCTGGGATGTACATATATATGCTCAATGACTTAAGGGAACGCTGTGGGTGTCCATAGCAACAGATATCATTTGGAGTCGTCTCCCTTGTTTCTTGAGCGCTGTCAGTAACTACAGGGGTCATCATGTCAAGTTTGGCGGAATAGCCGAGTGGATAAATCATTTGCTCATCATGCCCAAGTCCGGGTTTGGTTCCGCAACGTTCTTGGTGACCCACATCGTGATAGTCGTAAAATATTGTAGAACGTCAGTCCAACGAAAAGGAACAGGTTTCTCGCGGTCGTTCAAAGCTTCGAATGTCAGTTAAGTTGTTTTACGCTACTTTGACCAGTATTTCAGAAGCTTCACGACACTCAATCTTGGTGTAGGAGAAGACCCGAAGTGATGCAGATCTCAGATCTCTACCGTTATCGCGAAACCCATAAGCACGATGTGCTGCTGACAAACTTGAAACATACTCAGAGATATGAACCCATGATTGTAGGATTCTGAGACTCCCAAGGGAGGCTACTCTGCACAGCGACGATCCGTGTCCTGTCCTTGTCTACCAACCCTCACCTCTACCAACGTCACCCCTACCCCTAACAAAAGTGTTTTGGTGTAATGCCTAATTGGACAGTCTCATCGACAACACTTTTTGGTTTTATTTATTCATTCCCATAGTTACATATATACACACATATTATTGTTACAGAAGTGAGTATAGTTTAGTGCCGCTCTTATCAACATTCCAGCAATATCATGGAGCGGGATACCAGAAACGAGTCCCACAGACAGTACCCATGAGATAGAACCCGGCGTGACGAGCCAAAGCCTTAACCACTAGATAGGCTACTCTGCCACCACAGTAACAAAAGCAATATACAAGTAGTGAGTTAAGGTTTACGCCGCACTCGCAATATTCCAGCTATATGGCGGCGGTTATATACAAGGAAGATAGGTTGACACATACCAGCTTCTAAAGGGTGGTTGAACAGTCAATCATTGAGAAATGGGATGAAAGGAAACCATTTTTTCAAAATTTTGCATGATTGTTTCTTTTAGAAATGACAACAATTTATTATACAATATAAACAAGTGTTTATCAAGGTATGCTATATTTCATCAGTCATCACAATGATGGCCTGACGGTCCAACACACTACATATGTAATCAACATCAGTGATTTATGTAAAACATTAAGAGTTGTTTTTTTAGTTTTATCCGCTTTTAGCAATATTCCAGCAATATTACGGCGGGGGACACCAGAATTGGGCTTCACTCATAGAACCCATGGGAGAATCGAACCGGGTCTTATTCGCGACGAGCGAACGCTTTAACCACTGTGCTACCCCACCGCCCCAGAACATTAAGAAGGCAGTAGCTTGACATATTTTGGTTTGGTAAAAATAGCCTAACATTTCTAGAGTGGCACTGACATTTTCAAACTAATAGTCAGCTTCCGTTCCTTAAAGAGATAAAAATAATTATCATGAATAAGAATTGGTTTACTTTTGGCCTAGGTAACCAGACGGATGTGTGACACACGGAGTAATGATGTGTCACACTTGACTGTAACCCATAATAATGTGTGCCATTGTGCAGACGTGGAGTGTGTTAAAGGGACGTATTATGTGCATTTATGTGCATTAACGTATGAATGTGGCAATATTTGCAGCTATAGGTCCAATAGCAATAGGATATATGTGTGTTAATGATTGAAGTAACCCATTTGGATTGCTCTTTCCACCTTGCTTCATACCATTTGATAGGGTCTGATTGTATGGTGCAGGTTCGTATAACAATGACAGCGAATCGTTGAAACTGAAATGTGAATTCACATGTAGTCATATACAGTAGCGAACTTGCACGCTACAGGTGCGAGATCTGGCACGCGTTGGTTTAAACCAGATTAAGTCAGGGTATACGTACTTGGGCAGTGAGTGGGTGAGTGAGTCAATGTGGTTTTACGCCGCTTTTAGCAATATTCCAGCAATATCACGACAGGAGACACGAGAAACGGGCTTCACACATTGTACACACTTGGACAGAGTTCCAGCAGGTCGGAAAATTATCTACATTGTCTGACTATCATTCATGAAAACAAATTAAAATGTATCTTAATCTCAGGGTTCTTTTGAACGCAAACAGTTTTGATAATTCTCTGATTGTTTTCGGTATTGCTGATAAATAGGGTATTGGTTGGACTGTTCAGTGTATTGATACAATAGTAGTGTCTTCTTTAGGGAAACAGAATGAAGTCACTGAACAGATAGCTAGTGTGTTAGTTGCAGTATATATGCATGGATACGTAATGATATGGGAGTATGCATGGATGTACGATGAGAATGTGTTATGTTAAGGAGTACGATACTGTTTTATTCATAGGTGTACGATGATAATGTCGTATGCATGGCTTTGCAATGCGAATGTGTTATGCTTTGTAGTTCGACGATTCTGTGCTATGCATAAGCGTGCGATGAGAATGTGGTATGCATTGGTATGTGATGTCTCTGTGTTATGGCTGTGTGTTTTGTTGTGAATGTGTTGTTGCAATGATCTCGTCTAAGCGTTAGCAAGCCTTGTATACGTTTCCGTACATCATCACACTTTCATTACGCTTTAATACACATTACATACCTGCTCTGTTTTTTAAAATTCTGATTTTCAGTTCACGACGGTTAAATTTAAGGTCTACTTTAGCAACTGTTAAACGAGGATTGATTGGTTTGAAGCGTGTGACCTGGCAGACCAGGCCGCGTACCCTGCCAGCGTGGATCGTGGAATTCAAACCTTACTGAACCTTTATATACAACCCCACATTGGTACAGTGCATATTTCTGCATAGCCAATAGATGTCTGCAAAATGCAGATCTCTATATACATGACATGCTTTGTACAACCAATCACTATCAATGATATGCAGATCTCTATAACTAACTGCAATCGTCGAAATGCATCTCTATATGTATTCAATTGCTTTTGCAGAAATGCAGATTTTTGTATAACCATTTGCTGTGACCGAAATGCAGATTTCTCTATAACCAATTGCTGCGACCGAAATACAGATGTCTCTATAACCAACTGCTGCGACCGAAATACAGATGTCTCTATACCCAATTTCTATCACAGCAATGTAGATCTCTATGTACCCAATTTCTATCACAGCAATGCAGATCTCTATGTACCCAATTTTATCACAGCAATGCAGATCTCTATGTACCCAACTGCTATCACAGCAATGTAGATCTCTATGTACCCAATTGCTATCACAGCAATGCAGATCTCTATGTACCCAATTGCTATCACAGCAATGCAGATCTCTATATACCCAATTGCTATCACAGCAATGTAGATCTCTATGTACCCAATTTCTATCACAGCAATGTAGATCTCTATGTACCCAATTTCTATCACAGCAATGCAGATCTCTATGTACCCAATTGCTATCACAGCGATGCTGATCTCTATGTACCCATCTGCTATCACAGCAATGCAGATCTCTAGTACCCAATCTCTAATGTAGATCTCTATATACCCAATTGCTATCACAGCGATGCAGATCTCTCTATGTACCCAATTGCTATCACAGCAATGTAGATCTCTATATACCCAATTTCTATCACAGCAATGTAGATCTCTATGTACCCAATTTCTATCACAGCAATGCAGATCTCTATATACCCAAATTCTAACACAGCAATGCAGATCTCTATGTACCCAATTGCTATCACAGCAATGTAGATCTCTATGTACCCAATTTCTATCACAGCAATGTAGATCTCTATGTACCCAATTTCTATCACAGCAATGTAGATCTCTATGTACCCAACTGCTATCACAGCAATGCAGATCTCTATGTACCCAACTGCTATCACAGCAATGCAGATCTCTATGTACCCAACTGCTATCACAGCAATGCAGATCTCTATGTACCCAACTGCTATCACAGCAATGCAGATCTCTATGTACCCATCTGCTATCACAGCAATGCAGATCTCTATGTACCCAACTGCTATCACAGCAATGCAGATCTCTATGTACCCAACTGCTATCACAGCAATGCAGATTTCTATGTACCCAATAATATTATTGCTATCACAGCAATGTAGATCTCCATATACCCAATTGCTATCACAACAATGTAGATCTCTATTTACCCTATCACAGCAATGCAGATCTCTATATACCCAATTGCTATCACAGCAATGCAGATCTCTATATACCCAATGTTATCACAGCAATGCAGATCTCTATGTACCCAACTGCTATCACAGCAATGCAGATCTCTATATACCTAACTGCTATCACAGCAATGCAGATCTCTATATACCCAATTGCTATCACAGCAATGTAGATCTCTATTTACCCTATCACAGCAATGCAGATCTCTATATACCCAATTGCTATCACAGCAATGTAGATCTCTATTTACCCTATCACAGCAATGCAGATCTCTATGTACCCAATTGCTATCACAGCAATGTGGATCTCTGCATCAGCATCTGCTTTCAGCACAATACAAACTCGACTCATATATTCGCTTGACAACGTCCATGTTCACGTTTACTATAGACTCATGTATTGTCTGAAATATTGTTTTATAAAGTAAGTTGTGAACTGAAACAGACTCCACCAAACAACAAATACTTTAAACAAATTGATTTGACACAGATACAAATAATTGATCATCATCCGATGATTCGCTAGGGGGAAACTACACTGTCTGCATATATCACTTGCGTCACGTTCTAAGCAGAATTATACGTATCCACGACCAGGGCGTTACTATCTTAGTCGCACGCCCTTGCTATGGACAATTGTTTTATACCTGTATTGAATTCTTTTCTTTCGTAGTCCACGTACATTAAACTCGCCATTGTACTAATCCTTCCCGACATGCTCTGGTGGCGTATGCCATGGGGGAATCAAGCGAAAAATATAAAACCTCACGTGCACAATGCTAACCCTATCGATCTGTCCTAATTATTTTCTGATCGATATAAAATTGCGGAATGAATGTTTAACGGTGTAGTTTGTCGTTTAATTACGTATCATTCTGATACAATGATTCGTTATATTGGATTATCTGTTTCAAGTCACGACCGTGAGTTCACACAGGAATGACGTTGATCGAATATATTGGGTGCAATGTGTAGGGACGTCGTTCCCGTGATGTGGAGATATGTGTAGGGGACGTCGTTCCCGTGATGTGGAGATAGGAGTACAGGGAAGACGTTGATAGAGCTATAGGAAGCAAGGTGTGGGGTCACGGGACCTGGGGGTGGGGAGATGGTTGTATAGGGAAGACGTTGATAGAGCTATAGGAAGCAAGGTGTGGGGACACGGGACCTGGAGGTGGGGAGATGGGTATACAGGGAAGACGTTGATAGAGCTATAGGAAGCAAGGTGTGGGGTCACGGGACCTGGGGGTGGGGAGATGGGTGTACAGGGAAGACGTTGATAGAGCTATAGGAAGCAAGGTGTGGGGTCACGGGACCTGGGGGTGGGGAGATGGGTGTACAGGGGAGACGTTGATAGAGTTATAGGAAGCAAGGTGTGGGGTCACGGGACCTGGGGGTGGGGAGATGGGTGTACAGGGAAGACGTTGATAGAGCTATAGGAGGCAAGGTGTGGGGGTCACAGGACCTGGGGGGTGGGGAGATGGGTTTACAGGGAAGACGTTGATAGAGCTATAGGAAGCAAGGTGTGGGGACACGGGGGACCTGGGGTGGGGAGATGGGTGTACAGGGAAGACGTTGATAGAGCCATAGGAGGCAAGGTGTGTGGGGTCACGGGACCTGGGGGTGGGGAGATGGGTGTACAGGGAAGACGTTGATAGAGCTATAGGAAGCAAGGTGTGGGGACACGGGACCTGGGGGTGGGGAGATGGGTGTACAGGGAAGACGTTGATAGAGCTATAGGAAGCAAGGTGTGGGGTCACGGGATCTGGGGGTGGGGAGATGGGTGTACAGGGAAGGCGCTGATAGAGCCTATAGGAAGCAAGGTGTGGGGTCACGTGACCTGGGGGTGGGGAGATGGGTGTACAGGGAAGCCGTTGATAGAGCTATAGGAAGCAAGGTGTGGGGACACGGGACCTGGGGGTGGGGAGATGGGTGTACAGGGAAGCCGCTGATAGAGCTATAGGAAGCAAGGTGTGGGGTCACGGGATCTGGGGGTGGGGGAGATGGTGTATAGGGAAGACGTTGATAGAGCTATAGGAAGCAAGGTGTGGGGTCACGGGACCTGGGGGTGGGGAGATGGGTGTACAGGGAAGACGTTGATAGAGCTATAGGAAGCAAGGTGTGGGGTCACGTGGACCTGGGGGTGGGGAGATGGGTGTACAGGGAAGACGTTGATAGAGCTATAGGAAGCAAGGTGGGGGGACACAGGTCCTGGTAGCAAGGAGATGGGTGTATAGGAGAAAGCGTTGATAGAGCTATAGGAAGCAAGGTGTGGGGTCACGTGACCTGGAGGTGGGGAGATGGGTGTATAGGAGAATGCGTTGATAGAGCTATAGGAAGCAAAATGAAACTTGTTTCTTGACTGAATACTATTTCTCAACGATATATTTATTTTGAAACAATATACATCATGAATACCGTTGCGAGCCATAAAACTCGTACGAATGACTAGTACACATAAGGCATAATTGTACTTTACTTGGTTATTAATAACAATGGTGTGAGTCAAAGTAGAAACCAGGCTCGTGCTGGAGTTTGACGGGATTTCGTACATGTCAACTGAATTCTGAAACACGCTGTTCTGAACACAGCACTTGATAGGTGATGGCTAGACTTTCTAAGTCTCTAAGGTAAAAATTGAGAGTTTCAATGAAAATTTCTGAAAAAATATAGATAACAGACTTCCGTGCTTAGACGTCCTGTATTGTGCGCTTATCTAGACTTGCGTCTTTAAAGGACAGAATTACTATACCTCCACTGGTTTATCATTCAGTACAGCCTTGGAGCAAGGCTAGTCGATGGCGTCCTCCTTCCATTATGATAATTTCCCCTGTGAGTTTGTCCGAAGTATTCCTACTGTCTGACACCAAATTAAGCTGATCAGCATACAGCAATGATTGTATATTGGTGGGAAAGTCTGACTGTGCCTTTCTGGTGAACACACTCTCATCCGTGGCCAACTTGAGCCATTCCGCAGCAGGGTAACAGAAAGATGCAATTGGTGATGAATGAACACACACCCTTTGTTTGTTTACGGTATGGGGAACTGTCAACATGGGAAGTGAACTCTTTCCCAGTGTAGCATTCTACTATATATCTCGATTTCTAAGCATTAATGTAAAAACCTTTTCAATGTTTTAGAATCACAGTGAGTGAGTGAATTTACTTTTTACGCCGCACTCAGCAATATTCCAGATATATGGCGGCGGTCTGTAAATAATCGAGTTTGGACCAGACAATTCAGTAATCAACAGCATGAGCGCCGATCTACACAATGGGATACGATGACATGTGTCAACCAAGTCAGCGAGCCTGACCACCCGATCCCGTTAGTCGCCTCTTACGTTAATATCAAAGATATCAGCGAGTTGGGTTCAACATATTAACATACTGATAGCCGCCAGTAAAGTAACATATGTCTGCAGAACCTTGGAATGAATGCCCTGGCCGTTCACTAGCTACATCTAGACATTGTAACAAGTGCCCCGTATGGAACTAAGACATTATCAGGATAATCATAAATTATTAGTCCATCAAAAGTATTACATGTCCACGAACTGTGGTAATCAAGGTCGACTACGAGTATATGCTTGCCGTAAACCGAAATTGGCGTTAGCTCTTAGCAAAGGAATACAATTAGATAAAATAGATAAAATTCTTGTGTAATAACACATTTCAGGGATTATACATTTATGTCAAAAGCCAATATTCCATATTTATTAAAAAAAATTACAGTTATTGTGCAACAGAATATTTCACAGATGATAGTCAAGAGACAGTGTTTTATGTTTATTAATCGTTTTACTTATAGATTTATTGTGTAATAAAACCTTCGAGGAACTATATGTTAATCAAGAGACACTGTTCTTTGATTACTGATCTTCTTACGCAGCTTATATAACTTTATGCACTAAAAACCGATGTCATTTGAATATTCTTTTTACAAGGTTTTGCATTCTACTCACAATAATGTGAATTAATATGGCTACCAGACGTCTAAGATAAGTAGTAGGAGCTGCGCCCACTAAAACCCGCGAGTCAGGGTTACAATTCAATGGGGTAATTGTTGCATGAACTTCTACAGAAAGTATGAACAGAACCTCCAATAGAATTCCAACATTAGATCGAACATGAGCACAGCTGAAAGGCAATCGATACCTGTCGCGGTGATCAATATTTCGTCGATTACCTGTTGCGCTTAAAGTAGTTCTCTAGTAGGGGGACAATGAGTTATGGCCAGCAGCAGGTGAAAAGTTGCTGGATAGCTTCCTGGGCGGTTAGAAGGACACCGCCTGTTTTTCTGTCTCTTACGGTGGCATGAATATTAACTTTGCTGTATTGGTGTTCGGCTTTGTCCTTCGTGGGGTATTTAATTATTGCTTACGACTGGATACAAAAGGGCGCGAAGTGAATAATTCATATTGTGCATAAATAATGTGATCAAATTGTATTTATAGTGTCCGATCCCTCGTGTGTGTGTGTCTCTGTGTGTGTCTGTGTGTGTGTGTGTGTGTGTGTGTGTGTGTGTGTGTGTGTGTGTGTGTGTGTGTGTGTGTGTGTGAAATTACCAGAATGAATCAGATGTGCTGTGTGTGTGTGTGTTTCTTATTGTTCACTACAACAATTAAAACCGGATAATTCTTTTTTAAATATTCCACGTCGAATTCAAACAAACAAACGCTATACCCATAAACCCTGATGCATATATTCCAACACACAATCATCATAGACCCTGATATTTATTTAGTTATAAATGTATACGTTTCTTCTCCGCGCAGTCCCCAGTGTTGGCCAATCAATAGCCTTGCTCGGCGGCTCTGCAGACCTGAACACGTTGACATGGAAGATGTGAATGTCACTCCGAGACCTTGAAACCAGTCGTAGATATGAAATATTCACTCAGCTCATGAAATATGATACGCTTCTGCAACTGCAACTCAATTGTAGCGAAGTAAACGTGTGATGCTTAACAAGGCGAAATCCGAATAGGGCTCAGTCGTTTTAATGACTGACTGAGTATGGTTTTACGCCGTTTTTAGCAATATTCCAGCAATATCACGGCTGGGGACACCAAAAATGGGCTTCACAAATTGTACCCATGTGGGGAATCGAACCCGGGCCTTCGGCGTGAGGGGCGAACGGCTGAACCACAAGGCTAACCCATCGTCCCGTCATTTTCTTGACCATGATCGCTAAATATATTACCTGTCCTAAAATGTCCAAATTCTTACACAATATTTTTCTGAAAACATAGAAGTGTCATTATTTCATACCCAGCACCTACCCGCACCTCAATAGTTAGGATAAATGTAGGCGTCCCCTTCATTCGATGTGACAATTTTAATGACATCCCCTAGCAACCCCAATTAAATCTCATAGGGCCCCTCCCTTCTAATAAGTATGACCAATCCCCTAACTGAAAACGGCGATCGCGGCAAACACCGGGTTTCAATGTGCCTCATAAAGTGTACTTGCTGGAAGAGATGTTAACATAAAAGGTTTGTAACGTGATGTTTGTATTCATCAAAATTCTTGTAATATATAAGAGGTGTAAGGCTTTGCGATGTGGTGTCCTCGGCCTATCTCACAGGAGAGATGTACAGTAAGGGCCAACGGTTCATAGAAACGTTTTATCAACAACCAGGTGTTTAGATTTCATGTTCATATAAAGCCGGGGCGGTGGGGTAGCCTAGTGGTTAAAGCGTGGGTTCGATTCCCTACATGGGTACAATGGGTGAAGACCACTTCTGGTTTCCACGCCGTTATATTGCTAAGAGCGGCGTAAAAAGCATACTCACTCGCTCACTCATATAAAGCCCATCCACTACAAGACAAGAGGATATTTTGACGGTATGGTCCGGGTATGAGCATTCCACTTATCACTTCCCTAAAGTGGGCCGGTAGGCTAGTAGGTCGTCGTCACCCATTCCACAAAGGGTCGGCGGAAACCCATGTCGAACCCCTGGGGTCCACGTTGGCGTCCGTGATAGGGTTCTGTTGTTGTTCTCGATGGACTTTGTACAGATATGCTGGTCACTGGGAAACAGCCATTTGACACCTACGTGTATTCATGAGTTTCCACTGTTTGGCAGTTAGATAAATAGCGAGATGATATCACAAATGAAATGCGCCATTTAGCTCAGTTATGGGCTTGGCTTCGTGTTTCAATGTTGGTCAGTTTCATAAACAGGGTGATTATATTGATTTTGTTTTGATAACGCCGGTTGTATACCACCCAAAGGGCTCTTTTTAATAGGCACATCGCACGAAGTAACATAAGTGATTAAGATGTGGATCAGGTGGTCAAAAAGTGGTTTAATTTAAGTACGTGAGTATGGTTTTACGCCGCTTTTAGCAACACTCCAGCAACATCACGGCGGGGGACACCAGAAATGGGTTTCACAAATTGTACCCATGTGGGGAATCGAACCCGGGTCTTCGGCGTGACGAGCGAACGCTTTAACCACTAGGCTACCCTGGGGTTTAATTGAATACAACCTTGATATGTGACTTATATAGCCTACTTTTCTACGTGTGTTTTTCAGTCTTCAAATGGATTGATGGCGAGGGTAAATTACATGTCTCAATGGATTAGGGTTTGTAATCGTTTCGTTTTTGGTTTTGGTGTTTTTGGATTAATTCAATATTTAGATTTCGACTGTTTCTATGTTATTCGGATTTGTCACTTCCAGAAAACAACGCTGAGGAAGTGCAGATATGCAAATCGGGAGCCAAGGGCTGAAAATGTCAAATCATTGAGACAAATCGACCTATTGCAGTCTCTGTTCCCCTCTGATCTATGCTGGTGCTGTACGGTGGAGCTTGATAGAAAGCAGG